>NC_091700.1:68971166-69576500 GCF_041296265.1 Equus caballus
CAAACATTTTTATATTAAAATAAACAAGATGTATTATAGAATAGACTAAAATCTGCATTTATTCTTAATATATAGCAAAGCTCCAGAGTAATTTAGAGCTTGTGGCAGACTGCAAGGCTTTCACCCCCAGTCTCGCGAGGCGCACACCTTCACTTTCCTGTGCCTTTAAGCTTTGGTTGAAAAATTCAAAAAGGACTGAATAGAACATTTCACAGAATATTTCACCATTCTTTCACTACAAGAGCCAACCATTTATATAATAATGACTGGAGTATAATAAATACTTCCATTCTCAGGTAATAGCTTCAAAGAAAAGGATAGAATATTTAAAGTTGAAATTTCTAATCAAATTCCCCATTTAAAATGTCGTTTGCCTACCTCGGTCCATATGTTTTACTGAGTAATAAAACTTTTATTTGAAAAACTATTTTCTATGTGATCTTCCATCCTTAGTAAACACACACACACACACACACACACACACACACACACACACACACGAGGATCATGATCTGTGATGAAAAGATTTCTAACAATCTAACAAGTCACGTCACATATGCATTTTAAATCCAGATGAGCGCAGAATAAAGGGTAAAATTTACAAAGAATGTAAAAGTGAGAGAGCCACAGGAGGCTTTTTGTATTTAAAAACATACACTGCCTAAGCACAAAAGAGGAAAATGGAACTCACGGAGAGGTAAAGCTACACACACACAAAGCGTCTGAACTTCTGTCCCGGCCAAAATAAGAAGGAGCTGTGAAGCATGCTAGCCATCATGCTCCGGGTGAATGAGTTCCACAGGCCAGTTTCACAGTATGCCTGGCATCCGCAGTCACGAGGAAAGAACATGCAGCCCCTGTACTCCAGGGCCCCTCTCTTAAGGACTGACTGTTCCAGGCAAGCAGGTCCAAAATAAACCAAATCAGGAGACTGAACTGCTTTTCACCCATGGGTGACGACCTACTCCTGTACGTGGCCAGGCATCATAGATTCATGGTCAATGCCTTTTTAATTCCTCATCTTCCACCACGTCCTCAGCTTCGCATCATGACTCATTTTGTTTTTCAGAGAAAAGTTTATGGGCTCCTCTGGTAGGGGAGAGAGAGCATTAAAGTAACTATTGGCTCTAATTTCATAGGTAGTAATAAAATCACTTGCTAACTACTAGTTTTTCATCACTACTAAACAAAATGTTATTATATTGTTATTGATTATTTATATTGTGTAAACCATGTTCTAAATGATTTTGTGTTTTTTGCATATTACCAAATGGATACAAAACTCACTAATTTTGATCTGGTAGATACCTTAATGAATAAAGGGAAGAAGTGTAAATAATTTTGTTAAACACTCCAACATTCCCAAAATTCACATGCTGCTACAAAATAATTAACACATATACAAAGAAAATGATCTACTGCTTACCATTATTTTTATATTTTCTTATGTACAAATTTCTATTACATTATATTTTATCATAATAAATTATACTTTTTTCTTCTTCCTAGTTGCACTACAGCATCGTGATAAAAGAGTACACATGAAGTTGACTATTTCATCTCTTTTTGTGTTTATTACATATTTATTTTTATTTATTTATTTATTTACATATTTATTTATATTTATTACATATTACATAAAAGTTTTGTGTTTACTAGTTAAACAGTTCAAGCAAATTGACAAGAACAACAGATTCAAGTTTGACTGACGATGTGAACAGAAAATTCTTAAGAAAAGTAGTAAAATAAAAATAAGGGAGAGATATTTAAATTCAAAAATAATTAAAGAAATACAGATTAAATCAAGAAGATGCTAGTTTTGGAAAAGATTATAAAACAAAAGATTATACACAATGCTGGAGAGGGTTCAGCGAAATCTCTACATTTATCTAAATCATTTTTTTTAATTTCTCTAAATTCATTTTTTATGACACCTAAAGGGAAATCATGTAGTTAAAAATGGACCAACAGCAGAAATATGTCCATCTGCTGTCCCTCCTCCCATGCTCAGAAGTGGGGGCCACACTTGTCTACCAGCTGTTGCCGCTCCTCCACGTCACCAGAGCCATGCAATTGATTTGACAGCTGTCGAATGACTTCTAGGTACTGGCACATCTCTTTAGGCTAGAGAGAGAGAAGGGCAAACCATTTGGGGAGGGCTGTCATTCTTCCTGACATCTTTCTTATGTATAAGCCAACATCTAATACCCTTATGAACACAAAAAGGGAGAATTCAGCTCATTAAATTCTCATCTATATGGAGAGAAGACCATAAACTATTAGGTGAAAAAATCAAGTTGCAGAATAATATAAATAGTATGATATAATTTTTATAAAAAGATACACTAGACACTCCACTAATAAAGCATATATATGCATTTTTTTAAGTCGAGATGGATACGCATCAGTCTCATTTCCTGACGGGAAGGAGAATTAAAAGGGAAGTTGTTTTTGTGTTTTTTACTATTTATACTTTTATATTGTATAAACTTCACCATAATCATCTTTATTATTACAAAAAAAGGTTTTAACAGATAATATAGAAAAGCTTCAAGCCAAAAACTCATTTATTTAAAGAGTCAAATTAAGCATAATATACAAAACTATGCACAGTTCCAAAGAATAAACCAAAAAAAGGAAGTTTCAATAATCTCAAGCATTACATACCACGATTACAATCCTTCACTTATCTTTTAAGAACGTAAATGCCATTTTTGTGTGTTTTGTTCTTTTTTTGATTGAAATTAAATGTAGCTGTCTACATTCCTTGCACATCTCTCTCGCCCCAGCTATCATTATTTTAAGAAGGATCTTCATTACAGCTCTAACACCAACGAGGGATACAGGTTTCGCAGGCATAATTGAATTAGTTCACTCAGGCCTTTCAAACAGCTGCAGTGTCTAAAAGCATCCAACTGTGAGGGCGATATGCCCACATGTTCCTCTGCTTTTTAACAAGCTGATTTGATAGACATATCTCAAGAGAATTTGTTAAGAAATCCATCCAAGAGCCCAACCCAGAAATGCACCACCAATCATTTTGACAGCCATTCAGAGAGTGAACACGGTGCTCCTTATAATTATATTATTTACGTACCTTACTTATTTCCAAAATCACTGGCCTCACCTGGATCTGAAAAATGGCACAGGCGTTCAAACTTCTACCCAACTCAACTTCTTTGAGTTAAAGCATTGTAAGCCTTTGTTAAAACACAAATAAATATGCTGTCTTGAACAGAGAGCACATTTTATGCCTTTTTCTTTCATTTCTCTCTCAGTACAACTTTATCAAACTTTACGTGGCAAAACGGAGTCCCAAGGAAATGAAACACGGGAAGATAAGTGCTGATGAGGAGGGAAAGAATCAGGAAGGATCTAGCACATCACAAGAGATGGCTCAAGGCAACCAGAAGCAGCTTCAAAAGAATACAGGGCCTTGAGGGAATTCATTTTTGTAAGATGGATAGTTCTATTTACTAAGGTTTTTAAGGTTTCTAGGAGGGTAGAATAAACAAAAGTGATTTATTAGAGAAACAGAGAGTTGAGCAAAGATCAGACAGTTTTCCCCCATATCAGATTGGAAAGGTCCTGAATGACAAGACACCATCTCATATATGTGGTTTGTTTACCCACAGGCAAGGATTATGGTAGGTTAGGGTTGGAAAAGGAATCTATGGCTATGGACCTCCGAGTCACAAGCTCAGCACCTACGGGACAATGAAGGGCCTAGAGCACTCGCTCAGGTGCATGTAGAGTCTGACCAACCCAATCATCAATATCCTAGCGAGACTGGAAACTTAACATGATAGTTACGTTTCATTTCACAAGTTCTTAATGAGTTGAGGCAGGTAAAGAAGCTGAACTGCTGACCAGGCTTCAGACGTGTTTCTGACCTGCAGGTGTAAGGAGGGGAAACTGTGCATCCAGGCCCCCTGGATGTCAACACTGGTGAGTGGGTCCTAGTTATAAATTCTAGCTCACTCTCCTTCAAGCGGTCATCCATCTCTCTGCACTTCTATTTATCTGACAAACGTTTGTGAGGGTGTTAACTCAGGCCAGGGCCTGTGCAGGGTGCTGGATTTAGAAAGATTAAGGAGCCAGGGGCTTTTCCCTCAAGGATATTTAAATGTCCAGAAGAATATCTTCTCTTTCTGCCAGACTAATTCCTTCCAAATCTCTTCCTCAAATTGTCCAGAAAAATGACACTTGTGAATTCTAGAAAGATGGCAGAAGCAACGGGAGCAGAGTTTTTGAATCTTCCAAAACCTCCACATAAAAACAGAACAACTGATATCAAAACCAAAACCCATGGACTACGTCCACAGCACAATTAGATGAGGAAGTCTCCTTTTGAATCCCAAAATACAAATGGTTTGGTAAAAGACTTGCACTATCTCCGTATCTCTGAGGAAAGAAGGAAAGGAAGCAACCGGGTGAGTAAGAGGCAGGAGAACAGGCGACTCCAGAGCAACAGACAGGGACTCGCTGTGGAGCCTGGCTGGCCAATCGGAGAGCAGCAGCTGAAACTGGAAGATTGCTGTCCACTCCAGCAACAGGTGAGCGAGAGGGGCCCATGGCCAACTCTGAAGGTCTGAACTCTTGAAAGTGCTCCCCCAGGACTCACATTTGAGATAGGAACCCAGCCTGACGAGAAACTGCTGGGCATGGCGCCAACTTCAGCAGGAGAGGAAAAACTGAGAAAAAGGAAAGAGAAGGTCCAAAGAGAAAGAGGAGAACAAGCCACAAAATCTCAGAAAATAAGCTACTATATTTTTTAACAGCCTATGAGTATATAATTTACATATCATAAATTCTCTGGGTTTTGGTATATTCATAAAGTTGTGCAACCAACACCATTTCCCAATCTTAGAAGATTTTCAGCATCCCAAAAAGAAATCTTGTACCTATTACCAGTTACACCTCCATACCCCTGACCTTCCTCTCCTTTCCTCAGTCTGGGGAACAACTAATCCATTTTCTCTATATACAGTTTTGACTATTTTGAACAGTTTATATAAATGGTGTGATACAATATGTGGTCTTTTGTGACAGGTTTCTTTCACTTGGCACTTTTTGAGATTCATCTATACAGTAGCATGTATTAGTTATTTTAAGCTTCATTCCTTTTTATTGCCAAATAATATACCACTCACAGAAATGCCACATTTTGTTCACCATTCATCACTTGATGGACATCTAGACTGTTTCCAGCTTTTGGCTATTATGAATAATGCTGCTATAAACATTCATGTACAAGTTTTAGATGCAGTTATGTGTTCATTTCTCTTGGGTAGGTACTTAGGAGTAGAATTGCTGAGTCGTATGGTAACTCTCTGCTTAACCTTTTGAGGAACTGCCTGTTTTCCACTACAAGAGGCTGCATTCCACCAACAGTGTATGAGGGCTCCAATTCCTTGCTTCTTCATCAGCACTTGTTATTGTCTATCTTTTTTATTATAGCTGTTCCAGTGAGTGTCGGGTAGCATCTTGTGGTTTTGATTTGCATTTATCTAATGACAAATGACGTTGAGCATCTTTTTATGTGCTTACTGGCCATTTGCATATCTTCTCGGGAAAATGTCATTCAAATACTTTGCCCATTTTTAAACTGGATTGTCTTTATTATTGAGTTGTAAGAATTCTTTATACATTCTGGTTACAAGTACCTTTAAATATATGATTGGCAAATATTTTCTCACATTCTATGGGTTGTCGTATCACTTCCTTGATGGTCAAAGCACACAAGTTTGTAATTTTAATGAAGTCCAACTTACCAATCTTCTCTTTTGACTTTTGTACTCTAGGGGTCATATCTAAAAACCACTGACTAATGAAAAGTCATGAAGATCTGATCCCATGTTTTCTTCAAAGAGTTTTATAGTTTTAACTCTTACATTTAGATCTATGATCCACTTTATGTTATTTTTTGGATATAGTATAAAGTAAGGTACAAAGTCACCATTTTGCATACGGATGCACAGCTTTTCTGGCACCAATTGTTGGAAAGATAATTATTTCCATATTGAATTGTCTTGGCACCCTTGCCAAAAGTCAATTGACCAAAAATCTAAGCATATATTTCTTGACTTGGAATTTTGTTCCATAGACCTCCATGTCCATCTCTTTGTGAAGACCACACTGCCCTCATTACCGGAGGTTTGTAGTAAATTTTGAAACTGATAAGTGTGAGTCCTCCAACTTTGTATTTTTCAAGATTGTTTTGAGATTTCCGGATCCCTTGACTTTCTACATGAATTTTAGGATCAGGTTATCAATCTCTGCAAAAAAGCTAGCTGGGATTCTGATAGAGATTGTATTGAATCTGCAGATCAACTTAAGGATGCCATTTTAACAATATTAATTCTTCCAATCCATGAACATGGACAACTTTCCATTTATTAGACCTTCTTTATTGTTTTTCAATGACATCTTGTAGTTTTTAGCACACAAGTCTTGCACTTCTTTTTGTTAAATTTATTTCTAAGTATTTTATTCTTTTGATGCTACTGTTAATGTAATTGCTTTATTAATATCATTTGTGGCTTGTTTATTGCCAGATGGAAATTTCAGGTCTTAGTCATTTCACCCAGAGCAAACTCTACATACATACATATACATATACACACAGATATTAAAATATCATTTCTTCAGAAAAAGCTATTGATCAGTTACCAGTCTTCCACTCAAGAAAACTTTTACTGAAAGTTATACTTTGAATATAAAAATGTGTGTGGTATGTATTCTTCTAAGGCTAGGAATGCACATACAGAATTTTACCAACGTTCATATCACAGTGACGGCTGGTTATGGGCAATTTTTTCCCTCTTGGCTCAATTTGTTTTTAAATTTTTTCTATAACAAACATGTAGAACTTTTTTCTAATTTTAAATTTTTATTCAGGTTTTTTAAAATGTGTTTTCACTTCTGTTCAGGAATGTTGTCATCTGCCTCAATTTAATACTAGGGAAATAGTGACTGGGTCCACAATTATTTCGTTATTCCACTTCAGTAGTCTCAGCAAACATTTGATTCTTTTCCAGAATAGAGTTATTCAAAAATACTCATTAGGTTTGGTTTTTCTTCCTTCAAAATACTCTTGTTGATAGATAATTTAAAGTAATTGGGGCCCTCTTGAATTTTCACAAGTTAGTTTAGCTCGCTCCAATTTGAAGCGCACAGTTTGATTCCGATCGATCGTTGAAGTTTCATAGTAAAACAAAATCCCAAATATAATTTTAAGGAACAAAACTACAAAAGTCTTTAATAAAGACATTTATTAAAGACTGCTGCCTACAAAGACCTTCAAAGACATAACAAATGTTCTCTGCAATCCCAGCTTCTCTTTAGACATTTATGTAACTTCATTTAATAAATTTTGCAAACCCTTATCTAGATAGCTAAAGAAGTTCCTCCTAATCTTAGGACGTTAAGATACGAGTGTCAATTTGAACTTGTCCTGCTATATCACCTCTGTAGGAAATGAATCTTAATGCAAAACTTTTAAATCTTCTGATCCAGAAGATATAAAGAAACTTCACAGAAGATATAAAGGATTTTACTCAGCTTCAGGATTTTTAAATTTATTCACCAAATTCATGCTCATTTCTTTCATCCTGATTTGCCACAGACCTAAAACTCAGTTGCCTATTTTGTCCAAAGGAAATAACAATTCTCTCAGAGTATTACTGTGAGGTTTAAATAAGCTAATAAATGAAGCTCTTAACACAGTATATACTCATGATAATCACTCCATAAATGGTAGCCATTTTCATCATGTTCTATTTCAAAGCTTTTCTTATTACGCTCATCTACTCCTTTCATATTAAAAGTTCCTATGCTTTTAGTCTGTCCTCCTTTATGGTATGCCTAAACCACACCCACTGTAATGTGTATAGTAATCCAGGTGCAGACATACCCCAGTATTATACAGATGATAGGACAATGTGTCTTCTTCTGTCTCCTTCTCCTTAGCTGACTCTTAAATATTGCAACCCATAACCCTAATGAATTATGCCCCAAATAAACTAGGAGCCAATGAAGTCTAGAGGTCAAAACTATAAATAAACTCCACATGTTCTATATTTGCTTAAGAAGATGGGTCATGGCACACCACTATGTGATCTATATTTGGTTACCAAAAAATTAAACACAATTTTTTTTTTCAGAGATACCGCATGGAAATTAAAAGTGAAAATACCTTAGAAATACTGAAGGGGAAAATTCACAACCTACATTCTAAGAATAGATATAAAATATTTCAACCAATCTCAAATCTCACATGCCAGACATTTCACATAGACCATGAATCCAAGTGACAAAAGCTTTATCAGGCCAAAGAGATAAAGAAACTAAAGTATCCTAACATTGTGCCACATATTTTAAAACAAATGATTTAAATTATCTTCTCCACAACTGTTCTTTTGCTTTACTAAGACTAAAAGGCAAGCATATGGTAAATATGACAATAATTCAAATTCTAATGCAGATAATTAGAGTAAAATAAAATACAAAATACCATTCTTTCCAGCTTTTCAGTGTAATGTAATGAAATGGAACTAGTTACCACTTGGTATGAAATAGGAGGTCGTGTGTAAAACCCAATTGCTATTATCAATATTATAATTGATATAACTATATATCAATATATATAAGGATATATCAATAAAGGTCTCTGCCTCATGAGGCCTTTAGGATCCCTCTCAAAACCATAAACATTTGGAGGAAAGGACTTTTCCCAAAATGCTTCAGTGGCAGGGACCATTTGACCAAAGTGTTTCAAAAGAACAATATTAAAATTGTTGTATAAAGTTGTAGTAACAGGCCCTACTTATGAGTTGAGCAACCACAGGATGCATACAGAGTCCTTTAAGACCCTTTGGGCTCAAAAAGCACTACCTCCATTTGCAAATTAACCTTACTTAATAAATTTTCATAAGGCTAAGGAAGAATCAATCACCTTGCCTGGGTATATTTTCAGTTTTTGACATGAGATAGGGAAGATTCTAGGCCTAGGTAAATGGAAAATCTTCACTGAGTTCTGGATGATGCCATGAAAATAGCTGACTTTATTAAATAAAGACTAATTCACTCTGTAGGAAGTCTCAATAAAGAGCACATAAATCTCCGTCTACATATAGAAATCCACGGGCATGGCAGAGGAAGAGTTCTCAACAAAGTGAACCAAAAGGTGAATTGCCTACAAAGTCAAACTGAGAAGTCCAGACTACATCCTTTAAACATGAGGAACCACCCATTCAAAGTTTTTTAGTATATTGAAATAACGGAAGTACTTTAGGAACATTAATCTCACCATGAGCTAGGTCAATAAAAATGTGTGTGTGTGTGTGTACGCATAGCAAAGGTATAGAGGGAGTGTTGGTGTGCGAGTGTAGTCTGTGTGGGTGTGTGACAGCGGAAGACAAAATAGAGGAAGTTAGACTAATTAGGATGCTATGTCAATAATCCAGATATAAGGTGATCCAGCTTTGGACTAAGGATTTGGAAGTGGAAAGGAAGAAATGCATACAAAGGCCATTCAAAGTCAACAGTGTGAAGATTGTTTGAATATAGGTGTGGAAAGAAAGAAAATCAAAGGTAAAATATAAAGCTTGAGGATAGGTCACTGAATTATTACCATAAACTGAAAGGAGGATGTCAGGAGAAATACTTAAGACTTAAAAAAATGAATTGATTTTAGATACACTGAGTTTAGAGTGACATAAGACATCCAATCATAGGCAGCACTGGTGGCAAAGATGTAAAGATTTCCAACGGCCCCAAGATCACAAAAAATGGGTGACACTAGTAAAAGTATTGAATTGATGAATTTCCATTACAGGTGATTAAGCTGTCTGCAAATACAAGTTTATCAAACCATTTATACATAGGCACACCATTTGAGAGTACTTCTAATACCAGCATTGATGTTCCTTTGGGATTAAATGTGCTTGTGAACACATAAATATAAATAACAGACTACCAAATGTGCTTCTGGCAAAGAGTGATAAGTGTGTATCACATTAATAACACAAAACTGATTCGTTATTTGAATTTATTTAGGGCTTTAGCCTTTTCAAGTATTTTCCTTAGATTAACTGCCTTTCTTTACAATGATTCTGTGAGGAAGACCACACAATTTGTTTGCATCAAGGATATAAAGGCTGGCCTAGACAGAGAGGAAAATTTGTTAGATTAAAAAGTTTTTCACTTGATCACCACCTGATATTTTATAGTTATGTACAAAACCACCTGAACCAAAAATAATCTTAACTTTTAACTCATGTTATTTCTGGCAACAACATGAGGCACTCCATCATAGAATTAAAAAGACAACAGCTCACATAAATATCAAGCTCCTCGTGAACCGTGAAATTCAAGGGTCAAGGGAGTTAGTGATATGACTCACCAGGAATTTTGCAATATACTTGGATTCATCTCTGAAATTAGGAAGCATTTTACTTGTAGAAAGCAAATTCACAAAGAAGTTTAACACATACTTAGTACAAAGCCTTGATCCAGAAATTAAAATGCCTACTCTTCGAAATACTGTGGTATCCTTTGCTTTATTATCTTCTACTGTAAGAAGCAGAATTTGTACAGATAAAAAGTAATCACTGGTTCATTAGTAGTGACAAATGCACCATACTAAAGTAAAATTTTAAAGATAGGGGAACCTGGGCATGGGGTGTATAGAACTTCTCTGGACTATCTTTGTCAATTTTCTGCAAATCTGAAATTATTCTAACCTTAAGTTTCTTTTTAAAAAGAGTAATCAATGTACTTTTCTTTTTAATTAAAGATCACATTTTGCTTAATTTCATAAACCAAACATCTATTCAATAAACATGGATTGAACGAATGGGTGCTCAGCTCTGTGGGATTTACCAAGACGAGTAAGACCTGATGACAGAGATGTCATCTCTCTTTAATTTCCAAGCTCCCACACTCAAGGAGCTTAATGTCCAGGACAGAAGAAATAAGACCTAGGACCCTGAAAGAGCAGTACATGAAAGTCATAAAGCCACTTTTTCGCCCTTCTCAAGCACCCCTGTAAACCTAATCTGCCAGGCTAAATCTTCCTCTGGTCCTGGATTAAATCTAAGATAGGTCCCACAGTTGTGTGACAGGTGTTAGATAATAAAAAGTCCCTAAAATAGCCTCAGTCCAGTAATTGAATACCAGTCCATATAAAAACCAAACTCTGGACTTCTTTCAAAAGCAGAGCACCGCCCTCCCCTGGCCCAGGCTGGGGTGGGACGGCAGGCTCTGCTCCCTCTCTTCACTTGGCCAGCAGATCTCCCCAGTCCCCTACCCACTGATGAGCAGTTGCTTCTGACCCCCTTAGGAAAGGTAAAGGGGCTGAGAAAGTCATAACCACCCTGCAAATATCTGATTGCTTTGCTGTGCAGATGCTCAAAGCTGACTGCTCCATCCACAGGTGGGGCTCCTACCCCACGCTTGACAAGCATGAATGCACCTTCTCTGGATAGTCACTTACAGTTCCACAGAATACCTCCGGGCCACTGTCACTGGGAAACAGTTACTTCCCAACCACTGTCCTCTACTCTCTGCCACTGGCTGTATCAACCAGCTTTTTCCTCTTAGATTTCTCTGGCATGACTAACACACAGTCCCCTCTGTTCCCCAAGCTCCCGGGCACATATATCAGGCTCTCTTTGCCACCCTCTCACTGGGATGGGGCTCACAGCACACTAGCCAAATCACCTCCCTCTTATTTCCAAATCTCCTTTCAGCCTTGCCAGCCTCATTTACAGGCTGAAGGTGGGTGCTGAGCTAGCATCCTCAAACCTTATTCCGTATCCCATCCTTAGCAAGTCCTGCTTAGGAGGTGTGGCGCTGCATTTTGGACCATGAGAGTGATGGGCACTTAGGACCTCAGCTCAAACCGAATCCCATTTTATCACCCTGTTGAAACTATAAGGCTAGATAAAAAACAAGAGCTATGAAAATAAAAACATTTATGATTTCAGAATAGGACGCTTCTTCTAGCTTAGGGAATTGGGAAAGGCTGGATCAAAGGCCTGGCTTTCGGGCCAGACCTTAAACTTGTGGCGAACAGGAGTAGGTGAAGATGAGCAGAGGAAGAGGGGCACATCCACTGAAGGCTACAGCCTCCTTTAGGGGCTCAATTGTGGCTTTTTTTTTCTCAGATAAGTAAGAATTAATATATGAGAACCTATTTTAACTGATAGTATTTATTCTTACTCCAATGATTCACGTGTTACCAGCCCTTATAAATAAATGCCCCAGATGGCTGCTGGGTTTGTTCAACTTTTAGTTCCAACTCTGCTGCTCATTGGCAGATAACCTCAGAAATCAGATAGAGCTGGGTTCAAATCTTGCCAATTAGTAGTTTGGTGACCTTGAGTAAGTCACATAATCTCTTCCACATCTGTCAATGTGATAATAACACTAACACCATAGGGCTACTGCCCAAATTAAATGGACATATGTATAAATCAAAGTATACAGGATATATGGGGCCGGCCACGTGGCCAAGTGATTAAGTTCTCGCGCTCCACTGCGGCAGCCCAGGGTTTCGCCGGTTCGGATCCTGGGCGAGGACATGGCACCGCTCATCAAGCCATGCTGAGGCGGCAACCCACAACTAGAAGGACCCACAACTAAAAATACACAACTATGTACCAGGGGGCTTTTGGGAGAAAAAGGAAAAATAAAATCTTTAAAAAAAAAAATAGTATACAGGATATAATAAATTCCCTATATATGTTGACTACTGTATTTTTATTATTGTTATCATCATTATCGTTAAAGATATTAAAAATTACATATTTCTCCTGGAATCATAAAATGTTAGACCTGGCAAGGACTGACTTGAAAATCATCTAGTAGGATTCATTGGAAATTAAGTCAATCTAATCTCCAAATTTTTTAATTCAATCAGTGTTCGAGTGCTTTTTTGTCACTGTCAATACTGAGCCCCAAGATATAGTGTTGAGGATGCCATAATATTTATCCTTACAGTCTACTGGGAAGTGAGATTATTAAGTCATAAGGAAAGGCGTGAAAAGACCAATCTACATGAGAATCCAGATGGAGGGACAATAACTTTTCATGCCAGAAAGGGAATGGATCTGTGACAGTTACATGGGACAAGTGGCATCCGAGCTGGACCCTAAAAGATAAGTAGGAATCTGCCAGGTGAACAAGGGTAGAAAAGAATTCCTAGGAAAGGAAAAATCATAAGCAATGCAAGACATACATTTGGCTATCAGGCCAAAACTTCTTGTTAATTAATCCAAGAAGTGGCCCCTTAAATGTTTCAAAGAAATTTGTGCTTTTAAAGTAGAATACTTGTGTGGTTGCCAGAGGCAGAGGCTGGGGGATGGGCAATACGGGTGAAGGAGGTCCAAAGGTACAAACTTCGGGTTATAAAATAAATAAATCATGGGGAATGTACTGAATGGCAACTATAGTTAATAACACTGTACGGCATATTCGAAAGTTGCTAAGAGAGCAGATCTTAAAAGTTCTCAGCACGAGAAAAAAAGATCTGTAACTATGTACGGTGACGGATGTTAACTAGACATTGTGGTGATCATTTCACAATATATACAAACATTGAATCATTATTTTGTACACCTGAAACTAATATAATGTTGTAGTCAATTACACCCCAATATAAATAAGTAAATAAATAAACCAACTAGAATACTTGCTATCGAAATAAATATTTTCCGGACAGTATTTCAAGCAATGCTTAAGTGAAAAATATAGGTAACATGAACACACAGTCCTACACAAATAATTGTTAATAATTTGTCTCAGAAAGGTCAGTTCTGATAAATACTTGTCTTCAAAAGTTTGTCTTTCCTCCATTTTTGAATTCACGGATATTCTAAAAACTTCAAGTGCTGTATATGAATTATGCTTTTTTTCTACTCCCTACACGCCCTCGACACAAGTGCCCACATTTGCCCTGTTTCTATCAGTGCAGCACATCTAGTGGCGCTAAAGGTGGATCAGAGATGGAGTCAGGATGAGGGCAGCCACCTACATGTGGGGCCATTTGGGTGGTTTCCTGTAGCTATTCATTCTCTCTCCCTCTCTCTGTCCCTCTCGCCCCCCTCACTCTCTCTCGCATGCACAAATGGGTATTATAGTGAGAAATAACTCAAGGCACTTTTACAGTAATTCAAGTTTGAATATGATCTTTACTTAAGGAGCCCCTTTACTCTGTGCCTGGGTTTACAATTCCCTCAGATAATTGCTTAAGAAAGTTTTGCTGGAGCTTATTTTGCTGGTCAAGTTCTGCTGCAATCTAAGAGGTATTTTTAAAGCAATCATCTGGCCTCTTCACAGTTCTGCCCTCTTCCCATTCCACTCCTGGAGGAAAAAAAAAAAGCTGTTGAAGTTTTATTCAACATTCTCACACCCTATTCCTAGGACCGATACCTGAAAATGCATATATCTAGTTAAGAATGCAGATTTTACCAACTTTTTAGACTTAGTAGTAGTCTACTATCAGCTTTAAGAAAATATAGACTAAAGGAAGGCAAATATCTTAGTTCAGATTAAGCACACCCCAAAGTTATACGGAAAAAGCTATTAAAAATAATATTAAATAAGAAAAAATATTCTTCCAAATATGCTAATAAGAGTGTTTCTTAAAATGCAATAGGAGAAGAATGAGAACCACATGGTAGTAAAAGGGTTTATAACAATTTACGTTCTTCCAAAGATGGAGCTGAAGCGGGCAACGCACATTAACTGTGCTCCCCCAACCATCCCCATCTTATGGGTGTTGGTACATTCGGGACTCACAAATTTCATTAACTCCAAAAATCTTTACTGAGTGCTTACAATGTGCACGGCACCATGCTAAATGCTATAGGGAAGATAAAAATAAATTACATGATATAGTGGCTCTCCACAGGGGTGACAAGATACATGCAAATAACCACAGAATACCAAATACGATAAGCAGTAAAAGAACACTGTGCCTCTAGCAGAGACTACAGTTTCTGGAATGATCAGAAGACCTCATGCAGGAAGAGGCATTTGAGGTAGATTTTAAAGAGCGGGATTCCACTGGGCAGAAATGGAAAGAACACTGCATTAACCAACAGAGAAAGAGGAAAGGGAGGAATGTATTTGAAGAATGCAAGTAATACATTTTGGCAGAGAGAAAACAGGCCAAAGAAGGTCAGAGAGCCTGGATCGGGGAAATTCCTCAGTGGCAAACTAAGAAGTTAGACGCTGAAAACTCCCGGAAGGGGTGGGGACAGAGCAGTGGAAACCAGAATGGAAAAGAGACTTCTCTTATTTGAGAGACACTTGACCCCAGAGAAGTTCCAATGAATGAGGGCTGCAACTCCTCACCAGCGGTAGCTAACCTTCTAACGCCATGGCCTTTGCAAATTCAGAGAGTGACAGAAGTAGTCAAATAGATGCATTACTCATGGTATGTAAATCCTAAGCACAGAATCAACATAAGTTTTGGTTTTTAAAAGGTTTGAATTTCTTTTTAGAATGCTGCTTAAGTAAGTAGTCAACAAAATCTATGTGTGTATCCTTCTTTCTGTAGTTTGAAACTACATGGGTCTCAGTTGGGGATTTGGTGAGGCAAATAAGCAAGAAATTTAGAAGTGCTTCAAGCAACCTGAAATGCAGATACCTCTATTTTCAAGAAGACAAGCAGGAATCATCACATGGCTATTAAAGCTTCCTGGAATATAACCAGAAATAAGAAAAATTTTCAAATAACCCCACACAAAAATGCCTTGTGAGACCCTTGTGAATTTGACTCAACCATAATTTAACAGGTTACATCTAATATAGTGGCGTATGCAGATGCCAGAGAGACAGGAAGAGAACAAACAGTACAAGAAAATGTAAAAGCAGGAAATCATTCAGGAAGAAGAAGTGAACAAATTCTAGAGACGAAATGTAGCAAATATGAATTGAACGTGGCCTTTAGAAAACAAAACTTGAGAGAATAGAAAATGCAAAGCAGTTATTAAAAGTAGGAATGATTTAAGCAGATTTACACCTAGTTATTATTAAGAGCCTGGCCTTTGACATTCTGATAGTCAACAAATAAAAACATCTTTCTTGGGGCCGGCTCCATGGCCGAGTGGTTAAGTTCGCGCGCTCCGCTGCTGCGGCCCAGGGTTCAGATCCTGGGCGCGGACACGGCACCGCTCGTCAGGCCACGTTGAGGCGGTGTCCCACATCCCACAACTAAAAGGACCTGCAACTAAGATATACAACTATGTATGGGGGGGTTTGGGGAGATAAAGCAGAAAAAAAAAAAGGAAGATTGGCAACAGTTGTTAGCTCAGGTGCCAATCAAAAAAGAAAATCTTTCTTCATTCAAATTGTAGATGTTTAATTATCAACAGACACTCTACCTAGATATCCAAAATGAAGCACTAATAAAATCTTGGCAGCCTTTGCCACACTGGCTTTCCAAGCTTTTTTCAGAAAAGTGATAAATGGGAGCAACTGGGTGGCATGAGTACAGCACAGGTATTTGAGATGCTTCTGCAAATTTCTTGATGGCACAAATGATATCTCAGAATGGTGACAATAAAACAAACCACTTTCTTCACAAAGCCTTTTCTGACCCTTTTGGCCAAAGAAGATCTTTCCATCCTCAGAAACATCCCTGTAGTTGGTTTTGGTCTCTCCTCCCCATTTCCAGTCTCTCTAACTGTATAATTTTATCCTCCAACTGAGTTCACAAAAGTCCCTGAGGATAGGAGTTGGGTCACACTCATCTTTGCAATCCCTGAGGGTCTGGTATAGGGTCCTCAGGAATTTCTTGTTGAATTGAAAACACTGTTACTAAATTTTTCTTTGGAGTATATTTATACATGCTTTCCTGTTACAAAATGTTCTAAAACAAGGACTCCAGAATAACTATTTTTGCTAAGAACAATTACACTTCAAAGCAGCACCAATGGTTACTCTATTGGTTGTGTGTAGAGTCTTGGAAGAAAAACATGATATGAATCAGCATATCATAGACTAGACAAAGAAAACTTCTCTAACAAATTATGTTTTTAATAAAACAATTATAGGCTTTTAAAAAACACATGCCTCATTTCCTTTAACATCAAAAACAACTAAGGAAGTACTTTGAAAGTGACAATTTTCTTAGTAAAAAACAAACATATTCTAAATCTATAAAAGATATTTGTTCTAAAGTTAATTATTGGGACTTAGCTTAATCACTGATATTGGGATGAATCAACCACTTATGTTCTTTGTCCTTCCATCTCATCAAATATTCCATAAAGACATTTTCTGGCCCCCACTGGTACAAGGGGTACAAAGATTGTGCACTGAAATGCACATTTAGTAAGCTAAATGCTGTTTTTGTCACCGGTTGTAATACACACAGAGCTTATTCCAAGGGGCTAATGTTGCTGATCCAAATTGTGAAATACTGAGCAAATATGGGTCCATCTGCTCCCTGACCTGACCTCATGGAGTTCCCCGGGATGCTGTCTGAAAAATACACTGTTAAAAAAAAAAATCAGAATAATTCAGGCCTGAACTTAGGAGACCACTGCTTCTGTGACAGTCACAGAATGACATTAGACTGTCCTTTCTTTCTCATAACCAAGATGAAAGGCTGTAATACACAACTCCAGATACTATTTCATTTATCTCCATCTTAAAATACCCTTTGTGAAGCACAGTACCTTTGTGTCAGGCAAAGATTCATTAATCATTTCAAATGGAAAATTAATTAATTTTGGAATCAGAAGTTCATTTTAAAATATTAAGAACTTCTATAAATTTTTCATCATCACAGAAAATTCTTTTGGGGCCGGCCCCATGATCAAGTGGTTGGGTTCATATGCTCCACTTCAGCAGCCTGGGGTTTTGCTGGTTCGGATCCTGGGCATGGACATGGCACTGTTCATCAGGCCATGCTGAGGCAGCGTCCCACATGCCACAACCCGAAGGACCCACAACTAGAATACACCAGTACGTACCAGGGGGCTTGGGGAGAAGAAGAAAAAGAAAAAAAGATTGGCAACAGATGTTAGCTCAGAGGTCAATCTTAAAAAAATAAAA
Organism: Equus caballus; assembly: GCF_041296265.1. Taxonomy (NCBI): domain Eukaryota; kingdom Metazoa; phylum Chordata; class Mammalia; order Perissodactyla; family Equidae; genus Equus; species Equus caballus. The sequence continues at coordinate 68,989,239 of NC_091700.1, forward strand.
TAAATATAAAAAACAGAAAAAATTCTTTCAAAAATTCAATGCTTTACAACACGTAAATCTATCTTTTTAAAAACTATTGTACTTCTGCTATATGTTTATTAAATTACTTTTCACAACTGTGCCAGAAAAACTGTGAAAAGGATCTTCTCTGCGCATTTATGTTAAATGTAACACCAATGTGATGTGCCTTCCAATAAAAATAGTCACTGAGAAAAAGATTACCTTTTTCTAATAAAAATGGGGACTTAGGGGTGAAAAAGTCCTCAAAGCATTTCTAAACATCACAAAATATTTTGGAAAGCTTTAATTTGATAATTTGTCTATACAAGCAAAATAGAGAATTCAATCAAGTATCCAGCTATATTTGGATTTTAAAATGGATTTTTGCCTTAGTTTTCCATTAGTTTACATGTCTAGCCACCACCTGTTTACCAATTCTGCTTCAGTTTCCCTTATAGTTTCTATTCAAATTAAACTTCAAAAAATCAGGCTAGGCCAGGCTGGCCCGGTGGCAGAGTAGTTAAGTGGGCACACTACACTTCGGCAGCCCGGGGTTCGCTGGTTTGGATCCCATGCTGTGGTAGGTGTCCCACATATAAAGTGGAGGAAGATGGGCACGGATGTTAGCTCAGGACCAGTCTTCCTCAGCAAAAAAAAGAGGAGGATTGGCAGCAGATGTTAGCTTAGGACTAATCTTCCTCAAAAAAAAAAAATCAGGCCAATTTTAGAGCTGCATCCCCTACTAATTAGGCTAAATTACCAATTGACAGAGAGAGCATTTTAGAATGGCATTATACCAGAGCTAATCTTGGCAGGGAGAGTTTCAAAAAGCAACAGCACTCTAAATTGGAACTATAAACATTAGCCCAAAGTAATCATAAACTAGATCTAAATAGACAGCTGGCATTGCCCTCAGTCAACAGAAAGTTGCTACAGTCTTACTGTAATATATCTACATTAATGTTTAATTTATACAGATATGTATATATTTAAGCGTTTCCTCTCTGTTTAAAGCTAACTGGTAAGTTTTAGGGAAATTTCTCAGCAAATTTCCATATAATTTATTTCCAAAAGAAATGGCATAATAACATGCATATTTTTCCCCTGGTTATTACAGCAGTAAAAATACAGGGAAACACTGTTTTTCACAAGAGATGCTTTGTTGGGACTCAGATCTTGCTACAGAAGTTGTAATTTAAGAAAGAGAGAGAGTTTTCTCTTAAAACTGGAAAAAAAAAAAAAAGGAGAGAGACATTAAAGCCGTAGAAGGAAAGGAGGAGGTGAATAACGAAGTTGGAGGGGGAACAAACCCAAGCAGATGAAGACATCCATCAATTCCGGATGTTAATTACTCTACCAATTCCAGGTACTGAAGCCTGGGCACGGAAGCCTTTTCTATGAGACTAGAAGAAAAACTTCCCTGATCCAGCAACTCTACAGCGACTTTGTCTGTTTAATCTCCATTTGATGGCCTTTCTAGTATAATTCCTTGGGGGAGGGGGGGCTTCTTTGCTATATTTTTATACCACAGGTTTTATTCTCTTTCAATAAAAATTAATTTTTTTTTTTTTAAAGATTTTATTTTTTCCTTTTTCTCCCCAACGCCCCCCGGTACATAGTTGTGTATTCTTCGTTGTGGGTTCCTCTAGTTGTGGCATGTGGGACGCTGCCTCAGCGTGGTCTGACGAGCAGCGCCATGTCTGCGCCCAGGATTCGAACCGACGAAACACTGGGCCGCCTGCAGCGGAGCGCGCGAACTCAACCACTCGGCCACGGGGCCAGCCCCCAATAAAAATTAATTTTAAGAAATTATGGATGAAGAACGGCTCCAAGAAAACTGTCATTTAATGAATTTTAAATCTTTTAATTATATTGGACTTTTTGTAACTGCCTCTGTAAAAAATCATTTTAGATAATGCTTAAATCAAATCATCTTTCAAACTAACACGAGTGATTCCTAGGACTAAATGATTTCACAGGAAGCACGCACACAGCTAAGAACTGGGAGGAGGTTAGACTTTTTGTTATGACTGGCTTCTGCTAACTCTGTGATTCTAGACATATTAGGATAAATGTATACACTAGATCAAATAATGCTTCCTCTTATTCAGCTCAACTTCAAATTCCTTTCCTAGCAACACTGGGATAAGATTCTAGGAAGTACTCAGCCATGGGTTCAACATCTTACCTGATAGGGCAAACGCCCAGACAGGCTTGGAAGCAGCCTTGCACAATCCAAGGTCTGGTAATAACCACAAAAGGCTTTTGATGTCCAAAAACTACGTGAAAGGGAAAACATTCCCAGATCAAAAATCTTTAAACAAAAGTAGAAAGAGTGAATATCTACAAAACACTAACTTTTAACTACCCATGTATACCAACATTATTAAAACAGAATTCTAAGGGGAGCTCATCAACCTCACACTACTGGGGCCCCACTTTGAAGCTGGAGGCTGGCGACTTGTGTATTTAGACCTCACCGGGCACTTACCCCTAGTCCTACATTCACTCTCTTGAATTATTCATAAACATCGCTCTCCTTCACTAGATTCAGAAGACCCTGCAAGGGCTGGGACCACTGGTCTCACTCATCTTTGCACCTGCCATAGCATTTACCACAGTGCTTTATTCACTAAGTGAAAAATCTTTAAAACATACATTTCTGTTCTCTTTTGTTCTGTGTTGCTTAGAGAAGCAAAAAGAAAATGCTAAATTACTTTTCTCAGAATAATTAATTTAGCAAATTATCATCAATTTCTGATATACTTTGGGAAACTCTCCTCTAACAATTTATCGGCAGGAAGAAGGGCTGAAATAAGGAATAGACTGTGAAAGTATGCACCATAAAAATGAAGTCAGGAAGCAAGAATGTAATACTTGGTATTAAACAATATAAAACTTGGTTTTTAATACCTGGTATTCTCTACAAGTATAGAAACTTACAGGGAAAATAAAAGGCAGCCTTTACTAAGGGTGTGTGTGGGGGCATTAGCCAGCATGCCCCTTTAACGGCCATGTGTCCTTGAGGCTTCTTATCTGGGCTACACGCCAACACTCACGATGATAGCTGTCCTGAGCTTGGCTGACCCAGCTGCTTTCTTGTGGGATAATTGGCGCAAAGACCCTCAAGGTCTCCAGAAGGAGTTGGGGGCTCTGGTCCTTGGAATGCAGGTCATACAGGGATGATCCCCCTTGGCAAGCATGCAGCCTTTGTTCCTCTGCCTACTTAAGCAAGCTTCTCTCAGGGGTGGTAGCAGATGCACCATGTTGTCCAGCCGGCCACCACTGGACCTTCCCTGTAAGTAACTCCCAATAAACCCACGTCTCGTTCGCTGTCGCCAGGTCTTTTCTTTGGTCTCTCGGCAACCGATCCCACACTGCTCGCCCAGATGGGCATGTGGCAGAACAGCGTACTTCAGTACTGTGGGATTTGGTTGTTAATTAGGGTTTGGGAGGGGTTTTTTGTAGGGGAGGGCAAGGGATAAAGCACACAAAGCTGATACGTTACATCTCATCTTCATCTCCATCTCAAGGGACAGATCTCAAACAGATATCTGCTTTTGTACATTCTACACCAAGGTCTGATGTAAACTACAAAATCAGACTTTTAAGGAAAAAAATTTGAAAATTTACCTATGAAAATTTTCATATGTTTTGCATACCCCTCCAGCAGGTTTCTGGTCCACTCTTCTCTTTTTCAATCATCTATATAATAGTAAACATTGGAAAACCAGTATGGTAATCTGAATCTGTACTAGATTTATTTTTCTAGAAAAACAAACAAGTCAGGAATTAATGTATAATAGTTTCATTTAGCTCTTATGAATAAAAACAATACTCTCAGAAGCTAACTCACTCTATATACAGAATCAAGGGACAGAACACAACAGAAATGAAAACATAATGGACAAATGAGGGACCATTTTCTTCCAAAGTGGATTCTGACAATACAGTTCCCTGAATTAACTCTTCTGTCCATTTTGAAATGGAATCATACTGCATGTGAAGCAGTATTACAAAAGTCTTTGCCTTCTTGGACAAAGCTCATCACAAACATCTTCAGGGCAGATTGAGGGAGAGGTAAACAGAAGAACGCATATGGAACAGGACTTCCGGGGCGTGTTTCTAAAACAGAGTGATCCAGGGTTAGCCCAGGGCTTTCAAGATCTCTTGTCTGACCTTGCACACGTAAGCCTTCAGGGCTTGACAAATATGGTGCTATTTGCCAGGACTTCCTTGCCCGGACATTTATATTTCTCTCAGATAAGAAAGTCTACACAATTTTTCTTTAAAAAAAAAAAATCCTGGATAAAATAAAAGGCGTTAATTTAAAGGAGACCCCAAATGCTTTTTAAATTTATTTATGTAGAACTGCTATTAAAAGAGAAAGGAGATGGCCGGTCTCATGGCCAAGTGGTTAAATTTGTGCGCTCCAGTTCAGGGACCCAGAGTTCCATGGTTTGGATCCTGGGCACAGACCTATGCACTGCTCACCAAGCCACGTTGTAGCAGCATCCTACATAGAAGAACTAGAACGACCTACAACTAGGATATACAACTATGAACTGGGGCTTTGGGGAGGGAAAAAAAAAGGAGGAAGATTGGCAACAGAAGTTAGCTCAAAGCCAATCTTCCTCACCAAAAAGCATAAGAAAGAGAGAGAGAAAGGAAAGAAAAAGGGGAAAAAAAAAAATCTAGGGCAAATTAGAAAAAAATGAAGGAAACAAAACTTTGGGAGGTGATTAGGTCATGAAGGTGGAGCCCTCATGAATGAAATTAGTGCCGTTAGAGACCCAGAGATCTCCCTCATCCCTTCTGCCATGTGAAGTTATACCTAGAAGATGGCCATCCATGAACTAGGAAATGGATCCCCCCCAGACAATGAACCTGCCACCTTGATCTTGCACTTCCCAACCTCGAGACCATGAGAAAAAGATTTCTGTTGTTTATAAGTCCCCTAGTCTATGCTATTTTTGTTTCAGCACCCAAACAGACTGAGATAACACTGAAATGCAAAGAGGAACTTAGAAAAACCTCAGTCTGAGAACCCATATGACTTCAGAGCACAGAGTCCTGAAGAACTTGAATAGAATGAACAGAATTTTAAGTTAATTTTGCAATCTACATAATAAAGTAGTCCCAAAAACACTCATATGGAAAAGGAGGAAAACCAGAGTTAGTCCACATCGAATGAGCAAGATTGGATAAAGGTATTTCACTCTAAATTTCCAACAAGGAATGAGCAGGACAATTTATTCATTTACAATTGCAAGCACCCTCATGAACACAATAAAAGAAAATTATGACAAACACACAGGACAGTTGAGAGTCCAAGCTTCCACAAAATATTCTCATAGCATCTGTTGCTATTTCTCACCATAGATTTACCCTGTAATTGGAAATAACAAAATTTACTCTGTAATCTGGATGAAGAGATGACAAAAATTAGACTTTAAGTTGGAAGACATTCCTTTCTCACTGGGAAATACACATGGCTTTAAAGGCTGACAACTTTCTACTCTGAAAATCGGAGTTTAGTTTAGCATTGTTTTGTTGCTTCAAAATTAAATAAACGGGATTTTGTGAATTCTCAATTAAACAGACCATTTTTCAAAAGAATCCACATTGCTCCTTCACCCCATTCCGACTGAGCACATGCTCCAAAATCTCTTATTTCTTATCGTCCCGTCTTCTTTCCAGACAGAACCAAAGGGTCACTACTCCAATTCAGAAAGTGGAACGAGAAACTGGCATAACTGAGAAAGAGACCATTACAAGGCCTTCTCTTGTTATGTGTTGTTGCTTTACTCCAGTTTAGTACTCCAGCTCATCAGAGGACAGATGGAGAAATCACCACTTACCAAATGTTTACGATACGTGCAGATGGCTGTTTCTGTTTTGAATCTTCCATTCTTTCATGTCCCATTTGATCTGTGCGGATATGAACACTTGCTTCCCTAAGGCTTTTTCCTGTGCAATGAGGGCTCCTCTGGCACAGCACCTCACTCTCTCTCCACCCACTGCTCCCTTTAATATGTCCCATGTGGCTCCATCCTGGGTGTGTTTGCCCACACTTGCCTTCCCACACCACTCCCCACAATCCTGCCACCATAACTGAGAAAATCTTTGCTGGTTCTCATTCAAAGACATGGTAAACCAAAGCCTTGTAGCATGAAATGAGACGGACGCAAACTCAGCTCCTGAGGGAACCCCAGCAAATGAACACGCACAGCAAGCTTCAGCTAAGCTCTTTCTGGAGGTGTCCCAGAGAGAATAAAGGGAAATGAGGCGGGGGCCGGCCCGGTGGCGCAGCGGTTAAGTTCGCACGTTCCGCTTCTCGGCGGCCCGGGGTTCGCTGGTTCGGATCCCGGGTGCGGACATGGCACTGCTTGGCAGCCATGCTGTGGTAGGCGTCCCACGTATAAACTAGAGGAAGATGGGCACGGATGTTAGCTCAGAGCCAGGCTTCCTCAGCAAAAAGAGGAGGACTGGCAGTAGTTAGCTGAGGGCTAATCTTCCTCCAAAAAAAAAAAAAAAAAGGGAAATGAGGCTGTAATGGGCTTTACAACAGCTTTCCTAAATATTTCTAAACAACCAATTACAGAAGACGATCTAGAAATTATAAGTGATGGAATTTGCTAGTAGATTTGTAGAAGCTACTAATAATATATACAAATTATTATGAGCAATCTGAGTGTAGGCTTTGTTTCTATGCAATTTTCAGTCTTGAGAACTCTGAGGAACAGGAGTAGGACTATAGGAAACTTTTCTGTACATTTTCTAACTTTTTTAAATGATCATCACTCTACTATCAGAGTTAGACAACAACTGTAATGATAAAAATAAATAAAAAGGAATTCTACATTGCATTCTTGTCACCAAAGATCTTTATTAAGGAACTATTTGCACATAGTTGAGAAGTAGGCATACCCTTGCCTTGTCATTCAGTGAATTAAACAAACAATTATTAAGTATCTACAATGTGCCTGTATTTGTATTGGTACTAAAGGTTCATACTATTTACACTCTAGGAACAGAATATAGTAGGAGACATACACTTGTACACAAAGAAATTTCAAAATAAAGTATTAAGAAAACAGTATTGAGGGTCCAGCCCAATGGCATAGTGGTTAAGTTCACACACTCCACTTCAGTGGTCCAGGGTTTGCGGGTTTGAATCCCAGGCACGGACTTACACACCGCTCATCAAGCCATGCTGTGAAGGCATCCCACATACAAAATAGAGGAAGACTGGCACAGATGTTAGCTCAGGGCTGATCTTCCTCACGAAAAAAAAAAAAACCGACAGAGAGAGAGAGCAGTATTGAGAGGAACCATGAAAAGAGAAAGGTAACTCAGCTCAGTCTGAGGGCTCAGAATGGACTTTTTAGAAGAATTGAATTTGCTTGAACCAAGCCTATAGGATGAGCAAAATTTAGTCAACTGGAGTGGGAGAGAGAATTCCAGGCAAATCCCATATTCTCTGGCAAAAAATGGCAGAAATCCAACTCAAACTAACTTAAGCAAAGAGAACTCATTTTTGTGTAACCAGAAAGAGCCTGCGCAGAATAGGCTTTACAGACAGCTGAAACAAGGCACTCTCCATCTCAGCTCCCTGTGCGTTGGCTTTGTTCCCTCTTGGCTACAGGAACACCCTTCCAGCTCTGTCACAGAAGATGGGCCCAAGTGCAAAACGTCCAAAGAAGAGCTCTCCTGGTTTGGCCCATTCCTGGAACAAGCACTGTGACCAAAGTGTAAGTGTACTAACTGCCCAGAAGAGGTTCCATGGAGCCAAGAGGAACTATGACTGCAAGCTTCACTAAAACCAAGGTTCTGAGGCATCAGTTTCCTGCAGCTGACTGTGGCCCTGAACAGACAAAACAGAAATACCCAGGACACAATAGGAACGTCAACAATCACGCTGAGAGATGAAACACCATGGGTGAAGCAGAGAAGACTTTCATGGACGATAAAGACGACCACATTCCCAGCACTCTGCTGGCACTATAGGGGAAGCTAAAGTTCAGCTGGTGAGGTATGGGCACTTATAGCCACTTTTAGATAAAAATGAAAATGGCACAAAGCAAGCAATTCAGAACGTGTAGTTAATACTTAGAATAACTATTTACAAGTAAACAAGCAGAAAAAGGTAACTAATAATTATTTTTGAGTCTCATATACTTTCTATATCCTCATAACCAAACCATATGGTAGGTATATTATCACCTTCATTTTACAGATGAGTAAACTGAGATTGAAGACTTAGCCTGTAAAGGACACATGGCAAGAAGTGGAGTCAGCAGTAAAAAATCATGCCTGTCTTACCACGGTGCGTATATTCTTTGCTTGCTGCCTCCCACAAGGATTAGCACAAATAACTGAAAAAATACCACACACTTAATTGCCTCCAATCTCACTTGCCATTACACGCCATTCCAAAAACTGAGTATCTTCTAGGCGTGAATTGCTTTCCTTGTCATTCCACAGTGACCCAGATTTTGCTACTCATTCATCGTATCTATCTCAGGTGCCAGGGTCATTCCTCAGCCTATTCTCTCATCCACTATGGGGAACAAAGGAAGCCACTCCTGTCCACTGATCCAAAACATTATCCGAACCATACAGCCCTTCTACATAGTACTTTTAAGTATGTGTGGAAGTGGGGATATTTAAAAGAACTTACAGATTCTTTGCACAATCTGTTCCCACTTCTGTCATAATATTTTCATTCGAAGCAAGAAGACACAGAGAATGTAAGTCATAAAATAAAACAATCTACGTTCCCTTGTTAGGAAAGGAAAACGCAAGATTCTTTTCCCTTTTACAAACATTGAGGTGCATGAGTATAAGATAAAGGCAATGACCCAGTAAATAAATTACCTACAGGAGAGACAGATCCTTCCTCCCATAGTTGATTCCTATATTATACCACATATAATACTCATATAACTACATTATATTGACTCACATTATACTACAAGGCAAAAGAGACAATGGCAAATTGAAAAGCTTCAACCAGATAACTAAAAAATATTTCATATATAAGACTTTTAAAAATTTTAATAATGTAGATTCAACTTAAGAATATGAGAAGTTGTATATTTTTAAATCTATAGAATGAAAGAGTTCAGAGAATTTCACAGACCTAAAAATGGTTACCTTCGTTACTTCTAGTTATATTTACCATCTAAAGAGAAGGAGGGAAGAAAAAAGTTCAACTGAAACACACATGATTACAACAACTAAAAGAAAAAAACACTGATGTCAGTGATATATTCCAAACATCTTGAAATAGAGACATAATGTGATTCCTTCATGATAACTTCAAAAGAAGACTTTATCAATAATAACTCTTTAAAAGGGGTCTCTGGGTCCGGCCCTGTGGCCCAGTGGTTAGGTTCACGTGCTCTGCTTTGGCAGCCCAGGGTCTCACCAGTCACCGGTTTGGATCCTAGGCATGGATCTACCACCGTTCATCAAGCCATGCTGAGGTGGCGTCCCACATGCCACAACTAGAAGGATCCACAACTAAAATATACAACTATGTACTGGGGGGCTTTGGAGAAAGAAGGAAAAATGAAAATTTAAAAGGGGTTTCTAATTTGATCTTTACAACCTTTAAATATGAGATATTAAAATGCTAAGGCAAGCAATAATCTCTATCACAAAGACCTATGTTATTTCTATCGCTTACTTTAAAAACATGAGATAAAGTATTCCAATGCAACTAGTTTGAATATGTCACAAAATAGTGATCATATCTTATTCCTTATGCATTTGTACATCTATGTGAAGTTGCCAGGATGACCCTCTACTTGGCTGGCAAATCGGCATGTTCACTGGGGCTGGTGCTGAAGCTTTGGCCAGTCTGGTTGGGGCCAAGGAGGCATCACGTGTCATCAAGACACTACATGATAGGGACTAAGAAAGCAGCCAGCTTGATCACAAGATTTGTTACATTCAGGGAGATTACAAATATGTAAATATTTGAGGCTGTAAATAGTTGATTATAAGGGGAGACAGGATTCTCACTGATGGAACATGAAATAACAAATTAAAATGAGAGTCTAGAATAATTTGTGGTGTTGGGTTGGAATTGGAAATATCAGTGTGAATGCGTGGTTAAATATAAATAGATAATTTTTAAAATAATATTAAAAACTCAGGCTTTTTAATATACAAGTAAGACAAATATATAGGCACAGAAATAGATGTAGATAAATGTGTATGCATGCTATAGACTGAATTGTGTGTCGTCATCGTCCCCCCCACAAAAGTTAGTATGTTGAAGCTCTAACCTCCAAAGTGATGGACACGGCCTTTGGAGGTGATTAGGCTTAGATGACATCATAAGGGTGGAGTCCTCACGATGCAATTAGCACCCTTAGAAGAAGAGAAAAGGGAGTGCACACTCTCATACTCTCACACTCTCTCTGTCTCTCTCTCTGTCTCTCTCTCTCTCTCTCACTCCCTCCACTATGTGAGGATACAGCAAATCAGGAAGAGAACTCTCACCAGACACCAAATCTGCCAGCACCTTGATCTTGGACTTCTTTGCCTCCAGAACTGTGAGAAATAAATGTCTATTGTTTAAGCCACCTAGTCTCTGGGATTCTGGGATAGCCACCCAAATTGACTAAGGCAACACATACTACATACATTTCACAAGTCTGTCCACTGAGAGATCCTAGAAGCTATGACCCAGGAGCAATGAATACAACATGTGTCCAGGTCTTGGTTTCTAAATACCATTTTCCACTACTAGAATCTGGGGCTTCTTGAAGAAAGGGCTGATTCTCAGGCTGGGGCAGGATAAGTATAAAATGAGCCCGAAACACGTTTATGTGCCAGAAGAAAGTGCTCAAAGAATGATGTGGGTATGTAAAAAGACACAGAAGTCAGTATAAAGGAGTTTCTAATGGCCAAATTTGGGACAATCTGACCTTCAAAATAATAATGACAGTAACAGATTATAGCCCATTGACCAAAACAGGAATTCACAAATCCACACTGATAGATAGATAGATAGATAGATAGATAGATAGATAGATAGATAGATAGATAGATAGATAAAGGGAATGCTCTACTTTATGTAGAATGTCAACCAATTCATGAAGATGGAATGGTGGAATCAAAAATTATCCTTTCACAACCATCACAGGAACAATAGATTTAGGTAAGATCATCAATGACCACTAAAGGGTAAAAGTTTAAAAAGTATCTCCTCACAAAATATATATTATTAAGTGACAAGTATAAAATTCTTATTAACTTTATCCTGGAGAAAGCTGGCAGACATCATCTTAAACAAGTAAAAAAAGCATCATCAATAATGGAACAAATCAACATCTCATGCCTCCTGATATGATGCACTGAGAAGGACATTCGTCTGTGGTATTCCTTCCAAAAATGCATAACCTGAATCTAATCATGAGGAAATATCAGTCAAACCCAAATTGAGAGATATCCTACAGAATAACTGGCCTATTCAAAACGCAGCTGTTGCTCTTTAAAAATGTCAAGGTAATAAAGAGAAGAAAAGACTAAAGAACTATTCCAGACTGAAGGAGACTAGAGAGACACTGGTCATGGACCCTGGGCCAATGAAGGACATTATGGAGATGACTGACGAAATCTGAACGTGGTCTGTGGATTAAATGGTAATAAGAGATCAACGTTAATTTCCCGATTGTGACGGTAGCAGTGTGGTTATATAACAGTGCCTTGTTTTTAGGAAAAGAAAAACACACATAAGTATTAATGGGTAGTGGGGCATGACATCTGCAAGTTACTCTCAAATAGTGTGAAAAATTCATAAAAATGTGTAAAAAAGTATGAAGAGAAGTATAAGGCAAATTTGGCAAAAAGGCTAACAAATGGGAAATCTGAGCAAAGGAAATATGAACATCCTTCATAAGGTTCTTTTCCATAAGTCTGAATTTATTTCAAAAGAAACAAAAAAGTTTTTTAAAAATCTACTTCAATTGGCTACAGTATACACATTCCCAAAGTCTAGTAGGAAACTTATTCCCTTAGAGTAAATTCCTTGAAATTATATTCTCATTATAGAAAATAAAGAATGTGGGATTATTTCTAGCTCCTCCACAAAACACCAACATACAGCTTTTCAGATGGGACACATTAAGTAACTAACGTCTTAAAAAGTCTGGCAGTTCTCCAGTGACTAACAGGCTCTCAGAGAACAGCTAACTCACCAGGAGCAGCTAATGTCTCTATAAAACAGAGCAGGCTGTTAAGTGTCCTGACCTTCGCAGTGAGAAGTCGCTGCTACTCACTGTGAACTATTTGAAGCTGCCTTAATCTGTCTGGTTACTGGTAGGGCCTACAGAGTAGAATTGTGCTTGAAATAAATAATAAACCTGTTCTTAAAAATCTTTTCTAAAAAATGTTAGAGAAAATATATCTGCAATTATTGCAATTTGGGGAAAATGTTGTTAGACTAGAAGATACTCAAAAAAGCTAAACTAATATGGGCAAAATATTTGCAGACTCTCCTATCACATCCCAATTTTCCAATGTCATAAATTTCTTGCCATCACTCTGCTTTATCCAATAATTAAAATGATGGTGACTTGCTCTTTCAAAAGATAACTTCTATCTTTTGAATTTTCATAGTTAAGCTTTCCTCTTGAAGTGATACATAGTCCATTAATTAGATTTTCCTAGGAACTACTAGAAACTAATAACCAATAAAGAATAAAGCAAATAAGCATCTCTACTAATCTGATCACATTAAAAAAAAATTCCAAATAATTCAAGCAATGCTTATGCTCCGTTTTCTCTAGAAACATTTCACTAACTACGCGTTTGCATATTAGCTGCTCCTGAAATACCCACCTTAACGAAAGTTCTAGTTACTGGTAATGCCTTAAGATGGAAAAAGAAAGCTGCTCCATCCTAGATGTACAAAAAGAGGCAAATCAAAGCAACGTCCTGCAAAGTATCTGTCGTGTTAGGAAGCAGAGCCAACAAACTTGTCTCTAAATTCTGTAACAAAGGTAGGTCTAAAAAGCAAGAAATCCAAGGCCATGTAACACTGAAAATTCAAAATACAAACAGTAAAACATCCTGGAAAACTTTTACAATGTTAAGACTTTCATCCAGAAACATGGCATGTCTCTTCACTTATTCTTTGTAGCAGTTAAATGTCAAGCTCATCCACTACAGAGAAGCAGTGGCTAATCCAATTCCCTAAGACTCATATTTTAGAAAATGTAGAAATAGTTTCCTACAGCTATATACCTGTACAGTAAAAAGAGCATATGAGATAAAAATATTTATGGTTTAAGGTAATTTAAGTGGAGAGCTACATGTTTTCAGTACCAAATGTTCAATGCTCTATTTTATATATTATGTGCACCATATATTTTGAGAGCAAAGAACTTAGCTGCTGCAGATGAAGATAAGCTCAAGCAACATAACTATTAATGCTTCTCTTTAAAAGTTCTATAAATATGTTTGCCATAGAGAAAATCTCCAGAAAAACTCCCTTGTTCCTCATGCAAGAAGTAACTGCAATTTCTTGATGGAGACTTTGAGTGAAATTTGCCACAGCTAAACATCTTTATGCCAACTTTTATGTATAAATTTTGTTTCTTACAGTATTTATGCCGATTTTTATTCAGATAAGGTCAAGTACTATGATAAGATTTATAATTTTTACTTTTACCAGTTCACATTTAATACTTTTTCATCAGCCTGAATATGCTACTTCTGACTCTGTAAGACTAATATGCTTGATCTTTTAACCTTGTGTTCTTTCTCCAATGCAAATCATACTGCTCACTCAAAGATATTATATTAATTATACCAAATCATAAGGTTGTCTGGTTTGGAGAGTATTTAACAGAAACTAAAAACCACTGACTCTGTCTAAATCTTGGTATAAATACTTCACTTGCAGTTGCTTAGAACACATCTCTCAATCTATTGTTCTTTCTGTCAATTACTTTTATTTTTTTTGCTTACTGTTAGGAAAACAAGTAAGTTTTTAAGATTTTAATCAGTGTGCTAGGCAGAATAATGCTTCAAAGACGTCTGTGTCTTAATCCCCAATACTTTACATGGCAAAAGGGGCTTTACAGGTGTGATTAAATTAAGGATCTTAAGATGAGGAGATTATCCTGGATTATCCCAGTGGGACCAATGTAATCACAAGGGTCCTTATAAGGAAAGAGGGAGGCCAGGGAGTCAGAGAAGGAGATATAACAGATTTAACTGCGGAAACAGATGTCAGAGTGATGCAGTTACTGGAAGGGAGCCACAAGCCAAGGAATGCATGCCGCCTCCAGAAGCTGGAAAAGGCAAGGAACCTTTTCTCCTCTAGTGCATCCAGAAGGATGCAGCCCTGTCAACTTGACTTTAGTCTCATAAGACCTATGTCAGACTTCTGACTTCCAGACTGTAAGATAATAAACTTGCATTGTTTTAGGCCACTAAGTTTATGGCTATTTGTTACAGCAGCAATAGGAAACTAATACAGTCATTTTTATTAACGAATATAAGTTGTGTCAGTATGAAAATAACTGGAATATATACAACAGTCAAAACTTCTTGGAAAACAGTTTACTAAATGTTAAAATTAACATGTGACTTTAAATTGTATTTTTTACTAAAGGATTCTTGTATACTTAATGAGTATAATAATTATTTGGGACTCAGAGGACAGTATACAATCACTAGACAATCATTTGTTGATCTACTATGTGTCAAACACTAGCATTTAAAAGATGAACAATATAAATATATCAGGGCAGAAATCCCCATCTTCAAGTAGTTCCCAAGAGTCATATAAGTGAATGAACATTTATAACAAGGTGATAAGCACTTTGGGAACAAGAGAAGGGTATTTCAATTGGAGGTGGCGGGTACACAGATGAAATAGCTAAGTCTTCAAGGGGGAACAAGTCCCTTGATAAGTCGGAGGCTAAGCTGAGTCAGGTCATACTATGAAGTGAAAAGTAAGCCATGTGCAAAACCAGACTTCATCTTTCAAGTAATAAGAAACCAGATGGGAGTTTTAAGTAGTGATTCGCACAATTAATTTTTAGAATAAAAAAGCACTGTGCGTGATGTGCAGGATGTAAAGACTAGACTGAAAGCAAGGATTCCATATTGAAGACTGAACTTATATTTTTATCACCATATTTTAATATTAATTCCAAACATTCAGTAATCATTTACCCTCTATCAGACAGGTGCTTACTAAATGCTAGATGATAAAAAAAGAATAAGACACGATTAGCACCTTTGAGATACATAAAACTATAGCTTTGTATATACAACAATATACAAAATACATAAAACAAAAGGAGCTATCTCTGCTTTAGAGTACTCATCTAGAAACCATATTTTCAAGAGTAGGTACAAAGTTCACACCACGAGAAACCACAAATTAAGATGAAGAAACAATTATTATGTGCATACTTTTAAAAAATGCAATCTAATCAATTTCAAAAACAAAAATTAAGAGGGTTAAGTTCACACGTTCCACTTTGGCGGCCTGGGGTTCGGCAGTTCAGATCCTGAGTGCGGACCTACGCACAACTTATCAAGCCATGCTGTAGCATGCGTCCCACACATAAAGTAGACGAAGATAGGCACAGATGTTAGCTCAGGGCCAGTCTTCCTCAGCAAAAAGAAGGAGGATTGGCAGCAGATGTTAGCCCAGAGCTAAGCTTCCTCAAAAAAATTAAAAAATTTAAAATATTTAAAAATTAAAAATTAAGGAAATTGCATTCTTATAAAAAAATTCAAATAGCTCCTCCCCACTTTACAGGTACTTTAAAAGCATTATATTCTTAATATTTCTAAGAAGATTAAAAATACAGCACCTTATTTGCCACAGCCCACGAAGGTCTATGTAAACATGTGGATGGCAAACAACATCCACTTTTTTGGAAAATTATGTTGTCATGACAATTTGAACTAACTTAAAATTGCAAGCTTTAACAGGATCAGTTAAATCCAGAAACACAATGACAAGTCTAGTCTTCCCCAATCCTGCCAGCAAAAATTAATCATTGTATTCTCTCTGCTCCCACTGCAGTTCCCCCTGAATTACAGCAGCCATCACAATCAGATCTGTACTGCAGTTTAACCATATATGTGTCTGTTTCACCCATAAGAAGACAGCCAGACTCTCTTACACATCTTTGTATCCAATGGTATGGTGTAGCTATACTCAATAGTTAAGGTCAGTCAATGGGTTGAAGAGAACTGAGCTAAATGTACTTCATAATGATTAGTCATAATTTCCATTTTTAGGCTACTCAAATAATGATTTCAGAAAATACCTGGATAATTTATAAATATTATAATATATACTATATATGGAACTTTTTTTGTACTTCCTCAATTATATAATGAGTAAACTCAAAACAAAAATGTCAGGTCTCAAAGAGGAGGAAGTGGTATTTAACTTTTAGCAAATGCCATTTTATATTTAACCTCTTAAAATTTCAGTTTCTTTATCTGTGAAACAGGGTTAATAGTAAAACTTATCCACAGAATCATCCCAGAACTAAATAACATAAAATGTCCATTAGATAATCTAGCACATAATCAATGTTCAATAAACATCAGTCATTGCAGTTGTTGTAATTAATGTTATTATTATTAAGATCCTAATGATCAACGGTAATAAAATATACCAATGCTAGAATATCCCAGAATAGAAAAGAAATGTTAGATCACTTACATTTGGTTCTGGAATATAGTCTAAAACTAACATTTAAATTTGAGTGTGACTGATTTGGGGGTGGGGTTGGAAATGAAGAAACGATCATGAAAGGTGACAGAAAAAAAAACCCAGAAAACAGTGCAGGCTCCCTAACCACCCGGGTTGAGAACTCTTCTCTGGGTCAGCGTGGTCTGTGCTAAAAATAGCATCACACTCCTGCCTGATGAAAAGCATCAGTGCCACAGACTGCTACATGTATCATTGCTCTGTTTACTTTTTGAAGTGTAGCATAGTTCCTCTGGGCTTACGTAAGTAATTAGTTACTTCAGTTTAGAGGCCCCTAGTTAAGTGTGGGCAGACGGAAAAGTGAACACAGTCGCCAGGGTCTATCACTGACAACTGTGTAACTGCTTTTTTCCCTATTGAGTTTAACCATCAAGAAATTAAAAGGCAAGACTTGTCATACAGATTCTAAAGTTTACTAGAAGAACATAAAAATTAGAATTATAGATGCAAAGGCAGCTAGATTTGCCAGATATCCGGTTTCTAAACAGACAATGTTTGAGCTTTCCATTATGAATTTCTAAAGTGTTTCAGTATTTTGGTCATAATCATCTGCAGGTACTAAATACAGCATTACAGAAAATAAAAACATAATTACATATAAATCAAAGCACACTGCCAAGTGTGGGCAAGATCAGGTAAAAGGTTGGAAAAGTTCTCATCATCACGCGTCCAGAATACAGGGGAGCTGGCTTTCCCTATCAGATAACAACAAAGCGCCTCTCGAACGCTGCTTTCCGGACACAAAGCTGAAGTCGCAAGTGAAGCAGCAGCAGGAAGATTCGTTCCACCTTCCCTTTTTCTACATCAGTGATTCTCAAGAAAGAGGGAAAAAATGTTTATCAGAATCACCAAGACCAGATATCCCCCTCTACCCCAACCCTGAGAGCTCCGTTTTGTACTTGCCAGGAAGCCCCGTCCCTACTCTGAATCACAGCCGTCAGCAGTTACAGAGACCAGGGAGAATGAGGCTGAAAGCCTGACGTGTCTTCACCTGCCTGGCCAAGCACTTCAGACTACCAACAACTCTGAAATCCAGGCAGTGGGAATTAGAAGATCATGGAGACAGGACAAGGGGGTAGCTTTCATAGTTTGCTGAAAGCATTTTATAAGCAGATAAACTAGGAAACACTAAACACTGGAAAAAAGCCATAGCTCCTTAGAGTAACAGAGAACAAAGGCAAAGTAACCACTGATACTAGACATTCCCAAATGCTCAAGAAAATATATTCAGTTGTTGGGGGAAAGGTGGAAGAATGTAACTGGATAAATCAAATGATACTCCTTAATAAAAAAAAAATACTGTGAACATCAATTTAGATAAGAGAATAATACGTGCAAGAGAATAGAAAAAGGAAGCGCGTCAGAAGTTTAATAACTTCACATTGTAAACAAGAAATTAATTTTTGTTCATGTTTCATTTCCTTATTTTATTGAACACCTAGATGAAACACGGAACCTCGGGTTTAAAATAACTATAGTGTATTCCCCAGCTTTTCTGTAAGTCCCCTAAAGACTTACAAAACAACTCAAAGGAGAAAAAATAAACAAAATAAAATATCTCTGGCTCTAAGCTTGATCATTTTTCCCTGCAGTCTGTATGTTTGTTTATAAACCTAATTTCACATCTTGTGTCAGCATTGTGTTAATACATTACTTTATAATGTGAGTTAATTAAAACATGGGTTTTCACTTCTCTACTTTATATTTCAATATTGAAAGGAAATGATGTTGACAACCATTTATTGATTGCTTACCGTGAGCCTGGCAATTTCTAGGCCCTTTGTGTACACGATCCATCTAACCCTCACAACATCTCTGTGAATAGACACAATCATCTCTATTTTCCAAACAACACTTAAACAAAAAAATCACTTGCCCAAAATCACAGATAACCAACAGAAGAGCTAAGTGTTGGCCCCAGGACTATGTGAAGCCTGAAGTCAATGCTTTCCCCTCATACTGTATTGAAACTAGTATTTTCTAATAACATTATGTAGCCACCAATGAATATAACCACATAGATAAGTGCCATTTCTCAATTTTAGATCTTTATAGCATTTGAAAGAATCTACAGGCATATATTGTACATTTCTGTATCCTATACAGCATACAGAACAATGCATGGCACTGTTCTTGAAAATGTTAAAGTTGTTATTGAATAATTAATATTTTCACATGCGTAGAACAGAATCCTTCCTCATCTGTATGATCCACTGGACTTCTTGTGGAGATCTGAACATGAACTAGCCATGGACCCAGAGCACATTATTTCCTCATTTGTGCCAAAAGGCATAAAAAGTCTGTTGTAATATTTTCCTCAGAAACCATTGTAAGGATCCAATGAGATAATATATGTAAAATGCTTTCTAAACTGTAAAATCCTCTATAAACTTAAGCACTAAAATCAGCAGTCTCACAATAATCACTCACCCAGAGTAACATTTAGTAGTGGTAACATTCATTTCATCTAATTTATGATCTACGATTGGTACAAAAACAAAGAAAAAATTCTTTATTGGTAAACTTAGAATTTACCAACATGCAGCATATTGACTGATGATACAAAATTTTTCAAGCCTAAATGGAATTTACCACCGCTTCCCAGCAAGTGTGAACAGATAAAAAGTTGTGAAATATTGCTGCCCTTTTACCATCATATTTATAATCTACTTCAATGACTGCTGATTCCATAAGCCTGATGAGGCAAAGCCTAGGGACTTTTGTTTTTAAAAAATTATTTCAAGGTAATTCTGAGTCACAGCTGCTTTGAGAATCATTTCAGTAGCCTCTCCTTCATATTATGATTGCCCTTAATCAAATCTAAGATGTCATAGGTTGTAAGACACATCCAGACTGCACAGATATTAAAAAGTGGGGAGAGAATATATATCTCAGAATTAAGGAAACATAGTTAAATTGAAGACTAGCGCTTTTATTTCAGGATAACCCTGAACACTAGGGGGCGCCCAAATAAGTAGTTCTGTGGCTGCGCTTGTGCGCTCTACACACCTCTGAACAGTCTACGGTTTAAAAAAGCATCAGAAATAAACTTTGCTCTGTTTGTATTTTTATAATCAGATTAGGTTTCTGTAACCATTTTTGCAGAAACACACTACAATACATTGATTGCATTGATATTAATTGTTGCGAAAATAAATGATCTTTTATAACACGATCAGCTGGTTGGGCTTGGAAAGATTTTTCTATACTTAAATTGTTCACAGCCCAGCCCTCTTATTATGTAACCTTGAGAAATCAGCACACTTCAGTGACTGCTGTTTCATCTGCGAAGAGAAAGCATGGGGGTAGATTATTTCTAAAATTCGCTCTAGGTTTAAAATCCTATTTCTATGTTTATTGTTTCTTACATGTAATCTTTACACCTCCAAACAGACAATCAATTCCTTAAAGATGAAGACCTTAAATAATTTTTTCCAGGGTACACACACACACACTCACTCACTCTCTCACAAACACACACACACACAGAAGTGCCTGGTACAATCCTCGGCTGGGTCCCTGCCTGGCAAGCCCTGGCCTTTTCTTTTCACACTATCTGCTCTGTCACCTGAGATCCTCTCCTCTTGGAACATGGGCATGCATGCCCCTTCCTGTCCCACTCAGCATTTTCCAGAACTCTTCATCACAGCCTCAGTTCTGAGACAACAAATGCAAACATCTAGCACCAGCCCCTAATTTCTACTCTTCTGGTTCTTTTGACAATTTTGCAATTTCCTGTAGTAAATCTCTTCTTTATTTCAGAGCAGTATTTCTTCCCTGCACTGACACCTAACTAATGGAACATTCCATTAACATTGTTGACATATTCAAACAAAACACTGTGAAATCAGAATGTATCAGAATGTTTTACTTGGAATCATCAAAATGTCAGGACACCACTATTTCACTGGCCATTAAGTCTTAAAGGACTATCTAATGTTAAAACAACAAATTATTTATGACATAAACATGTATGTTAATATTACATGTGTGTTATACTATATAATGTAAATATAACTGGCATGTTATTATAATCAGATATTATATACAGTTTTATATACATAGTTCAAATATGTGAATGCATATGCATAATTCTTATCAAAGACTAATTTCACAAGCTGTGATGTGAGTGTCATTTTCACATTTTAGGAGTCATAACTGGAGCAACTTGTACAAAAGTTCATATAATCAGCTATATTTTCAAAGACTGATTTAGTTTGTTTTTAAAGGGGTGAGTAGTTTGCTAAAGTTTATTATTTACTAAACATCACCTGGGGAAGTGTTTTAGATCCACTGGAGAAATTATCTCTTTTATTATTTTCTCATCAAAATATTTTGTTTCTTATGCAAAAAGCCTACTGATTTTGCATACCTTACAGCTTACATTTTAGCACTTCATCTATTTAGCCAAGAATCATTAATAAAATGTTTATTTTAATTAATGTGTTCAATATAGAGCATAAAGGGCTTTTTACAAGATGAGAAATAGAATAAATGAATTCAGTAAAGTTGCAGGAAACAAAATCAACATACAAAAGTCAGCTGCATTTCTATACACTAACAACAAACTATCTGAAAAAAAAGTTAAGAAATCCGATTTATAATAGGAGCTCCTCAAAATAAAAAAATTAGGAATAAATGCAATGAAGTAGGTGAAAGACCTGTACAATGTAAACTATAAGACACTGATGAAAGAAACTGAAGACACAAATAAATGGAAAGATATTCCATGTTCTTGGATGAGAAGAATTAATATTGTTAAAATGTACATGGTATCCAAAGCAATCTAGAGAGTCAATGTATTCCCTATCAAAATTTCAATGGCATTTTTCACAGAAACAGAAAAAACAATCCTAAAGTTTGTGTGAAACCACAAATGACCCCAAAGAGCTGATGCAATCATGAGAAAGAACAACAAAGGTGGAAGTACCATGATTCCTGATTTGAATTATATTTCACTATATTACAAAGCTACAGTAAATGAAACAGTCTGGTACTGGCATAAAAACACACATATAGACCAATGAAACAGAAGAGAGAGCCCAGAAATAAACCTGCGCCTCCTTGGTCAACTAATCTTTGACGAGCACCAAAAACACACAGTGAGGAAAGAAAAGATTCTCCAACAAATGGTGTTGGGAAAACTGGACAGCCACAAGCAAAAGAATGAATTTTGACCCTTATCTTACACCACTCATAAAAATTAATCAAGATGGATTAAAAACTTAAACATAAGACCTGAAACTGTAAAATTCCTAGAAGAAAACATAGAAGAAAAGCTCCTTGACGTTGGTCTTGGCAACAATTAGTTGGATATAACACCAAAAGCACAAGAAACAAAAGCAAAAATAAACAAGTGAGACTACATCAAAATAAAAAGCTTCTGCACAGGAAAGGAAAACATCAAAAAATGAAAAGGCAAACTATACAAGTGGAGAAAATATTTGCAAATCATGTATCTGATAAGACGTTAGTATCTAAAGTATATAAGGAACTCATACAACTCAATGGCAAAAAGACAATCCGAATAAAAAAATAGGCAGAGGCACTATGGAAAACAGTATACAGATTCCTCAAAAATTAAAAATAGAAATACTATATGACCCAACTATCCCACTACTGGGTATTTATCCAAAGAACTTAAAATCAACAATTCAGAGACTTATGCACCCCTATGTTCATTGCAGCATTATTCACAACAGCCAAGACATGGAAGCAACCCAAGTGCCCATCAACTGATGACTGGATAAAGAAGATGTGGTATATATAGAGACTGGAATACTACTCGGCCATAAAAAAAGACAAAATCATCCCATTCACAGAAACATGGATAGACCTTGGGGGTATTATGTTAAGCGAAACAAGCCAGACAGAGAAAGACAACTGAAATTTCACACTGTTGTAAACTATTATGATCTCAATAAAAAAAAATAGACAGAGAACCTGAATTGACATTTTTCCAAAGAAGACATACAGGTGGCCAACAGATACATTGCATCAGGGAAATCCAAATCAAAACCACAATGAAATATGACCTCACATCTGTTAAAATGGCTATTATCAAAAAGACAAGAAATGACAAATATCAATGAGGATGTGGAGAAAAGGGAACCCTTGTGCACTGTTGTTGGGAATGTAAATTGGAACAGCTATTATGGAAAACAGGATGGAAGTTTCTCAATAAATTAAAAATACAACTACCATATGATCCAGAAATCCCACTTCTTAATACATATCCAAAGGAAGTGAAATTAGTAACCCAAAGAGATATTTGCATTCCCATGTTCATTGCAGCATTATTTACAATAGCCAAGATATGGAAACAACCTACCAACAGATAAATAGATAAAGAAAATGTGATACATACGTTGATATCCATATACATATATGTTGATATCCATATACATACACACACAATGGAATGTTATTCAGCCATAAAACAGAAAGCAATCCTGCCATTTGTGACAATATGGATGAATCTGGAGGGCATTATGTTAAGTGAAATAAGGCAGACAGAAAAAACACAAATACGTTAAGGTATCACTTATATGTGGATCTAAAAATAAAAAATTGAACTCATAGAAAAAGAGACTAGAATGGTAGTTGCCACTGACCAGGGGGTGGGGGGAAATGGGGAGATGTTATGTTAGTCAAAGGGTACCAACTTTCAGATAGAAGATGAATAAGTTCTGGGGATCTAATGTACAGCATGGTGACTATAGTTAATACTTTAACTTTGCGAAAAGAGAAGATCTGAAGCATTATCACCACACACACAAGAAAAGTAACTATGTAAGGTGATGGATGTGTTAACTTGATGGAGGTCTTCATTCCACAATGTATACATTTATTAAATCATCACATTGCGCACTTTAAATATATATGATTTTATTTGTCAATTATACCTCAATACAACTGGAAAAAATAATAGATAGGAAATAAATTTTCACATAAATTCAATGTAACATTGCATCTGACCTGAAAGAAAGAGACCTGTGTCCCAAGTCATTCGTTCATGCATTTATTCAATAAGCTTTTACTATGCATTTACTCCATGCCAGACCCTGTACTAGGTGGTGAGAATACAACGATTAAAATAGTCCCTGTGGAGGAGTATCATCCCATAGCTCCTTTATTAATGACAAAGGATAAAAATTACCTTTAGACGGAAAGATCTGGCAAATATCACCTTAACCCAGTTATCAAATGCAGCATCACTAAAAACAGAACAAATGACATATGTGCCTTTTGGTGTGATGAAATGCAAAGAACACAATCTCACCTATATAGCATTCTTGTCATAATGTTTAACGTGAATCTAACAGGAGAAACAATCAAACAAAACCAGACTGGGCATTCTATCAGAAAACTGGCCTGCACTCTTCAAAACTATCAGTATTATGAAAGATAAAAGGCAGCAGGGGCTTTTCTAGATTAAAGGAGACTAAACAGCATGACAACCAAATGCAAGGCATGCTCCTTGATTGAGTCCTGGATTGGAGAAAATCAAAGAACAGCTATAAAGGACATTTCAGGGACAACTGGGAAAATTTGAATACAGACTATATATACATAACTTTACTATATCAGTGTCAAATGTCTCCATTGTGATAACGATAGGGTGGTTGTGGAATGAATGAAAATATCCTTATTTTTAAAAGATACATGCTGAAATAGCACAGCTACAACTTACTTTCAAATGGTTCAGCATTTAATAAAGGAGACCATACAAATGTCCCAAAATGTTAACCACTGGTGAATCTACATGAAGAGAATATCGTGGCCATGGTACAATTTTTCCCACCTTTTATAGACTTGAAATTTTTAAAAATAAAGTTTGGGGTAAAAGAGATATAGACCATGCCCATCAGCTTCTAGACTCATGTCACTATGTCATCATGGCCTTCAGTTTCCTCTTCTATAAAAATAAAGTAACAATAAGAATCCCTTTTTGTATTATATTAGAAAAAAGTGTTAATGATTATACCCAGTGCTTACACATAGGCACTGAAACTGGAACTCTCTTAAACTGCTAGTTGCACTATAAATTAGCAAAAGCTTTAGGAAAAGCAACTTGAACATAGGTGTCTAGAACCAATAAAACCTACTTTAATCCTTCCATACTTCCACTGTTGGTGATAAATTTACCAAGTCTAAATAAGGAAATTTTTGCCTATAAATATTCCCCAGTTATTTCTAGGTTTGCTACCCACCAAGTCATTGACTAAAACAAGTTAACTTCTAACAATGTGCAATAGTTGTGTATCTTTGTGCACAATGAGGCTTATACTTTGTATCATCTATGCCTCATTACACAAACATAAAAAAGATTTTAGCTTTCAAACTATATTTCACTATTAACTGCAAAACATACCTGGCCCAACCAGGCTCCCATCCCCTTGGGACCTCTGACAAAGGGCTTCTTAAGGACTTCCTGCTGACCTCATGCTCTGCCTCTTTCTAGTTAAAAAATTATCTGGGCTAATTTGAGATCAAGCAAGTAGAAGTCAAATATTTGCGATTCTATTATATCTAAAATTCCTATCATGGCATCACAAAATAACATTGTGCCCTTAGCTTTTATTGAAGGTTATTACAAAAGGAGTCATATGAAAATGCTTCAGTATCCACTGTAAAACTGTAATCACTCAACGTCACATCAAGCTCCAAATGAAAAACTGTTTCCTCTGAGGAGCTGGTGTTCTTCTCCGCTTTTTGATTGCTTATCAGATGTACCTTAATGCTCTGCTGCTGGGAAGCCTAAGTCAACTCTGACATTGAATAAAAATGACATTAACACTTGTAGATTCCACAGTAGCTTCCTTCTCCTTTCCTCGGTTCTGATCTTCCATTTCTATTTTTATTAGTAGTCTTTACTGGACGTCATTTCCAAGCCCTTTTTAGAAGGAGACCAGTATAAATAAGTTCAGTAAATAAAATTTAAAAGTACACATGGTCTCTGACTTATGATGGTTCCACTTACAATTTTTCGACTTTACGATGGAGTGAAAGCAATTTTCATTCAATAGAAACCGTGCTTCAAATACTGAATTTTGATCTTTCCCTGGGCTGGTGATATGCAGTACTATAGTCCCTTATGATGCTGGGTGGTGGCAGCAAGCCGAAGCTCCCGGTGAGCCACACGATCACGAGGGCAGACAACCCATATGCTTACAACCATTCATACCCACACAACTATTCCATTTTTCATTTTCAGTACAGTATTCAATAAATTATATGAGATATTCAATACTTTATTATAAGATAGGCTTTGGGTTAGATGATTTTGCCCAACTGTAGGCTAATGTAAACATTCTGGGCACATTTAAGGTAGGCTACGCTAAGCCGACATTTGGTAGGTTAGGTGTATTAAATGCATTTTCAACTTAATATTTTCAACTTATGATGGGTTTATCAGGACATAACTCCATTGTAAGTCAAGGAAGATCTGTACAACATAGAGGTGAAAACGTTTCGAACTAGACAGAGGTGATGGTTGCACATTATAAATGTAATAAATGCTACTAAACTGTACATTTTATTTAAAATAGTTAATTTTATGTTCTATAAATTTTATCTCAATAAAAAAAGTACAGCATAATCCCACCAAGTAGCAAATGGTTAGCAGCCAAACAACTGTATTACATTCCTCCCATTTTCATTATGGTGTGTGGAGAGAAAACAAATCTGAATGAATCTGTCCTCTGCTCTCTGTCTTGCTTCTCCCTTGCTTCTACTTCTCTATGTTCTAGTATAATTTTCAACAGCTCGGTTTATGTTAAAAATCCTTCAACATTCTCTTAGGTCAGTGGTTTCCAAACCAACTTTTTTTTTTTTTTTTTTTTTTTGGCTTGAGGAAGATCAGCCCCGAGCTAACATCTGTGCCAAGTTTCCTCCATGTTATATGTGGGTCACTGCCACAGCATGGCTGACGAGTGGTGTAGGTCTGCACCGGGGAACCGAACCCGGGAACCTGGGCTGCCAAAGTAGAGCACAATAAACTTAATCACTATGCCACAGGGCCAGCCCCAAGACAATTCTTTATTTCAAAGGACATCTTTCATAGAACCCCAGGAGATAAATCAAATAAAACCAGCTGTTCTGGTTGAAGATGTTGAGGGAGAGGTCTAAGACCTCCAGACACTATCACCCTGGGGTTCCTCTTCAAGTTTCCCCAGCACACCAAGAGACCACATAGAAAGCTAAAAACAGACATTAGGAAGAGACAAAAGGATTTCATGTGACTTTTTTTTTTAAAGATTTTATTTTTTTCCTTTTTCTCCCCAAAGCCCCCCGGTACATAGTTGTATATTCTTAGTTGTGGGTCCTTCTAGTTGTGGCATGCGGGACACCACCTCAGCGTGGCTCAATGAGCAGCGCCATGTCTGCACCCAGGACTCAAACCGACGAAACACTGGGCTGCCTGCAGTGGAGAGCACGGACTTAACCACTCGGCCACAGGGTCGGCCCCTCATGCGACATTTCTAGATAACCACAACTAAAATGTTATCTTATCTCCTGTGATCCAGATAACTACTTCACTCCTCCACTTCACTCACAGATGAGGGACTGATGTCTTTTAAGACATAACATAGTTTAACATCCACGAGTTTTTCTGGTGAAAATTACTTGTGGCAATTTGTAAGAATTTTTATGGAACAATTATGCAAGGGAATGTGGTTAAAATTTAATAGAAAAATTAATTGACAGGTTCTTAGAAAACTATGAAATAGAACTGAGTTTTCTATAAAGCACTTACTCATTTTTATTACTTTTATGCTACAGTTAATAAAGATTTCAAATATTCCCCCTCCTTTTTTTTTCCACCTGTTGCCAATTGTACTTTTTTTTTTTCTCCCCAAAGCCCCAGTACATAGTTGTATATCCTAGTTGTAAGTCATTCTAATTCTTCTATGTGAGATGCCACCACAGCATGGCCTGACGAGCAGTGTGTAGGTCCATACCCAGGATCTGAACCAGCAAACCTTGGGCCACTGAAGTGGAGAGCACAAACTTAACCACTCGGCCACAGGGCCAGCCCTCCCCCCACATTTTTTAATTGGTGTTTTAATTCAGCTTTGTCAGCCAATGTGGCAAATTTTAGACAGATTCATAATTCAAAATTCATAGTTTTGCATATGCTCATACTTTTATAAAGATATGCTCATATCGTATTTTATAGTTTCTAAATACATGGAGCTTTCATATATTAATTCGGGTATTTTGGGTCATAAACTCCAATATTGTATCTTTATCTTCTATGGAGGAGGTACAAAAGCTAATCTGATTTCCAATTTCCAGACAGACAATAGCAAATACTAAGTAATCCCAGGTGTTATAAACTGATTATAAAACATCTATAATAAATAGTGAGTTGACCTGGAAGAAACGATAAACACAAAAAGGTGCATAACAAATGTAAGCAACTAAAAAATAAAAACGCAGTTTAACCTCAAGTAACTGGTACATTGAAGGCAGTCAACAGGAAGGCAACACAAAACTAGTCACAGTAAGACACAAAAGAGACTTACTTATTCAAAATTACATCCCATATTTAAGAATTAATTTACAGATCATCCAAAAATACAAAACTAATTCAAGTAGAATAACTTAAAATATCAATCATTAATTTATTTGCTTGACAAGAAATGGCCAAATGTCAAAACAGTTGTATCAGTTTTTTGGCTAAACATTCCCATATATATATATATATACACACACACACACAAATATAATAATATATACTTTATATACACATTAAATATAATATACATTGTATTTCTATTTAATATATAGTCATATGTATTACAAATACATTTATATAATATAAATAACATATTTAGTATATTTACATATTTACTATAATATATAAAATATATAATAATACATATATTTACTATATATGTTACAAATAGGAGCCAACCTGGATGAAGATAGCCCTAGCTGTATGCTTGTAAGTGGCAGGAAAGTAACTACCTACTGATTCTTAAATATAGCACTTGATTACAGTGCAAATGTGCACATAATACCTGTTACTATTTTATAGAACACCTTTTACGTGCAAACACTTTGTAAGGTACTTTACTTTTTCTCTAATAATAGGATCTATTAGCTCCATTATACAGACAAGAAAACTGAAACTCAAAGTTAAGTGATTTACCCCAGGCCACAGAACTTGTGGAGAGTAAAGTTCTGAATCAAGAGCTCTTGATGCTCACTGCAATTCAAATGTGTTAAAGAAATGATGCATAGTTCAACTTCGCAGGACCTAATAAAATAAGACATACTATACTTTTAGGGAGAATTGAGGGTCAGTAATAAGAATTGGCTGGCTTCTAAACTCTTGGAATTTCCCAACTGATAGAAGCATCTTTGTTCTTCAGGGTAAGCCTCTGAGACCACACTCCATAGTTTACCCTAACGAGGTGACTCATACCCCTCAGAGAGTTCATGCTGCAAGAAGACTCACAAGAAAGACCAACCATATGATTAGAGGGCAGGGCTTCATGACATCATGTGCCCAAAGATTCAAGAAACTGCCTATGTAGTGAAGCCTCCAGAAGAACTCTAGACACTGAGGTTTGGGTGAGCTTCCCTGGCTGGCAATACTCCTTGGGTATCGTCACACATTGATGTTCGAGGAAGTAAATCGGACTACTGAACACTTAGAAGAAGAAAGTAAAGTTACCAATTTCATTCTTTCCATTTGTAATTTCCTGGAAAAAAGGCAAGTAACATATGTGTTTGTTAAAAGTTAAATAAATATCAAAGACGCTACCAAAAGCTTAACACTAAAGTAGATGAATACTATAAATAGTATAAAGTAAATGAATCGGCCATATTAAAATTTGATACATATATATTTTCAGGAATGTTGCTATTACATTAAATGAAGTATCCCTCTGGAGGAAAGATGGAAATTCTGACGGTACACAATAATGAAGAAAAGGAGAAAGTGCAAAAGAAATGAATGGCAACTATGGCCACCATGACGTAAGGTAGGGGCTCTATAAAGGTTTAACGAACCCATAGAATGACAATGATGAAAATATCGGCTTTGGTAAATTTCAGTCTTCTCTACCAAAACTAAGCAAAATTTCAGGGAAACCATTTTCAAATGCAATTCTTATCGACTTGCACAAGTTTTATTCTTCATATCTTCAGTGTACATGGCACAAATCAGTCACAATAAATGACTTCTGAACTAATTAAATCTGATATCATATTGCTTTATGAATAGTGTAGACAAGGTTTTTGGGTAGGATGTTTTTTGTTTCTAAATATCCTCCAGCACTGAGACGCATACTTAACCATAAGCTGGTTACAAGGTTTTGTTTTTTTTTGTGGCTATTCAAATCCAAATTCCCTAAGGATCTCTAACAAGCAACGCATTTCATATATCATAGCCTTTATTTTCAACATAATATTTAAATTATACAATTAAAACTTAAATTTGGATTTTTCACCAATTCATATTTTCCTCCCCAAACACTGCCACACAATTGAGGCATATTTAAACCAAGTTATTCTTTCTCAACACAATATTAATTTTAAGTATAGTAATGCATATGCTTCTACTGGGAAGAAAAAACATTTCTATTTTAAAAGATTTTTATTTAATAATGTTGAACAAGATAAATCATGTGTGGATCCTGGTATGTGGAATTGTCAACAATAAATAAAGCAAAAATGAAAATAAAAGGAGTATTTTAGGAAATACAATTATTTCTAACAATGCTTCATAAAATAAATCTCAATTGTGATAAAAAAAAAAAGTATATAGTCTACTATTCCATAATGTAGCTTAAACTACTGACTCACATCTACTTATATTATTTAGTAGGGTTCTTTCCAGGTTTAAAAGAAAAGATTGATACAAACGTTATCATAGAGGTTCCATTTTAAATTCCTCTAAATTCAAATTCTAAAGTCAAGATTTCTTCTACAGAATATAAAAATATGTGGAATTAAAGCTGCATACAAAAATGTCTTCCAACTTTTAACTAAAACTTTTATTTAAAACTAAAATATACTATCATTTCCAAAATTAAACAGAGATTCCATCTTGCTATATTTACTCAGCTTCTACAGAAAACACATAGGAGCTGCTAGACTTTATTAAACAATAGGCAGCTTCAAATTGGCAGGCTGCTTTTCAACAGAATTTATGGGGTAGAATCTGACATGCTGGTACAAGGCTGACTCTGGATACAGACAAGCAAGACCTAACAAGAGTCTGCAAGTCCCGGGTCCTTTATCCCAGGCTTTATAATGATTTGATCTTAAGGTACACAGTTTGCTTTAGAAATACTTTCTGTAAAGTACTTTACATAATTACATTGGAAACATACTCAAATATAACCTTTTATAGTTATCAGATTCCTCTATCTAATCTCAAACTATTATTTCAAATTTGAAAATTAAGTACTCTCAAACACCGCATGATTTCACGCATATGTGGAAGATAAACAAACACATGGAGAAAGAGAACAGATTAGTGGTTACCAGAGGGGAAGAGGGTAGAGGGTCGGCAAAAGGTGTACATATGTATGGTGACAGATAAAAATTAGACTATTGGTGATGAGCACGATGCAATCTATACAGAAACTGATAAATAATAACATACACATGAAATTTCACAATATTATAAACCATTGTGACCTCAATAAAATTTAAAAAATAAAAATAAATAAATTAAAGCAATTTGGGACCAGACCAACTACATCAGGTGAATGATCAACAAATATTAAATTATTATATATCTATTTGAAAAAAACAATTTAGGGGGATGAGGAAATATATTTGCTATCTTGATTTTGGTCTTGGTTTCACCTGTGTATATATATGTCAAACCAATAAAATAGCATACTTTACATATGTGTAATTTAGTGTACTTCAATTATAATTCAATAAATTTGAAGAAAAAAAAATTAAGTACTCTACTGGAAAAATGCAAATATGAACACATAAATGTTTTCCCTAATTAAATATGTGGCTACTCTTTTATCCACTTCTGATTCTTTTCAGAAAATATGAATTGGTGAAAAATTCGAATTTAAGTTTTAATTGTCTAATTTAGAGAAGTTAGGGAAAGTACAGACTGTTTCTATGTAACTAATCAAAAAGATCAAAATATTTGGTTTTCCTTCCTTCCCACCTTGTCTTTCAAACTACATGGCTCAATGAGAACTGTGAAGCTTTCTTAACCACCCTTCCCATCAAAGAGTTGATGAATTAACCCTTGTTCTCCCGTGGCCTCTGTAAAACATGCAGATCCCATGCAGCTACAGCCCACTGGCTACTAGGAGCTGGGGGCCCACCCTCCAGCCACAAAAGCATTATGTGTCCCCCTAGTTGAATCCTATGCTTATGAGTCTACTGTGTTTGTCCCCAGTCCTGTTTGTACTCACTACCCAGCTATTGCAATCACATTCATGTAATTAAATGTAATGTAAACTGATAAAATG
The DNA here is from genome assembly GCF_041296265.1 of Equus caballus. NCBI lineage: Eukaryota > Metazoa > Chordata > Mammalia > Perissodactyla > Equidae > Equus > Equus caballus. The sequence continues at coordinate 69,021,474 of NC_091700.1, forward strand.
AGTTCCAAATGGGAAAAAAAAAAATGTATCCTACAAGACTAAGGCGAGTCACTAAAACAAAAAACTGTACCAAATCAAGTAGAGACGAAACAGCAATAAAGGAAAATGAGAAAAATTATAAGAACGTAGGATGACTTTGTACTCAGACCAATTCACAAGCATCTCATTCTGACTCCTCTTAAAAGAGTGATTTAGGCAAAAAAGGATACAAAGACTCCACTCTCACTAACTACTCATCTGCAAAGAGAGGTCCTTGACCTGGACCTACCTCAAAAGACTAGCAAATGGCTGGCTTAAAATGTTTAAGAAATTTGTCCTCTCTGATACTCTGCTTTAACCAAAATATTGATCCCCCAACTGCATATCTCGACTTGCCAAGTAAAGGGACTTCTCTAATATATATTTTTAGCCTGCTACTCATATAGGCTTTTTATAGAATATCTCATTTAAACCAACCGCATTACACCAAAAGAAAAAAAAAAGCCATGATTGCTTAAAATCTGTTTCACTACAAAGGTCAGAGCTAACATGGAAGCCTGAACGTCTTGACTTCAGGGGTTTGGGACAGGCAATGATTTCTTTACGAGGAAGCAAAAGCACGAACTATACCAGGAGCTTGATAAATTGGATTTCGTTAAAATTAAGAACTGCTATTTCACAAAAGACAAAAAAGAATGAAAAGGCAAGCAATACACTAGAAGAATATACTCACAATATATCCGAAAAAGACTCATGTCCAGAATAAATATATATATATATACACACAAAACCTCCTATGAATCAACAGCAGAAAGACAAACAACCGATTTTTTTTTAAAGGGCAGAAGATATGAACAGGCACTTTAAAAAAAAGAATATCCAAAAGTCATATGAAAAGGTGCTTAGCACATCATTAGTCATCTGGAAAATGCAAATTCAACCCTACAGATACCGCACACTCCCATATAAATGGCTAAAATGTAAGAACTGACAACACCAGACACTAGGCAGGAGGTACAGGTACTAGAACGGTCACACATCGCTGGTGGTATCGAACACTCGGGAAGCCTGTTTGGCAGTATCTGCTAAAGCCGAACAAACATCATCCTAAGATGCAACAATTCCACTCCTAGGAATAGACACAAGAGAAAGAACTGCCTTTGTGCACCCAAAGACATATGCAGAGACATCCATAGCAGTTTTATTCATAATAGCCCCAAACTGGGAAGAACACAAAGTCTGTCAACAGGAAAAGGGATAACTAAATTGTGGTATACCTACTGCAGCAATAAAAAAGGACACACTTCTGCTACATGCAACAAGATGAATACGTCTGCTAGGCACAACTTTGCGTAAAAGAAGCCAGCCACAAAAGAGTACATGCTATGTGATTCTATTTATAGAAAGCTCAAGCACAAGCAAAACTCATTTATGGTGACAGAACTCAAGATAATGATTTCTGGAGGGGGAATGAGCATCTACTGGAAGACAGCACAAGACACGGTTCTGATATGTTCCACGTTTTAATACGGACGGCGATCACATGGATATACATTTTACCTCAACTTAAGACTTAATCAACAAATTATTTATTAATTAATACACACAGACAGACCTTAGGGGCTAACCTCAGGGTTGCTGGACCTTGGCACTATTGATATTTGGGGCCAGCTAATTTTTTGTGAGAGGGTGTCCCGTGCGCTGCAGGATATTCAGCATTATCTCTGGCCTCTCTACCCACTAAGTGTCTGTAGCCCTCACAGTCCCAGTATGACAACAAAATATGTCCCCAGACATTGCCAAATGTTCCCTGGGGGATAAAATCCACCCCCTCTCCTATTCGGAACCCCTAGGTTTAACTCCTGGTCTAACTAGAAAATGTAGTAAATCTTTCTTATGACCTCTCAAAGTCTGAATCACAGCACGATCAGGCCAGGACTTAGAAATTAAATACTAGAATCCTTGACCTAGAAGGACAGAAGGATTTAAAAGTCTTTCATTTGACACAAGAAATATTTAGCCAAGTCGCCTGATCTTAAGAAGTACTTGGGAGGCTTATGACCACGAATTCCCAGGTGATTTCCCTAGAAATTCAGTAGGTCTGGGGTGAGGCCTAGAAATCTATATTGTCTAACAGGCACCCGAGGTGATTTTTATAAACATGCAAGTCTGAGAACAGCAGTCTAAGACAGCTATATTTAATACATACACCTTAGGGAGAAAATCTTTTGACCACGTTGCATGACAAAAATCCTCAACATTTCCACAAGCATGATAAACAAGGCTTTCTTTTTTTTATCCCACACTTAAAAAAGTAAAAGTCTACCAAAGTTGAAACGCTTGGTATAAGAACTATCTAATATTTCAAGAAAGATGGGCCAAGCAAGTGGCTGTGGCCTCCCCTTGGGGCCTAGGAGACTCACACCATCTCAGGATGACACGACCTTGCCTTTCAAACCAGAACAGTAGAAAGAAAAAGCAGTAGGTAAATTTAAACTGGGATCCCGTTTTCAATAAATGTTTCCGTCATTCTTTTACCTTAACAACCTCCCTGCTTACCTCCACCGCCACTCTATCTCTGTGACAATCAGCCCCTCCTGCAATTACCACTTTCCACAAGCCACCCTAATTACCAGCTCACTCCTTCAGCACACCTGCTCCCACCAGCAGGCCGGGACTGGTCACACTCAGTGACCGCTCCAGTCCCAGTAGGAAGCAGACCATTTTTTTACCAGCCTAAGGCAAGTGCTGCCTTAGTTTCAAGGTCATCTTCTTCTCACCAGTTCTTTGTGCTCAATTCTCAACTGCCCTTCAAACTTCTCTGCTTTGCCCTTCTCCCAACACTGACCTGACACCAGGTAGTTCCCAGTTCCCTTTTGGCTAATCTGATTCCTGAGTTCTCACCTTTATCTTCTCCAAATGTATTTCCAATGGATTGTTTGCCTTCTCTTTCTATGGCTCCCTCATAAAGATGTGATTTTAAGCCTGGCCACTAAAATTTAATGATAACTACAGTAATGATAATAAATTGCTATCATGTGAGTGATTCCTTTGTTTGCAGGCATTATGCTAAATGCTTTATATCAATTATCTCACTTCTTTTTCATGATTCCTTCAGATAGGCGCTAATATTATTCCTACTTTATAGAAGAGGGAGAGACTTAGATTAAGTAATTGGCTAATTCTCCCAATTCCACCTAGTCTCTGTACTTTGGCACTGCTTTTTTTCCTTGTTTCTCCTCCTCCAAAATGCATGCATATTCTCTATCCCACTTTCCTGTATCTCTCCTCATCTATACAAATATAGCATCTTCTATCCGGTTCTCTATTGAGGACCTGTATGCTCTGTGTTCTTTTTCTTAACACAGTGGTAATACCACCCCTTCTCTTTAATTATTTAACATTTTCCCTTTGAGTCTTTCCTCTTCCAAATGCAACATAAACCTCTGAAGACCCTGGTCAAATTTCACACTTCTTATACCCCCGGACATATAGCACAGTCCTACTCAGGAAGAAAACACTCAAAAACAAAAAATAAATGTATATTTTGTTGAAGTCATTTCAACAAAGCATATAATGAATGCTCAGTACATACGAGTCATTGAGCTAGATGCTAAAGATACAAAAGTGGTATGGTCTGTACTTTTAATGAGTTTAAAAACTAGTGGTGGGAAGAGGCTTGCAAACAAACAATAAGAATATTTGACAATTGCTGAAATAAGGCTATAGATAAGGAGTGCCAGAGCCCAGAGAAATGAGTAACTTTCAAAAAGGGGATGGGGTTGATAGAAAAGATTTTTCAGGAAAAGAAGTAACTTATGAAGGGCGTTAGTAAAGATTAGGAGACCACACCGACATTAGAGGACATTCCCAACCAAAAGACCAGTGTGTAAAGACAAAGAGTGAAAGACCAGGTGGGCATGAGGAATGGCGGTAAATTGAGAAAGGCTAGAAGGCAGAGCTGGAGTACAGGGTGGGAGAAGGGAGGAGGGGCAGACCTGAAGCCATGTTAAGGAGCTCGGGCATTCTCTGAGTAACTGGCCAGGGTATAAAAAGGAGAGAAACAAGGACTGAAATAAATGGGTGAGCCAAATTTACCCCATCAGTGACCGTAGAATCTTATAGACTGGACACAAGCATTACACAAAACTAGACCGCACCCTTTCATAAGGTGTTTCCATAAATAGTCAACACGATTTTTCATCATCATCTTCAATACCATCACGATTACTCCAGCCACTAGCTTACAAAAGAGTGCCTCTAATATTCTACTGTATATTTGGGGGCAACTGAGTGGCTGTGCTGCAGGAAGTAAGCAGCAAACCATCGGGAGCTCATATTCAGTTGACCACTTTTTTTTAACTTTTTTTTTACACCTCTTAGAATCTACAATAAAAAAAATGGCATAAAAGGAATGCAAGTAATGGCTTAAAAGATAAAAGCCTTAAAGACTATGCTTATTTGTTCCTCACCACATTCCAGAAAGGACTCCAAGTGAAGGAATGTCTGTGGATTTCTATTACCATATACTCTTGAGCTCCCATTTCCACAGGTAATGAAACTATAAATTTCTTTAATACTACAGCTTCAAAAAATTACTAGGTGCTATAAACTTTGCAGCTCTACCAAGATGTTCTTTCAAAGTGGCATGATTAGATTTCTGCCATTTAAAAAAATTTTTTAACCTGATCAGACCCATAAATGCCACAATCTTTACAGAGAATGACAGAAAAACCACTGCCATTAAAATTTCCAGAGTTCTTCATTTCCTACATACAGGTAGATGTATTGACTTCAAAAAGTCTCAGATAGATGAAGAGTGACTTTTCATTAAAGAACAAAAACCTTAAGTGTTAATTATCTGTCATTTCTCTTCAAACCCTAGACCCTGAAACTTCCACATTCCTGGAGACTAAGTGCAGATCTCACGTCAGGGAATATGGAGCTCCCCAACAAATGTGTCTTCTCTCAACAGCTTCCCCGTATAATTAACGCATCTTGTAGAAATCACTTAAACCTCTTATTCCCAGAGCTAACTCGTTAAACTTACACTTGATTAGCCTCAACCAACATCTGTTAATGGCCATGGTGGAGCTGATAACAGTGGCGGTGACAAGGAAATTAAAACATTCTGACAACTACAAGATTCTCTTGGCTTCCACTGTCTAACACGTAACCAAAAATCATCCTCTAAAATCCTGTGCTGACACCATTATTATTTTTGTTTTGCCCAGGTCAACTATTTTTTAAATATAAAATCCAGTTCAATTATGGATAGCAGATTGAACCAGAGGAACAAACCCAAATGTGTCCACCGTTCTGAAGCTTAATATGATACCAAAGACAACGACCAAAGTGTATATTACTTCAAAAATAAATAAGCAAAGAATGTTCTATTTACATCGTGGTTTTTTCTGGGGAAGTCAAATTATAAACCTATCTCTTACTAGGTAGAAGAGCTGCTACGTTGCCTCCTTCTAGGACTAAATGTTCTCCTTCCACCACTCACAAACCTATGAGGGTAGAGACTGGAGGAAAAGAAGATACGGCAAAGCAGAGCTAAATTTCTCCCAAAATGCATGGAGCATCATTTTCCAAAGCTGTGAGACTCATTACCACCTTGGGCAAATTGCCTGTCTGCCAATGCAGCCCCAAATGACCTTAATTACATTAATTAGGGCAATTTCTTCCTTCACAGCATCTCATTGTTTGAAGGCTCTGTCTCAGCCTTGGAGCCAGTACCCTCCTTGGCTCAGCCCCATCACAGACGTCTCATTTCTCCCACTGCTTATAACACTGCTCCTAGTTACGCTTCAGTGTGTCCTTGACTCATTTTTTCTCCAAGACCCCTTCTCTCTCTCTGACGACAGATGGGTATTATGTAGCTTCCACAGAGCATGGGTAATAACGTCCCTGCAATGACTGCAGAACACAACCTTACGGTTAGAGGCTGATTTACAACCTGATTTCTCATAGAATTTACCCAGCTACCGATATGTAAAGTGATTTAACTGCTGTTTGTGACAAATGTTCTAATAACCATTAATCAAACACCTAAGCATTGGTAACTGTTAATAACACTCGAAATACTGCCAATGTGCCTGCAGTCAGAGACGGTGTTTTGACTGTCACTGTAGAAAGAAAACATGTCACAACAATTTGACCAGAGATGGTATAAAAAGCAGTAGTGTCATGACGGCAGCGGGGGCCTTTTAACAGGACGGGGCTGTGGCTGCTCCTATGGGTCTCGCAGTTTCCTGAACTTAGGTTCCTGGAGTTGTAACCAAAAACCTGTACAGGAAGGGGCCTTGCATCCCCTAAGGCACCGTGTCTCCAAATCCAGGCTGCATACAAGTACCAAGCTGGCTGCACCCCAGTTACCCACTTTTACATAAATTCCCAGGTCCCACGCTGGAGATGCCAATTCAACACATCTGGGGAGGGGCCCAAAAATGAGCAGACATGTATACTCTTCTTAAACTCCCCACTAGGTTCTGATGTGAAATCAAGTTGAAAAATACCCAATATTATCCTCTCCACCCCCTGCCAAGATTCTGATTTCACGGGCCCCAGTGTTGGTGAAAAGGGTTGCCAATGCTCTAGAAATCACAACTACTGATGGAAGGATGTCATCTCTCTCAGGTATCTTAGGTCAGGAAAAGAAAAAGTTTGCAAAGAACTGTGAACATCCAGCCCTCTCATTTTACAAATGAGAACTCTTGATTTAGCCCCTAAAACCTATTTCTCCCCCACTCCTCCAACCAGCCTTCCTCATATCTGTAAATGGTATCAAATCCACCCATTAGTAAAAAATCAGCAAACTTGGGCACCATCTTTAGCCGTCATCTCCACAAGAGGCTTTCCCGGACCCATCTCTTGCTTTTGGCTACAGGTGGCAGAAAACCCAACTCCACTCACATAAACTGAAAAAGTTGCAGGTAGGTGGTAATCAGGTTTGTTCCCATCACAGTTCAGGGAAGTTTTTTCCAGTTCTCTCAAGAGTGCTCTCCTCAGCTTCATCACCACTCTCGTAGTGAAACGACTATAACAGTTCCAGATATTAAGTTCACACACAACAACCAACGAGAAAACTTTCTCAGGAGCCCCAAGAAAACTTCTCTCCTCTTGCATTGGCACAAACTGAGATACAATCCTTGGGACCACTGGATCTCCAGGTACAAACTTATAAACTGGCTTGGGCCTGGATTCCTGAACAAATCAATGGCATTTCCCATCTTGGAGCTGGGGATGGGGCCAGCTTTCCTGCAGCCTATGGGTGAGTGGCAGAGGGAGAGAGAAAGGAAGAAAACATTAACATTTTATGAGGAAAAGAGAGCTGGAGAATCTGCTACATAATCCAATCTAGAGTAAGTTTCCTCTTTTTACTCTCTCAGAGCACCACATTCTTTGCCTTCACAGCCGTTATCATGATTTGAAATTGGATATTTGTGGATAGGCAGCTAACACTTACAGAGCGCTTATTAGATGGCAGTGTTCTAAGTGCTTATATGAATGAATTCACTCAATCCTCACAACAACCCTATCGTCCCCATATTACAGAAGTGGAGATGAAGGTATGGAGGGGTGCTCCAGGGCCATGGAGACCAGGAGCGGTGGAGCTTTGAGTCCCAGCAATCAGACTCTAGAGCCCAGGTGCTCTTTATACTCCTCCACAAAACTATCAGACACATGAAGCAGGTAATGCATTTGTTTTATACCCCACTCCATATCAGCATCCAATACAGTACCAGGCACAGAGGAAACATTCAATTCACCTAATAACCGAACAAATGAATAGACAGGGAAGGAATGAACGAGGCAATGAACAAAGGAACAACTAGAAAAACCATGATCCAGATTAATAGACTGTTCACATTATACAATTAATTAGGGAAAAGTGGGGCCAAGACCTTCAATTTCCTGCATCCTGCCTGGCTTCTCTAGCTGGAGGTCTGTTACCTCTGTTCCATATGGTCACACCTGCATAGTCAATAATAAATGGTCTTTTCTCCTTCGAAAAGCTACCAAACAGCAAACAGAAACTCAAGCAGGAGTTAGTCACTTCTTTTGAGACAGAGCTTACATGAACACGTTCAAAACAGAGAATGATAGGAGTTAAGGATGGGATTTTCCTGTATTTACCCCACCTGCATTAGACAAGTGAACATTTTGTTCACTGAGAGTAAGAACCAAAAACTGAAAACATACAAAGCCCTTTGCAGTATCAGGTACAGAGGAAATTTTACAAACATTTTTTAAATCAACAATTTTTAGTAAACTAAACAGTTCAAAGTCTCCACCAGATTTATGGAGATTAAGTACATGCAAAGCATTTGTTGTACTTCTCTTTCACAGTGGCAGCATGACTTTTAAAAATAGATCATCTGGAAAAGTAAGTAGCTAAGGAAAAATTACAGGGCATACATGTGTCAGTTCCCACTGTCAATGTCCAAAATTAACTCTGCTCTCAGAAGAAAGATCATAGCAAAATCAGAGCAAACAATGTTTCCAGAGAAACTATTAATGGGTATAATCACATGCGCACAAAACCTATTAACCTGACTGGCTCCTAAGTAAATGGGTTAATGGAAACAGGGTAACTCTAATCCAATGCTAACGAATATCAACTCTCCTACTCACTATGTACATTACAGCTTGTCCCTCTACAGAAGAGACCCGTGAGTCTATCCTCCACTTTGGGAGCAAAAGAAAACAACCTTAGTAAATAAGCAAACATGTTATGAAACTATTTCCATGTTTGCCTTTGGCCTTAATAAGCAGCCATATTTTGCTGTTTTCAACAATGCAGCATCAGCAATATCTGTGTCTTCAAGCCAAGCTTAATAATGGAAAGCAGGTTTTCAAAGATTATTTCAATCATTAATAAAGGACGATGACAAAAACAGAGAAGTTCATTTAGAAAACACAGACTGCGGGGCCGGCCCTGTGGCCAAGTGGTTAAGCTCACACACCTGGCTTCAGTGGCCCATGATTTCACCAGTTCGGATCCTGGGTGTGGACATGGCACCACTCGTCAGGCCATGCTGAGGCGGCGTCCCACATAGCACAACGAGAGGCACTCACAACTACAATATACAACTATGTACCAGGGGGGCTTTGGGGAGAAGAAGGAAAAAAAGGATTGGCAACAGATGTTACCTCAAGGCCAATCTTAAAAGAAAGAAAACACCCACAGCTTCATCAATGGAGCAAAAGGGGTCACCTACACCACACAAGGGATTGAACGCTGAAGAAATTGTGGAGACGCTCATAGGTAGACAGATTATGCCTGAAGGCAATGAGATACTGAGGAGAAAATGCCCTTTTTTGAGGAGAAGAGGAAGTGGCAGGGGGCCTTTATTTATAAAGGCAAATGACTGGTATTTTTAAATTTTTCCTGGAAAAATAAAGCCATCTTTCCATGTGTCATTTTTTCTTTAAAGTAGAACCTCAACCCACAGCAATACTGCACAGCATGAATACTATCTTACTTTGTAAGCTTGGTTCATGCCCCAGTGGCCAGTGAAAACTATCATCAACCCATCAACTGCTCTTATTATAAACATTAGATAAAATGAATACAAGGGAAGTAATTATTCTATTACAAGGGCATGCTGACTAAGCAAATAAAGAAATCCAGAATACAAATCCTACATCTTATTCTCAGTCAACAGTTCACTGCGGACATTGGCCAGAGTTTTTTTCTTTCCCAATCCCTAGTCTGACCCTGATGGATCTCCTCTCCATTTTCATTTCCCTTTTCAATGAAAAAAAACTGAGACACCTCTTAGGCCTTCTCTGTCCTTTTTAGGATAAGTCTTAAAAAACAGGGCCTGGCGCCAGCCCTGTGGCCAAGTGTTTAAGTTTGTGCACTCCACTTCGGCAGCCTGGGGTATCGCAGGTTTGGATCCTGGGCACGGACATGGCACTGCTCATCAAGCCATGCTGAGGCAGCATCCCACACAGCACAACCAGAGGCACTCACAACTAGAATATACAACTGTATACTGGGGGGCTTTGGGGAGAAGAAGAAGGAAAATAAAGAAAGATTGGCAACAGATGTTAGCTCAGGTGCGAATCTAAAAAAAAAAAGAGAAAACCAGGGCCCAAGACGGCACTGGCCCAGTGGTGTAGTGGTTAAGTTCGCATGCTCTGCTTCAGGGGCTGGGATTCACAGGTTTGGATCCTGGGCACAGACCTAGCACTGCTTATCAAGCCATGCTGTGGTGACATCTCACATAAAATAGAGGAAGACTGCCAACAGACATTAGCTCAGGGCCAATCTTCCTCTTGTTGCTTTAGGAAGATTGTCGCTGACCTAACACCTGTGCCAATCTTCCTCACACACACAAGAAAATCAGGGCCTACAAAAATGGTGCATTTTAGATTTGGGAGTAAAAACCTGCAGACGCCATTCAAAGTATTACATAACTAAGCAGTCTTCCAAATGAGATCATGTGTGCATAGAGAAGCCTGAATAACTGAACTGAACTGAAACTGAAAAATAATCCACTTATTGCAAGGATATATTCACAACACCACTCTTGCTGATCATCTTCCAGATTCCTCAATGCTCAATTCACATTATTCAGAGAAAAGGCCCTGGAGATGCCTGTTCTCATGTTGGCAGCATTAGTAAACTTCCTGTGTTTTGATAGGAGGGAACAAAGTCCATCTCAAACTAGTCTATAAAATTTTTTCAGCAACTACATAATTTGCTTATTAAAAAATGCCTGCCTTATAATCCCATTCAATATTATCAGTATTATGTCTCTAAAATGTTTAACATTTATAACAAAAAAATAATATTGTGCAAACAATACAATCAACACTTGTTAAAATTAATAACTTTGTCCTTGCCAAGAGACCTTAAACTCTCACCAGTGGATTTAAATTCCTTGAGGCCAGGGACCAATGCTTACTCCACTTAGCTCCAGTTTGTTGGAATGAACCCTTTTATAGAACTGGGTCCCCAGCATACAACCATGAAGAGACAAGCTCTCTCTCTCCATGGAGCTGACATTCTAGGAGTGGTGACAGTACCTCCAGAAAGTGGTTAAAAAATTAATTTTAAATATGTAAGTGCCAAAAGGGAAACAAATAAAGGGCTGAGATGGAAGTGGAAAATTGGGATATCTACCTACTTTATTAGATAGAGGGTCACAGGGACCAATTTGAGGAAGTGACACATGAGTTAAGCAAAGAACTGAAACCTGAGAAAAAGCAAATCTATCAAAGAAAGGGAACCACACATGCAAAGGCTTTGAAGTCATCTAAGAGTTGGGCTTGTTTAAGGATGACTGAAATGTAGAAAGTGTGCTGGAGGGGAGCAGTCGAAGATGAGACTGATGGGGGTGGAGTCATACAAGATCTCGTGAGAAGAAATTTGCCTATTACTCTGAGTCCAAAGGGAACCTGACCTGGTTTGTGTTTTACAAGGACCACTCCTAGTGCTCCATGGAAGATGCCGTGGATAGGAGGGCAACAGTAGAGCAGGACAAAGAGTTGAGAAGTCTAATAGTCCCAGCAACAGATGATGGGGCTCAGACTCGGCTGGTGTTGTGGTGATGGAGAGATGTGGACACATTAAAATTAAGTTTTGGAACAGAATCAACATGACTTCCCTCAAGGGCTGAAACTGGGGAGTGAAAAGTAGGACTCAAATATAATTCCTGGCTTACTGGCATCAGCAACTACATATTCAAGTGCAGATGTCAAGTAAGCATTTAGATATTGAAAAAAGCTGGAGCTCAGAGGAGAGGGCTGAGCTACAGTGACAAATTTGGGAACCATCAAAAAAATTTTACCAAATGGGTGTTAGAAGTGCAGGTGGTTTGGAAACCCAGATCTGCTACTTGCTAGCTTGTGTCCTTAGGAAAAGTACAGACGTAGTTTTCTCACCTATAAAATGGGGATAGACATACCTATTTTTAACAGGATTGTCTACAGCAAAGGTCAGCAAACACTTTCTGTAAAGGGCCAGATGATAAAGATTTTGGGCTTGGTAGCCATGGAATCTCTGTGGAAAATACTCAATACTGCCATTGTAGCATGAAAGCAGCCATGGACAATATGTAAACAGATGAGTGGGGTTGTTTTCAATTAAAACTGTAATCACAAAAACAAAGGCCCCTTTACCGACCCCTGGTCTAGAGCAGTAGTTATCTAAGTGTGGTCCTGGACCAGCAGCATCAGCATCACCTGGGAATTGTTAGAAATGCAAATTCTGGACCTCACCTCAGACTTGCGGAAGCAGAAACTCTGGGGGCGGGGGTCCAGCATCAGTAGTATAACAAACCCTGCCGGTGATGCATGCTAAAGAAAATAATATATATTGCTTAGAGATATTATTAATACCCATCTAGGGGCCAGCCCCACGGCATAGTGGTTAAGTTCAGCATGCTCTGCTTGCATGGCCCAGGTTCACAGGTTCAAATCCGGAGCACAGACCTATACCACTCGTCATGTTGTAGTGGCAAGCCATATTAAAATGAACAATTCAATTCCAAATATGTCTCCAACCTAACTTCCAATAGAAAGAAATGTTTAACACCAATTAAATTCCAGATCCCTAATGGCATATTAGCTATTAATTAATAGTCTCTATTGCTATGACTAACACATTTTATTTACATGAACATAAAATAAACAAATTTATCAAATGCTGTTGATTATTATAAGAGAATAATTTGACCAATGGAAAACATTTAACATCAATGAAGGAGGTTAAAATATAAAGGGGTGTCAAGAAATAGAATATAGTACCACCTGTTCTGATATTTCTTTAATATTGCTGTTAGAAAGTGGGCAGAGATCTGCCTTTTGAACCTGCTTCAAATTAGATAAAAGAATTGTGGATGAATATAGAGGAGTCGTGCCCACTACCACCACTAGACTATGTTCATGCTAACAGGCCTTTGCAAAATTCCATATAAAAACTAAAATAAAATCAGTACACAAGGGTTAACAGCCTTAGAAGGAGCCAACAGGAAAGTGCAAGGATGAGATACCAGATCATTTCTCAGAAAACGGAAGATCAACTTCTACAACTGGAAAGATATTCAATCAAGCAGATAGTGCACAATATTTAAAGAGTTAGGCAATTGGCTTTGGGTGGTCTTCAAAGTGAGCAACAGGATCAGGGCGGCCCAACACAGAGTAATGAGGTATCCCAACAAGCATAAAGAGCATGCTACTGGACATCTGAGGGGAAGAAGTATTTGGAGAAGCAAGCAAGAAGGACATCAGTTTAATTTCAGGTAAATTCAGAAAAGTCTCTCTGGCTGCCCAGGTAACAAGAATTAAGTGGCTGAAACCAGGGCAAGAGGTGAATTGAATAAGCTGGGAGCCATTTAGGGCCTGAAAATAGATTTGCTTAGTGGTTTGTAAAAGCCCTAAGCCATAAACGTATTTGTCCAGATTATGTAACCTATTAGAGAAAACGCATATGAAGATACAATTATGACATATAAAAAGAAGATATAATTGTGAGATACAAAAGACTACTTGATGTGCTCAACCGGAAGCACTGTTTGACTTAGAATCTGAAATTAGTGATAAACTACTCTCAGGTTATATAATAATGATTGTACGAAGCTCCATGGTTCTAACTCCGAGAATTTTACAAATTCACGCAAAATTTGCTGAATGCATGATTTCAGTTCCAAAGTGAAGACTATCCAACGGGTTAAGGGCATCCACAACATAAAAGAGCTAAAGCAGCAAATTTAGGCTTCTATATTTAGCCAGGAAGATACCATTACTTCGAGATCCTCTTTCCAACCCAACCTCTTACGAGAAATGAAACTTGGAAGAGATCAGTAACCTACAAAATAATAAGTCCCATATCCTTTTGGAGGGACTGCAGAAACCTGTGTCAAGATGGTCTGAAATTAAACCAACTAAAATTTTAATCCTATATTTTTTCCCTTTCTGTCATATGATCATAGATTATCAGGGACATATTAAATAACATCTGAAAGTTTAAACCCAAAGTTTTCCAAACTTATGGTGGTTCAGAATCCTTTTAAAGGTAAGTTAAAATGTTAATATAATTATTTTACTGTTACTTTGTCTAAATATGTTCACAAAAACCTAGATATAAGCTTCATATGCTTATAGCCCTAGCTTTTAAACAACGCTGAAACCAAAACCAATTTACAAAATACCCACAAACACAAGTATAAAGCCAGTTACATTTAGACTAACAACTTAAATTCAATGTGATGAAAGATGCTACTTTCTAAAACAATATGACTATGGCACCGATGCTACAGCACAGACTCAGCACGTAGCTGTTACTATGAACCCTGTGTTTTTTTTTTTTCTTTTTTGAACCGCTTTTCTCTATTTGAACTCCTGCAAAACCATACTTCATACATCAGGTCACTGGGCTTTATCTAATCTTAAAATTTACATATTCTTTTCTCTCTAACCCAAGGCAATTAAGATGGCTTGACTTGGTGCCAATGTTTCTTGCTTTATTGTATATGTTTTATAATGAAGATAAGATGCATTATTTTTATATTTTATAATTTTATACTTAATACCACATAATTATATACTTTTATATTATAATAAATACAGTTTAACATTTTATACATTATATTTTTAAAACTTTATAATACTTATATACTTTATGATTCTATAAAATATATTCAAATGTATGATTGTACCTGTTCTTAAATACATATCCTAAAGAGTTTTCATTCTAAACTAAAGTAGTTATAAAATTACAAATAAATTCTCATAGTTTACTTCCTGGCCATTCCTAAGGACAGTACGAAAAAGATACACCAGAGGTCAGCTTCACCAGCCTGATGAATCATATAGACTTTTTATTTCCCATAAAAACAAAAGTACATACTGGCACAACTATATCAAATCATGCATTCAGCATTAATTCACCATTTTACAAATTAATAAGCATATTTAACTGTGGAGATTGTTAATATAAAACTGGGGAAAAGTAGACAAATACTGCATGACCTCACTTATGTATGGACTCTAAAAGAGTCAAACTCCTCAATGCAGACGGTTGATTTATGCATTTGGTGCTTGCCAGGGGCTGGGGGATGGGAGAAATGGGGAGATGTTGGTCAAAGCTTACCAACTTTCAGTTATGCAGGATCAATAAATTCTGAAGCTCTAATGTAGAAACAGCATGGTGACTATAGTTAATAATACTATACTATATATTTGAAGTGTGCTAAAAGAGTATATCTTAAGTTTTCTCACCATGCACAAAAAACAATAACCATGTGAGGTGATGGATATGTCTTTTAATCAGCTTGATTATGGTAATCCTTTCATTTGATAGGTATATCAAAACATGACATCATACCCTTAAATATATACAATTTTGATGTGTTAATTATACCTCAATAAGGTTGAAAAACAAACTAAAATAAACCTACTGTATTAAAAAAAAGAGTGGGAAAAAGTGATAGCATAAAAGTTTATAACACTAACAATTAAAAACTAATTTTTCAACAATTGCATTGTAGAGTAGCAGGTTTAGAATCCGTCTGCCTGGACTGGAATCTGCTTCTTTTTCTTTTTTTTTTTTTCTGCTTTTTCTCTCCAAATCCCCCCAGTACATAGTTGTATATTTTAGTTGTGGGTCCTTCTAGTTGTGGCATGTGGGATGCCACCTCAGCATGACCTGATGAGTGGTGCCATGTCCGCGTCGAGGATTCAAACCGGCAAAACCCTGGACCACTGAAGCAGAGAGCAAGAACTTAACCACTCGGCCACGGGGCTGGCCCCTGGAATCTGCTTCTTTATTATAGGCCTTGTGTCCTTAGGGAAATAATTTAACCTATCTATACCTCAGTTTTCCCATCTATAAAATGAGGGGGATGCTGGTACATAGTTCACAGTTATTGTGAAGATAAAATGTGATTCCTAATAAAAGCACTACAGGCAGTGCCATCACCAGCAAGAGCTCAGTAAGTACTAGCTTTTAAGGAAATGCATTAAAAAGTTACTCAGACAGACAAACTATGGTGTACAGTATCGTTATAACCTTAAAGAAACAAGTCAATAACATCCTTAGTTGATGCCTCACAATGAGTTATTAAATTTGTGTTAATATTTTATGTAGACTATAATCAAAGCAAAATCCTTTTCCTGTATATTCTACTAAATTAAATTATAATTGATCTGTTACCTCATTTTACAAGGGGCTACATCTAAGTGACTGCATGTTGACTTGGTTCAGACATGCCAACATAGCCCAAAGGAAATGGGACTCTTCAACAGCCATCTAGATGACTTCAAAAAACAAACAAAGGCCCTGAGATTTAAAAAAAAGTTAACAGAATTGTTCGGATTAATTATTCAGACTGGCTGTCATCTTATTCACCAAATTGTCAACTCTCTATTTATTTTTGTCTGGTTTTCTTAATAGCTAGTATATCAAACATGCTGAATGCTGTTATTTCTCTGGATGCAAATAAAGCTTTAATGTTTGCAAAAACTTATCATAATTTAAAATTAGAATATATTCCTAAAAAGTCATTTATTTCATCTGCAGAACTTAAAACTTTTGCTTGAAAGGTAAAGTTTTCATTCAACATATGGATAGCCTTATGATGCCTAGCAGAATAATGTCTACGTAGGGAAGAAGATACACACAGCTGTTAAGCTAGAAAATGAAGAGTTTCTTAAAAATCTTCTGTAGTCAGATATTCCTCCTCATACTCACCTTGAACTTTCAAGTATGAGAACAACTGCAAAAACAACTAAGGGAACAGAAGTGGTCATATAACCAATCAAATGAACAAAATCATCGAGGGCAGTAGTTCTCAAGCTGTGGTCCCCAGGCCAGTAGTCTGAGCATCATCAGGGAACTTGTTAGCATCAGAAACTAAGGGTGGAAGAGAGTAGATTAGTCTGTTTTAACAAGCTCTCCTGTGATTCTGACACACACTCAAGTTCTCGAACCTCTGGCTTGTGATAAACAAGCTCTGATAATGAACAGCCTCAATCTTCATTATAATATTTCCTCACAACTGGGGGGCTCTGGGCACACATTTTTACCTTCCCCCAGATTCTGCAGTCAAGATTCTACCACGGAGCCAGGGCAAATTAGCCTCCACCTCTGATCAGGAGAAGGGGAGAGAACAAAAACGTGACCACAGCAAGCATGAAGAGAGAAAGACCTACTCATCCAGAATAGCACAAACTACGCAGAAAGCAGAGAGAGAAATGGGAAAACTTCCAGATTTCTATTTCTCTGATTTCCTGACTAGTACACTCCCAAAGCCACTGACCATGAACTACGCGGAAGAACTGAGAAATGACCCTCTTGAGATATATCAACAAAAATTAAGTTGAAAATTGCCTACCTGAATAAAGCTCAAAAAACACTAAATATTTTAAGAGGAACAAAAAACCTACAGATTTAGAAAACTTAGAATTGGAAAAAAACGGTATCAAGTTCATTTTTAATTTTAAGAACACAGTTTGTAAAATCTCTGAAAACACATTCTTGCGAGTTTCAAGAAATATATACAGAAACAAAATCAATGAAAATTATAGCAATCATGTTTTTGTCTTTTAAATGATGGCTCATTCTATAATTACGAAATATAATTTTCATGTTGTTGAGTCTCATGCAAATATTAATTATCATCTTTAATCTAACAATATTTATAAACACTAACTATTGCTTTTTTAATATTGTAAAATATAAGAAGATAAAACAATTTCTGCTTTTTAATAGGGAAATTGAGATAATGCCACACAGCCTCTTTCTGAAAGTAAAGATAAACATTTAAAGAATATTAGTGACCTACCCTAGATCTTAGGTAAAGAATCAGATATTTATGCCAGCGGGATTTTTAACATGAAGTTTTAACTCAACTTACACCGCTGGGATTTTTTAAAGTATCGTATGTAGAGTTAAGCACTTTTACTAGTTCAAATATCCAAGTTTGGCTGAAATGTGCCAAAGCTGACATTCCTTCTATGCAAGACTACACAGGCTTGAGTAAATGGGAACCAATCTACATTGGCATATATTTGATCTGGAACTGGTTTGTTTGCTCCCAAACTCACCTTTCTTTGCATCTGGGAGAAACAGCTCTTCATTAGCCCTTCTGGCTAGGTGCTTGCTCCTCCAGACACACATCCTTAAAAGTTGACTCTGACCCACCAGGCAGGTGTGGAGTCAGAAGGCACATCACCCTGGCAACCCCCCACAACAGAGCAAAGCTACCAGCACAACACTCATATCTCTGAGGTCACATGTAGATCCACCCGAAAAGATGTGTGAATAGATATTCTGCAAAATATTATCACTGTATATATAGAAACCACAAACCTCCATCTCAGTGGCTTGGCATAAACACAAACTTGACCATTTAGCTATGGTCACCTATGTCCCGGTTTGCCCTAAACTGTCCAGGTTATACTTGTTATGCTTGTCTAATTATTGGCAGTGCCCCTTTTCACAATAAAAATTGTCCTAGATTAAACAATAAATTATATGGCCATCCTACAGACAGGCCTATTTCAGAAAAGGGGTAGGCATGAGAGACAAACCAGGGGCCAGTTTGTTTGGGGATGTCTGCAGGCCTCCTGCTCTAGGCTACCTTCCATACTTCGTTCAGTGACTGTGGAAAACACCTAGTAGACTCTCGACAACAATTTTAAAATCCAACTAAATAATTCTCCACTTCAAATGTAGAACTCAGGGGCAAAGCAAACAGCAGGTCTTTTTCCTTCCTATTTCAAAGGTGCCCAGAACCATCCAGAGCTCTATTCTACCTAATGGACACTGCTAGACGGTAATAATGTGACGAATTCATCCCTTTAACAAGTTCAACTGCAGGATCATCACTTCTGGGAGTTTTACTTAAAAATTCTTCCCCAAAATGGTCCTAACTCCCCCTACTATGAGAGCCATATTGAGCGAATTCAGATGCTCAGAAGGAAACGTGACAAACAGCACAGTGTCTGATGACTGCACTTCTCCACTCAACAATATTTATGCCTAAGATCCAAAATCACAGCCCTTAGATCTCCGAAGCCAACCCTGAGATGTGTTTTGTTTGGCCCAGGTAGGAACTTAACTGTTTCAAGTATTTGCTAATACTTTAAAATGTGGACGCAAAGAAAAACCCAGATTTCCACCTTCTCTCAGGACATCAGAAGCTCCAGCAACACTAGACTTGTATTCTATTAATGCAGTTTCCAACTGGAGCTGAGCACCATCTTGAGAAAGGACACCCACCAACCAGTCCTCCAAGGTCCTCACTCAACCCTCTTCCCAGGCACTTGAGTTTATAACCCCTGATTTCTGGCTGGAGGTACTCCTTAGGCAGACAACACGTGGCCTTTCAAATTAACAATCCTCTGCCAGCGATTCTCTAGGTTTGAGGAAAACAGGAATACATATCTTTGGACCAAAGACTCAACTGGGAAATGGCAATAAGCAGGAAAAGTCAGGGGTTTTTTTCCTTCCACCAAAAAGCCATATGACTTCCACTGCTCCTACAGGACCAAAAGCGGGAAATGAGCCTAAGCCTGGTATCATTTGTAAAGTAATAGCACATTCAGCCTCTAACACCTAAATACAAAATGAAGGTAAACACAAGGGGATGTTTTTAGTTGACCCACCAATGAATCAACAGCCGCTGTTAAGAATTCAAGGTGCTGTAACCCATAAACAAACTCTGACCATCAATGAAATTAGCAATGATGTGTCATGTACCAGATCTAAAGAAAATAACTTTGACATAAAACACCAAGAATCATGAAACGTTCCCTAAAGTCCTGGGAAAATGCAATTTCTTCCTTCTTACTGACAGCACCAAAAAAATCTTAATAAAGATGGTGATGACTTCCAGAAATAAAGAGCATGTTGCACTCCAATTTCAACATAGGTGAAAGCTAAAAATAAAGTTTTGAACAAATAAGCATAAAATGAAATTCATTTTAAACATGATTAGGATCTTGAGATAATCTGCAATAAAGTATTTTACCACAGTGTAACAGTGGTCACATCAAATGGCTCTCTTCGCAGTGGGAGTTCTGAGTGTTAGGACATTAAACTAGTTTACAAAGTAACTGACGAAATCTAAGACAATGAGCTTTTATTCTCTTCAATTCAGCTACAGGCCCTTTGTGAGAAACTATTGGACAAGCAGAAATGTTCAATTACCCCATACTAGAATAATAAATTAAGAAACAAATTAAAGCTTTATTTAATATAGGGTGTTTTTCTCATCTGAATACTAATTTCCCAGCTACCAAAAGGAACAACCACATGGGGCAACTGAGACTTTATTTATATTTCGATAACACTTTTCCAAAGAATCTAAAGTACTTTGCAAACATTAAGTAATTATTTTTAGTATAGCATTTTGGGGTCTTTCGATATGGTAAACATCTTTTACACATTTTTCTTTTAAAGACAATTTTGTTTTCAAAGACACAATCACTGAGGTAAAGTTTTGTTTGGATTCCTCTCGCCGTTAGATAAAGGACTGTGTCTGCGTTTTAAGGAAGTGAAAATGCTCTGCTTGGTAACAGACACCTCGATTCAGTAAACTCTGGAGAAATGACATTAGAAAACAGATTTTGACCTCTTCTATGACCCTTAGTTTTAAATCACCTAAGTAGGTATGGATTCTGTCTCCAATTAGTGTTGTAAAAAAAAAAAAAAAAACATTTCTTTCCACTCAACATCTAAACGCAGATTCGTACTTTGCTGGCAATCTGACAAGGTCTATGAACTTCTTCCTAAGCCCCGCTCAGAAACAGCCTCCCAGACCCGAGACCTTCAGAAGCTGCTGTGACTAGGACGCGACCGTCCAAATGGGTTAAAGTGCAGGACCTAACCAAGACCGTGAGTGAGTTCGGGGCCTCTAAGAACCCAACCCTCTCCCGCGTCCCCTCTCACACACATGCACACACACGCGGACAAGGCCAGGCATGCCATCTCCAGTCACACCCCCGACACCGCGATCCTCCGGGACGAGCGATCTTCCTAGGACGCGCCCTCTCCACAGTCGCTGGACCGCTCTCCGCCCCACCTCTCTCTCCCCTGCTCCCGCGGGTCGTGCGCTCCCTCCACCCTGCCCGCCCCCGAAGGCTCGCTCCCCGACTCCGGGTCAAAGCAGCCAGGGGAGCGGGCGCTCACGCGCGCCACGTGGAGGGCGCGCGCCAGCAGCCGGACCACAGTCGGTCCTCAACGTGATGTCCCAGCGCCTCCGACCCTGCTACTCCTCCCGGGTGCGCTGAACCCTCCCCCGCGCCTCCGAGCCGCCGTCTTGCCTGATTGGGGTCGGTGGCGCGGAAAACGTGACAGGCCATCTGCGACTCGGGGTCATCGGGTTGCGCCTTGATCAGGTAGGCAAAGTAGGTGAGGTCGTGGCTGTTGTGGATGAAGCGCGAGATGTGCTGCGCCTTGTGCTCGAAGATGAAGACGGCCGGGTTGGGCTGCGCGGCCGCGGGGCCGACGCCCCCCGCAGCCCCGGCGCCTGGCGCGGGGACGCAGCGCAAGAGCGGCGCGCTGAGCACCAGGAGCACCTCGCGGGCCGCCGGCGCCCCGCAGCCGCCCGCCTCGGGCTTCTGGCTGCGCCGGCGGATCTCGGCCATGAGCCAGGGCAGCATGGGCAGCGTGGTCCTGCGGTCCAGGCACGACCCTCCCACGTACCACAGTCGGAACCGCTTTTCGCCCGGCTTCCCGGGACCCGGCTGCGCAGGGGCGCCCGGCTCGGGCTCTAGGGGGTGCGGGAACGGCTCATCCTGAATGCAGCTGGGGGGCTCCATAACTCGCGTCTCCCGAAGGCACCGCGGCGGCGGGGCAGGCGCGCCGCGCCCCCAACTCCCGCGCTGAAGGCGCCGCCGAAACTGTGCCAACTGCCACCCCCGGCCCCTGCGCCCACCTCGGCGCAGCGCGCCCCTGCACTCGGCGCTTCAGCGGCCCAGCCCCATGCGGCACTTCCCCGGGCGGGCTCGGAGGCTCCGGCGGCGGGCACCCAGGGAGCGCCCGGCAGCCGAATAGCAGGAGAGGGCGGGTTACATCGGCATCCTCCTTTCTTGGGCGCGCGCCGAGGGGCTGAACTTCCCCTTTCCTCCGCCGCGGCTCCGCGCGCGCAGAGGACGGCTCCCAGGGCCCCGCGCCACCACCGCCGCCGCCGCCGCAGAACCGCTGCGGCCGCCGCGCTCGCCCGGGGCAGGACCCGGAGGCGGGGCGGGGAATAGGTCTGTGGGCGGGAGGGGGGACTTGGGGCGGAGCTGACTCCTACCAGGGTGACCGGCTGTCACCTGGAAGGTCGGGACCGCCGGGCTTCGGCGCGGTCAGTTCTTGGGAAGGGCCTGCGGGAACTATTCCGATGGAAAATAAAAACAAAACGTGGCCTCGCGGGGGCCGCTGCTCCTCCCGGCGCCGCAGCCCAGCCCGCTGCTCCTCCTCCAAGTGTTCCCGTCCCTCCCTCGCTCCTTCCTTCCTTCCAGGCTGCAGCTTTAATCCGGCTGCTACCCCGCCTTCCGTCCGGCGGGCGGAGAGCGTCGCCTATAAAAGCGTATCTGTGAAGTCGCCTCTCCGCCTCTTCCTCCGGCCGCTGTCCCAACCCGCCCCTGGGGCAGCAGTCCTGCGCCAGGCGCGGGCACTGCCCGAAGCAACTCGGCCTCTCTCGGGTCCCCAAGATCGCGGTCCCCTTCTAGGCGTCTCTGCTGCCCTCTGGAGAGGGGACCACTCTTAATGGAGCGCCGGGATTTTTTTTTTATTAATACTGTTTGCTTGGTTTCCATTTCCTCTAAAGGCTGCAAAATAATTTCTGAATCTTCTTTCCTTATAACCTCAAAAAATACTTGTTTTAAGTCAAAATATTAAAATAAAATCTTTTTAATTCCAATTTCGCTTTAAAATATAACATTGTATGACAAACATGAATCTTCCTAGCTCTTAAAGCAGCCAACTTCTGAAAATATGAAGAAATTGCATTTTGTTTATTATATCCACTCAGTTTAGAGCTAGTATAGAGATTTCTCACTCTTTTATACATAGTAATGCATATTTCCAAGGAACTCAAAAACGTTATAGGGATAATCTGATTGTTCTAATTTTAAAACAGAAAAGTAGAGAAATAATTGTTTTCCATTTTAGCAAATTGGACTGTCCTCTCTTTTTACTCTTATTGAATTATAATTAAGAATTTATAAGTAAAAATTAGATAAGAAGTAAACAAAATAAACGGGAAAGACACTGAAAGTTCCCAACTTTCTCCAGAGTGCCTACAGGAAGACGAAAACACGGGTTTCTCATTGTTTTTGGTTTAATGGTATTCCCCCTTTCTATAAGGCCCTGGGACTTTTTTTTAATGCTATTTACGTAAGACCCCTATGATCAACTGCCGTTATAATTCCTATGCTGAATTTCTGGGTGCACCGTTATGCCTCTCTTGTAAATAAACATCTAAGCTCCAAGATGGAGACATTATTAATTTCTTAGGTTTAGTCATTTGGTTTAACCACGCCACCATACCTTTGTGCAAAACAGACCGCTGTCTTCAAGAAGCAGTGAAGGGGCCCGCCCGTGGCTGAGTGGTTAAATTTGCTCGCTTCTTGGCGGGATCCTGGGCGCGGACCTAGCCCCGCTGTCAGGCCATGCTGAGGCTGCGTCCCACGTAGGAGAACCAGAAGGACCTACAACTATGTTCTGGGGCGTTTCCAGGAGAAGAAGAAGAAAAAAAAAGGGAGATCGGCAACAGATGTTAGCTCAGTGCCAATCTTGAAAAAAAAAAAAACAGTGAAAAGTTCTCGGAAAGTAGACTGAAACTTTCTAGAACCTTACCAGAAACTGTTATCAGATCCCATTTTCCTAGGAAGTGGAAGTTTTGTGGGTTCTACCAAATCAACAGCTCGGGACCTAGTATTGAATTTGGAGCCCCAGCAGGCCATTTCCTACTGGTAAAAGAAAGTAAAGCAAGAAACAACTTTCACATTGATGGAAAAACAGAATCGTCTTTTATTACATGACATCCTAAGAGTGATCGCCTCCTGCTCTGGAATGTCCTTAGCCCTTTCTTTGTAACTTTTTTGTGATGTTTCTCTGACTATGCATTAATGAGCATCATCACTGTTTGCCAACTATCTGATCCTCTCTGCAGCCTGATACATGGGAAGATAGCTCTTCCCTGCTCTCTGAAAGTTAGGCGTGGTCACAAGACTTGTTTTGGCAGTGAAGTGAGAGCAGAAGTGACTTGGGTCACATCTTGAGTAGAAGCATTTCATCACCAGTAGTTGCCGCTCCAGCCCACTCTTGCTCTTCAGCCGGATCTTCCCCTCCAGCAGTGATCAGGGAAACAAGATGTCCACATGCAGGTTCCTGGTGATCAAAGCAGCCCAGAATGCTGAGCCAACACACAGAGGACAGCCATCCTGGAGAATCTCCCAGGCACACAGCTCACTTCTTTTGAGTGAGAAATAAACTTTTCTTCTGTTAAGCCACTGAGATTGTGGAGTTGTTCACTACCTTATTGTTAATCTATCCTATTCTGTCCAACAAAATTATTATACTATAGTATATATTATGTCTTATATAACTTGTTTTATAATCATTTATACATTTGACTTATTACATGCATGAACTAGGTGGTAAACTATGCTATTAGTTTCTTCTCACCATTGTATCATCTGCAGAACCTTAGAGAATTGCATGCACATAAAAAGTGTTCAATTATATATTTGATCATTTGAATTTAGAAAAAGGTAAAAGGACAACATACAACCTTAAAACATTTGGTAGAATTGGCAGGTCTATGATGTTTACTAAATGATGGGCCAATAAATCAACCTCTGGCCCCCAACCCTTCCACTCTCAACCCCACCCTGCCCAAAAAACAATATGCTCATGAAAAGCATTTCAACAATCTGCAAGAAATACCTTCTGAATAGACTTGTAGACACCTCTACCTATGATATCCAAAAGTGAATACTTATATTTAAAAGAAAAAAAGTGCTCCTCTAATATCTCAATCTACATTAATGGTGTCAGCATTAATTACAAGTTGTAACATCCAGTCAATTCCTAGTTAAAGAGGCCAGCCCCATGATTAAGTTTGCATGCTCCCCTCTGGCGGCCCAGGATTTCGCTGGTTCAAATCCTGGGCACGGACATGGCACTGTTCATCAGGCCACGCTGAGGCGGCTTCCCACATGCCACAACTAGAAGGACTCACAACTAAAAATGCACAACTGTGTACGGGGTGGGGGAGTGGGCTTTGGGAGAAAAAGGAAAAATTTAAAAATCTTTAAAAAGAAAATCCTATTTAAAAAATTTATATTACATGAGAAATATAACGACCTGAGCTGGTGTAATGAGACCAGATGGGAGAGTTGTTACAATCTCTTTGCTTGTGTCCTTGCTTCCAAGCACAAGTGTGCTGTCTCTCTTTCTCTCTCTTCTCGCATCTTTCTCTGTGTCTCTCTCTCTTCCATGTTATGCCCTCTCCTCAATATCTACTTTTCTTCCTTGCTTAAAAATCCCTAAATGAAGATACATTTCCTAAAGTTCCAAGCACAAATCTTTCTAGTCTTACATTTTCCGCTCCTCCCTCCCCTCCCACATCCAGACAATCTCTTCATTTCCAAATGTATGACAAGCTCATGTCTTTTTGAGCTTCATAGGCGTCTTCCTCTCCCTGATTGCTCTTGCTTCCTTCCACCCCACAATTTGAATTTCCCCCATCCTTAACTACTTGAATACTCATTCACTGGTCAAGAACCAACTCAGAAGTCGTATCTTCTTTTTTTCTTTTTTTCCTTAAAGATTGGCACCTGAGCTAACAACTGTTGCCAATCTTTTTTTTTTTTTTTTTTTTTTTTTTTGCCTGCTTTATCTCCCCAAATCCTCCCTGGTACATAGTTGAATATCTTAGTTGTAGGTCTTTCTAGTTGTGGCGTGTGGGATGCCACCTCAACGTGGCCTGACGAGCCGTGCCATGTCCGCGCCCAGGATCTGAACCAGAGAAAGCCTGGGCCGCTACAGCGGAGCGCGCGAGCTTAACCACTCGGCCACGAGGCCGACCCCAGAAGTTGTATCTTCTGTGAAGATATTTCTTACTTCCGCAGTCAGAGTTAGCGGCCCTCTCTTCTTTGCTGTTTTTTCTGTTTGTTTGTTTGTTTGTTTTTTTGAGGAAGGTTAGCCCTGAGCTAACAGCTGCCACCAATCCTCCTCTTTTTGCTGAGGAAAATTGGGCCTGAGCTAACATCCATGTCCATCTTCCTCTACTTTATATGTGGGACGCCTCCCACAGCATGGCTTGCCAAGCGGTACCACGTCCACACCCGGGATACGAACCAGTAAACCCCGGGCCACCGAAGCAGAACGTGCAAACTTAACCGCTGTGCCACCGGGCGCGCCCCTGCTCTCTTTTTTAATACATCCCACTAATATAGCTCTTATCACGTTCTTTATAATTATTAGGTGATTTGTCTGTGTCCCCACTACAAAGAGAGCATCTTGAAAGGAGGGATTATTTGTTATGTGCCATATTTTCTTCCAGCAGAAAGCACAGTAGCTGACAATAGGTTCTTAGTAATATTAAGTGAAGGAGTAAATTGAATTGAATAGATAGCAAAATAGAATTTAAGAAACTAATGATTAAGAGAAGAGTTTTAATATCACAGAGGTGATATACCAAATGATTTAATTAGCTACTTTCAGGTAAACATACTAAATATATCCACCAACTAATTATAAAATACTAGAAACTAATAAAATGCCTCTCAAAAATTGTGATGGAGTTCTGACTGGAGATGGCATATAGAGCACAAGCATTTGTGACTGAATAGCATTTTGAGATAATAACAGGGCTTTCCCCCCTATTGTTCCTTGTTCCCTGTAACTGTCCCCCAGCCCAGGCGGCCAGGGCACTGCATCTCCGCTGCTCCAGGAAAAGGATGACACAGCAGAACACAGGTAACAGAAGAGCCCGTTCTTGGCTTTCAGGTTTCAAAACCTAAGGACCTGGCAAAGGCAAAAGATTTAGAAGATATGCTCTAAGAGTCAGTTCCCCTTGCTCTAGATACTAAAGAAAGTTTTCCCAAACTGGGGAGATGGAGACAAAGAGAAAGGGAATAAATGAGGGATGACTACTAGAAAACCAGATACACAATATGCGACGTTCAAGCCAGCAGAAGACTGATCTATCCAGAATGAAGAGGAAAGGGAATAAAAAGAAAAAAGAAAGGAAGGGAAACAAAAGTAAAGTGTGATAAATAGAGAACTTAAACTAGTATGGGTAAAGTAACTCCAAATCGTAACTGTAATGTGTTAGTTAGTTACTGTAACCAAGCAAAAGGTAAAGAATTAAAGATCCAAGAATATGTTGTGTACAGAATCACTTTTAAAATAAAAGGATATAGAAGCAGTGAAAATAAATAAATACAAGAAAATATATTAGGCATATATGAATGAAAAGAAAGCCAGGATAGTGGTTTCAGTATCAGATTAAATAGAATTTAAGGCTAATGAAAGAGGTTGTGAAGAAATATTTGCTGGTAAAAGTATTAAGAAAATGATGTTGCTTTAAACACATATACACTAAATAAATTGCTCCCAAATACATAAAACAACAACTAAAAGAATGACAGGAGGGGTTGGCCCGGTGGTGCAGTGGTTAAGTGTACATGTTCTGCTTCGGTGGCCCGGGTTCACCGCTTCAGATCCTGGGTGTGGACATGACACCCCTTGGCAAGCCAAGCTGTGGCAGGCGTCCCACTTATAAAGTAGAGGAAGATGGGCACGGATGTTAGCTCAGAGCCAGTCTTCCTCAGCAAAAAGAGGAGGATTGGTGGCAGATGTTAGCTCAGGGCTAATCTTCCTCAAAAAGAAAAAAGAAAGAATAACAGGAAAAGTAAATACATGAACATTTTTAGTTGGTGACTTTAACAAATCATTCTCAGATACTATAAGATTAAAAAACTAAACATACTCAAATTTGTAAATTTCAATAATGTGATTTATGTTTAAATATATATGTGCATAGTGTATAAATGAATAGAGAATACAAAATTCTTATAGAGCCCCTGTGAAAGAAGCTAAACTTGACTATGCACTATGGGTTTCACTCGGGAAACCTATAAATTCCAAAGAATTGCTATTATATAGAACATGTTTTCTGATTATTATTCAAAGGAAGTTAGAAATGAAAACCATAAGTTTAAAAATCTATATATCTGGAAAGTAAAAGATATGGTATGGAATAATCCTGATTAAGAAGAAAATTATAGGGGCCAGCCCCGTGGCCTAGTGGTTAAGTTCGGCGCACTCTGCTTTAGTGGCCTGGGTTCAGTTCCCAGGCGCAGAGCTACACCACTCATCAGTGGCCATGCTGTGGCAGCAGCCACATACAAACTAGAGGAAGACTGCCACAGATTTTAGCTCAGGGTGCATCTACCTCAGCAAAAAAAAGAAAATTGTAAGACAAAATTTTAAATATATGGGATTAAATGATAAGAAAAGTAATTTTATGTCAAAACTTGTGGAATACAGGTAAATGTATTGATTAAAGTATGTTTATAAAAGTGAAAAAGAAAGAATGAATGGAAATAAATGAATTAAAAATTCAATTTAACAAGAAATAGAAAAAATGTCATGGAGAAACCCAAAGAAATAATAAAAGAGAAAGTAATACAGATAAGTCTAGAAATCAGGAAAATAAAGAATGGGAAAACAATAGAAAGGAATAGCAAATAATAATCTTTTTGTATCTATTGATTATCTATATTTCTTCTTGAAAGATTTGGTGCTCATATTTTTTGCCTATTTTTTTAAAATAGAGTCAAATTATAGAATCTCCCTGTACTAGAGATAGTAACATTTTGTCCAACATAAATTTCATATATTTTTCGCAGTTTATCATTATCTTTTTTAGACATAACAAAAAGAGAGGACACAAATTTTTTTTTGAATATTCAGGGAATATTCAAAGAAATTAACCACACCTTGTTTTTTGACGTGATTTAGGATATCCAGACAAAAATTTAGGTAATTATTCATTTACTTCATCCCAAACATAGGTGCTACTTCTTAATGCTCCTGACAGATAAATAGATGGCAAAAATGATAAAAGTGCCATTCTTTTAGATTAGGAAATTGAGGCACAAAATAAGTGGGTAATGAGAATCATGTAGAAAACGAATGGAGCACACAGCAACTGATTGCAAACAAATGCACAGTGTTTGGCACAGAAAACGTCATTGATAAGTGTGTGGTGAATGAATGAATTTAAAGCTCTCTTGAATGCCAAAGAACAGAATCAGTTTCGGAAGTTAAAATTTTCTACAGAGGAAACAGATTTTTCTTCTACCATAAGGCTGGGATAATTTTACAATACCCATTTTTGTCTTACTGCATAATTCAGAAATGCCTGGAGGGGTCTGAAAAACTCTGTTGCATAAAACCTATTTGAAGGATGAAAGGAAACAGAGTTAAAACAATCACTTATTTACTGCATGCTTTCAGGACAGACAGCCCCACATCAGTCAAGCTTATGAAATAAGCTACAAGTAACACTGTATATTTGAACGAGGATGCTAGTGTAGAGAGATTAAACACTTGCGCCACTATACACTCCTTTATCACTGGGTGAAACTTCACATTTGTGCTCTCCAGAATTATGTGGATTTACATTGATATTATTGAGTATTTTCTCTTGAACCTAATGAAAAGCTTTGTAACTGAAAGCAGTATCGATGCAGTAATAAAATTGTCTCCCTGTAAAAATGCTTCATGTTTAATTAAAATCTCTAATGGACCTTAAAAAGCTTAAAAATAAATCTATTTTAAATCTGTCATGGATGAATTATTCCAAGTTTTGCTTGCTGATTTTTTTTTTTTTTTGAGGAAGATTAGCCCTGAGCTAACATCTGCTGCCAATCCTCCTCTTTTTTGCCAAGGAAGACTGGCTCTGAGCCAACATCTGTGCCCACCTTCCTCTACTTTATCTGTGGGACACCTACCACAGCATGGCCCAACAAGCATTGCGTAGGTCCACACCCGGGATACAAACTGGTGAACCCCGGGCCACCGAAGTGGAACGTGTGAACCCAACCACTGCAACACTGGGCCAGCCCCTGCTTGCTGATTTGACAGTACACCATTCAAGCTACTAATATAATAGAAATTAAAATGAACAACTTTGCATGTAGTATTTTTAAACCAATAAGTGTTTTGAATAGGTACTATATGTAGATGGTACAAATTCAAAAGTTATCAAAAATATATATACAGTAAAATGTAAGTCTCCCATTACTTTTCCCAGCTACCCTTTTTTTTCTGGAAGCAGATATTGTTACAAGTTTGTTATGCATGGATCTAAAAATGAAATATTAATAGCCATAATTTGTTGAGTGCATACTCTGCTCCAAGAATCCTGAGACCCATCATATGAGATAAGTACTACCACTATCTTCATTTTACAGATGAGAAAACTGAGTCATACAGACATTAAGAATCTTTTTTAGGGGCCAGTCCCATGGTGTAGTGGTTAAGTTCATCTTGCTCCATTTCAGCAGCCTGGGTTCACAGGTTTGGATCTTGGGTGCTGACATATCCCACTCACCAACCACGCTGTGGTGGCAACCCACATTTAAAGTGGAGGAAGATTGGCACAAATGTTAGCTCAGAGCTAATCTTCCTCAGCAAAGAAAACAAAAATCTCACAACTAGAAGGACCCACAACTAAAATATACAACTATATACTGAGGGGGATTTGGGGAGAAAAAGCAGAAAAAGAAATAAAAAGCTTTTTCAGGGTCACACTTTGTAGGTGTGAGAATTTTGCTTCAACCAAGGGCCACTGCTCATATTTGTACAGGCTGTATTCAAATAGGTACTATACTAAAGAGAATAGTTAAGAAGAAACTAGCTGAACTAGAGTAATAGTTACTAGGGTAGTAGAAATTTGATAAAACTTACAACGAAAGACCCTTTAAGGGGTCTTTAGGAATTATGAATTACTGTATTTACTTATTCAGTAATATTTATTGAATATCTACTATGATCCAAGCACTGGAAACATACCATCTTCATGCAGCTTGTCCATTGAAGGATGCAGTCAAGTGAAAAGTAACTACAATGTGATGCAGTATCTAGAATTAGGATGGTGCCATATCAAAACTCTAAAGTACAGGAGATTGATTCCAGGACTATATGGTAGATGGGAAGGAAACTATTAGTGAGAGCCTAGAAAAATAGCAAGAAAACTATATTACAGGATACTGGAAAAATGGTGAGGAAACTGCTATAAAAAAATAAAAATGGCAAGAAACTGAAAAAATAGTGACCAACATTATGTGGTGGTGAAAGTGTCACCTGCAGTAACTTGAAAGGTAATCCAGGGTCCGGCCTGGTGGCACAGCGGTTAAGTGCACACGTTCTGCTTTGGCAGCCAGGGATTCGTCGGTCTGGATCCCGGGTGCGGACATGGCACCGCTTGCCAAGCCATGCTGTGGTAGGCGTCCCACATATAAAGTAGAGGAAGATGGGCACAGATGTTAGCTCAGGGCCAGTCTTCCTCAGCAAAAAGAGGACGATTGGCAGCAGATGTTAGGTCGGATTTAGCTAAAAAAAAAAAAAAGATAATCTACCCAGTAACTTGATGGACTTTTGGATTTAAGCAAAGAGATATCCAAGCAGAAAATTGACAGTATCAGCTAATTTATACTAACTGAAGTATAAGGAACTCCAAGAAAGTGATGGATTTGGAAAAGAACTGGCAAATTTGTAAGCTGCATTTAGAGAGATTATAGAGGGGCTAGAATTTGCAAATCTGGAATATAACTATCTCTTACTGCCAGCTTCTCAGGCAAATAAAAGATTCTCAAATTAAGACATGACCTAACGATAAAGATCAAATCAAAGGTAAGACATTTTCTATAAGTTATCTAAGGAATTTAACTTGGTCCTTTCTCAGCTGAACAAAATGGCTTCTTGACAGTTTAAAGATATAGTCCCACAGAAGTGTAATCCCAAAATAGCAGTAAGTCTGAAAAGAGATGCTTGTCTTGAAAACAATTGTGAGTTTGGCTTCTAAAACGTGGAGTGACTTTTAATATAACATATAGAAAGCCCCCAAAGTTCTTAAGGGAATTCTATTAGTACTCCTAACCTGAACTAACAAGGACCATGACTATTCAGCTTAGAAAGAGGTTTCTGGGCTCCTAACTTTAAACAGACAAGAACAGGCTGAGAAAGTTGCCCAAAGGGTGTACAGGGAGATGAATTGGAATTGGGCATTTGGAATTTGAAGCATCCGTAGGATATCAGAGTAGTGAAATCAGAGGAGTTGAACACCTAATTCTAAAACTTAGGAGACAAATCTGGTTTAGAGATTTAAACTTGAGAGTCATTAGCACGTAATGAAAATACAAAATTACAAATCTAAACTTTCAGCCTTGATTGAAATATAGGTGAAATCTTGGGACCCCCACATCACAGTGTTAGTCAGTGAGAATCCTTAATAGAAGCAGAAAATTGTTGACACAAGTGCTTTTGAGAATGCAAATCACTGGGCTAGTTTTACAACATTGTCCTATCAGGCAGGTTCCTGGAAAGAAAAAAAATTCACCCTAGATGGGTTCAAATTAAGACTTTCATGAAAGGAGTATTAGCAAAAGTGTGGACAGAACTGTTGGGACAAACACGGAATATCATGGCACTGAGAGACTGCAACCTTTCCTATCCCCAGAACTAAAAAGTCAAGCGTAGGAAACAGTGTTAATGGACCCAGTGGGAAGCACTGCCCAGCAGCACCTGTAGCTGCAGAGGACCCAGCTACAGCCAGAGATAGGCACTGGGGAGGGAGCCGGCAGAGAAGAAATGCCCTGGCCTTGCCATCTTCCTGTGTTACATCTCCTGCTGGTATACCTCCTACTGGGCAAGCCAAAGGAGCACAGGTAATACAGTCCTCAGAGGACAATGTCTCAAGGCATAAATCGAGAAAGAAGGGCAGCAAATGTATCCGGACAAGCAAATGGAAAACAACTAGCACAGGTTTTAGGGTAAAGGAGAAGATTTAATAATATTTATAAACCAGATATCAAAAATGCACAAAGAATATACAGCACTAGCCTGGTGGCAAGAAGGCCATGTTCAATTTACATATACGGGTTCTGTATCTTATAAATATGAATCTGGGGCAGGCCCCGTGGCCCAGTGGTTAAGTTCACGCGCTCTGCTTTGGCGGCCTGGGGTTTCGCTGGTTTCGTTTAGTTAGTTTTTAACTGGGAGAGACTACTGAGCATGGTTAATTGCTATTGGGAAGAAGCCAGTGGAGTGAAAGAAGTTGAATCTATAAAAGGGTAAAGAGTTAATCAATGAATGGACCATGGTGTCTGTTACAAAGTAGATGCTCAATAAGTATTTATTAAATAAATGAGTAAATTCCTTAAGAAGGCGGGAAGGCATTAATCCAGAAACTATTTGAAGGAATTATCTGTAGACAAGAGGCAGGATATCTCCTCCATAAACAAGGCAAAAAGGATGAAATGAGTGTGAATTCAGGTCATTTGGTAGATGTGGTGTCAAGAATTTGGGAAAGTTCCAACAGATGACTTCTATTTTCTCTTTGAAATGGAAGATGAGATCATCTGAGGAAAATAAAAGAGGGATGGTAAATTGCAAGCACTGAGAAGTATGAAAAAGGTTTATGAAATAGTCTCTTGTGTTCTGAAAGGACGCTTCAGAGAAAAGCCTCTGTAGGCAGCTGCCAGCCTCCAATATGTGTGGTGGCTCGTGAAAGGGGTGGCGAGCATATCCTCCCTGCTGGACCTCAGCACTGGATCAGACGAGCTCATCCTCACCTGCCAGCTTTTCCTGTTCCCCCCTCACTTGAAACTCTAGGCCACAATCTTCAGTACTTATTTTCTCCTTTGTTGTCCTGGCATTGTTCCACCAGATTTGTGCATTCTTTTTCTTTTCTTTCTTTTTTATGCTTTGTCTTCCCCAAATCCCCCCTGGTAGGTGGTTGTATATCTTAGTTGCAGGTCCTTCCAGTTGTGGCATGTGGGATGCCACCTCAACATGGCCTGATGGGTGGTGCCATGTCCGCGCCCAGGATCTGAACCGATGAAACCCTGGGCCACCGCAGCAGAGCACAGGAACTTAAGCACTCAGCCACCGGGCTGGCCCCTGATTTGTACATTCTTATAGCTCCCTAGGAGTCCACAACCTTGGATAATTCTGCCTCCCTACCTGGACAATGTTTCATCGTTCCACTTTGAGGACATTTCTTATAGCTCATTACAATTCTGAGACCTGCCGACCCAGATACGGACCCTACCAGCAAGGCACCCACCAACCTTCAAAGAAGCAAACTGAAAATAAAGTATAAGAAGTAGGGTAAGCCTACTTCATTATCCATTCAGTCCCTTCCCACAGAGCTTGAGTCATCTTTGGGCAGAGAAGCAAGGGACACAGAAGCTTGCCCTTAAGCCCCCGCTTTAGCCTGCTTAACACCCTCCACTCTCCCAGGTGGCTGATGGTGGAAAGGACTTCTCCCTCTGTGAGGAGATCCCACTCAAAATCTATAGCAATTTGGCCTTAGCCTATGGCCTCAACAAGGAAACTCTATCAGGATATAAGATAGAAAGCCTAACACCCCTCTGAAAGAAAAAATAGTCATAACATAGGTGGTTTTGTTACAATACTCACAGGAACTCCCAAATCTGTATAAGGATATATATTATAGTCCAAGACAAAAATCAAACAGAAGAATGAATAAACTACATGTTGATTTTAGTTATTACCTAACCAATAAATGATATGTATATAAAGTATCTTTCACAAACTCTAGAGAATTTTAAGTCAATTCTCATCAAAATTTCAGAAGATGCAACACAAACTCATGAATAACGTATGTAGCTTTATAGAGGACTTTGCCAAAATAATTGATTATCTAGTAGTGAGATTACTTAAAAGAAAACACTGAAAAAGGTGGCCTTGGGAATTTATTTTAAGCAAATGGGTTGGGAGAAAGGGAAGAAACAAAAAATGATGGCTGAGAACTTGAACACTCCAACAAGGAATGGGACCACCTCTAAATTATACAGTTGCTAAATTTCCTCATCACTTTGCTCTACTATGTATGAAAAAAGTTATCTAGACCAGGCAATATTTCTTATGGTTATGGCTATAACTCTAGAGAAGAATTATTAATCTGTTTTGGATCATTAAACTCAATATGTACCTTTATGTAAAATTCCATTCTTCTCTCAGCTACCCATTATGATATTCTCTGTTTAAAATAATTCTCCCTTAAGGGATCCATTGTTTTCCTTAAAAAAAAAAAAAAAAGAAGAAGCAGAGGCCAGTCTGGTGGCATAGTGGTTAATTTCACACACTCCACTTGGGTGGCCCAGGGTTCTCAGGTTCGGATCCTGGGCATGGACCTAGCACTGCTCGTGAAGCCATGCTGTGGCAGTATCCCACATAAAATAGAGGAAGACTGGCACAGGTGTTAGCTCAGCAACAATCTTCCACAAGCAAAAAGAGGAAGATTGGCAACAGATATTAGCTCAGGGCCAATCTTCCTCACCAAAAAAAAAAAGAAAAAAAAGAAAGAAAAAAAGGCAGCAAGAGGCAGATCTCTGAAAGAGGTTATATATATATATATATATATATATATTTTTTTTTTTTTTTTCTTATTACTTGGGAAAAACAACAGAAGAAGGAGTCTTGGAACAGGAAACCTAGAAAATCTATCTTATTGGACTTCCCCTCTTATAAAAGTGCATTTCCTTTTCATTTCCGCATATTTCATTTTCATTTCAAATGTATTTCATTTTCAAAATAAACAATAGAAAAGAATTGTGGCCAAATCTCATGCAAAATCATTATAAGAAAAAGGAGGGAAAAGGACAGAATAAAATCCCCCCAAATCATGATGAAAACACTTCACAAAGAAATGCCAACAAAATGTTAAACTGTAAAATCTAATATTTCAAAATAAGCTAAAAGAAATTAAGAAAAGTATAGACGCTATGAAAGAATAACATAAGTCAGCATTAGTGGAACTTAAAAATGCCAAACCCAGAATCTGGGGTTATAAAGAAAGGAATCCAAGACCTTTCCTGACTTTTTCTCTGCCATCTCTTCCATCTGTCCCTTCACCATCAACTTGAGCCTGTTATTCTCTAGGCTAGCTTGCCTTGGCCCTGGCCCCCGGCAATGCTTCCATGCATAGCAGATTAAGCACATGATGGCTTTCATTGAGCAAGAAACCAATGGGAAAGCAGAAGAAATAGAGGAAAAGGCAAAGGAAAGATAAGAGGTTAAGCAAGATTATCTTGTGCAAACAAAAAGCCTGAAGATTATAGAATGTTATGACAAAAATGCAGATAGTGTAGAAGGAGGAAATTTCAGATTCAGGTTGATGAATCAAACAAGTGCAAAAGTCCTCTGAGCCAGAAATGACCTTGTTACAGACCTAAAGGAAGCAAAGCAGACACTCAGCAAGGTGGTAAAGGATGCAACCAGGCACTGAGTGCTCATGGTGGCGTTGGTCCTCCAGGGTTTGTACTTGTTGCTATAGCCTCTAGTGGCTGTTCCTTGCAGGAGTCAAGACCTCTGGTAGAGGGTGAAATGCAGAAAGTGATCCCTATGTACAAAGTTGCCACCAAAAAAGATGCTAGTGTCTAAACTGATCAGGAGGCCTACCTGTCTGAGTACGTAGCTGGCAGTGTTAAAATCCATGGTGGAAATCACAAAATGAAGGTTTCCAAAACCTTAAAAAGCCAGCAAGATCTCATAGAAATGATGCCAGAAGTATGGTGAGCTTGGTGTGAATACCCACAGAAAGTTTTGAGGTTAAGCCTTTGGCAGGTGAAGCTTACTTCATTGCGGTATGACTATACTATGAAAGCATCCGATATGTGAAAAAACAAGATTTTCTGCATCACCTCTTCTTTGATGTCCTGATATTGCTCTATATTTATCCATGGTATGCCTCTTCTGTAGCTGTTGTCTTTGTCCTAGTCATTAACATCAGGAGAAAGATTCAGGTTAGAGAGTTTTAAGTACCTTTAAGTTTCTGCTATTTTGATTGAATATATATGTGGCAAGCACTCATTATAGCAGTAGCTGCTTACTATTTGGGCCTAAGAGTTTTCCTCATATGTAAATGTGC
The DNA here is from genome assembly GCF_041296265.1 of Equus caballus. Taxonomy (NCBI): domain Eukaryota; kingdom Metazoa; phylum Chordata; class Mammalia; order Perissodactyla; family Equidae; genus Equus; species Equus caballus. The sequence goes on from NC_091700.1 coordinate 69,058,601, forward strand.
TTTATTTAGTAAAACAAAAAGTTTATAAGAGGAAAAAATGAGAGAACTCAGGAGGTAATTTTAAAATTTTTAAGGAAGCATAAACAAGAAGAAACATAAGAACAAATAAAAACAACAAATAATGTCTTAACAGAAATAGAAGATTAAAAGGAGAAAAATGTTGGGACCTGCCCCATGGCCCAGTGGTTAAGTTCGTGTGCTCCACTTTCACAGCCCGGAGTTTCGCCAGTTCAGATCCTGGGCATGGGACATGGCAGTGCTCATCAGGCCATGCCGAGGTGGCATCTCACATGGCGCAACCAGAAGCACTTACAACTAGAATATACAACTATGTACTGAGGGACTTTGGGGAGAAGAAGAAGGAAAAAAAAGAAGATTAGCAACAGATGTTAGCTCAGGTGCCAATCTGTAAAAAAAAAAAAAAAAGAAGAAGAATGTTAAAAACTCAAAAAGAAATGAAGAAAGAGGTGAAAAGGATTTGAGAGAAAGTGACAGATATAGAAGATAGTCAAAGAAGTTGCTACAGGGGCCGGCCCCATGGCCGAGTGGTTAAGTTCGCACACTTGGCATTGGTGGGCCAGGGTTCGCTGGTTTGGATCCTGGGCGCAGACCTACACATCACTCATCAGGCCATGCTCTGGTGGCATCCCTCACAGAAGAACTGGAATGACCTACAAGTAGGACATACAAAGATGTGCTGCGGCTTTGGGGAGGAAATTAAAAAAAGAGGAAGATTGGCAACAGATGTTAGCTCAGGGCCAATCTTCCTCAAAGAAAAAAAAAGTCCCTATATATGCATGCTAAAAGTATCCAAAGAAGAGAACTGAATCAATGGAACAGAACAAATATTAAAAGCCTATAATCCCAGAAAATTTTCATGAAGTAAAAAAAAAATACTTGAAAATACATATTGAAAAGCACATATGTACCTAAAAATTGACCCAAAGTGACCGACACAACGGCTAGTAAAACTAATGAATTTTAAAGAAAAACTTTAAATATTTGTTTTGTATTTAGACCAGAAAAACCAAATCATGTACAAGGGAAATGATACCAAGTTGTCATAAGATCTTTCTACAGCAGTCCTTTATGGTGGAAGATAATATTGTGAACATTCAAAATGTATAGAATCTCATGTGTGTACTTGTGCATGGAGAGAATTCAAATTCCCCCTTAAAAGGGACACTTACTACTCAGCTCTAGCCAGTTATTGATACTGAAGAACGTAGGCAGAGAATTTTGGAGTCTTCCAATTTTTTTTTTAAAGATTTTATTTTTCCTTTTTCTCCCCAAAGCCCCCCAGTACATAGTTGTATATTTTTAGTGGTGGGTCCTTCTATTTGTGGCATGTGGGACGCTGCCTCAGCATGGCCTGATAAGTGGTGCCATGTCCACGCCCAGGATCTGAACCAGCAAAACCCTGGGCCACCGAAGCGGAGCACGGGAACTTAATCACTCAGCCACAGGGCTGGCCCCTGGAGTCTTCCAATTTTTTGACGGACTCTCAAATTAAAAATAAAAACATTGTGGAGACGAAAACAGTATTTCTGCTGAACAACTACATGCGTGATCTCTTAAACTGAGGCTAAAGAAAACCACTTATTTATTTATTTAATATTCAGTTAGATTGTTTGAAGTTTTAACGAGTGCATAATTTATAATAAGGCATTTTAAAAAGATGACTGCTTGATTTTATTATTTTGCAACTTAATTCATATTTCACATTTAATAAAGCATAATTCCTGCCTTCAGTTGTACACCATGACTTGGGAGGGTTTTTCTTTTAATGTCTAGATTATTTATTCTGTTCATCTTAACATATCCCTCTGTCCTATCTTTTTGCCAATTTCTCTAAAAATGTTTTAAATATTTTAATCAAATTAATATTTCCAAATGATTTGAGTGTAAAACTATTTTTGTTAGAGCTAAACAAGCATCTTTTACTGCCAGTATAATTATGGAACAAGCTGCTTACCAATTCATGTATCACTAATCAAAATATAAAAGGGACATCATCTGGCTCAAAGTATACTTTAATTAAGGTAGTGTGTATGATTTAGGTCAGCTGCGTGATAAAAATTGCTCTCTGATGTACCTTGGTCTCCCATCTTGGAGTAAGAACGAATATATTTGTAAATTAAAAATGCTAATGTCTTTCAATTCTTTATAAAACATGGTAAATTCCCAGGATTTTAAGCATTTATTATGGAAATTTTCACACAAATAAAAAAAGACAATGGTATAAAGAACCCAAATATACATATCACCCAATTCCAACAATGATTAATAAATGCTTAATCTTTCATTTACACCCCCAACCACTATCTAAGTGTTTCTGGGTGGGGAGAAGCTTTCCAGCTGATTCGTACTCACCATATAGTTTAAAAACTACTACCACAAAATCTTATCTCCTCAGGGGCATGATCAGTTTCATTCATCTCAGGTATTGAGGTATTGGCTCTTGGTTTATGCTTGGTACAGAGAAGGCACCAAGTACATGACTGATGAAAGGTCAAATGTCTGTACTAGAAAGCAAGGGCTCTGCCCCCTGGCCCGCCCCCCTCCCCCAGCCATGGGTGGCATTTTTTAACTAGAAATGAAAAAGTCCCCTCTTTCCTCATCCCCAAAACTAAGCTACTTCTATAGTGTGAAAGGGTTTGCATATGTTGGAAAAAGACAGTAAACAGAGTCTGCTTCTCAGGATTCCTCATGTGCCCTGCCATTCCTTTGGGAACTATCTGTGGGCCAGAATGTTAATTTCTGTCTGAATTCCTCAAACCTGATGCCTGAATCCTCGTGGCTTAGAATCTGAAATCTCCCTACATCCTGTAGTTACGTTCTTGATGGTAACAGTTCTTTAATAGCACATCTTAAATATTCCCTTGCCCTTTCCCTTGGCGCAGAAATGTGAAACACAATAAGACATGTAAGTGCTTTTCTTAACAAATGTTTTTCATATACTGAAATGGTAACTAACCAGAGATTAATAGCTACTTTCTCCTAGGGCATTTGTAATTCAAAAGAACATAAATCAGGATGAAGTGGAGCTATGCAATCCATTATACTTAGTATGTCTGTGTGCTATGAAATGGTGGTGAAATCAACACCTAGAATATCCCTTTTATCAAATAAAAGCCAAATAAAATCAGCACGCTCATTGGAGAATGGCACATGAAATGGGAAAATTCCACGTAAATGGTGGCACACCTAAGTTTCTTCTTCAAATTTGAAAACTGCTAATATTTAAATCCTGAAATTCTTGATCAGTGAATTCTTGATCAGTATAGTAGAGTGTATAGGCTAAATTTATCCTAGCATCATTCATTTCATGAGAATTAATAAACTGTTAATATTAATGAACTAACACAAAAGCAGGTAATAGGTAAGAAGCGATATAGCAAGTTACCTCCGGAATTTTTAGACAAGTTGCATTATCGCTGTGCAGAGAAGAGTTAACATAGCAGTAACATAGCAGTCCTGACTGCTTGTATTTAAAAAGCCATGCTTACAAGGTTGGCCCTTGGCTGCCATCTGGGAACTTGGATTTCAGGAGGGTTCCCACCATTAACTGATATGAGTGGCTCACTGTATCTAAACTGTGGGTATAAACAATATAATTTATGCAAATCCCTGCATCCCTTCTGGGAGTCTGAAATTTGAGTCCATGCCAGGCAGGGGGTGCCTATATGATCAGGCTCCAATAAAAACCGAGTCTCTAATGAGCTTCCCTGGTTGGCAACATTTCACACAATTTGTCATAATGTGTTGCTTAAGGAATTAAGCACATCCTGTGTGACTCCCCTAGGAGAGGAATCTTGGAAGCTTGCATGTGCTTTACCCGGACTTAGCCCCATGTGTCTTTTCTTTTTGCTGGTTACGCTTCATGTCCTTTCTCTGTAAGAAATCATAGCCATGTGTGTGACTATATGTTGAGTCCTATGAGTTCTTCTAATGAATTACCAAACCAAAGTGGTCTTGAGGACCCCAACACAAGCTTCTAACCTACTTTTAAAAGAATGACTTAATTTGAGGATTTTATGTTTGCACCCCAACGTAAGAAATGGCTTCTGGGGCCCACCAGTGGCGCAGTGGTTAAGTGCGCACGTTCCACTTCGGTGGCCCGGGGTTCGCAGGTTTGGATCCTGGGGGCAGACATGGCACCACTTGGCAAGCCCTGCTGTGATAGGCGTCCCACATATAAAGTAGAGGAAGATGAGCACGGATGTGAGCTCAGGGCCGGTCTTCCTCAGCAAAAAGAGGAGGATTGGCAGCAGTTGTTAGCTCAGGGCTAATCTTCCTCAAAAAAAAAAAAAGAAAGAAAGAAATGGCTTCTAAATGCAACTCTAATGAAAATGTAGGGATCCTCTAAGCATTGTAAATCAAGAAATCTATGACAATTGACTGTAACTGTAACGTGTCGTAATTTTGATTACAATATTGTAAACAATGTTTAGAACCATGGATAAGAAATTCTCTTTTAGCTCTTGTCAGGATGTTCTCCAAGATGACATCTGACCCTTTGTAGAGTACCCTCTGAATTAGGCAGGACTCATGGGCAAAATCTGGATCTCTTTTGACTACGTTAGGCTTATCTTGAACTATAGGTTTTGCTTTTATCTTACGGTGACTCTAATGAGTGGTTGAGGGTTTTGTTTTTTGTTTTAACTTTAGAAAACGAATAGCCAAATGGCAACCCAACCTGAACCACTGTACATTTGTTTCTCTGCACTGAATTCACTTTAGCTATACTATTTTCCTGTTCATATTTTTAGGGTCCTAACTTCCACAGTGTTTTTCTAACTCTCTTGTTGTAGGTATTATTGCCAGACATTTCAGAACTTTTCAGATGAGCCAGTGTGGGAAGGAACTTTTCAGCTAAGCCATATAGGAAGGAAGAAAAGGAGGACTAAATCTGTTAACATGTCCAAAGAAAGATCAGTGAAAAAAAGGGCAGGCAGATAATATTGGAAAATGAGAGCCGAAGACTGAGAATTAGTCAATATATCACTAAGCACAACTGCATGAGGGGGAAGACTAGACTGACCAGCCGTCGGTTGTACTTGGGCCTGCTGGACAGATACACCTTAGGGAAGATGGGTGTATGGGGCTTGCATTATTCCCCTTTCTCTGATTTCATGTTCATTGAGCTTCCTTCTGCTTTTCATTCCTCAAGGAGTGTTAATATGTTGTCCATGCTCACTATGTTTTACATATGGTATTCAAGTTTCACAGCAACACTAGGAGCTGTTATCCTTATTTTACAGCTGAGGACATAGCTGGCCATTTCTGCCTGGGGCCGACCCTCTGGCCTCCAAATGTCCATGGGCTCCTCTCTCCCCAAACAAAGAAAACACAACATGTTTGTTTTGAACATGTAAAGTTTGAACTATGCAATGAACATGGGAGTGCAGATATCTCTTCGAATGAATCAATAGCAATGTAAAAAATGGCTCACATTTCTTATTTGTTAAGTGTTTAATTTGGAACAAGTAAATAGTAACTTCAGTCAGTTGAACATTTCATTGTGAAAACGTTTGTCGTAAAATAATTATTACCAAACTCTAGCATTTCAGAGTTTTAAAAACATTTCTTTTTCATTACTTATTTACTTCAACATAAATTTTAAAATCAGTCTATGTTGTATCAATCAATCTGTAGTTGTAAACATGGTAATATTACTAAAGTTTGTTCTGCCAAAAATAACAATAAGTAAGATATAGTAACATTTCTATATTTGGGAGATCCTTAGAGAATTTATATTATCAAGTAAAAGTGGTATTTTGCTTCATTTCAAATATTATATGTCTCTAATTTTAAGAGAGCCAGCAGTTTTAAATATGAAATAGTAAATTTTGCCACTTACTGCCCAAATAATGAAAAATAAAACAGAAAATTTACAAATTAAAAAAAAAATTCTATCAAAGTGCAGGATCTCCATTTGATGCCCATTTGTCTCAGTCACATCCAAATATAGATCCATGTCGTACAGCCACTTATGAACGAAAGTCAACCTCTCTGCGCATCCCCTACCCAGTATACACTGGTGGAGCAGGGACAGGATAACACAAGTAAGACTCCCATTTGGAAACAGACGAATGGGAGACACAGCAGTCACTTGTCCACAGCAGTGATGAAATCCTGCCAGGCAGGCATTGTGAAGACCTCCTGCTCAAAGTCACAGTTAACTCAATTTATTCAGTCTTCAAAATGGACAAATCTTCCACTCTACTATATTGTGTAATAGGCTGACCAGCTGATGTTTATCATTATGAGTTATTAAATATCTGACTTCCGCAAGCCCTGTGGAAATTGTCTTTTCACTACTATATCCTGTGATTAGCAAAATGGCACATCAGAGATGTTCAATAAATATTTTTTGAATGAACAAATGACATAACCATTACAGTCTACTTGGCCCTTATATATATTTTTTTCAAAGATTTTTTGCATCTGAGCTAACAACTGTTGCCAATCTTTTTTTTTTTTTTCCTGCTTTTTCTCCCCAAATCCCCCCAGTACATAGTTGTATATCTTTATTTGTGGGTCCTTCCAGTTGTGGCATGTAGGACACTGCCTCAACGTGGCCTGATGAGTGGTGCCATGTCTGCGCCCAGGATCCGAACCAGCAAAACCCTGGGCCGCTGAAGCGGAGCGCGCGAACTTAACCACTCGGTCACGGGGCCGGCTCCTGGCCCTTATATTTTTCAGTGTAAATTAATACGTAGGAATTTTGAGTTCTATACCAGTCTTCAGCTGAATCTGGCAGCATGAATCATTCCTCCTGAGGCCAGATCACTGGCCTGATTGAGTTTCTTGACTTTCAAAGCTTAGCTCTGGGTGGTGAACTAGCAGACCCTCCGACATCATCCACAGCAAAATGCCATATATTAGAGGTTTTGTTGCTTGTTTGTTTGCTTGTCTTTACTTCAGAAGCACGGACTTGATACTAGATTAACAGTTTAATCATGGTCCTTGGTTTGTGGCATACTTTCATCATTGGTCTAAACATAGCTCTCTTTTATTTTATCTATTTATTTAATGATATAATAAATATCATGAACTTATCACTCAACCTGAAGAACTAAACATTGCCAGCAATTCACATCTACTATGGGCTTCTCTTCTATCCTGCCCCTAACTTCTCCCTACCTTGTAGCCTGGAGGTAACCACTAATCTGGATTTTGCTTTTCATTCCCTTTATTTATTTTTTTATAAGTTTTTACATACACACACATATATTCCACATTATGTTACTAAGATGATTTATGGTGTTGTGTGTACTTTTAGCTCGTTAATTTTCTCTCAGTAAAATATTCCATTGTGAAAACATACCACTATTTATTGATCAGTTCTCTTGTCCATGATCATTTGGGTTGTTGTTAAGTTTTTTGGTATTGTGAGCAGGAAACTATGAACATTCATGAAGATAAATGGGTAAGAGTTCTAGCAGTGGAATTACTGGGTCATAGGACATACATAATTCAACTTTATAAGATAATCGAAATCATTTTCAAAAGTGCTTGGACCAATAAGTACTCCTTTCAGCAATCTATGTTTCCATTGGTATTATCTACTTGTTTTCCTTAAAATTATATTTTGATTGGCCTGGAAATGCCAATTCTCTATGGAAATGCCAAAATCTCTATGTTTGAATATATTTATCACATCACTTTGGAATGACTATACAAGAAAGGAAATTCTGCAATGCCAAACAATTTATTTCAGGTATGCAATAATGAATTTTATATTCACATTTGACAATGTGTAACATTGTTTAAACATAATTATCACTGATAGCTAGAAGAATCTTATTACTGTACAATTTCTTGTTTTCCTAATGGTTTTTTCTTTGTTAGGTTTGACTAGAGCCTCTAGGAAGTCTTTAGCAACCTACCAGTCTCCTCTATATTCATACAATACTCTGTACATATCTTTATCTTAACACTTAGAGTAGAAACTATTTGTCCCCCAATAGCTGTTCTTTCTTTCTTTCAGCTGTGGAACCTTTATTTAGGCATAGTTTTTCTAAGCTAAAGACTATAACTCCCAGCTTTCCTTGCAGGTAATTGTGGCCATATTACTGAGTACGGCCAATGGGAAGAGAGCAGAAGCGATGAGGGCAACTTCATGCTCATGCCCTTAAAGCATCCTTTCTAGTGGAATTTGGATGCAAAGTCAGGAATTGGCACAACCACCTTGAACCTATTAAGGAAAATGTACATTGAGAATAGTAGAGTGACAAGATAGAAGTGTAGGTCCTTGGGGCCAACCTGGTGGTGTAGAGGTTAAGTTCACATGCTTTGCTTCAGTGGCCTGGAGTTTGCTGGCTCAGATCCCAGCCACAGGGATTCCCCAGGCGTGGGCCTGCACACCACTTAACAAGCCCTGCTGTGGCAGGCGTCCCACATAGAAAATAGAGGAAGATGGGCACATATGTTAGCTCAGGGCCAATCCTCCTCAGCAAAAAGAGGAGGATGGGTGGCAGATGTTAGCTCAGGGCTAATCTTCCTCAAAAAAAAAAGAAGTGTAGGGGCTGGCCCCATGGCCAAGTGGTTAAGTTCACCCACTCCGCTGTAGGCAGCCCAGTGTTTTGTTGGTTCGAATCCTGGGCGCAGACATGGCACTGCTCATCAAACCACGCTGAGGCAGCATCCCACATGCCACAACCAGAAGGACCCACAACGAAGAATATACAGCTATGTACGTACTGGGGGGCTTTGGGGAGAAAAAGGAAAAAAATAAAATCTTTAACAACAACAAAAAAGAAGTGTAGATTCTTAATGTCTTCGAGTAGAACTGTCAGCTTGGACATAAGAAATAAGTCTGTCTCTCTAAACCATTGTCATTTTTGGATTTCTACTACAGCAGATGGACTGATATCCTAATACATAATTTGTACCCAAAAGTGAGATGCTACTGTAATAAAACCTGTAACAGGAGACATTGGCAGTCAGGCAACAGGTGGTGAGAACACTGTAGACTGGAACACTGGTGACTCTTATGCTACGGAAAACAGTTGGTAAAACTGTCACCATTTGGTACTTAAATTGCAGACTACATAGAGCCTATAGCTCTATGGCAGTGCCCCTCCACATATGTCCTATTGGCATTTTGGGTGGAGCAATTTTTTGTTGTTTAAGAACACCCTAAGCATTACAGGATGTCCAGCGTCCTTGCTGCCCTCCTCGCTCCATGAAATGCTAGTAGTAAGCTGCAGTCAATATAACAATCAAGACCTTCCCCCACACACTCCCTAATATCCCTTATAGGAGCTGGACTTCCCCCAGACAAGAACACTGCACTAGAGGAAGTAGCTAGAAAAAATGTCAGAACATTGGTGTGTTGGCTCTTTCCTGCCACTTTTGGCAAAGTTCTGCAAGAGAGAGAAACTCAGCCTACGTTTATGTGCAGAGGTGGAGGGAACAGAGCTTTGGAAGGGAGGTTCTGTCTGTGGCTGGATGCAGAAGCTGCATGGGACTTTGGGATTGTCTTCCCTAGGAAGGATAAACATGTTCTGCCAGGGGAAAGAAGGGTGCCTATAGTTGGTGGACAAGGAAGAAGACTATGGCAATGATTGCCAGTTTTCCTCAGAGTCCATTTTTCCCTGTAGCATAGCAACAGAACTTTTAACTGGGCACCCAGCTACCTAGCTACAGACATTTTCTCGTCTCCTGTGCAGTTGTGGCTACATGAATGAGTTCTAGCCAATGATGTGCACAGAATGAGATGTTTAACACCCAGGACATGAGTTTATATGGAAAAGTATGCCCTCCCCTTTCCCTTTCTCCCTTCTGCTGGTATGTAGGCCTGATGACAGAAATTGGAAACCACATGCTGAGGATGGTTGGTCAACTGCATAGAAGGAGCCTGGAGCTCTTGATGACTTCCAGAGGAAAGCCCCCACATCAACCATCTTATTTAGCCTAGCTCACTGGGAAGATACGTCCACATTCTTGCATCATTGATCTCATATATATTATTTTTCCCTGTTTGTTAGCTGGTTCAGGTTCAATTGTAAAATGAAGTGATAATAACATTAACTGAGTCCAGGTCATCACTCTCACCAATCCTAAAACATGAGCCCAGCTTTCTGTCTGACCTATCTCAGCAGCAGAACTTTTTCTTTCAGACTTCTAAATTTTTCCCCCAGTTCTACTGAGATATAATTGACATATAACATTGTATTAGTTTAAGGTATACAACATAATGATTTCATCTATGTATATACTGCAAAATGATTACCACAAGTTTAGTTAACATCCATCACCTCACATAGTTACAAATTTTTTTCTTGTGATGACAACTTTTAAGATCTGCTCTCTTAGCAACTTTCAAATATACAATATAGTATTGTTAACTATAGTCACTGTGCTATACATCAGACTTCTAAATTTTTAATGATCTCAAAATTTAAAATACAGAGCATACCTAGGACCCAGATCTTGGTTTCTAACACTATTGTCCAGTAAAAAGAACCAGGGCTCCTAGGAGAAATGGCTGATTCTAGAACTGGGGCAGGAAATATACAAGATAAGCCTGGAGCATTTTGTAGTATCAAGTATCAGAAAGTAGGGAAGTCCTCAAAAAAAGGAGGGAGTATGTCAAAGGGGCACAAGAGCCAAAGGAAAGAGCTCCCAATGGACATAGTTGGAAGAATTTCAGCAAAAAAAATTCTATTATAACCCCAAGTATAAAATAAATATCCATGAGTTCATACTGTTATAAAGAAATGAATGAATAAATTAATAATTGATAAGAAGAGACAAATCTCACCCTTAGAAGAATTCCAAAAAAAATATGTAGATACTTCACTGTAAAAGAAGGGGAGCATAACTCCACACTCCTTCTCAGTGGGGAAACCTGACAAACGCTACTTCACCAGCTTATGATGGTAAACATCAGCAGTCACAAATCATATTGCTGGCATCTACCCTGGATACAATGTGAAGAAAATGGCACTTTATCTCTGTGACCTTCCTCCCAAATACTTACCACCACAGTCCAGAAAAACATCAGACAAATTGCAGTTGAAGCACATCCTGTACTATACCTGACCAGTACTCCTCAAAACTGTCAAGGTCAGTAAAAACAAGGAAAGTCTAAGAAAGTATCACAGACAAAAGGAGCTTAAGGAGATGTGACCACTAAAAATGTAATATGATGTCCTGGATGGGAGCCCATAAACATAAACATAAAAAGGCTATTAAGTACAAACAAAAGGAACCTAACATATCAACATTGGTTCATCAGTTAGAACAAATGTAACACACTAATGCAAGATGTTAATTGGGGCAACTGGATGTGGGGTGTATGGGAACTCGCTGTACTATCTTCTGTAAATCTAAAACTTCTAAAGACTAGTTTATTTTTAAAAATCTAAAGTACACAATATTTTTAAAAAATTGTTTGAAAAAGAAATTCTGCTTAAGTGGTTTCACAGACAAGGGACTAGCATATCTCAATCCCTTTAAGTAAACATGACTATTTTGCCTTCTTTCCACATACATCTTATGTTAACCTGTCTCTGTAGCAGAATATATGAAAATACATGGATTTTGCTTAATGAGCTCAGGGGTAATCTATTTCCTTTTGGAAACTAAAGGCTCTAATACATTTTCAATTTGACATTGAGTTATTTTCTAAAAGTTCGCATTTAAGTCCAGTGTTTGAAACTTGAAACACATTTCCCCACAGAAATGTTATTACAAACAGTGGTTAATTCCCAGGCCAGCCCAGTGAAGGTCATAAGACTCCTAATAGGCAAACATAGACATCTGCAATGAAAACAGTATAAAACTCTATTATTTTTAAAACTTGTCTTTTAAATTCAAAAGATAAATTTAAACGTGCAATTTAAATTTATTCTAATCAAATCCATCACCCACAGTGTTTGAGCCAGGGGCTCACTTCGGGCCTCTTTGCATATAACCTTAAACTGTAAATGGGGGGGAGGAGGAGAGTGGAAGCTGTTAAACTCGGGTGGGTGGGAGATGGAGAGACCCTATGCACAGTTGGGGAAGGAAAGTATGTCGTTTTAACCCAGGTGGTGGGGGATGGGGAGGTGGTGTTCTACTTTGATTTCTGGGAGTACAATTTGGTGCCCCACAGGATAGAGGAAGGGAGAGAAAGGGGCTTTTGGCTTCTCATAATCCTAGAATCATGAATGTGCTACTATCCAAGAGGTGAGGAATAGGGTATGGCTGTGGGCAGTCAGTAAGCACAAATGAGCAGTCATCTAACTCTTCAAGCTGGCAAGATCTGAGCACACAGGTGGGCAGCAGCAGGCAGTGGACCTGGGCTCCTTACGTCAGTGAGCTACTTAGCAGAGGACAAAGACGCTGCATTCACACAGATCTGCAGAAATGCTGACATGGTGTGAAAAAGACATAAATTTCCAACGTGGAGGATCAGAAGAGGAAATGGAGGCAAGAGGCAGAAATGAAATTTCTCGCAGTGGTGCCAATCAAAATGTTAGACCCAGCTGAGGTCATGATTTCTGTAGCACAGCTAGGCCTACATTTGCTTATTTCAGGTTTGTCCTGGTTTGGGGAGGAACTTCACAAATAACCCTGTTTCTAAACACTACACATTTGTTAAGTTAAAAGAAATAAGAAAACGTTATACTATAAAAAGAACTATACTTTTCAAAAGCACACTTAAAAACAAATATGTTTTTAAATCATGTATTTCCAAGTATTTTTTAAAACCATGAAACATTTTTATAATGCATCGTAGACTTAAACAAAAAAAAATATTTGTATTGCTTTTCCTCTCCCTCACCAGATACCCTCTCCACCAATACTTACAACCTGCTAGGCACCCTTCTATACCTTTCCTAATTTTCCATTAAGTATTCCAATATATATGAACGCATTTTTACACTGTTTTGTAAAACATGACAATATGTACTGATATCTCAAAGGCAAATCCTAGCAGGTGTATGATATACTATAGCATAGATAAGCTAAATTTATTCAACCATTTCTTTATTGACAGGGATTGTTTCATTTTGCTTTTTGCCACTGGAAATGCTATGATAAAAATCTTCATGCATATATCTTGAGTTAGTCAAGTTTATGCTCACTTGCTGTTTTAACAAACACTCCAAAATTTCACCAGCTTATCACAGAAGTTTCTTTCTAGCTCACACCACTGTCCCATACGAGTCAGGCTGTTATTGTGAGGTTTGCCTCCCTTAGTGATTCAGGGATCCATCTTAGGATTTCGCTCAGTCCTTCATTTCCAGCAGCAAGGATGGGAAAGGGCTTGGAAGATGACAAGGAAAGATTTATGACAAAGACTGGGTGTGGACACTTCTGCCCAGTTTCCACTGGCTACAACCCAATCATGAGATCCCAACCTAACTACAAGGGAGGCTGGGAAATGCAATCTTCGTGTGTGCCCAGAGGAAATGGATAGGCATTTAGCCTATTTTGCCAAATATCTTTACATGTTGGTGACTTTATTCCAAAGGATGTATTTCTGCACTGAGATTTCTGGACTGTGAACTTTCTATATGATATGTGTGTGTGTGTGTGTGTGTGTGTGTGTGTGTTGTGTGTGTGATCACTTTGCAAACAGACCATTCATAACTCCTATTTCTGTCAGCAGAGTCAGAATACTCGGCACCATTCTTGCTCTTCTAAACCTCCCCTCTACAGGTGCTAAAAGACTAGAAAATCAATTGACCAGAGTCCGGTCTCAACAGAGTCCTGGTTTAACCTCCCCCAAAGATAGGCACTCTCATTGTGAAATTAAAAGGGTGAAGAAAGCAAGCAGCCTTTATTTCATTACACATGTTGACGGATGGCAGAAGTGGCATGTACAGCGACTTCCAGGTGATATCCTGCATTGTGCAGAGATTACTGGCAGTGGTTTTCTCTGAAATCCCTGCTTTACTGGATTTTCTAAAATCCACCAATGATTTCTCCTGACTTGTTCCCTCCATCTTTCTGACAGTTTACAGTGAGCATCTCATTTCTTGTAGAAAATCTCTTCCTACTTGAAATATTTAAAGCCATTTGTTTTCCAGACCAAGAATTAATGTATACATCAGCTAACATTTGTCTTTTGTCTTTGTTTATGGCTCATTTTTTTCCACATATTTTTAATTCTTATATTTCAAATATACTTTTTATATTATGGCTGTGGAGTTGATGTCTTCTGAAGCCTTAGTTAATATGAATATTTTGTAAACCATTTAAGTTTCACCTTTTATCTTTAAGTCATTAATCCACCTGCAATTTACTTTTGTCTATGTTGTGACTGCTAGTATCATTTATTAAATAAACCATGTTTTCCCACCCAACTGAAATACCATCCTTGTCCCAGATGTCTTGATCTATTTCTAGGCCACCTAGTCTACTCCAGTGATCTATTTATTTATTTCTAAGCAATGTCATACAGTATTGATTGCTGTGGCTTTATAAGATACTTTAACAACTGGTTTATAAATTTAAATTCAATGGAGATCATCTAACACAATAACTTGTGCTACCAGGTTAACTCAGTTCTATATAGAACTCAAGTCAAAACTTCTTTTTCTATCTCTGTGCATGTATTTGAACTTTCTACAAATATTAATAACAGAAACAACTGACTGCTTGGCTAAAATAAGGGAGCAATGGTCAATCCTAACCTGGTTCCAAATGTCTGAGCCCACTCTTCTCAGTGATTGCTTTTATAAAAAGTGAATGTTATAAAATTGAATTTTTAATGTTATCCTAATCAAATACTACTTTTTCCATTTACATATATTTTATTAGAGGACTCCATATAAGATTTTATTTATAAAGGGGGTACCATTACCAGTAAGTTTTAAAACTATTGTTCTAATACACAAACTTGTGTTGTCTTCAATATTACTCGACTATTTGTCTGATTTTTTTTTTAGTGAAATATAATTCACATACCACAGAAAGTGTCCAATTCAGTGGCTTTTGGTACATTCACAAGTTGTGCATCCATCACCACTATCTCGTTCCTGTTTGATTTTTAATTATTTAAAAAATGGAAAAACAAGAGTGCAATTTTCATTCAATAAATATCATTTGATCCTTATGCAGTTCTGTTGCAGAAAGTGAAGTCCACGATCTTAGAATGATGATAGCAATTCATCAATGAAGTAATCAGTTTTCACACAGTTTCAATAATTGCAGCAATTTCCTTGAACTGTCTGTAGAAATTCTGGAGAGAAAGGGGAAAAATAACATTAATTCTGCTTTTAGAGGATATTTAAATAATTCTTTTAATTATATCTAACCACCAGAGGCTATATAACATATGTATTATGTTTGCATTTTTTTTTCCTGCTTTTTCTCCCCAAATTCCCCCAGTATATAGTTGTGTATTTTAGCTGTGGGTCCTTCTAGTTATGCCATGTGGGACACTGCCTCAGCGTGGCCTGATGACTGGTGCCATGTCCGCGCCCCGGATCCGAACCGGCGAAATCCTGGGCCGCCGAAGTGGAGCGCGCAAACTTAACCACTCGGCCACAGGACTGGTCCCGTAAGTTTGCATTTTAATGTTACATCCTCAACGATTATTATTGGAAAGTTACCACAGGAAACAAACCGGTGCAATTTGGTACTGCAAGCAAAAATACTATTGTAGAATTGAATAATTAGCTCATGACTAAACTTTTTAAAAGCACATGAGAAAGTTCTTTTGAGATCACACCAGAATGATTTATTAAAGACCCAGAACTGTCCTAGACAATCAAGATTAAAAAAAATAATAATAGGTTGGTTCCCAGACTTCGAATGACTTTTAGTCTAGTGAAAGACTGCATTTCAGGGTGATGGGGACCATCTTGTTTAAGATATGGGTTCAGTTAATAAGAGGGATCCAACACTGACAAGAGCTTATATGGTAGAAGCCTTTTCCTTTAAAATTGAGACGGTATGGTGGTTCTCCTGGAGAAATCATCTTCTTTTTTTAAGTCTCACATAAGAGAGAGATCAAACAAATTCTGTTTTCCTTTCTTCTCCTCTACCTGCTAGGAAGGAAGCTAGGAGGCAAATTTGAAACTTAACCTCAGCAATTAGGATACCCTCTAAGATTTACATCTTTTGTATTTTCCTTGTTAATTGGACTTAATTCTCTATTTTGCGGTTTAAGAGTACCTGTATTTTAATTTATATGTAAATTTGATATGGAATGAAGCAGAATGTAACTATTTCTTTAAAAATATATACTGATGGGAGCCGGCCAGTGGCGCAGTGGTTAGGTTCACGTGTCCGCTTCAGCAGCCTGGAGTTCACAGGTTTGGATCCTGTAGTGGATCTACACACCACTCATCGAGCTGTGCCGTGGCAGCATTCCACATACAAAATAGAGGAAGACTGGCACAGATGTTACTCAGCGACAATCCTCCTCAAGCAAAAAATAGAGGAAGACTGGCAACAGATGTTGGCTTAACGCCAATATTCCTCACCCCTCCACCCCCCAAAAACAATATACATATATACACTGATGGTCAAAATTGTAATATTGAAATTTTTAGCTCTCAGTTCTATAATGTGACCCACAGGCTCTGTTTGCCTGGTTAGCTTTAAGCCATGTAAAAACTAAAAGGGTTGCCCCATTTGTGTTTTTTTTCCTATGAGAAAAAGAAATTTTCAGAGGTGGAATCAGAGAGCACAGATGCTTCAGAGAAAAATAAGAATTAGACCAGGATTGTGAATTACAAAAAGGATTGAAACCTATATTCTCTTTTGAAATGGATTTGGTCCTTATACTCAGTTGAGGGCTACTAATATCACAATATACTACATTTAGTTCCTTTTAACTAAGTCGTAATTCCTTCCAAGACACTAATTAGCATTAACAATGTTGAATCTGTTACCGTTATTTTTTGCTCTAAAGCAAAGATCCCTGTTTTAAACAAAAGAAGTCAAAGGGAAAGAAAATCCTTAAAATGTAATTTGTAAAATAGAACTACAATATAATCCAGCAATCCCACTTCTGGATATATGTCCAAAGGAAATAAAATCACTTTCTCAAAGAGACATATGCACTCCCATGTTCAATGAAGCGTTACTCACAGTAGCCGAGGTATGGAAACAACCTAAGTGTCTGTCGACAGCCAAATGGATAAAGAAAATGTGGTGTATATATATAGACACAATAAAATACTATTCACCCTTAAAAAAGAAGGAAGTCCTGCTATTTTTGACAATATGGATGAACCTGGAGGACATTATGCTAAGTGAAATAGACCAGACACAGAAAGACAAATACTGTATGATCTCACTTATGTAGAATCTAAGAAAGTGCAACTCATCGCAACAGAGAGTAGACAGTGGTTACCAGGGCTGGGAGCTGGGGGAAAGGAGGAGAAGCAGGTCAAAAGGTACAAACTTTTAGTTATAAGGTGAGTAAGTTCCAGAGACCTAACATATGACACGGTGACTACAGTTAATAATAAGGCATTGTATACTTGAAATTTGCTAGAGAGTAGATCTCAAGTGTTCTCACCACACACACACACACACACAAAGGTGACTATGTGAGATGATAGATATGTTAATTAGCTTGATTGTAATAATCATTTCACAATGTATACATACACCAAACATCACATTGTACACCTTAAATATATACAACTTTTATTTGTCAATTATATCTCAGTAAAACTTGAGGGGGGAAATACAGTTTGTAAAAGAAATCAAAAACATCCTAAGTGGCATATGAGAGGCTTTTCTTAAAAAGGAAACCTAGGAGCCATATATTTTTAGTGAGTTTTCCATTTCATTTACTATGGTTGCTTTTCTTAGAGTACTTGACTTTTCTTTTCATTTTTTTTTAAGATTGGCACCTGAGCTAACATCTGTTACCAATCTTCCTTTTTTTCCCCTTCTTCTTCTTCTTCTCCCCAAAGTCCCCCAGTACATAGCTGCATATTCTAGTTGTAGGGCCACATGACTTTTCTTAGAGTATGAACTGCTGTGGGGATTCTTATCTACTCACTCACCAAAGGGATCAAAACAAATAAAAACAAAACTCTAAGGCCAGTTGAATTAGTGACAAAATACTTCCCTTTATGTACATTTAAAAGAAAACCTGATTTCCTGCCCACCCCCCCCTTTTTTTTCCTTGGAAAAGAGGTGGAATGATAATATGGGTAACATGACTCCAGTCTACTGAGTTACTCAAATCTCTAGCTGATGAAACTAGTCATCAAGTGCTGGTGCTCTGATCTGCATTTTGTGAACGTTGTTAGTCAGAAAATAACACTGTTCAAAGGTAACATTCATTTAGCTTATCATTCTTGAATATTAAGCCTAAAAAGAATAGGAATAAGAGAGTTAAATGCAAAGGAAATATCCTTCCAAAGAAGATGAAAATTTCCTAAATATACTCAGAGAGGAATACTGTGAAAGTGATCTAATGTCAGAGGACACAAATTCAGCATAAAATACTGAAAATAATTTATCAAATTCCTAAAAAAAACCAAATTCAGATCTTTTGTGTGTACTAATAAATGTAAAGTACATCGAAACAATTGTAAATAAAAGCAATTAAAATTTTCTCTTAAGAAAGATTTTATACATCTTTTTAAGCAGCAATTACAGAACAATGAACTAAAATTGAATGAGTTAAATCACAAACCTGAAACTGTGGAATTGTCATTTCAAAGGACTTGTTCTTTACTTGGCCTGAATGATCTGCCACTTTTAGCATCACTGCAACATAAGGATACTTAAGTGATCTGCAACTGTCCGAGCTCACAGCCATACCCAGTTTCCACTGAAAATCTATAAGCTGTAATGAAACAGGACAAAACAATACTTCAGCAATAACATTGCCTTGAATGCAGATATTTATTCAATTTTACTGCTCTCACATTCAACTTTTAGTTTCAACACTGGTCAGAGTAAAAGAAAATATCTTCATTTTATTATTGCTAGGGGAGCAATCATCAAATGAAAATGGAGAGAGGCAATATGGGATATAAACAGAGCTGGAAAACAACATGGTCCATAATTACAAAAGTAAAAAAGTAAAAACAAAAATCTCCACCGGATGTGTAATGGAAGCAAGAAGGAAGATGCAGCAGGCCTGGTTCTCCTTGCATTTGGCTCCTGCACTTAGGGGGACTCCAAGTGCTTTGGACCATCTCTTACCTCACTTTCCTGTTCCATACATGCCTTCCCCCATTCCACAACCCAAAAGTCCTAAAATGGAAGATGAGTTATATACCATCTTCACACTTGATGGAGGCACACACGGGAACCACTCCAGTTCTTTCCTCACCACAGTCCTCGACCTGAAACCTGACACTAGCATGACGACTGGGTGATTGGGTGGTTTTACATTTCATCACTGTTGATGACAGACACCTGCCAGGTCATGTGCTCTGCAGTTTACATGTATTAAATGCCTGACTGAATCATCATCACATTACAGGCTATTATTTCCATTTTGCAGATGACAAAACTGAATTTCAGAGAGCTTAGATAATATGCGCAAGGGCACACATTTCTGGAATCAGTATTGAAACTGAAGTCTGTTTGATTCCAAAGATTACATCCTTATTGACTACCGGCTGCCTCAGGACTTTTCAGCTAATTACTGTCAATGATTGTTCAGTGTTGCCATAGCATAAAACAGGATTGGATAATGCAGCTGCTAATACTGTCTCTAAAACATAAGACCACGAGCGGAGGAATTTTATGTCTTGTTTCCAAAGCTTAGGCAGGCACATAGTACATAGCAGCCACTCACAAAATACCCGTCTATTGACTGATACCTTTTGCTACCAAATTAACACTGATTGGGCAAAAGGCTTTGTTTGTTAATAAATTTCTTTTTATAAAAGATGGGATCAGTGTGAGCACCAAAATTTCCTCCTGTCTCAGACTGGCTTTGGACCAGTCAGGTACAGCATTAAGGCCAGGATGGTGCTGATAAAAGGTTAGTATCTTTAATAAGTAAAAAGATTGTATAGATAAATTTTAAGTAAAAGTTTCCCATACAAAAATAAAGGATAGTAGCTAACAAAAGAACTACAAATGGCTAGTAAACATATGAAAAGGAAATGGGTAAATACAAACTTAAACCACAATGAGATACTACTACACACCTACCAAAATGACAAAATTTTAAGTCCGACAATTCTGAGTGTTGGCAAGGAAGGCTATGTTACATGCTGTTGATGGAAGTCTAAATTGGGCCAATCTTTTGGAAAACTGGTTTTACCTAGTAAAACTGAAGTTGCGCATATCCTGTGATCCAGTGATTCAATTACTAGGGATATAACTTAGAAAACCTTGTGTATACACACAGGATACATATACAAGATTGTTCCTAGTAGCTATATTTGTAATACCGCTAAACTATTAGGGATAGTAATAAAATGAATAAATGAAATGCTGTACAGCAATGAAAATTAATGAACTTCAGCTACACAACACCAAAAATGTTGACAGAAATGTCAAAAGTTGTATGATTTCATTCACTTAAATGAGAGAAACAGGAAATACACTATTGTTTAGGGATGCATATACAGATGGCAAAACTACAGAGACGAAGGAATATGATTATCACAGAAGGATAATCATTACCTCAAGGAGGAGTGGAGTGGTTTGATGGTGGAAGGGTATGTGGTGGGCTTCTGGGGTACTGGTAATGCTCCATTTGTTGAGTTTTGATTGTGGTTACACAGATGTGTTCCCTTTTAAATTATTCATTTTTTTGTAACCATATGAGATGGAGGTTAACTAAATTTATTGTGGTAATCATTTTGCAATATATGTATGTGAAGTCATTATGCAGTACACCTTAAAGTTATACAGAGCTGTATGTCAAGTACATCTCAATAAAACTGGAAAAAAAATAATTCATTAAACTGTCCATATGTTCTGCACTTCTTTGTATACATGTTATTTTGCACACAGTGGGGGGGAGGATATAAGTGAGTGAGTTTCACATTTCTGGCTGAAACAAGGAAAAAATTATTGTAGGCTAGGGTGATTAAGGGAAAGATTTAGAGAATAACTTTAAGTTCAGTTTTGAAGAATAAACACAACTGAAATTGAGAGGAAAATGTGTCTTATTTATAGATTTCATAAATACACACCTGGCAAAGAATAAATGCTTAACAAACATCAAGCTGAACCAACTAGAGATGAAAATAGTTTATATCTGGTTAAGGGGTAGACCATTTATCTGTCTTAAAGTAGAAGGCTCTTGGAAGGCTTATGGAAAATAAAGCTGACAAAAGTGACGAAGAGCACAATAATTCTTTGCAAATTGTATGTTTTCAAAGTATTCTCATATACTTTATCTTACTATGGAAAACATACCATGTAAGTCACTTAAACTTTTCCTGTAGGCAACAGGTACTCGATGAAAGTTTTTCAGTACAGAGAATGATATGAAAGTAGTGATTAAAAAATATTCATCTGGAGCCAGCCCCGATGGCCTAGTGGTTCCAGTTCTGCACTCTCCACTTTGGCGGCCGGGGTTCACTTCCCAGTATCACACCAGCCACCTATCAGTTACCATGGTGTGGCAGTGGCTCACGTAGAAGAACTAGGACTTACTACTAGGATATACAACCATGCTTGGGGCTTTGGGGAGAAAAAAAGGCGAGGGAAGGAGTGGCAACAGATGTTAGCTCAGGGCGAATCCTTTCCAGCAAAAAAAAAAAAATTCATGTGATGGCAGCAGAAGACAATCATGCAGGTAGGAGCCAGGTAAGTGCCTGAACTCAGATGGTGACAATTAGGAATCAGCTGATCCTATAAAGAATGAATCGCTAGGTCTAGAGGAGGCGCACAGTCGCGGGAGGTATCAAAGACAACTATAAAAACTTGAGCCCTGCTGACTGGGAGAATGCTGGTTATCACGTATCACTCAAGACTTTGTATATTTAAAAGTCCGAAGATATTATCAAGCAGTGGTAAAGAATAGGAATATCTAAATAGCAATGTTCAATAAGTGGCTAAAAATCCAAGAACAGAATTCAAGTAAGTTTACGATTAGAGACATAATTTTTATATCAGTTCAATGGTGATACCCAAAAATTTAACTGGACACTTCTTATTCAGCCTGTACAACTCCTTGATGCAAGAAGGTCCATTTTTACTGTCCATAGTAAAATGAAAGAATAAACATTGCTTATAAGACTCAAAGTCTGAAATAAAACTCTGGATTATCTAGAATATTTCAAGCAGAAAAGCAATTAAGGAACACAATGTTGGAATTCACTGACCATTACAATGGTGAAACTGACAGGTGAGGTAATAGAGAGAGCGGCAATAAAGACATTTATTGTGCAAAGTTAGTTTTCATGGGTAAAAGAGAGCTGGGATTAGGTTTATGAGATGACAATTTCCCAAATTCTAAATGGAACATTTAAATGCAAATTAAAAGCAAACCTTCTAATAAGTGTGGTTTAGTCTTAAATAGGAATTAACTGCATAGGAGATTTTTAAAAGAAAAGAATAAAAAAAGAAAAAGCAAAAAAAATCAGAACAGTACATACTCATCACTCTGGAAAAATACTGAGAATGAAGTAATGTAGCCTCAACATTCTTACAGAATGAAGAAAATTATTTAAAAAGGAAAACATGCAAAGAAAAAAAGCTAATAATGAAAAAAATATAAAAACTACCAGAAGTAAAATGAATACAAAGGAAAATAATCAGAAAGCAAATATAGATAAAAAGGTAAACAAAATAATTAGCTGTAGTCACATTAAACATTAGTTGATAGGGTAGCTAAAGTTATTTGTACCATAAAAACTGTCTATAAAGAAAAAGAAAGACCATTTCAGTTTAAATTTAATTTTTACTTTTCAACACACAACATGGGAGAAAATTAGAAAAATAATCATGCACAACTCCAGCATCCTAAAAACTATTTTCATATTCCTGTGTCCCCATCTAGTCTTTGTATATAATTTTTATGTGTAGAATCACAAAATACACCCTTTTATGTTCTCTGTTTTTTAAATGACAGTTTTCAAATGGAAAGAATGTTAA
Organism: Equus caballus; assembly: GCF_041296265.1. Taxonomy (NCBI): domain Eukaryota; kingdom Metazoa; phylum Chordata; class Mammalia; order Perissodactyla; family Equidae; genus Equus; species Equus caballus. The sequence continues at coordinate 69,081,593 of NC_091700.1, forward strand.
GTGTTCTGCACACATTAATCTCTCTCAAAAGTGTCATGAGGAAAAGACTGATTAAACAACTCCTCCAAAGATACAAAACTAGGAGAGTTAGTAGTCAAAACCCAAATTTGTCTGACTCCATAATCCACACATTTTTCATTATACCTAGCTGCAACATGATTACTATTCAGAATTAAACTAAGTTCTACTAGGTTAAGAAAGTAGGCAGGTTAAGGATGGGGCAAGAATGTTTAGTATCTTCTCCATGCTGGACCTGAGCTGTCCAATACAGTAGCCACTAGTCAAATGTGACTATTTAAATTAATTAAAAATAAATTAAGAAGTCAATTCCTCAGTTGCACCAGCCATACTATCAACAGTCACATGTAGCTAGTACTACTATACTGGATAGCGCCAACACAGAACGTTTCTACCATCACAGCAAGTTCTACTGGACAGCACTGTACTATGTACTTTATATGTGTGGAAACTGATTACAGCATGAGTTATTAGCAAATTTCTACTTGAGAATTCATACCAGCTCTAGCCTAAGTGCACAACGTTTGCTAAGTCATTAGCCTTCCTCATCTTGTTTAATGGCACCTTCAATCCATACTTTGATTTTCTTCATAGCACTTATCATTATCTAAAGTTATCACGTTTACTTATTTATCACCTGTCTCCCCAAGGAAGTGCAAACACCATGAGAGCAGGGGCATCATCAATCTAGTTTACTACTGAGTCTACTAGAACAGTATCCGGTACAAAGTGAATGTCCAAATAAGTATTTGTTGAACTAATATGCTTACAAGTTCTGGAGTATGTGGCAACTGGTCTCCAAAGATAGCTTCCAACAAGTAATGCCAGCCCTCCTGTCTGTACCTGTCACTCCACACATCAAGAAGTGGAGCGTATTCTCCCTCTGCATGAATCTGAGCTGTCCCTGTGGTTGCTTTGACCATTAGAATATGGCAGAAGAAACATTCTGGAATCTTTGAGCCAAGGCCTTAGGAAAACTGGAAACCTCTGCTTCCTTCTTCATGGAATGCTGGCTCTTGGGACTCTCCCTCTTGGAACCCAGCCACCATGAGGTCAGCAGCCACGTCAAGGAGAACCAAGTCACTCCAATTATCAGCGCTAGCTGAGCTCTCCACCCAAATCATCACCATGTGAGTGAGCCCTCTTCACTTCCAGCCCAATTAGGCTCCTCCATGACTGAAGCCCCAGCTGACATGATAAGGAGTACAAACTACTACCGGGATAAGCCCACTTAACCCACAGAATCATGAGAGAGAATTAAATAATCGCTTTAAGTCAGTAAGTTTTGGGTGGTTTATTATACAGCATCAGATAAAATTAAAGCAGGTCAAACACAATTAGTTGAAGATAACTTTGTCAATATACTTAATATGATATATGTCTTATCAAAAATGTATTCTCATGGGCCAGCCTGGTGGCGTAGTGGTTAGGTTCATGTGCTCCACTTCTGTAGCCTGAGGTTCACAGGTTCGGATCCTGGGTGTGGACCTACACACTGCTCATCAAACCATGCTGTGGCAGTGTCCCACATACAAAATAGAGGAAGACTGGCACAGGTCTTCCTCACCAAACAACAACAAAGTGTATTCTCATAACTATATAATCTGAAGTATACTAGTTTACAGAAATTTTAGCAAATATAAATAACCAAAAAAATTCATATTTTGTTAGTATTAATGCCTGCAGTAAAAATACAGAAGAAAGGCTTTCCCATTGAATACATTCACTACCAGTAAGTTTATAGCAACTGTCCTGCAACACCATATATTACCTTCCCTCAAAACTGTTTTTCATCCTCATTTCATTTCTATTGATGACCCCCATTTACCAAGTCACTCAGGTCTGAAACTTCAGTCCACTTTGATTTTCCTCTCTCCCATACTCAAAATATATATGAATTGCTAGGTACTCAAGATTTCAGCCAATGCTACTGACATTTATTCCCTTCTTCCCAATCTTGCTGTTACAAACCTACCCAGAGGCTTTTTAAAAATCTTGCCTTAGGGGCCGGCCTGGTGGCACAGTGATTGGGTTCCCATGTTCTGCTTTGGTGGCCCAGAGTTCGCCAGTTCGGATCCCAGCGTGGACCTATGCACCGTTTGTCAAGCCATGCTGTGGCAGGCATCCCACACATATAAGGCAGAGGAAGATGGGCACAGATGTTAGCTCAGGGCCAGTCTTCCTCAGCAAAAAGAGGATTGGTGGCAGATGTTAGCTCAGAGCTAATCTTCCAAAAAAAAAAAAAATCTTGCTTTAAATTTTACTGCAGCCTCCTAACTAGTTTCTTGCCTATAGTCTTTCTCAGCTTCAATGCAGACTGTAGACTCAAAACGTTACTTACAGGGGCTGGCCCCGTGGCTGAGTGGTTAAGTCTGTGCGCTCTGCTGCAGGCGGCCCAGTGTTTCGCTGGTTCGAATCCTGGGCACGGACATGGCACTGCTCATCAAACCACGCTGAGGCAGCGTCCTACATGCTACAACTAGAAGGACCCACAACGAAGAATATACAACTATGTACTGGGGGGCTTTGGGGAGAAAAAGGAAAAAATAAAATCTTTAAAAAAAAAAAAAACGTTACTTACAAGTTAACCCAATCTAGTATCGCAGGTCAAAAACCTGTAATGTCTACTGCCTCATGAAGTAGTTACCAAACAGTCACCTAGGACTTAAGTCTCCTCACAGCATAGTCCCAAATAGCTTTCACACTTACACTCAAATTGGACTGCACTCCTTCTTTAAATTATCTTTCAGCCTCTACCCCTTTGCTCATGCTGCTCATTTCTCCTGGAATACAACTCTCAAATATCTATTTAAAATTCAAAACTCTCAAATTCCTCCTGTTCTGTGAAGCCTTCCCTAGTTTACTCAACCTTTCTATGAATGTTCATGTCATTTCTTATGCCCTAGCACTTAGAGCATTCTGCCTTGCATAGCTGTCCTTGTGGATTTGTCTCCCTCCCCTACATGCACCAGACTGCAAACTCCTTGAGGGCAGTCCATATGTATTTATGTGACTTGTAGCACCAAACACAATACACCGAACATAAACAGCCATACATTTATGAACTACTCCATAAACTGTAGAAAAGTTTAAGTCATTATTTCTCATATGGGAAGAGGGAAAACGGCAATAGATATTCTAAGTCAATAAAACATCTTTCTTTTGACTTTTCCATAAAACTGGAAAGAAGGAAAGCAATCAAATGTGGCAACAATGAACAACCATTCATTTATGATAAGGAGTTCTAATTAGACATCTATAAAAGAAAATCAAGAATTACTTCAGAACAATGATTATAAATATCAGAATGTGAAGTAATGAATAATCTGTGCTGCTGGACAGGATAGCACTAAGATTTGTTAAATTTAACAAGCTCAGATTCTGAAGTCAGACAGACCTGAATTTGAATCTCAGCTCTGCTACCTTCTAACCAAGTGGCTTTGGACAAGGTACTTTGTCTCTATGCCCCAATATTCAGGAAGTATTTACTAAATAATGCTATGTTCTAGGCATTGGGGATATAAAAAAGAATAAAACAAAGTTCCTGACCCCAGGAACTTACATTCTAGTGGAGAAGACAGACAATAAACAAATAAATATATAATGAAGTTGTAATGTTATAAAAAGTGTTAAAAAAAAAAAAGAAAAGAAAAGAAAAAAAAGCAGGATAAAGGGCTAGAGTGACCAGGAAGGCTGTGTAGATAGACCTCGGGGGAGACCTTTTTGAGGAGGTGGCTTTTGAATACAAAGAAACCTGAGTAAAGTGAAGGAAAAACCACATAGATATCTGAAGAAAAGAACTTTCAGGACAGAAGGTGTGCAGGGAACAACCGTAAGCCCATGCGGCTGGAGTGGCATGAGCTAGGGCAAGAGTGGTAAGAGATGAAGACTCCATTCTTGAAGGGTCCTTAGGCCAAGGTAAGTGTTTAAGACTTTTTTCTAGTGTGACAGGAATCTCTAAAAAGGTTTTAAGCAGGGAAAAGACCTCATCTAACTCAGACTGCGCTCCTCCAGACTGCTGCATAGGGCATTAAGTTCAAGAAGAAAAGTAAAGGGACTCAAGTGGCAGCCTATTACAGTGTCTAGGCGAGAGGATGGTAGCTCGACTGAGGTGGCAGAAACAGGAGGTGAATTTAGAGTATATTTTTAAAGGTAGAGGAAACAGTATGCTGATGGATTGTATGGGGGGTGTGAACACTCACTAGACGCGTGGTGCCAATTAACCTTCCTAATTCATATACTGGTGAGAAATATTTAAAGAAAAAAGATATAGCTCCAAAAAAATTCAAACTAATATAGCTATACCTGGTACATTTAAAAAGCATATACAACAGGGCTGGCCCCGTGGCCGAGTGGTTAAGTTCGCGCGCTCTGCTGCAGGCGTCCCAGTGTTTCATTGGTTCGAATCCTGGGCGCAGACATGGCGCTGCTCGTCAGACCACGCTGAGGCAGCGTCCCACATACCACAACTAGAAGAACCCACAACGAGAAATATACAACTATGTACTGGGGGGCTTTGGGGAGAAAAAGGAAAAAATAAAATCTTAAAAAAATAAATAAATAAAAAAAATTAAAAAAAATAAAAAGCATATACAACAAAGAAAAAAAGTCTTATAGGTGGGCAATGGATTTTTCCCCCTATAAAACTCCTGAAAATAAACAATCATTTTGTCTAGCAGTATATTAGAAAACACGTCATGAACTATGAATAAAAATGTTCAATTTAGAAGTTCCTGGAGGTGAAACTCTCAAAAGCTTGAGGGCTCCCTAATAACTGAGTGCCTGAGATTTTAACTCAAACTTGTCCACACTGAGCCTCCAGCAATTCGTCAATTACCATTTAGGTCTTCCTACCCCCACACTGGTTTTCACAGAGGTTTCTGTTCCAGTAAGTTATGATTCTCTGTATTCATCTGTCTCTGCAATTTTGGGAGCAGCAATTTGCCCTGTGGGCTCACTTCTCTGAGGCATCCAAGAAGAGTTGTTGATTTTACAGTCTGCTCAGCTTTTTACTTGTTTTCAGGATGGAGTGATGACTTCCAAGCTCCTTACACACCTGATCAGAAACTGGAAGTCTATCACTTTTATAATTTTCTTCATAAAGGTTTAAAACATTTTTTATTAGATTTATTGCAAGGTACTTCGTGATTTCTTAATGTTGTAAATGACTTTTTTTAAAAAAGCACTTTTCAACTCTCTGTGTCTGAATATAGGAAAACAACTGAATCACTTTGCTAAATTCTCATATTAATTTTAATAATCTGTAAATTATTTTGACTTTTTCTATGTAAACAATCATATAACCTGTGAATGACTGTACGGACGGGCTGTGTTAACAGCCTCCAAAAATGTCCACATTCCAATCCCTGACACCTGTAAATATGCTCTTACATGACAAAACAAACTTTGCAGATATGACTAAATTAAGGATCTCAAGGTGGGGAGACTTTTCTGGGTTATCCAAGTGGGCCCAATATAATTACAAGAGTCCTTATAAGAGAGGGGCAGAAGGGACAGACTCAGAGAAGGCAATGTGATGATGGCAGCAGAAAGAGAAATGGTGACAGAGGCTGCAATGGTGTGCTCTGAAGATGGAAGTGGAGGCCACAAGCCAAGGAATGCAGGCAGCCTCCAAGCTGGAAAACACAAGGAAGCAGATTCTCGCCCAAAGTCTCCAGAAGGAACACAGTCCTGCCAACACCTTGATTTTAATCCCGTGACCAATTTCAGACTTCCACCCTTCAGAACTGTAAGATAAATTTGCTCCCCTCTCCCTAAAAAAGATTTAATTTTTAAAACTCTATAATCTAGCATAATTCAGTTTCAGGATAACTTAAATAAACATGACAATGTAAGTGAATGGATACGATGATTTATGAGAGATTAATCAAAGTGCACTAACTCAATAACTGAGCAAAGCCAGAGAGGGGGTTGATTATGATCCCTCTGAATTTCCCCTACCACCCAGGAATCCTCAAAAGCAACAGCAACATCAGCTGGGGACAGATGACAGCAGTCAACGGACATCTCTCCGCCCTGTACTCTCATTATTTCTTATCACAGCCCTTTCTTATATTTTGTACAGACCTGAGTAACTCCTGCCCTAAAATACTGTAGTTTTAGTACTCTTCTTCTGGGAAGTGTGTTATAAGTTATTTGTCTAAAGACAGTATATTAGCTGAAAGAGGGCAGGAACACTTGGAACAAAGATACAGGCCTAAGATAAAGTTAAAAATTCAAATTCTTGATCCCAGCATAAAAAGTATAGACATTGAAAGGTTAAAGAGGTATACTCTCCATCTTCAAAATAACTGTTTTTTAAAGACTAAGAAAATGTTTGCGGTGCTATCTTTGCAAACTTTAATTTCTTCTCTACATAGTTCACATTCTAAAATACCATGTACCTAGCGTCGCATAAACGACGCCTAGTCAAGAGAGAACAATACTTGGTCTGTACTCTATGGCCTGGAGTGGGTGGGGGAGATTAAATTACAAGGGCAGCGGCTACCATCTGAGGTGCAAAGTGGAAGGAGCAATGCAAGGTGGCGGGAGGAAAGTCACAGGCTCGCGGACACAGGCCTTGGACTTGGGGGAGAGGTGGGGAAGGCTCACGGCGGCATCGTCCCGCGGCTGCCGGAGGCGGGAGGTGGGCCAGGTGCTGCCGTCCTCCCCTTGCCCAGCCGAGGCCGGCTGAGGACAGGGCGGGGCGGCCACTCACTCACCTGGTTGGTGACCTGAAACGGAAGCAGAAAACACAATTTAGGGAGCGATCTTTCTTGCTCTAGGGGCCCGCTGTCCTGGCTCCTTCCAGGCCAGGACTTACCTCGGCCTTCGCATCCAGCACAGGCTCTCTAGACCCCTCCATGGCAACGGTCCAGGGCTCTCATCACCGACTCAGGCGGACGCTTCCGGGGCCACCAACACTTCCGCTTCCTCTTCCCGCCCCTCGCTGCCCGGCGCACTCAGCGGACGTGGGGGGTGGCTGGAAACAAACGTCTTTTGTAACTCATCCTTATTCTCGACTAAACATCAGTTTTATGGAGCTACTCAGCAACAACAAAATTACTGTAGGGAAAAAGGTCAGAAGATTTGAGAGATACCTTGTGAAGGGGAGGACCGATTAACTTTAGGATGTCGCCTCCCCCTTCCTATGCTCTAGACGTGGACTCTTCCAGTCCACTGCCCACCGCGCTCTCTGCGCGAGCGCAAACTTGTGGCTGCGGGGGTAATTGATCCAAACCAAATTTGAAAGCTGCTGAGAACCACACCCCTTTCCCTGTAGAAGTTTGTCCGAGGGAGATGTCTGTGGGAACTATACTTATGTGATTAGCTTTCCTCACTCGGCTTTACCTCACTGACGTAGCTGGGAGTGGGTTGGGATGCTTTTCTTTATCTCCGCTGCCACTGTCCTTATCCCCCCGGCCACTCCAGACCTCAACCTGACTACAATACTTTCCCATTTGGTCTTCCCACTTCCCTCCTACTCATCTCAAATCCATTCTACAGAGGATCCAAAGCGATTTTCTTTCCCGCCAACTTTTTATTTTGAAAAACTTGAAATTTTTTTCAGGAAAGTTGCAAAAATAGTTCAATGAATCCGTATACCCTTCAACTAGATTCACCAACATTTTACACATTTTCATTAACTCTAGGTATATACATAGAAATGATGACGCATCATGCCTAAACACTTGAGCATGTATCTCCCAAGAACAAAGGCATTCTCAGTAACCACAACAATCACACTCAGGAAATTTAATATTGATAAAATACTTCAATCTAACACATGGGCCAAATTCAAATTTCCTCAGTTGTCTCAACAATATTCTTTAAAACTGTTCCCTACCCTACCCACTACCAGAATCTAATCAAGAACCACCTGTTGAACTTACTGTGTCTCAGTCCCCTCTTGTCTGGAACTGCGCTGGGCAGGTGTTGGCAGGACGGCAATGATTCCTCACTGGAGGCTCTGTAGGAAAATCTGCCCTCGGTTGTTGGCAGAATTCAGTTCTATGCAGTTCCCATTTCCCTGTGGGCTTTTGGATGAGGGCTCTCAGATTCTAGAGGCCATCCACTTTCCTTGGCTTGTGGCCCCCTTTCTCCATCTTCAAAGCCATTAAAGACAGGTCAAGTCCTCATCACTCGTGAAATCGCTCTGACCTCCTCTTCTGCACCATCTCTCCTCTGTCTTCTTCTTTCACCAAATCTCTCTGACTCTAGCTTGAGGAAATTCTCTGTTTTTAAGGTCTTGAATGATTAGATTAGGCATATCCAGGTAATCCAGGATTACCTCCCTATCTTAAGGTCCATAACCCTACTTACATATGCAAAGTCCCTTCGGAGCAGTACCTAGATTAGCGTTTGATTGGAAAACTAGAGGACAAGAATCTTGGGGGGAAGGGCATCTTTTAAAATTCTGCCTACCACAACAACCTTTATATGCCTGTTGGAGAATTACATGAGTTAATGCACAGAAAGCCCCTAGAACTGTGCCTGGCATGTAGCACTCAGAATCTATGCCAAAAAATAGCCACTGACTCAAGTACTAAATGTATTAATTAGCTTGGGAACATAGTCCCTGAATGAATCAAATTATTTCTTGCCTATGGAAGTCTGATGAAAAGATGGGACACTGTGGTATATCCCACTGGTCAGTGTGGCAGCTCCATTTGTCAGGGACTATCTCTGTGTAGCCCTTGGCTGCCATCAGATTATGTTCCATGGGGGGATTATGCTCCATGGAGTATTGTATACACATACACACGACAGGCACACACATGTGCACACACACATATATAAATCTTAACTGTATAAAAATGCTTCCAAAAGATGTATATTAAAAAGTTAACTTTTACATTTCTCTGTATTTTTCAGGCATTCCTTTTTTAAGTGGTTTTTTTTTTTTAATTTAAATTAGGGGGGCTGGCCTGGTGGTGCAGCGGTTAAGTTCACACATTCCGCTTCAGCGGCCTGGGGTTCGCTGGTTCGGATCCCGGGTGCGGACATGGCACTGCTTGGCAAGCCATGCTGTGGCAGGCATCCCACATATAAAGTGGAGGAAGATGGGCATGGATGTTAGCTCAGGGCCAGTCTTCCTCAGCAAAAAGAGGAGGATTGGCAGCAGATGTTAGCTCAGGGCTAATTTTCCTCAAAAAAAAAAATTAAATTAGATATATGAGTGTCCCTTTCCAAAAATCTATTGATCTAATTTGGGGAGAGTAAATGTCAGCAGTGTGTAGGCCAGTCTCTGCCAATTGTTACTTGGTCTTGTGCTTCTAACACTCCAACAAAATGTGATCAAATACTTATTTGTTTTTAAGGTTGGCACCTGAGCTAACATCTATTGCCAATCTTCTTTTTTTTCTTCTTCTTCTTCTCCCCAAAGCCCCCCAGTACATAGTTGTATATTCTAGTTGTGGGTCCTTCTGGTTGTGCTATGTGGGATGCTGCCTCAGCATGGCTTGACAAGTGGTGCCATGTCCACGCCCAGGATCCAAACTGGCGAAACCCTGGCTGGGCTGCTGAAGCAGAACACAGGAACTCAACCACTTGGCCACGGGGCCAGCCCCATCAACTGCTTATTTTTAATACTTCCTACACAAGCTTCACACTTGGAAAACATAGACTTCATGAATACAGAAAAATGCTAAAATTAAAGATACCCAGGCATAACTTTTGTTTTATTTATATTTATTTTTATCTGATGACATGTAAGTAGGACATTTAAATCAGAAAATGCTTTTGGAGCTCTTACAATAAACCTACTGTCAGATGTGTAGGAGGATGTCCATAAAACTGTGGCATGAACTCCGATCTCACAAGAGTTATAGTGTATTAGAGAAAATAAAATTCAAATGAAGCAAGTAATACTTCAGTCTAAGCTTTTATTTTAGGGCTCTTTTGTGCCAAGTGTTATAAATTCAACACAAACTAGCCGGAGCAAAATAGCAGAAATTATTGTCTCAAAAGAGTGGGCTCTGAAATGTAGGAGTAGAGCCAGCTGCAAGAATATCACAGAACTCTGAGATGTGAAGAGCAAAAGGGCCCAATCTCTGTTTCTCTGCTGTGGTCTGGCCGTCTGTTTGTCTATTGGCTTCATTCTCAGGCTTCTCCATATGTCGCGGGGGAGAGGGGTGTGCTTATAGACATAAACTACCAGCATCTCTTGGGTCACAGCCTATGGCTTATGATCCAAGGGGAAAGAAGAAACTGCTCTTCCAAATCAGTTCTCAGAGAAGGACTCTGATTTCCCTGCTTGGGTCATATGCTCACCCCTTGGACCAATACTGGGTCTAGGATGATTCATTACTATTTTTTCCCCATGCCGCCTGTTGTGGCCACAAGAGGTAGAATTGTGTGATTGGCAGTCACTAACAGCAAATGGAGTGAGAAGATGTACCCAATAGCAGATAAAGATGAAGATGATGCCACAAAACTTGGATGAAAAGATGCTTGGGAAACAAAAACAATAGACGTCCACTAAGCACATTTACTATACTATATCATACTATACTATACCATACCATACCATTCCATATCACACTATATCATACTATACCATCAGTGGTTATGGTAGGCAGAATAATGGCCCCCCCAAAAGAGGCCAACTTCCAAATCCCCAGAATTTATGAATGCTAAATTACATGGCCAGGGGGATTAAGATTGTAGATGGGATTAAGTTTACTAATCAGTGGACCTCAAAATAAGATGTTCCTGGATTACCCAGGTAGGCCCAAGGTAATCTCAAGAGTCCCTAAATATAGAAGATGTTGGCAGAGAAGTTAGAGTCAGGGAGGAAGTGTCTGTGATACCCTGTGAGAGAGACTCATTCGGCCAGTGTGCTATGTGTTGCAGAATAAGTGTGATCACTGATCCTAGAATCACAGAGGTTTTCGAGCTTAAAGTAGAGTACACGAATTCTTAGCTTGTGGGCCAAATCTGGCCTACCTACATATTTAAAACAAAACAAACAGGGGCCGGCCCTGTGGCTGAGATGTTAAGTGTTGCGCTCCACTTCGCTGGCCCAGGGTTTCACTGGTTCGGATCCTGGGCGGGACACGGCATCGCTCGTCAGGCCACGCTGAGGAGGCATCCCACATAGCACAACCAGAGGCACTCACAACTAGAATATACAACTATGTACCAGGGGGCTTTGGGGAGGAAAAGGAGAAAAGAAAAGAAAAAAAAAAAAGATTGGCAACAGATGTTAGCTCAGGTGCCAATCTTTGAAAACAAACAAACAAAACAAAACAAACTACAATGGAAACTGAATGACAGTGTATTTAGATAGGTTTTACATGTTCCAGTTTGTCACTCTCCCCACATTCTTCTTTCATTTCACCTGGCCAATTCACCTGAAACCTGCAAGACAGTTTTCAACCTTTGGCTTAAGGGGACCTTACAAGTTTCTTATAAAAGAGACATAAAAAAATGAGACCAGGGGCTGGCCCCGTGGCTGAGCAGTTAAGTTAGGTAAGGATTGGATATGTTCTTAAGTACTGCAAAATGGCTGTGTTTGGGGATGGTAGTTTGGCAATGAAACACAGGCTAACGCAGATGCCAGGGTACATACACACGCAGCAGGAAGACAGCTGCATACATTCCTAACAATGCAAGAGAGTGAGTAGTCATGGTGGTGTGCCAAGAGTGAGTTACAGGTGTATAGAGAAATTGCTCCCCACAGCCCTGGGGGAAAGCTGGTTGAGGCCTGAGCCTGGAAAATTCTCTAGGCTGGTTACGACTGTGACAACAGCCTTATTTGATTAAGTCAATGTCGTGCAAATACCAAATTTCATCAATTCTTAGATTCATATTTTTTCACGTTTAACAAGTGCACATTGCATCAGACTGCTTCTTACAGTGACAGGCAGCCAGGCAGCAGCTGTGACTCAGTTGTTCTTACAGCTGCATGCATGAAATTGGTCATAGCTGTTCAACACTTCTATTGAGTTAAGGGTGTTGTTGCTGTATACTTACTATGTTTAACTGCCATTTAAAATGTCTTTAAAAAGATTATGCTGTTATTTGGCACAACAAAAAGTTACCAGGTACGGAACTAGGCATGGAAAGAGAACAGAAGGTTATAAACTTGTATCAGTGAGGCAAATACGGGTTATTGAAGGAATGACCAAAATTCCATGTTTTCTTACAAAGCAAGCAAATAATTTACAATTCCTTAAAAAGGCGGATAGCCTTGAGCAGATAAAGCAAAACAGTTGCTTATTTCACTTCAAGGTTGGAGAAATTGACAAATCCTTCAGAATATAAGAAAGAAATTTATAGGATGAGAGAGTAGTTTTTGAGTCACAGGTACTTTTGTTAAAACACCAAATATCAATTTGTCAAAAATTTCCTACTGTTTCTGAATAGAAGCTGATGAATTTTCATTGGTTGGTGAAAAAATGAAATTATGAGTTTAGCAAAGTAGGAAATGGTGACAAACCCTGATATTCTTTGACAGCCATCAAAGCTGATCTGTCAATGTTAAAATTACTAAAAGTGCATGGGTTATATAAATAAGTGGCATGGCACTATCTTTAATTTAAAACTGTAAAATGATACTTAAGAATAAAATCTTCCCCAATGATGATAGTGTGCATACTCAAAAGAATGGATGTACAATGTTTGCATTGTACTGGCTAAAATAACATGGAATAGACTACTAGGAGCCCTACATATCTCACCATGCATGTTAGTTCTTAACGTAGCTCATAGACAGGTATCTCGATGGTTAAAGAATGAGGGGAAGTGTAGTTGATTTGGTTATTTTTGCTGGTGACATGCAATCCTTCAATGCTTCAGTCAAAAACAATTTAAAAACTATTCGCGGTTATTAGAAAAACATCTGTTGATGCCCTTGGGTAAAATCTAGAAATAACCAATACGCAAACTTGCATAATGGGTGTCAATGGCATGGAAGAAAATCCCAGAGACAATATTAGAGCACTCCTTTAAGAAAGACTAGGTCCTCAATGCTCTTGAAGGCCCAAGGGAAAAACATGGTCATTGGTGACTCTGCTTTGAAAACTATTCAGCAGAATTAGACCTTAATATGAAGACATTTTAGGAGTATATTAAATAATCAAACTTGTATTTTTACATACATAATAAAAATGTATCTAAAAGTTCTTTCAAAGTTAAAAAATTCTGTTTATGAAGAAACATTGTGTAATGTTTTAATTGGAAGTTATTTTTCTTTCTTAAGGGTAAATAAAATTTGTGCATGTTACCATTAATGGCCTCTCAGATTTGATGAAATATGGTTATTATATTTTTCATCTGTATCATGTGGTGAAAATGTTGGGAAGCACTGGAATAGATAATAAATGTCGTAAGAGTTTTGAGGGGCCGGCTCCGGGGCCGAGTGGTTAAGTTCGCGTGCTCCGCTGCGGCGGCCCAGGGTTCGGATCCTGGGCGCGGACATGGCACCGCTTGTCAGGCCATGTTGAGGCGGCATCCCACATCCCACAACTAGAAGGACCTGCAACTAAGATATACAACTGTGTACGGAGGGGGGCGGGGGCGGGGGGGGGGGTTGGGGAGATAAAGTAGAAAAAAAAAAGATTGGCAACAGTTGTTAGCCCAGGTGCCAATCTTTAAAAAAAAAAAAAAAGAGTTTTGAAAAAGAATTTTAGGATTGATCCAGAATGAAAAGACTATGAAGTAATAACCAATAACTACTTGAAAAGTGTTCAAGTTCATTAGTGATCAATAAAAATAAAATGAGATATCTTGACCTTCCAATAAGGTCTAGGATTTCTCTCTCGTAGGCTCCACTCTTGTGCTCCTCACTGTTACCTCTTTTTATTTATCCCCTCATTCTCATCCTCTCTCTTTCTTCCTCTTTCCTTCCCTCCTCCTCCAAACCTCCTCATATTCTTCTCTCACAAGAGAGGTTTACCAATGACCTCTTCTGGCTTGACCTCCTGCGGACTCTGATGCCCTTGAAGTCTCAGTCTCCAGTCTAAGTGGCTCATCAACGCTTTGACATTTTTCTGAATAGGCAGTTCATTCCTAAGAGGAATTCTGGCATCTGCTGTTGCAACAATGTTTTTTTTACCTTGTTAAAACTGCATTTAGAAAGTTTATAGAAGATATACTACACTAAAGACTCCCAATTCTCAAACTTCTACTCATGTCAGGACATATTTATTTTAAAGTCACTGTCCTGTATATAAGAAATGCTTAAACTGTTGACCCGTAATTACCCCCGGAGTAATTTACAGCTTATTTACTTCTTTTTAGCCTCCTCCAACCCCCGGCTTATTTTCTGAGTACCAGACCCTAGCTTGTCGGCATCAGTGCTGCTCTTGTTGCTTTCTTGCTTTGAAAAGAATTCTAGATCTGGCTGCAGGAAACCTAGTTTGAAGTCCCATTCGGCCACTTGTGCAACCTTGGTAAACAACTTAAACCCTCCAAGCCACAGTTGCGAGCCGCAGTTCTGTTGTTTGAAATGTGGTGACATCTCTATCTTACCTGCCTACTTTACACTGTGGTCAGGATCAAATAAATATATGAGGGATGTCAAAGTTTCTATTAAGTGTAAAGCCTGAATCAAGTGTCAATAGATGTTATTGTTTCATTGCTAAAATAACACCTCACTTAGCTAACATAATGAAACAGTTCAGCAACAAGCTAAAGTTGCATTAATGTATACATTAAAAGTTTTTTGGAGGTAAAACTACACATTTTTATTTGGTTATTAGAATTTTGGGCAGGTGTATCAATTAGCTGGCTACTCCTTTTAATTTGATTATTAAAATTTGGGGCAGGTATAGCAATTAGCTGTTGCTGTGTGAACCCTCCTCCACCCCCAAATTTCCAATGTCATCCTACAAGCGAACATTTATTTAGCTTGCATGTCTGGGGGTTAGCAGTGGGTTAGTCCAGCTAGGCTGGGCTCAGCTGAGCAGGTTCTGCTATGCGCCATGTGTCTCTTACTCTCTTCCTGGGACCAGCAGGCTAGCCCATGTACGTTCTTCCCAAGGCTATGATAGAAGTGCAAGACAGCAAGCAGAAACACAAGCTTGTTAAGGCCCGGACTTCAAACTGACATACCATTATTTTTGCCCCATTTTATTACTCAAAATAAGTCACAAGGATGAACTCAATGTCAAGGAGTGGGGAAATACACAGTTGATTCCATTATTTATGGTAGTTATGGAATATAAAGTCACCATGAACACTGAATTGGTAAATACTGAACCCCTGCTCCTAGAGGAAACACAGGTTCGTTTCCTGTGAGCTTCTGGTCACTTTTTCATCAACAGATCAATACATAACCCAATACAAACCCAATACATGTGTGTTTTTATTTGAAGACACCTCACTAATATATATTGTTGATTTATTAACACTGAACTCAGGGCCAACAGCACCATAACTCATGTCCAAAGGAACTTATCTAACACACATATTTTCTCTATGAGGCACATCATAGCCTTTTTTCACTTAGGAACACGAGACAGCACATGAGTACAACGCTTGGGGCCATTCTATACAGTGAAATCACCAACAAAAAGCACAAAAATGCAAAAAATGTGGCACGAAATAGACTGCAAAAATGACACCTGTTTCCAGTATAAGACCTGAAACAAGACAGCAGAGCATTGCCTTGTTCAACCTCAGCTGGGAACTCAAATTTTTGCCACTCGGTGCACATCTGCAAATGCCTGTGAAAGCACCAGAAGAGTATTGATTTGGGGGATACAAATAAATTTTAGCAAGTAGGTGTACTTGAAATGTAGTATCCATGAATAATGAGGATCAAGCCTACTTTGCCCCTTAGTGGAAAAAACTTCAATGTTATATGGAAAAGGATATGGATAAAGGGAGAGTTAACACATTGAGGGCAATAATGCAGACTCTTGGGCCCCATCTCAGACTTCTTGAATCAAAATCTGCATTTCAAATTCCCCAGGTATTTGCGTGCATATTCAAGTTTGAGAAGTATTGCCCTCAATACCATGGTAGGTACACCCACGCCAGAGGGTGGAAGTTAAACCCTACAAACATTAGAGTCTTACCACATCACTAACGTTTTTATGGGTCCAAAAGTCTGAAGCATGCTGGGACAACCTCTCTAAGGTGAAGGATAAGTTATTGCATCTTGTAATTCCTATTAATAGAGAAGAGACAGAGCATTTGGTGGGCCTCTTTGGCTTTTGGGGGTAACATATGCCACATCCGGGCATACAGCTCCAATGCATTTATTGGGTGACGTGATGGCTGCCACTTTGAATGGGTCCCTGATCAGGAGAGTGCTCTGCAGCAAGTGCATGCTGGAATGTAAGCTGCATTGTTATTTGGTCCTATGTCTTAGTAGATCCAACCGCGCTAGAGAGATCCATGGTGGATAAGGATGCGGTATGGAGTCCTAGGCAAGCCCTAACAAGAGAGTCAAAGTGCAGAATCTCAGGGTTCTGGAGCAAGGCCGTTCTTTTGACAGCAAGTGATTTAAAAAGCAGCCTTTGGCATGCCACTGAGAGCCTGGCCACACAACTCAAGTGATTATGCAACTATAGCTGCCCATAAGGAGCTGGAGATTTCAGATTTACCAAGTCACAGTTAGGTGGGTATCGCGGCAATCTATCAGTTAGAAAAGGAGAAATAGTAGTCATGGGATTGGAAATAACCTTGAAGGGTGAAGAACAGTGACTAGAAGAACATGAACGTGAGAGTTGGAAGTTCCCCAAGAAAGGCAAGCTCAGTATAATAAAGTTATCTTTTTCTTGCTCTCTAATCACTCCTCTCCCTGAATTCCTTCTCTTGGGTGCAGAGTAGTAATACGCACTCTCCTCCAGGTCCAATCTCTGGAGTCATCACTGACAGTTCCTGCTTCATCAGAGGGATACCCCCTTAAAACAGTATCTCTTTAGTCTGTGTCTGCGTCTCCACCTCCATGGCTGCTGTCTTAAGTCCCTCATCATTTCCCTGTTGCAAACTTTCCACATAATTGACAAACCGGGTTTCTGCCTATCTGATTATCCCATTCATTCCTCAAATATTTTTTGAGCATCTACTATCTATAAGGCACCGGGTTGGGCCTTGGGGAAACATTGTGAGGAATTAAAGACATTGCTGCAGGCCTCATGGAATTTACAGTCTCGTGGAGGAGAAAGACGAAAATCCTGCTTAAGATCCTTCAGTGGTTCCCTGCTGTTTTCAGGATGAAGCCCAGATGTCTCGACCTCCCTGTCCCTGCTTCTCTCTCCAGCATCACCTCTAACCACTGCCCCTTAATCTTGCAGGCTCTGCAGCCACAATACACAATTTCTCTTATTCTGAGCACCCTCCTTTCTGCCTAGCTAATGTTTACTGTCTCTCAAGGGTTCAGTCCATCTGTCCACCTTCTTCAGGAAGCCTTCTAGACACTCCCTTCCCTCTTGAGCTGCATTTCTCTGTAGTTTCATCACATTTCATGCTACCACTATCACATACGTATCACACTTTATTGGAATTTTTCGTTCTGTACACATCTACTCTATTGGTGAGCACAGCTTTGTGTAACCAACACTTAACGCAGTCTGATTTATAACAGGTACTTGTTTTCATTAAAGGGAACTGAGTAGATATGTAGAAATGCTCCCTACTCTTCAAGAGCAGACAAGGCCAACACATCACTTGTGACCCCTGATAAAGGATCATCTGGGGGGCACAACTCCCAGGCATTCTCTGGCCTTGGGGCCTCCTTCCTTCCTGGGCCCTCCCTCGCAGAATAAGACTCAGTCAACGCGCCCCCTAGCGCCTCCTGCTGACACTGCAGGAGTGGAAGGGCGCGGCGAACACGCGGTCCCAGACCCTGGAGCGGCGCATGCGTAGCACGCGAGCGCTCGGCTCGGATAGGAAGAGTCCAAGTGTGAGGGGAGCGGGCTGTGGATTCAGATTCTTTTTCGTTCTGCAATAGGAAGGGACTCCTATCCTTTTCCTCTTCGATCATATCTTAATTTAAAATGTAATGCTTGACGTGTGGCTCTGCAGGAAGCGAGAAAGGGGCTAGAGTGTTGTCAAACTCTTCTTCGTCCTTCAGCACCCCTCCCGGGGGCCGTGGGTTGGACGGTCCCAGGTCAGGGCGCGCGGGGGCGGAAGCGGCGGAGCCGGCGCCAGCGGCTGCTGTCAGAGCTGGAGAGGGGCCGGGCGGAGCGGCCATGGAGGGTCAGCGCTGGCTCCCGTTGGAGGCCAATCCCGAGGTGAGCGCAGCTCGGATCTCGGTCTGAGGACTCGGGCAGGGACGGAGGGAACCGGGCTGCCACAGCTAGTCCAGGGTAGTTTGTCTCTAAATCGTGTTCTCTGTTTCGTTTTCAGGTCACCAACCAGGTGAGTGAGGTGTCTGTCACTCGGGACCCCGGAGTCCTCCCTGCCCGCCTACACCTTCACGCTCCCTAGGAGTCTGGGATTTAATTCCGTGAGGGCCCTTCCTGCCCTGCTTCAGGCGGGGATGCCTCTTTTATGGCTGTCTCCCTGCCCACCTGGCTCCTGGAGATGCTTCCAGCTGCCTCAGCCCCTCTGTTTCCATTCCCTCGTCATCCTGTTTCTTGGGGTCTCTGAGGATTGAAGGCCGTTCACCCTATATTCCTATTCCTCTTCCCTCTTCGTTTTGCCTCCTGTAGTGCCGATTCCATAATTTTCCCACCCCTGTACCTTCAGGGTGACTAATTTGCCTACACTATCTGACTCCAAGCTTTGTAAACTCGCCCACCCAGTCCTTGTAATTCCACCCACCGCCTGCACTATGAAATCATCTTCCAATCATCTTCTCTTGCCCCATCCAGTCACTTCTCTTCCCCGCCACACCCCCTTTCTCTTCCAGTCTCTTTAAACTGGAATTTAGTTGCTTTTCTGCCATAGAATTCTCAATATGATCATTTCCACGCTATTCTTTGCAACCTACAACCCTTAAAGTTCGTCCGAGTATCCGAGGTTTGAGTTTGGGGAGGGATGAGGGAACATCTCCCGGCCACTCGATTGAAAGAACAGTAAGTGCTACCAGGTATAAACTTTTGATTTCCTTAGGTGTATTTTGTCTTACTCTGTTTTTCATTCTTAACAGCTCGTTGACTTTTTACTGCCCTGCTAGTTTATCGTATGATACACTTTTCCCCTCATAATCTTCCTTCTCATCACCAAGGAATAATGATTCATCATATACTTAATTGATTTTTGGCTTTCAAAGCTTCTAGAAAATTCCTTATACAAAGAAAGTAGATAGAAATGCTTTATCTTAATATTGGCAGCAAACCCTTTATCTTCTCATTGAGGCTGATAAGCTTTGAAATGACTTCTTGCCCCACCTGTTGTCTCTTTAGTAATCTAGAAATGTGCAAAGCTTAAAGCCCAGCGTATATCTTTTATATTATTCCTGAGGCGGTGTTTCCTATAGATGTCAATTTTCTTTTGTTTCCCTTGCTTTGAAATTTGCTGGGGTTTTTTTGTCTTAAAGCATTTTGACCACTTTGCAAAAAGAAAAATCTTCAGGCCGAAGAAGTTAGTGTTTGCAAGTTCTAATTTAATGCCATAGGAAAGAAGCATATTTCTCTCAGACTTAATTTAAAACTATTTTTACATCTTTTGTGAAAAAAATGAATTTACCATTTATCTCAACTCTGTTCTTTTCCATTGAACTCTGTTCTTTCACCAGTACCACACTGTTTTGATTACTGTAGTTTTTTTTTTTTTTTTTGAGGAAGATTAGCCCTGAGCTAACATCTGCTGCCAATCCTCCTCTTTTTGCTGAGGAAGACTGGCCCTCAGCTAACATCCGTGCCCATCTTCCTCTGCTTTATGTGTGGGACGCCTGCCACAGCATGGCTTGCCAAGTTGTGCCACGTCCGCACCCGGGATACAAACCATTGAACCCCGGGCCACTGAAGCAGAACATGCACACTTAACCGCTGTGCCACTGGGCCAGCCCCTGATTACTGTAGTTTTATAGTGAGTCTTGAAATCAAGTAGCATGAATCCTCCAACTTTGTTTTTTGGGTGTTTTTTTTAAGATTGTCCCTGAGCTAACATCTGTTGCCAATTTTCCTCTTTTTTTTTTTTCTCTTCCCAAAACCCCAGTACATAGTTGTATATCCTAGTTGTAAGTCCTTCTAGTTCTTCTATGTGGGATGCCACCACTGCGTGGCTAGATGAGCAGTGTGTAAGTCGGTGCCCAGGATCCAAACCAGTGAACCCTGGGCAACGGAAGCGGAGCACTTGAACTTAACCACTGCACCACCGGGCCAGCCACCCAACTTTTGTTCTTTTTTTGGAGTTGTTTAGGCTATTTTAATTACTTTGCCTTTCCATATAAATTTTAGAATCAGCTTGTCAGTTTCTACAATTTGTGATTTTGATGGTGAATGTTTGTGGAAATCTATAGATATATTTTGGGGAAAATTAACATCTTAGTATTGAGTCTTGCAATCCATTAAGATGGTGCATCTCATCATTTACTTGGGTCTTCTTTGATTTCTTTTAACAGTGTTATGTAGTTTCAGCAGGTAGATCTTGCACATATTTTGTTAGATTTATAACAAAGTATTTAATGATTTTTGGTGCCATTGTAAATGATACTGTTTTTAAATTTCAGTTTCTAATTGTCCATTGCTGTGTATAGAAATACAATTGATTTTTATATGTTGACTTTGTATCCTGCTGCCTTGCTAAATTCACTTATTCTAGTGGCTTTTTTTTTTGTAGTTGCCTTGGGATTTTCTAAATAGACAGTCATATTCCCTGTAAATAGACTGTTTTATTTCTTCTTCTTCAATCTGTATGCCTTTTATTTCTTTTTCTTATTGCACCAGTTGAGACCTTCAATACAAAGTTGAATATGAATAGAAATTTAATTAACTGACTTAGAATTTGGAGAATTAATAAATTAAGCCACAGATAAACCCCAACAACAATATCTATACTACCCTTTCTTATTTCATCAACTTAAAAGAATCATAGGCCTTTTACTTATCTTAATTTCACTGTTACCATTGGGTAGTTGCGTGTGTTATTATTGTACTCTTAGTTTGAGCAAATACTGTTTTATGTTCTAATATTTCCTAGTTTCTATAAGAATGATCAACACATGTCTGCTATATGCAGATCATTATTAACCGTGAGACCTTAACTAGTATCCATGTATCTCAGTAAATGTGGTTGAATATGATGGGGACAGAGGACATCCTTGTTTTGTTCTGGCCTTTAGGGGGAAAACATTTCATCTTTCATTAGATATGTTAGTTGTAGGGTTTTGGTAGACGCTTTTTATCAGATAAGGAAGTTCCTTTCTTTTCCTAGTTGCTGAGGGTTTTTATCATGAATCAGTGTTGAATTTTCTCAAATGACTTTTCTGCATCTCTTAAGATAATCATTTAAGGAAGAAAAACTACCAGTTTTACATAAACATAGAAGAAGGGGACACTTCTCAACTCTTTTTATGGCCAGCGTTACCAGACAAGCCATGATAAGAAAAACTGCCCTCCGCTATCCCTCAGGAACATGGATGTAAAAATCCTTAACAAAATATTAGGAAATAGAGTGCAGCAGTATGTAAAAAGGATAATGTGTCATGACCAAGAGCTGTTTATCCTGGTATTACAAAGCTGGTTCACTATTTCAAAAGTCAATCTGTAAATAACCATATCAACAGACTAAAGACAAAACTATTTAGATAGTATTTTTATTTATTTTAGTAAGATGTAAGCTAATATAACTGAAAGCTTATGTTCTGTGATTCAGCTGGTATTTGACTTTATTCCTAAGTAATCTTGATAAACTATAAAACACATTTACTCGTTAACATTAATTAAATAATATTTGGTGGACACCTTTTATAATACCAGGTATCTGAGCAGAAGCTGCTTATACTTTGGTGATTAAAATATTCATGGTTTTCTGCTTTTCAATCCAGTGGGAAGACCAACAATAAAGTTAGCAAAAAAATAAATTAGCAATTATTATAAGTGCAGTGAAAAAAATTAGCAGGGTACTGTGATGAACACCGTCTGGGAAAACATAATAGGTTGGATGGTGACAGGAGGTCACTTTGAGGTGATGTAAACAGAGAAAAGATGTTATTAGTATATAATTGTACGCTATTTCTGACATGCTTTGGCATGATTCAGTTTGTTTTAGATTTATTTATTAAAGAAGTAATGTACTTTTGGTGGGAAAATGGGCAAGAATGTAAGAAGTGATTAGTTTTAACCAAAATTTTTGTGGTTGTTTCTTTATTCTCTCTGTGTTAGTAGCAGAACCAAGAATAGAAAATGAATAGAAATTTAATTAACTGACTTAGAATTTGGAGAATTAATAAATTAAGCCACAGATAAACCCCAACAACAATATCTATACTACCCTTTCTTATTTCATCAACTTAAAAGAATCATAGGCCTTTTACTTATCTTAATTTCACTGTTACCATTGGGTAGTTGCGTGTGTTATTATTGTACTCTTAGTTTGAGCAAATACTGTTTTATGTTCTAATGTTTCCTAGTTTCTATAAGAATGATCAACACATGTCTGCTATATGCAGATCATTATTAACCGTGAGACCTTAACTAGTATCCATGTATCTCAGTAAATGTGGTCAGCGTGATTTCTTTTGTTGGTGAATATGCTGTCAGTCCCTTCAAAGAATATTTTGTCATGCTACAGATAGAACTTAGAATAAAATCAGTTAAGTGATAGAAAAAATTTATTGAAAAATTTGAACTCTTATTTATATGTGCATTTAAAGAAGTAATAGCAGCTTGTAGCTGATGGAAAGTTACAGATAATTAAGCATCAGGAAGGATAACCTTTTTAAAAAGTACAGTTTGTGATATGGACAATCATGGCATATCTTTTTATGACCATACTAGATTTTCATCTTGATTATGTTTTGTGACTTGAGTACAGTACAGCCACATTATGTGTATTTTAAATATTATTGTGTATTAGAACCAGTCATTTTTGATATGGAACCCCCCTAGAAATATTCCCAATTGTAATTTTATTGAAGAGGCAACATATTTTCTGGCGTGATGTATAATGTCCAAAGGAAAATAAATTTACTTTAAGATAACTATTTTATTTAGCTTTGATGCTTAGAGTTAGAAAAGAGTTAGGGATCATATGCTGGGTTATTGCCATAAACATACAAAAATTCGCTAGTTAGTAGATCCTATCTTAGAAAAAACGCCTTGTTACCTTGTCCCCCTGTAGCTACTGCCTCATCTCTGTTTCCCTCTTTATAAATATTCCTCAAAGAATTATTCATAGGAGCTGTTGCTACTTTCTCTGATTTCTCTGATTTTTTTCTGTGTTCACTCCTGTCTAGCTGCTTCTATCCTCACCATTTCAAGTAACTACTTTTGTCAAGTTTACCTCCAGTTGTCCATCAGTCCTCCCATTGAAACCGTACAGAGTAAATCTAATTGCTCTTACATGATATTGCTAAAAATATCTGGGATGAGGATCATAATAATTTAAGTCTTCTCTGAACATGCCCAGATTCTCCAGCTGGGATGTCTTCCAAAACCTTTTCCAGATCCAGTGATCTCCTATCTGTCACCGTATTTCTTGACCTCTCAGCAACATTTGGTAGAGGAGCCCACTTCATCCTTCTTCAAAGTTTATCTTTTCTTGTCTTCTGTGATAATTCTGGTTTTCCTCCTGTTTCTCTGACTGCTTCCTAGATTTGTCTTTGCTACATCATCTCCCAGCTTCTAAGGAGTTCCTCGGAACTTTGTCCAAGACTGCTAATCTTTTTTATGTGCATTCTCTCCCTAGTGATGTTTTCTATCATATAGCATTAATACTATCAATTGTCACATAATTGGTCCCCTGTTCCTCTAAGCCCTGACTTCTCACCAATTTGGAAACCTTTATTTTCAACTATTTCTTTGATATCTCCATTTGGATGTTTTATAGATACCTCAAACTTAACATGGCTGAAAAAGAAATCTGGATTTACATCCTATCACCTCTCCTCCAAACCCATTTCTTCCGCATCTTCCAAGGGCACCACCATTTATGCAATGCCTAAGTCAATGGCATTGATTCTTTTTCACACCTATGCAACTTTGAAGAGACCATACTGTAATGATTTGATTTCTTAGGTTTGAATCTCTGCTCTAAGACCATGGCAGTTACCTAACCTCTTTGTACCTCAGTTTCTTAGTTTGTTATAATCTCTTCTAATCTTAGAAAATTGTTGTAAAGATTAAACAAATTGCTACATCTAAAGTATGTAAAACATTGTGTAAAACAAAGCACACACTTTGAATGTTAGCTATTTTTAGTATTCTTGTCTTTTCCTAACTTCTCACATCAATTGATCTGCAGTTCTTGTATACTCTTCTTTCAAAATGTATTCTAAATCTGGCCATTCTCTCCATTTCTACCACAACATCCCAAGCCACCATCACCCTTAATTTGGACAACTACAGTAGCCTCCTAACTAATTTTTCTGTTTCTCCCTTTACTTCCCTAAAATCTGTTCTTCATATACGTACACCCAAAATAGTTTTATAAAAATGCAGATCACATCTTGTGTCTCCCTGCGTAAAACACTGAAAGCACAAAATGGTTTTCCACTGCTTGTCCTTAGAATATAATTCAAGCTTCTTACGGTGGCCTGATGAGGAGGTATAGCCTACCTCTCTCCCATTCGTGCTGGGCTCCTGTCTTTGAATGCCAAACCAGGTCTTGATGTAGAGTCTTTGTATTTCCTCATCCTTTGCTTGAATTGTACTTATCTGGGTTGTTTCATGGCTGGTTCTTTCTTGTCATTTCTTTCTTAACTCAGTCTCCTCCTCAGTGAGTCTTTCCTTGATTACACAGCTAAAATGCTGCTTTCCCCGCAAATCTGTGCTGACATCATGTCTTGATTTATTTTCTTCCTAATAACTTACCACCTTGTGAAATGATGTTGGTTATGTATTTATCTGTTTGTTGTGTGTATCCTACCACTAGGATGCAAATTATATGAGAGCAAGGCCATGTCTGAAGTACTAAGAATGGTGCCTGGCCCATAGGATGCTCTCAACAAATAGTTATTGAATGGAAGAATGAATAAATCTTACATAGCTGCTTTCCTGCTCCAGAAAATCTTTCTCAAAATTATCTTTAATGTGGTCATGAATCTTTTACTTGAATATTTCAATGAGCAGCATTCTGTCTCATAAGGTGGTTTAATTTTTTATTGTAATTATGAAAATAATATAATTAGAAGAATTATATTTCTTTTTATTGAAAGAAAATCTGCTTGTCTATAACTACCTCCAGTTGTCCATCAGTCCTCCCATTGAAACCGTACAGAGTAAATCTAATTGCTCTTACATGATATTGCTAAAAATATCTGGGATGAGGATCATAATAATTTAAGTCTTCTCTGAACATGCCCAGATTCTCTAGCTGGGATGTCTTCCAAAACCTTATCATTCCCGGTCACCTTCTCTTGAGCCTGCTTCTGTTTGTCATTGTCCTTCATAAAATAGGCTTCCCAGAGCTGATATCATATTCCACTCTGAATAATCTGTGTTGAATATAGTGGATTACATTATTCTGAATAATTCTTTTTTTTTTTAAAGCAGACCAGCTTGCATCACTTTTGTTGACAGTTGTGTATTGAGTCCATATGGAGCCTGCAGTGAAGTAAACTCTCTTTTTTCTTAATCTCCACATAAAATGTTTTCAGTATTTCCCCATTCTGTACTTAAATAATTTTATCTTTTTGTTTGTTTGTTTTGCTAAATCTCTATTAGAATTCATTTGGCTAGTTTCCAGGCTTTAAGAACCATTATTTTCTCATGTGACTATTTAGTTATTCTTCTAGTCCTGCATCTAGCAATTACTACTTGTATACTTTTACCAATGGTAATATCAAGCAATTGCTAGACAAGTATAATTCCTGTCATAACCCAAATCATTAATAAATAGTAACAAGGCAGAATTTGTTGTTGCCCTGAGCAGGCTGTTAAAGACTAGAGAAAGTGGCTTTAGAACAAATTTGAAAGGAAGGTGAATTTTATTTTTCAGTTTTTTTCTTTTTTAATTTATAGAATCAGGGTTTTTGTTATTTGACTATAATCTAAAGAATGAGGAGGAATACATTGTAAATTAGGGGCAGAAGCTAACAGTTTTTCAGATAGAAAACTCCAGTTGTGTGTGAGAAACCTGGAGGGAAGAAATGGTCGTAAACCCTTTGAGAACTTGAGTTCATTGTGGCTAAAGATAGAGAACAAAGTACAATAAACATACTTTAAGCAGTGGGAGATGAAGCTAGAAGAGTAAATAGGTAGCAGAACACCCAGAGCTTTGCATGTGGGTTCTGGGAGCGTGACCTTGAAAAATCATGTAACCTCCCAGACTCAGTTTTCTCATTTGTGAAAGGATGCAATAAAACCTGTCTTGCCAGGTGCAGTAAAGGTGAAGAGCATTAAAGCTCCTGGCATGGTTTCTGATACATGATACTCTTAAACAATATTTACAAGTAATTTAAAATATTCGTCGTTCAGTGGGAAATTTATCATTGGACCATAGAATAAAAAGGATAAGTTGACCAAGGTTCTTTTATGGGCACGTATTCTAATTTACTAATTATTTTTTTTGATTGGCCAAAATTTTAGAGGCATTGTGAAAATTATTGAGCTAATCAGTCAGAATTTTTTGTTATTTTCTTACCCAGTGTTCAGAGAAGCCGGAAGATGGGAATTAGAGGTTACAGAAGTCTCTTTTATTTGGCTTGATGCAAACAGGATGCTTCTACTTGTGTAGAGATAGCTTTGCAAATACATATGTAGAATACTTTTCTTTGTGAGTAGTCTGGAGAGATTTTTTTGGTTTAGTTTTTAGACTTATTTTGGATCTTCTCCCGGTTTTGTAAATTTAAATAAAATACACATGTGTATCAGTTCTATAGATTTGTGTCTTAGAAATTACTTGTAACTCTTGTAAAAATAACACTTTTCAAAAATACTGGAAAATAGAAAGTTGAGTTCACACCACCCAAGCTAACTGCTGTTAATGTTTTAGAGAACTTCCTTCTAATCTTTCTCTATTTGCATATGATTATCAAACAAGTGGGGTTCTTTTTTTTTTTTACTTATAAAAGTAGGACAATTTCATGATTTAAAAAAAAGTGAGAGGTAAGAGTTGAAGACCCTTTTCCCACCCTTTCTCCACTTCCCAGAGGTAGTTACTATGAATAGCGGCTTTTATTCTTTTTATTCGTATGATGACTTCCTGTGTGAGTCTGACTCATAACAATCTGGAGTCAGAGGATGCAACCAATGACTTAATAGATATTAATGAATTGAACGCCTTTATATCAATCTCACTTGAGTAGCAAATGAGTATAACGTTAAGGGAAAAGTATGATTCCAGTTAAAATGTACTCGTTTTTATATTTAACCTGCTATTTAATCATCGAGTTTGTTCTCAGTTTGATAGTAATTAGTCTCACTACAGTTGCTGCCTTTGGAAGTCGGTACTTTTTATACTCATTACCTTTGGCTGAAGTGAAGTAAGTTTGCAACTTATTTCACTGTGGTAAGGTACCAATTTTGGCCAGACCGTTTTTTCACTGAGATGTTTAACTGTTACTTTCAGTTTGTAGTACAGATGTGAAGTTACTGTTATGTGTACCATCTTGTTTTATAGCTTTAGAACAATACAGCTTTTGGGATACATAAAATTAACGAATTTAAATCCTCTTATCAGGGTTTATGATACTTTTCCTTGACAGTATGCCTTTTAGGGCCATCAATCCTGTGTAGGTAGTGTTTGGAGTTGATTAAGTGAATGCCTGATTTTTGATTTGGAGCCAAATATATCTTTCCTACTTCTTTAACTTGGCACAAGTAAAAGCAAATACTTATTGGATATTCATTATAAACATAGCTTAATGGACGTATGTAGACATAAAGGTGGCTAGATTATCTATTAAAATAAAGATGTAATCTTTTTTTTTTTTGCTGGGAAAGATTTGCCTTGAGCTAACGTCTGTTACTAATCTTCGTCTCTTTTTTTTTCCTCCCCAAAGCCCCAGTATGTAGTGTTTATTCTAGTTGTAGTTTTTGTTTTGTTTTAAAGATTTTATTTTTCCTTTTTCTCTCCAAAGCCCCCTGGTACATAGTCGTATATATTTTTAGTTGTGGGTCCCTCTAGTTGTGGCATGTGGGACGCTGCCTCAACATGGCTTGATGAGGGGTGCCATGTCCACGCCCAGGATCTCAACCAGCAAAACCCTGGGCCACCGAAGCGGAACGCACGAACTTAACCACTTGGCCACGGGGCTGGCCCCTTGTTGTAGGTCCTTTTAGTCCTTCTACATGAACTGCTGCCACAGCATGGCTACTGACAGACGAGTGGTGTGGTTCCACGTGCAAGAACCAAACCCACTGTGCTTAAGTGGAATGTGCTGAACTTTAACCACTAGGCCGTCAGGGCTGGCTCTAAAGGTAGAATCTTCAGTTCAACAAATGTAGCTTGAGTGTCTGTGGTTCCGCCAGATACAGTGCTAGACAATGGGCTTAAAAGATGAGTAAGACACAGTTCCTTCCCTTGACTTTGCAGTCAACTTTAATCCTTTTTGGTTTTCAAATAGAATTGAATATTGAGAGGTACAGACTAAGAATTTTGGAGAAAGTGGAGAAGGGAGAAGAAAGTAATTTGGAGTGCTTTACTGAACTTTATTAAAGTCTGGAATGATGAATATGAATCAGATGAAGGATAGGTATAATGTGGAGGAGTCTGTTGATTTCTCTGTTCCCAAACTGTTGTAGAGCATGTGACTTGATGAGCCTAAAAGATGTTGAGCTTATTCTGCCAAGAGAAGCTTTTTAATTCATGGTGTTGGGAAAACTGTACAGCCACATGCAAAAGAATGAAAGTAGACCATTCCCTTACACCATGCACAAAAATCAACTCAAAATGGATTAAAAACTTGAATGTAAGACCCGAAACCATGAGACTTCTAGAAGAAAACATAAGCAGTACGCTCTATGACATTGGTCTGAGCAGCATATTTTCAAGTCCCATGTCTGACCAGGCAAGGGAAACAAAAGGAAAAATGAACAAATGGGACTACATCAAACTAAAAAGCTTCTGCACAGCAAAGGAAACCATGAACAAAATGAAAAGACAACGTAACAATTGGGAGAATTTATTTTCAAACCATATATCAGATAAGGGGTTAATATCCAAAATATACAAAGAACTCATACAGTTCAACAACAAAAAGCCAACAATACAATTAGAAAATGGGCAAAAGACCTGAACAGAGATTTCTCCAAAGAAATATACAGATGGCCAACAGGCATATGAAAAGATGCTCAACATCATTAGCTATCAGGGAAATGCAAATCAAAATTACAATGAGGTATCAGCTCACTCCGGTCAGAATGGCTATGTGGGGACTGGAATGGCCACCCCAAGATATGTCTCTTTGGCATGAGGGCTATTTGAGGCTGGTTTCTTTGCAGACAGGAAAGCAACTAAAAAGTAGAACTAAATCTCTATCTGTAAAGGTGCCTCCCTCTCTGTACCAGGAAGGAGAAAGGAGATGACCTTCTCTCTACAAACTCTTAATCAACGCCAGAGGCAAGGACTTAAATCTGTATTTTATTGTGCTTGTCTGGTAACCTCCTGTAACTGACTTCCTTCCCCCTCCCAACGTTGGCATTTCTTTAAGGATTAAGCATCTTTCCTTAGGCTAGGAACTGATTACTGCGCTCACCTGTGATCACCCAGCTCAAGACAATAGACTTGCCTCCTGCTACGCCCTCAGAGATAGCAGACCACTATCTACTGTGTCCATCAAGCGCTGTGCGGACAGGGCAATCTTGTGACTGTTGTGGGAGGGACATTTCAGTCATATGTGAAATATCCTGTTTGGGGCTATATAACCACTCTGTGCACCCCACTTCTGCGGTGCCCTTTCTTCCTTCGGGAAGAAAGGCCCCGGGCCATGGTCCTCATAAAGCTTTGTTTAATTTTCTCTTGCTGTTCTATCTCATGTGAATTTAATTTGTTCTCGGGCCAGTCGAACCCACATTAGATAGAGGAAAAGTCTTCCTCCCCTACAGCTATAATTAACAAGACAGGAAACAACAAATGTTGGAGAGGGTGTGGTGAGAAGGGAACCCTTGTTCACTGCTGGTGGCAGTGCAAACTGGTGCAGCCACTATGGAAAGCAGTATGGCGTTTCCTCAGAAAGTTAAGGATAGATCTACCATATGATCCAGCTATTTCACTGCTGGGTATTTATCCAAAGAACTTGAAAATACAAAGGCATAAAGATACTTGCACCCCTGTGTTCATTGTGGCATTATACACAATAGCCAAGACATGGAAGCAACCTAGGTGCCCATCAAGGGACGAATGGATAAAGAAGATGTGGTATTTATACACGATGGACTACTACTCAGCCATAAGAAATGACAAAATCCGGCCATTTGTGACAACATGGATGGACCTTGAGTGTATTATGCTGAGTGAAATAAGTCAGAGGGAGAAAGTCAAGTACCATATGATCTCACTCACAAGTAGAAGATAAAAACGACAAAAAAAAAAAAAACACACACATAGCATTGGAGATTGGACTGGTGGTTACCATTGGGGAAGGGGAGAGGGGGGAGGGCAAGAGGGGTGATTAGGGTCACATGTGAGAGGATGCACTGTAATTAGTGTTCTGGTGGTGAACATGATGTAATGTATACAGAATTTGAAATATGATGTACATCCGAAAAAATTAAAATTAAAAAAAAAATTTAAAAAAAGAGAAAAAAAGAAAAATATCTAGAACCTTGTTTTTGACCAACCATGTTATCATTAAGTAGGCTTTCTTCTGTGCAGACAGAGCAATGGAGGGCTATGGAGAGTAGCTCTTTAAACAGGGTCTTGTCTTACAGAACCTGGCTGTGTGTGAGATGAATAATACTGTTTATGTAACATGGCATAGTTTCCATTGGTTTCGGAAGACCTCATTTGATCATCAAAGTACATATGATCATTCTTCAGGAAGAAATACCCAAGACACCTTTTTATTTTTAAGTTTCAGATAATGTTAGATGAGTAGATACTATAATATACTCTTGAGGTAAGGTATAATGCATTTTTAATACAAATTTTTTTCCTCTGTTCCTTTTTTTCTATAATCTAAAACTTATTTTGTGATGGTGCACTTTTAAAAATTAGTGGCTTCATTCAGTATAGACATTTACTAAGAATTTATTGTGAAATTGATGTAATTCTCATTATTTTGTTTTTTCTTTCTCTTCTGCAATAGATTAGGGTCTGACATTTTATTTTCCTGTGAAATCTTAAGAGTTTCAAAAAACCACTAATTTTTTGTTATAGTTGTTTTGCCAGATGTAAGAGAGGCAATGAAGTTGAGTAGATTTCATTGTGTACTAGACATCAGGAAGCCAGTAGTTTACTTCTTATATCAAGCATTTTCTGGTGTTCACACAAGTCACTGGACTTTTTTGGCTTTGTATACTCTGTTCATTGATATAATTCATGATATCTATCTATCTGATATCTATCTATCTTTAAAACTTAAGCATCATTTTTGGTAAGTAGGATAAATATTTTGATCTTGTACTAAAATAATTCTTTATTTACTAGAACTTAAATGCATCTCTTTAAAAATCAAGTGCTGGAAATGAGTTTAACGTATCAACCAAATCGACTGGTATGTGTTTGGTGAAGTCTTGACTTATGTTCAATCCCA
This sequence comes from Equus caballus, assembly GCF_041296265.1. NCBI lineage: Eukaryota > Metazoa > Chordata > Mammalia > Perissodactyla > Equidae > Equus > Equus caballus. Next base: position 69,113,310 of record NC_091700.1, read on the forward strand.
AAGTAATGAACTTTGAAGAAAGGAGTTTTGCTTACTGTATTATAAATTTTAAGTGTTTGTTAATTGATATAAATAGATGACCCTCTCTTCCCGTCGTATTCATGGAAACTCGCTTTACATCATTCTTATTGAACATCAGTAATATTTGTACCTCGCGTTCCCTTTTGTGTATTGGATACACAGTGCATACATGTTTTTTCCCTGTTAACGCTATACTGTTTTTTCATTCCTTTTACCAGTTTCTCAAACAATTAGGTCTACATCCTAACTGGCAGTTTGTTGATGTATATGGAATGGATCCTGAACTCCTTAGCATGGTTCCACGGCCAGTGTGCGCAGTGTTACTTCTCTTCCCTATTACAGAAAAGGTAATTGTTAAGTAAGATACAGTTTCCAGTAAATGCAAAGTTCTCTTTCAATGATGAATTAAAAATCTGATCTTCTTTAAGAACAGATAACTCCCCTCTTCCATAAATTGAGGAAATTTAGGAAGTGGGGACATCTTAAAAATCTCGTTTTATTGAAGAGATGATGTTTAGATTTTGATTTATAGATTGACAATAAAGCCCTGAGTTAGTCTTTTAAACTTGGGTAGTTTTTTTCCTTTATTAAATATGATTAGTTTGACTCAACTGTATTTTGATGTGACATTTAATCACATTTTGAAGTATATACTTTAGAAATGTTAAGTACTAGAATAATCTTAAATGTCTTAGAAAATTTATGAATAAAGAATATTCAAAATTTCAATATATAAAATATGGAAATTTTTTTCAACATATATGTAAAAAGAAATCTTTTTGGCTTGTTTTAAGGAAGTAGGTGTAGCTAATAACATGGATTAGATTATTTTCAGAATTGATTTGGGTGGGAGTCACTAAACTTAAATATAGTTTAATTGGCAGATTTAGAATCTGTTGGGTATTATAAAAAGCTATTCTTAGATTTCTGTATTTAAATTCAAATCCCCATATTTCAGGCCTTTCTTCTAGAATGATGTCCTGTAGATATATGTATTATGGAGCCAGAACTTTTAAGTTCATTTAAAAACATCTTTTGAGTCTATATCTTTCTGATTTTTATTTTTAAACTTAGAAACAATAGGATGAGCTCGGTAGTTGTAAAACATGAAGAAGTAAATGTTTGGGAAGAAATGAGGTGTTGGTAACTGGGCATATACATGCTGAGGCCATCTTATTTTTGAGGAATAAACAGAGCCAAGTCTCAGAGAAATTAAGAATTAGGCTTTGCTCAGTTCTAGAAATTCCTGGATAATCTTCTTTATGCTAACAACTAATTAACTTCAGTTTAAGATAAAATGAAAAATACTGAAATATTTGTCTGTTGTGTTTAAGGGTTCCACAAAACAAATAATTAAAGAAGGGATATTATTCATAAATGCTGTTTGTAATATTCATAGAAATTTAGAGTTAGGAATTTCTCAGTGGTTATCCACTATTAGACTAAACTCCCACTTTTAGTGATGAGGTGGTGATTATTCTGAAATTTGAGCAAGGACAACCTCTTAAGTTTACTCTCTTGTAGTTCAGTGTTATTTTCACTTTTTTTCCTTTTTTCTTTTTTTTCTGAAGAAGATTCACTCTGAGCTAACATCCGTGCCAGTCTTCCTCTATTTTTTAGTATGTGGCCCATCCGCACAGCATGGCTGCTATCAGAATGGCATGGGTCTCCACCTGGGAACTGAACCCAGGCCACTGAAGTGGAGTGCACCAAACTTAACCACTACGCCACTGGGGCTGGCCCTTCACCATTTTTGGTTACTAAAATAAGCCAATAGTTAGCTATTCCAAGACCCTGACCATAGGAAAAAGTGGAAAAACATCAGCCACTTAAAGCTTAAGCTTTCTTAGTTGGTATGATACAAATGTGAGTTTATGATCTGAATTGGAAATTTCCCAAACCATTGATTTTTAGGCCTATCCTTTTTTTCTTTTAAAGAATAAATGGGATTTGAGCTCCTTCATTTAGTGGGTCATCAGTATTAAAAAAAAAAAAAAGAAAAAGCATGTTGGGGCCTGCCCCATGGTTAAGTTTGCATGCTCTGCTTTGGCGGCCTGGGGTTTCGCAGATTCGCATCCTGGGTGTGGACATGGTACTGCTCATCAGGCCGTGCTGAGGTGATGTCCCACATGGCAGAACTGGAAGGACCTACAACTAGAGAGTGTAACTGTGTACTGGGGGGCTTTGGGGAGAAGAAGAAGAAAAAGGAGAAAGAAGATTGGCAACAGATGTTAGCTGAGGTGCCAATCTTTAAAAAAAAAAAAGCGTATTATCCTTATCAATAGGACTTCTTCATTTAGTGGATCACCATTACTGAAAAGTACCTCATTGTGCCTATTGCTAGAAAGAACACAATTCTAAAGTATTTATATAAGTATTTCTACTTACTTATGTAAGGAAAGAATATAGTGGCACCTGCCACTTTGTGATGTCTCTTACAATTTGGTAGATCCTCATTTCAGCTCATAAGTGACATATTAAAGACACTCGAAGGATGTCTAGTGGATATTTTAGAGATACAAAGTGTTTTAGTCTCTGTTCTAATTTATAAACTGATTGTTGTTGCACATAGCTTAAGCATTCTGATAGCAAAAGAACTGTCACAGATTCCTTATTACCCTTTAAAGTTAGTTATGGTGTTTTATTTATTTATCTATTTATTTGAGGAAGATTAGCCCTGAGCTAACATCTGCTGCCAATCCTTCTCTTTTTTTTTGCTGAGGAAGACTGGCCATGAGCTAACATCCGTGCCCATCTTCCTCTGCTTTATGTGTGGATGCCTACCACAGCATGGCTTGCCAAGTGGTGCCATGTCCGCACCCGGGATCCAAACCAGCAAACCCCGGGCCACTGATGCAGAATTTGCGCACTTAACTGCTGCACCACCAGGCCAGCCTGGCCCCTAGTTATGGTGTTTTAAATGTGTGGTTTATAGTAGTGCCTACCAGCCAATGAATCATACATGAAGAGGCTATAAATCTCTTTCTTTCTTTTTGTTATCTCTTGACCATGGGTTTTCACTTCAGTCTGCCATAATATCTTTTCCTTTTTTGCTATACTTGCTTTGTATCGTTTTAGGATTTTTTTCTAAATAGTAATTCTTGAAAAGCTTTCAAATCTCACTTTGCTGTGTCAGCAAGGAACATTGATATTAAACAACAACAAACTAAACTGTAGACCCATGTAAACATTTCAGCATAAGACCTTACTATATTGAACCTTTAACAGTTTTTTTATCAGTTGGACCTATAGGAATGAATTAATGGTTCAGAGTTTATTCTGAAAATCTTACTTAAAAATTTGATTTAGAAGCACATTCATAAAAATTACTTTTTAGGGCATAGATGCATTTGTTGTTAGAAGCAGCTTCTTAATTATGGGTTTTCTGTAGATATCATTTGTTTCCTTTATTGCAAGGATGAGCAAACGTTTTCTCTAAAGGGTCAGATAGTAAATATTTTTAACTCTACAGGCCTTACAGTCTCTGTTACAACTATTCAGCTTGGCCTTCCAGCATGAAAACAGCCATGGACAATACAAAAATAAAACTTTACTTATGAAAACAGGCAGTTGGCCAGATTTGCCCTGAAGGCTGTGGTTTGCTGACTCCCTACTCTATCGGAATCTGAAAATTATGGGAAACCAATAAACAAAACAATACAATCATCTTTCTACTCTCCCTCTCCTCCTTCTCATTATTTAACCTCTTTATTATTTTTAAGCTTTTTTTACAATTAGCAAAATGAGGCACAAAGACCTTAAGTAACTTACCAGTCACTCAGCTAATAATGGCAGAGCCAGGATGTGGGCTCAGGCAGTCAGATGGAGAACCCACGCTTTTGACATTCATTATTGTACCATATTGTTTTTACAACTAGTTGTTATAAGTAAGGGTGAATGTCTGTTATGAATATCATATGCTTATAAATACAGCGTGAATTTTGTTAACATAGTGTGATTTAACAATATAGAAATGCAAAAAATAGAAAGTAAAAACCCTCCGGTAATCTTTTGTCCCAGAGATAATCTCTAAGTTTTTGTATACCCTTTCAGACTTTTTGATGCATATGTAAATATCTTAAAAACATAAGTGAGAATCATATTAATATATACTGACCTATAACTACTCTGTAATAATGGACAGATTTCTAAGTCAGAATATATAAATCTACTTTATTCTTTTTAAAATGCTTTATAGTATTGCATTACGATATGCCATCATGTGTTAACCAAATCCCCATTGATGGAATTTAGAATTTTTCCAGTTTTGTGTTTGAGTCCTTTTTAATGTATTCTTTTCACATGTAGACTATTGACTTTTTTTTAATAGTATGAAGTATTCAGAACGGAAGAGGAGGAAAAAATAAAATCTCAGGGACAAGATGTTACATCATCAGTATATTTCATGAAGCAAACAATCAGCAATGCCTGTGGAACAATTGGACTGATCCATGCTATTGCCAACAATAAAGACAAGATGCACTTTGGTAAATAATTTTTCGTGCCTGCTACTTTCCTTCCCTAAGGTATAAGTTAACTTATTGAGCAGTAGGTGGTGCTCTAGTTCTTTCTTTCAACGTATTATATAAAGCATTTTCCTCCCTTCTCTTTTTTATAATGGGAATGTATATACTGTTAGAAGAAATAGTAATCCTTTACCTTCTTTTATATTTTTGATGAACAGAGATTTAACAAGCGAATGAGTCACTTAAGCCATATCATTTATCCCAATATTCTCATATTTCTAACCTCCCAGTGAAAGGATTTTATCTGAAAAGTAGTTAGCATACGTCTAGTGTTTTCGTATGTCAGTCTCTTTGAGATATCAAGTTTTTTCACTTTTATCTTCTTTAATGTTCTCAGAATCTGGATCAACCTTGAAAAAATTCCTGGAGGAGTCTGTGTCCATGAGCCCTGAAGAACGAGCCAGATACCTGGAGAACTATGACGTCGGTACCTTCTTTCTGTCTTGATCTCACACGTGGGCAAAGTTTTGTGAAGTTGTAGATTATATTTGGAGGTTTGTCTTGAAACTGTAGTGTTGAGCGATTATGAATTTGATCATACCATTAAAAAAGGCCTTTTGTATTTTTCAGGTAACATTATCTGAAATATCCATAAATGTTGATAAATTGCCACTTTTTTTCTATGTCCAGAGTTGAATGAGAGAAAAAAAAGCAGACTGATTTACAAATTTATAAAATGTCTTTTGATTTCTTACCATTCCCTTTCTATAATAAATATATGCCTGGCAACAATCCTGTGTGTCTTTCACTGGGAATTTGGAACAAGGCTAAAAGCCAATGGCAAAAACAAGGGTTTAAACATAGATATTAGACTGTACTCTAGCTATTTTATCAGTGTAATAATATTTTTGCATGTGGGAAGACACAGCTCACATAATCTAGTTTTAAATGATTGTATTATCTCACAGAATTGTTTTAGAATGGTATTTAAATTTTTTAGTTTTTTAAATAAATTCTTCTCTTGGAGGCTTTTTACCTTTTAGTAACACTGTTAAGAAGATTGTGAGTTCTTTGCAATTAGAACAATATGGTGTGCAAATTATTTGGCTAGAACAATGCCTTATGCAGAGTTTGTGCCCAATAAATTCATTAATTTGATTATGTTGTGTTAACATTCTAATATACTTTATTTAAATTATTTTTTCTTTTTAAAACCTTCAGATTTCATAAGACATCTTTATTTTACATAAAAACAAAATAAACAACATAAAAGTCACCAGTAATCCCACCAATGAGAGGTAGCCACCATTAACATTCTTTATAGGAGTATAATGTATCTACACAATTTTTTAAAACAAAAATTTGATCATACTGTAATACTGTTTTATAACTTCCTTTTTTCACTTAACACAAACATATTACATGCCAGTAAGTATATATTTGACATTATCATTTAATGGCTGCATAGCTTTCCATTGTATAGTATTTTGTTTAACCAATAACTTCTTGTCAGAAATTCAATATTTTTCCCCTCTTTAAAAAAAACTATAAGGTATATCATTATAGCTAAATCTTTGCAAACATCCTTAACTGTGTACAATTATGTACAGGTATACATAAATATATAAACTCCTAGAATAGAAATTGCTGGATCAAACAGTTTGCATGTTTTTAAGGCTCTGATACTTACTGCCAAATTGCCATTCATAGAGGTTGTACTTTCACCCGTAATTTACTACTTTGCCCATTTCTCTTCATCTTTGCTAATAGTAGGTATTGTAAGAGCATTTTTTTTTTAATTCAGGAAACTAAAATCTCTAGCTTCTGATAAGTGCATGCTTTTTGCTCCACGTTTCTAAACTGCTGACTGAAGCTGCATGATTAAGCATAAATACAGCCAGAGCTGCTGAGGAGCATGTAACCTGGAGAAACAGATGAGATAAGCTGCTTCAGTCTCTATCTGTGAGATGCTTACTTTATTCTAGTCTCAGGTGAATAAAGTGTTAAATGTTAGTTCTAACAATTAAACAAGTTAAATGGCTCCCACTTACACCTGGAAATTACAAATAATGAGAAATTCAGTTTCCTGAGTCTTCAGAGATTTGTGGGTTGGAAAGTACAGCAATTCATTGGTTACTCAGAAATCACTGTTAAACATTTAGTATTATACTGTTCCTAAATTTCCTCCAATTTGTTGTTTCTTAACAAGGCTTTAGATGTTAAAATTTAGCATTGTCGTTTTCATTTAAAAAGTTGGATATAGTTGTTTTTTCCTATTAATACCTTCTATTCTTATTACAGGCTATTCGAGTTACTCACGAGACCAGTGCCCATGAAGGTCAGACTGAGGTATTTCACATTTTTCAAAACTTTTCTTGCCATTTGTAAATTTAACCATAGTGTTATCATATGACATGTAGTTTTAAAAACTTACTTGGGCTTTTCTTTTCCTTCGAGGGAATTTGCTTATGTAAAAGTGGTCATGAAGTAGCACAGGAACATGTTTTGACAAACCGTTAACCTGCACTTTGATGTTGGCCGTCTCAGTTTCTGTAATCGTTTAGACAGATTGCGGATTGTGTGTGGTTTGCTTTTGCTAGCAGGTGATCTGCATCTTCCCTATCAGATTCCTTTGATTTGCAAGTATTTTGAGAAAAATACCTGCCCTATAATACAGGTAGATAGCCTGGAGGATGTTCAAGAGTCTTTATCACGTCCAGCTTCCAAAAGCTGCGTCATTCTCTTTGCTCAGTAATTCTGTTCTGGGGCACCGTGGTGATGTTTACCATCTTTACTCTCTTAGCTAGTTCTTCGGCTAGGTCACTTCTCCTGTTCTCTTGCCTCTTTTTTTCATTCTATTGGTTTCCCTCTTTCCCTCCTTCCATTTCTTCTTTTCTTTCCCTTCAAACCTCATTCTCCCAGTCTTGTGGGAAGTTTATCGGAAGGTATTTCAGTCAAAATAAGTCGAATTTGGGGCCTGCCCCGTAGCCGAGTGGTTAAGTTCGTGCACTCTGCTTCAGTGGCCCAGGGTTTCGCCAGTTCCGATCCTGGACACGGACATGGCACCACTCGTCAGGTCACACTGAGGCGGCGTCCCACATGCCACAACTAGAAGGACCCACAGCTAAAAATATACAACTATGTACCAGGGGGCTTTGGGGAGAAAAAGGAAAAATTAAAAAAATCTTTAAAAAAAAAAGGTAGAATTTAATTAAAATCATTCACTGTATTTATAACACATTTAAATGTCAAACACCAAAGAATTAGAGATTTTCTTCTTTCTTATCTCATGTGTGACTTGAAACCGTATTTTTAATGTACGGAGATAATGTTGCCTTCATGCTTTAAAAATACCTGATTTAAAAACACTGATCTTAAATATTCCCACTATCTTCAAAAAAAAATTTTTTAAGGACAAAACAATTTGATGCTATGATATAACTGCAGTTTTTCATAGATTAAACTCGACAACTGTGAATGTTTATAATAAAACCATTCTTTCTCTCTCTCTCTCAGATTGGAAATTAATGAAATGCTCTGTTTTATGTATTGCTATATATGATCCTGAGCATATTCTTGATCTTCACTATGGTTTGCTTTTTTGTTTATAAATTTATAGTGTTAAAATTAGCAGTGATGATGATCAGCATGAGATTATTGTAAAATATGAAAATAATTATTTATAATAAAGCAATTAAATGCTTTAGTACATGTTTACTTTAAGAAAACTGTCTTTGCGATACCTCTTCTTGCCTCTTTTTCGGCACTTTATCCAAATTATGGCTTAATATCGCTTTTTAGATGATGTTCACATCTCTTTTTCCCAGACCTAAACTCTTGTTTTTTCTAATCTTAGATGCCTGTTAGACATCACCTGAATGACTACTGATATTTTGGAAGAAGCGGTCCTTGTTTGAGTTTATCTTTTGTCTTAAACTTTTTCTTACCTGTTTTTCCCCTCTTTCTTATAATGCCACCATACGTTTTCCTCACCATCACTAATCTAATATAAATTTGTTTAACTTCTTGCCTGGAAGATCAGCTTCTTATGGAGATTCTCAGTCTTTAATCTTTATTCTAATTCTCATTCATTTTTACACGGTTCTGCTGGATTACCTGTCCTGAAATGGCACCTGAATCATTTGGCTGCTCACATTTTTCTAGGGGTTCCCTAAGTGAGTCTCATGGTGAGGTGGAGGCAGAAGTTAGGATTTTCTGGATAGCATTTTCAAACTATACTCCCACAAAAATTAATCTCTTCTCCTGCTTTTGCATCTCCCAGAGTTGAGAATCACTGCTAGAGTGAGCTGTATTTTTTATATATATTATAGCTCTAAAGTTTTTTTGGGGTGAAGAAAAGTGTCTGAGAACTGTTCGTCAAGCATATGCAATAAATTTCAGCCTCTTTAGCCTAGCTGTATTCAAGGTTTTCCTAACCCTTGTCTTTCTAACTTTTCACCAGTGTTTTCTCTTTAAATATCCCTCACTTTATTGTTGCTATGCTTTACCTCTTGCAATTCCCACTTTCTCTCTCTTTTTTTTTAAAGATTTTATTTTTTTCCTTTTTCTCCCCAAAGCCCCCCAGTACATAGTTGTATATTTTTCCTTGTGGGTCCTTCTAGTTGTGGCATGTGGGACGCTGCCTCAGCGTGGTTTGATGAGCAGTGCCATGTCCGCGCCCAGGATTTGAACCAACGAAACACTGGGCCACCTGCAGCGGAGCGTGCTAACTTAACCACTCAGCCACGGGGCCAGCCCCCCCACTTTCTAAAACTATTCCTTCCCTCAATCTCTGCTTTTCTTAGTTTTGCCCATCCTTCAAGATTTTGCTTAAATACCCGTAAGCTTTTGCATGAAGCAGCCCATCCCTTCTATGGACTCTTTTATGTGACTCCAACTATTTGCATTTTAGCTGTTTATTTTATATTCTTTTTCATTTATTTAAGATGTATATTTTTTCAAATTTTAACAGCTCTGAAATTAGGATGTATCTTTCAGTCAATGTCATAATTTACTTGGTGGTATCCCCTTAGTGGTACATAAAATAGTACATCTTATAACCAGCGGTGCCTTAGATTTGATGAAATGTGGTGTCATATCTTCCCTACTGTGGCTCTTAGAGCTAAGACTGGTGTCTGATTCATTTGGGCATGCTCCAAAGTATATAACACTGTTCCTTGCACATAGGCACGATGCGTATTTATTAATTCACCAGAATTAACTCAGAACTATCCTAAGTGGTGTAAGAAGTAGAAAAAAAAGGCTAAACCCTCGTTTTCTGTAGTTCCCTGAGTAAACAAAACATAGCCATTAGCCACTGTTCTTCAGTAGGCACTGTTAACATTTTGGGGAGGGTTCAGTTCTTTGTTACATGTGGCTGTTTTGTACATTTCAGGGTGAAATATAGATTATTGTATTCAAGTCACTATATGTTAGCGACTCTCAGTCACTGAGAAAACAAAAACTCATGCCATACATTTCCAGTCCAATATCAACCAGCTTAAAACTTCACCAGGGACTGTTTTTGTGATCATCTCATTTCCAGTTCATCTACCATCTATGGGCTTAAGAGTCTTGACGTATTGTCTCCATTGCTCTCTATATTCTAGCACATTGGTGTTTGTCAGTTCCTACAAACCACCTAGATCTTTTCCATTTGTATTAGTCTGCTTGGGCTGCCATACCACAATACCACAGACTGAGTGACTTGAACAACAGAAATTAATTTTTTCACGGTTCTGGAGGCTATGAATATCAAAGTGCCATCAAGATTGATTGCTGGTAAGGCCTGTCTTCCTGATTTGTAGACAGGTGCCTTCTCGTTTTATCCTCTCGTGGCTTTTCCTCTGGGCATGTGGAGAGTGAGAGAAATCTCTGGTGTCTCTTCCTCTTCATATGAGAACACCAGTCTATCAGATTAGGGCCCTATCCTTATGACCACATTTTACCTTAAATACCTCCTTAAAATCCCTCTCTCTGAATACAGTCACATTTGGGTTTAGGGCTTCAAAATATGAATTTGAGGGGAACACAGTTCAGCCCATAACACCATCTTTGTGCTTTCTAACAAGCCAGTACTCTTCCAGATATACTCCCCTCTTTGCATATGTGGTCCCTTCTCATCCTTTAGGTCTCACCTTGAAAGTCGTTTTTCAGAGAGACTTTCTTTCATCACTGTTAAGTAGGTCCACCTCTGTGAATATTCTGTCATAAAATCCTGTTTATTTTCTTCCTGGCACTTTTTAATAATCTACAGCTTTGTTTTTTTGTTTGTTTATTTATTCTGTTTGTTTACAAGACTGTGAGTCCCATGAGGGCATGGGCCTTTTTTGTCACATTCACCTTGAATCTCCAGGACAGTGCTTGGCACATATAGGCATTTATGAGAAATTACGTAGTACAAAAGTAAGGAGCACAGGATGTAGGTTGTATACTGTCTCCATTGTTTAGTAGCCTGGGCAAGATACTTTCCTCAGCATAAAATGAAGATAATAGCATCTACCTTATGGGATTGCTGTGAAGATTAGTGAGTTAATCATATAAAGTGCTTAGAATAGTGCCTGGCATTTTAATGGACCTTCAGTAAATATTAGGTGGTAAATTTTATTTTACTAGGCATTCAGAAAAATGAATATGAATGGCAGGGGATGAAGTTGAAATAATAGGGTGAAGCCAGATCAATGGGAGGCTTGGATTTTGTAGACAACGAGGAGCCACCAAAGATGGTGTGTTTAGTGTTCAGCATATTGAGTTTAGGGTGAGTTTATGGGTCATCTGTGTAGAAGTTGGGTATGGAGTCTAAAGCTCTGGGGAGATATCTGCAGTCTTTTGTATTTGGGTAGTAGTTAGAACCTTGAGAATTCTCTAGAGGGAGAGAATAGTGGTGTACGCCAATAAATCCCTGGGGCACGTAGGTGTTAAAGGAGTGGGGAGAGGAAGAAGAGCCAGTAATAACAGTGCAGCAGTAATGGCAGTTGTCGCTGACATCGCTGACACTCTCTGACAGAACCTTTTCATGGGAATGGAGTAGGCAGGAGCCTATTGCATGCAGAGATTTGTAGACTAGATGAGAAATTAGTAAGGTGAGCCACCAAAATACAGTAGTCTTTTTAGAAGATTGGCTGTGGCATGCTGCCATAGAGTAATTGTTTATTTGTATGTTTTTTCCCATCCCACCATGCTTGTTCCACAGACTTTGGCTAATCCAGAAATTTGGACAGTAGCCCCACCTCACTTATGCTTCATTAACCTATACCAAAATTTATTGCTTTCATTTGTCACTTAAGATGGGGAGGATAGAACAACAGCAGTGGGATATTAGGAAATTAAATTGTTTTTTAAATTATGAACAAATATCAGTGGTAGAATAATGGAAGCAAATATGCAAGTCAAATGTGAAGGCAAGAAAAAAAAAATCCAAAAGGGTATTTTATTTGCTTTCAGACTCCACTTTTATTTCAAATTGACACTTATCTAAAAAGTAATTTTTAAAGTTTGTGATTTATCCATGTTAATCCAGGAGCCAGCCTAGATATGAGTAGAAATCTGCTGATGATTTATTGTTTTTTTAACTTTTTACGGAATGATTAAATTTATTATACTGCTCAGGACTCTCCATTGCAAATTTATAGTAATAATGAAAAATAATAGAAACTGGCATGATTGTTTTATTTATATTTTTAAATAAATATACCGGTATGGAAAATACAGCAAATAATGCTTTTAGCGTTTATGTTGATTTACTTTGAATCTTTTTTGAGTTCATTTTTAAAATGATCAAGATCAAACAATTTTGTGGGAACTTTTTTCTTAACATTTTTTCAAGAACATTTTCTTGTTTCGTTAAAACCTCTTCATAAATAGTTCTTCATGGCTGTATACTCTCATGTGAATGTACCATAATTTACTTGCCAGTTTCCTTAACTTTTGATGTTTAGATTGTTTTCAGTTTTTCAAGGTAAAAATGTAACTTCATTGAATATCTTTGTTTATCCATTTATTCATTCTAGGTTCTTTCTTTAAGAGAGTTTCTTATAGGTAGAATTACCTTGAGTCAAAGGGATGAACATTTCTAAGGTTCTTGTGACAGAATGTGAAAATGTCTTTCTTTCCTTTGGTCAATCAGGTAACCTGTGTGAGCACCTCCTATGTCAGGTACTGTGCTAGGAGCTACATATACAAAGATGAATCGTACAGAGTTTGTGTCTTCAAGGATCTTTTACTTCAGTGGAGAGAGCCTCAAAAATAGTCCTTGCCAGCATTGAATTCTATTTTTAAATTTTGGCTTTTTTGATACAGGGAAATAATATGTTTGACTGCTAATGATCATTCAAAGATCTTTTGTAAAAATTTATGAAATGAATTTAAATTGTGGAATTAATTTGTAATTACGCCGCATAACGACGATTTGGTCAGCGATGAACTGCATATCCAACAGGGGTCCCGTAGGATTAGTACCGCGTCGTCTAGGTGTGTGGGAGGCTGTACCACCTAGGTTTGTGTAAGTGCACTCTAATGGTCACACGACGACGAAATTGCCTAATGATGCATTGCTCGGGATGTATCACCGTTGTTAAGCAATGCATGCCTATATTTTACAATGAAATATGTAATCTATTTTGGTTTGTGTTGTCCTATAAGAAAAAGTTTGTTTGACTATTGGGTAAGCAATGGGTAAATTCTGATTTCAAGTATATATTCATATATCTTTATACAGAATTTAAACATAAACTATGCACATGTATATATATAGTTGGCTTTTTTGGTCCAATCCAGACTGTCAGTGGCGGGCGGAAAAAGTGTCAAGTTTCACTTTCATTAGATGTATAAGTGTAGTTTGCATGGCTTCCTTTTACTCTGAAGTATAGTTTTTAGTTGTTTTTATTTATTTATTTTTTTGAGGAAGATTAGCCCTGAGCTAATATCCCCCACCAATCCTCCTCTTTTAGCTGAGGAAGACTGACCCTGAGCTAACATCTGTGCCCAACTTCCTCTGTTTTATATGTGAGATGCCTGTCACAGCATGGCTTGATAAGTGGTATATAGGTCTGTGCCCACAATCTGAACCAGCGAACCTCAGGCCATTGAAGCAGAGCATGCAAACTTAACCACTACTCCACTGTGCTGGCCCCTAGTTTTTAGTTATTTTGATTGTGAGAATTACAAGGAGTTAAGATTACTCACATTTGTTTTCCTTCTTCTTTAGAGATTTATTTTCTTCTTTCCTTGACTTTTAAAGAACTGAAGGTATTAGGAAGAAACTTCTTGCATAATGTACAACTTAAGTTCCTGATTATCTTGGAACAATCAGATGGAAACAGTAAATGGGACTGTGATGAAAATGTATCATGCATTTTAAGCTGTATAGTCCAGTTTTGTCAAGAAAGCTGAAATTACAACTTTCTGATCTTTCCTTTTTTTTCATTTACTTTCCATACTCCATTTTCTTTTTTCCATTCCAACAAGACTTAAGATAGATCTTTTTTGGGCATCTTCATTTTCTTTCACTCTTAAAATTGAGAAAAGTTCTGGAACTTCCATCCTAGCTCCTTATACTTTTGCCTTTCTCTTCTGTCTTTGTTTTTTATTTTATTTTTTTAATTTTATTTATTTTTTTTCCGAGGAAGATTAGCCCTGAGCTAACTACCGCCAGTCCTCCTCTTTTTGCTGAGGAATCCTGGCCCTGAGCTAACATCCATGCCCATCTTCCTTTACTTTATATGTGGGACGCCTACCACAGCATGGCATGCCAAGCAGTGCCATGTCGGCACCTGGGATCTGAACCAGTGAACCCCGGGCCGCCGAGAAGAGGAACGTGCGCACTTAACCGCTGTGCCACCGGGCCGGCCCCTGTCTTTGTTTTTATTGTTGTCATTTCTTCCGCATATCAGTCCCCGAATAGAGGCATGTTTAGAGAGTATGAGTGGAGTTGAACAGGACAGCTGAGTTTGAAGGAGGGAGTGCAAATTAGGATTAGTCATAGTGGGGAAAATATTATTGAAATAGTTATTTTTGTCCCTCTATTTTCAAGCACTGACACTGTGTCTCTATGTATGTAGTCAGTTATTCTTTATCAAATATTACTAAAAAAATAAATGATATATAAATTGATTAAATTAGTTGTGGAAAGGGTAAGAATTTGGTTGTTACTCCTGCCTGTTTACACTTTTTTTCCCCCCTTTTTTAGGTTAACAAGTGTTTTGTCCGAAAATGGATCAAAATAGATTTTTAAATTCTTTCTTTCTTCAGCTTTTTCTTCTTTTGGTTGTTTTTACCCCCACTATCAGTTTACTCTTCCAGGTCTGACTAGATGTAACTCTTCTGTCTAAAAATGTCTTCAGCAATAACGATAAAGTGGAGGTTGTGTTTGGGGATGGTGGGTTTTTCTGTTTGTTTTGTTTTAAACCACAGCTTTCCAAAACAGAGGGTTATGTTAGGATTTAAGATTTTTTTATTTGTAGTAAATGAGAATCTTATTTGTGGCTACTCTCAAATTGTAAAAAAAAAAAAAAAGAATTTCTTGGATTTAGTTTGGTCAGCTTAACAATGGTAAGCTTGAGTTTAATGTAACATGTAGAGATATAGGTCGTTATATTAATAGTGATTTCTGACATGGAGAATTGTAGATGGAAGTGAGAAAACATAATTATTAAACCAGTAGGAGAAAAAAACCTTTCAAGACTATCTTGAAATTTGTGGGCATCTTGATTTATTAGAAGAGCAAAATGAAGAAATTTGCCGTTATCCAGATTTTCCGTAGAACATGTAGTGGTATTTTGTGTATTTTGATATCTAGCCCATGTTTCGCTTTGACTTCTTTGCCAACTGAACATGGATGCCCTGTAGGAAAGTTTGCATCTTTTGCATGAATCTGGTTTTACATTCCTATTTTAAATTTGAACCTTAAATTTACTGTAATCCAATGTATTGTACTGCAATTTACTTGAAAATCTACAGAAATCCATTGAGAATTAATTTATAATTTTTATTTTAAACTTTTAAAGTTTTACTTATGTGTACATATTCCCATACATGTGCACACACATGTCCTTATACATGTATACACACACATTTATAATTTTACTTCTTTTCACAGTATTTGGCAGCCTAGAGAAATTCCTAATTCTTTTCCTTTCCACGTGCCGTTTTTTAGACCCAGTAGTATTTCTAAAGTCTGAAGGAACATGCCATATTTTGAAAATAACTTAAATTTAATTGTCATGATCGAGTGCATATTTTTTCAGCAGGTCAGTAAAAGGAATCATGATTTCTAATGATCACGTAATGAGAAGCTAAAATTCTTTTAGAAAGTTGAATTTCATTCTTTTCAGTATTTTATTTCCATTTCTACCCTTTAAAGGGGAGCAGGTATTGCAAGGAAAATGCACATTGTTCTCTACTGGAGATCCACAAATATTGTAGGTTCTCAAGCCAAAAGAGTCTCAGGGCCCATCTGGTGGTGCAGTGGTTAAGTTCACACCTTCCACTTGGGCGGCCCGGGGTTCGCTGGTTTGGATCCCCCGTGTGGACCAATACTCTGCTTCTCCAGCCATGCTGTGGCAGGCGTCCCACATATAAAGTAGAGGAAGATAGGCACAGATGTTAGCTCAGGGCCAATCTTCTTCAGCAAAAAGAGGAGGATTGGCAGTGGATGTTAGCTCAGGGCTAATCTTCCTCAAAAAGAAAAAAATATGCTCACCATGAGATACTTAGCATTGCTGGAAACTCTGGGCTTCATTTTTGTGTGCTACAGTGTCAGTTTGACTACTCTTAAGTGTCGTTTATGAGTGAATACAATGGAAATTGAGGTGTTATCAGTTTCTAAATATTCTCATCTTCTTAGTTCTCACTGCTTTTGAAAGTATGTCTGCTATCTTATTATAGTGATGGTTACCATTTCCTGAATGCATCTTACGTGGTGAGCATTATACTAAGTACTGTATGTACCATACTCTGATCTTCTCAATTCGTTAAGGTAGATATTACCCCATTTTACAGACTGGAAGACTAAGAAGTTACTAACTTGTCCAGGGTCACACAGCTAGTAAGTACTGCCCATGCTCTTAAGGCAACAAAATGTTTAGATAAATCAAAATTGCTAAAACAAATAAAAATCAAGAAAGTGAGGTTTTTAAAATTAAAAATTTTTTGTCCTAAAAACAGAGTTAGACATGGCTATTAATTTAATGCAAATATGTAATGAATTACAAATGACTCTTCATAGTTGTGCTGAATACTTTGTCCGTCGTTGCCCTTATATCTAAGTTAGCTCTTATTCAGGAGCAGATTTTTCCTTAAAATAAACATAAAGTCTTACCCATAAACCAACCACAGTCTTTTGGTAATCATGTTATGTATATTTTGGAAAACAGTAATTATTTTAAGTATCTACCAGCTAATGATCCCTTTATGTTCAGGAAATTACATGGTTATAATGATATTTTTCTTAATAACAGGATGCTCATTTAAATGAGAAAATGTTTTGGATGTAAGCCAAAATCTACTTACTTTATTTTAGCGTTTTAGAATAATTTAGATTTAAGCGCTAAGAAACCTACCAAACTCTTGATTTCTTAATAGAGAAATACTTTTAGGCTGAGCCTTTGCCCACTTTTTAAAAGGTCTGTATTATTTCTTTTTAACCTTTACAGCGTTTCTAATTCTTTGGTTGTTAAATAGTTGAAAGGGTAATCTCTTCATTTTTCATACACGTAGAGACATGTACGTTAGCTGAATGAACAGTAATTTGGCTTTTTAGAATGATACACTCCCTCCCTGCCACCTTTTTATTGAAGGTTTGAATCATTTCTTTTTAGCCATCATGGCATTTCTAATTTTTTGGTTATTATTAAACAGTTTAAAGAGTGGTTTACTCTTTTTTTCACATACAAAGTGACATGCACTGTAAAGGAAAAGTAATTTGTCCTTGTAGGATCTGGGTATTTTGTTTTTTGGGTTTTTTTGAACAAGTTATAAGTTTGAAAAATACAAAGATTTGAATTGTTTGGGGAATGTAGACAGGGATAGTAATAGATTTGCCTCTATGAATCAGTTGAATTATTGACACTTGATGGGTGGGTGGCTTTGTGTGTAATGAAAACAGTGAAATTGGAGCCAGGAGTCATGGGTTCTGCCTCTGGCTTTGACAGTCGCTAGTTATATGGCTCTGGGCAAATCAACTAAGTCCCTGTTCTTCTAAAAACCCCAACACTTGTGTGATGTTTATGGACTGTATTCATGTAGGTCACTCTGTGTTTTTGTTTGTTTGTTTTTTAACTCTGAGAGCATTTAAGTCAGAATCAGAATGTTTAAAAATCTCTTGAAATGAATATCTATCCTTAATTCCTTCATGCAAAAATAATTTATTAAATTCCTTAGAGTTCTTTCTGAAGAGCAAAATGTTTAATCTGCTTTTAAAATTCCCAGTGTTTCTGGAAAGCCTCTTCTAGGTTTTTCTAAACTATAATGAAGAGATAGGTGTATATTACATGTAACGTGCTATGTATGAAGACACATTATATTGTTGCAGTACCCACATAGTAAGAAAAGAGGGTACAGGTTCAGTGTTAATGTTCTGGCAAACATTGATGTTATTAATAATTTTAATGAAATACATAATTTTTAGCAATTTTGGATTCCAGTACCAGAACTGAAAAACTGAGGAAGTGAGTTCTTTACTCAGACACTCTAGAAAGTGAGCTCTTTATTAAGACTCTTCTGAAAGACTCAAGAATAAACTGTAGATATTTGATCTTTTCCAGTTAGTATGGAAAACAATGTGAAAAATTGGATATTTTGTCTCAAGATGCAGCTCACAGTTTAAATTTTCATATTTGAAAGCAAGGCTAACTTAGTTACTTAAGCAATTGCGTTGACAGCTAACACTGTGAAAATTTTGAAGTTTGGTGTTTGTGTCTTTGATCTTTGTAATTCTAAGAAGAAAGCCTACGAATTTTAAGATTCCTTGATAGTCGACTGCATATCAAAGTGCTTTCATCTCTTGAAATGGTATTACTAGAAAGTCTTTTCCTGAATTATATAAAATTGCACTGGAATTGAAAATATATATGATACATACTTTTATGTCTGTATTATGAGTTAAATTATTTTTACAAATTGTACAGTTGGAGAAAATATGTATGGTGTACATTTAACATTACGAGACACGGAGACAGAAAACCTTTCTGGGAGAAGGGAACAGATAAAACCACTCCTTTGGGGGAAAGGCAGGAAACTCCTCTGAGAGAAATCAATGGAGGAGAGAAGGGTCCCTTAGAAAACCTTGTCCTTGATGTCTAAGGACAAACAGCCTACATATGTGGAGGCTGAACAAGATTAACAAAGAATGCCTCAACCTTCTCACCGTTAGACCAGCAAGCACCCATAAACAAGTGTCGAAGCAGTCAGGTGGGCTAAGAACATGGAGAGAGACCTCTGAGGCATAAGCTCTGTGAAAAAGCTGAAAGCTTGAGCGGAACAAGAACATTGAAAGAGAAAGCATCCAGCAACCCTGCTCCTACCCCAAGCACAAGGTAACGAGAGATGAATTTTAAGCTGGTGAGTTGCTGAGGGTAACGATGGCCAAAACAAAACCCAAATAGCACAACTCCTAACTAGATTGACTCAACTCCACACACTAAAGGCCTAGCAGAAGAAGAGGCATGCCAGTTGTCAGGCATAAATATCATTTATCTCAGTCTCTGTGCTCCTACACAAGATGTGTGGCTTTTAAACAAAAATTATAAGACAAAGAAGAAGGCAAGAAAAAAACAGCACACTGCCATGAGACAAAGCAATTAACAGAATAAGACTCAGATGTGATCTATATGTTGGAACTGTCAGATGCAATTTAAAATAACTATGATTAATATGTTAAAGACTCAAGTAAAAAGGTGGGCAACATGTACCAACAAATATCAACAGAGGGTTGGAAACTGTAAGAAAGAATCAAATGGAAATGCTAATCATGAAAAACATGGTACTAGAGATGAAGACTGCCTTTAATATGTTCACCAGTAGATTCAACAAAGTTGAGAAAAGAATCAGTAAATGTCAAGATAAATGGTGAAAAATTTACCCAAACTGAACCACAAAAATAAAAAATTGTGGGGAAACAAAACAACCAAAAACCCCAGAGCATCAAAGAGCTGTGGGGCAATTTCAAATGATCTAATACGTGAAAGCAGAATCCCAGAAAGAAAAGAGAGAGGTGGGAGTGAGGAGCAGGCATACAACAGAAAAAATATGTGGACAGCTCATGGCAAACTATTTTGCAAAAAATAAAGGACATCAACCACAGCTTCAGGAGAATCAGAGAGTACTATCCTCCAAAAAACACACACATACACTGAGATACGTAATATTCAAACTTCTGAAAAGCAAAGATAAATAGAAAATGTTCAATGCAGCCAGAGAAAGAGAGGCATTAGATACAGAGGAACAAAGGTGAGATTACAGCGGACGTCTCATTGAAATTATTCAAGCAAGAAAAATGGAATGCTATTTTTAAAGTGCTGAAAGAATTCAATGGAACAAAAATGCCTTTCAAAAATAAGGGAGAAATAAAGACTCTGAGAGAAACAAAAACTGAGGGAATTCGTTACTAGCTTACCTGCACTACAACGTGGATCTACTCAAAAATTGGAGGGCACTGGAAATGGAACAAGTGAAGGTAAATATAAAATAAGTTTTGTTCTTTTTAAAATTACTCTAAAAGATAATTGACTGTCTAAAGAAAAAGTAGTAACCATGTATTATAAATTTGTAGAATATATAAAAACAAAATGTGTGACAATAGTACAAAGGATGGGAGGAAGAAATTGGGGTAAGACTGCTGTAAGATTCTTATCCTCCATATGAAGTGGTGTAGTATTTGAAGGTACACTGTGACTAAAGATGTGGATTGTAAATCCTAGGACAGTTACTGAAAAGGTAAAAAGCAGTATGAACAATAAGACAATAGTACAGATAACATGGAATCATAAAAATAATCCAAAGAAAGGCAGAAAAGGAACAAAGAACAGATAGAAAAAATAGAGAACTGGCAAGATGATAGATTTTAATACAACTATATTAATAATTAAATGAAATTAATAAAATGTAAATGGCCTAAATGTAAACATACAAATTGAAGGAAAGATTATCGTATTAGTGAAAAAGCAAGACTCAAATATATGCTGTCTACAAGAAAGTCACTTTAAATATAAAGACATGGAAAGATTAAAAGAATGAGAAAAGATAACACAGTGCAAGCACCAATCAAAAGAAACCTGGAATAGCTATATTAACATTAGATGAAATAGACTTCAGAACAAGGAATATTACCAGTGATAAAGAAGGACATTACATAAGGGTAATGAGGTAAATTTACCAAGAAAACATAACATATGTATGAGTTTATGTTTGCAGCTAAAAATAGAGCCTCTAAATATATGAGGCAAATACTGATAAAACTGAAGGGAGAAGTAGACAAATCCACAATTTAAGTTGGAGATTTCAGCACTACTCTCAGTAACTGGTAGAACAAGTAGACACAGAAAATTAGTAAGAATATAGAAGACCTGAGCAGTGTTATCAAACAACTTGGCCTTACTGACGTTTGTGGAAAACTATTCAACAATAGCTGAATGTCTTTTCAAGTGCACATGGGATGTTCACCAGCATAGAACATATTCTGGATCAGAAAATAAACCTTAACAAAATTTTTAAGAAATTAAATCATACAAAGAATGTTTTCTGACCATAATGGAATTAAATTAAAAATCAGTAACAGGGGCTGGCCCCGTGGCTGAGTGGCTAAGTTGGCGTGCTCCACTTTGGCGGCCCAGGGTTTTGCTGGTTCAGATTCTGGGCACGGACATGGCACCACCCATGAGGTCATGCTGAGGTGGCATCCCACGTGCCACAACTAGAAAGACACACAGCTGAAAACATACAATTATGTACTGGGGGGCTTTGGGGAGAAAAAGGAAAAATTTAAAAAAATAAAAATAAAAAAATCAGTAACAGAAAAAATATCTGGAAAATCCCCAAATATTTAGAAGTTAAATAACACACTTCTAAGAGCTCATGGATCAAAGAGGTCACAAAGGATATTAAAAAACATTTTGAATTGAGTGGAAAATTTAATAATGTATCAAAATTTACAAGTTGCAATTAAAGCAAGGATTAGAGAAAAATCTATAACATTAAATGCTTATAGTAGAAAAGAAAAAGCAGGGGCTAGAGAAAAATCTATAGCATTAAATGCTTATGGTAGAAAAGAAAAAAGGCTTCAAGTCGATGGCCTAAGTTTTTACCTGAAGGTAGCAAAAGAAGAGCAAGCAGAAGGAAGAAATAATCAAGAAAAAAGTGAAAAATCAATCAAATCATTATTGTACTGGAGGTCCTAGCCAATAGAGTAAGGCAAAGAAAGAAATAAAAGGTATATGGATTAGAAAGGAAGAAAGAAAAATGTCTGTTCACAGAGAACATGATTTTTTAATACTGAAAACTATTTATTAAAAAACAGAGGGGCCAGCCCAGTGGCACAGTGGTTAAGTTTGCACATTCTGCTTTGCAGCCCAGGGTTTGCCGGTTCAGATCCCAGGCACAGACCTATGCACTGCTTATCAAGCCATGCTGTGGCAGGTGTCCCACATATAAAATGGAGGAAGATGGGCACAGATGTTAGCCCAGGGCCAGTCTTCCTCAGCAAAAAGTGGAGCGTTGGCAGTGCATGTTAGCTCAGGGCTAATCTTCCTTGGGGAAAGAAAAATGGGAGAAGGGGATTGTGTGTTAATGTCATAAAAGACAAAGACTGCTGGAAGTGTTCCAGGTTAAAGGATACTAAAGAGACAATGAGAAGTAAATTCAACACCTGCTCCTAGATTAGATCCTGAGGGAAAATGCTACGAAAGATGTGAATAGATCAACTGACAAAATTAAAATATGGATGAAGGATGAGACAAAAGTATTATATCTATAAAATGATGAAAGTAGTAAAAGTATTATATCAATATAAAATTATGGAAGTGATAACTTGTTATGTAAGAAAGTTCTCAGTCTTAGGAAATACTGAAGTATTTAGGAGTAAAAGGCCATGATATATGTAACATACCCTCGGATGGTTTAGGAAAATAATTATGTAGAGAGAGGAAGAGAGAGAGTGTTAGTGCAAATGATAAAGCAAATTAAGAATAAAATGTTGTAGGCAAATCTACGTGTTTCCAGTACTATTTTTGTTTCTGTAACCCTTTTTAAGTTTGAAATTTTCCCCCCCAAAACAAAAGTTTTAAAAAAGGTTCTTCAAAAGTGGCCAAAGAAGAGGGCCATCGTATTTGAAGTTGGAAATCGTTTTTCTCACAGTAAGCAACCATGAGGGATGAGGTAATGTCTGCCTCCAGAACAAAGAGCGGGTTTGCTTACTGCTTACTATAAAACGTCAGTTTCCCCAGCTCAATATTCCTCTCCTCTAATGCAGCCTGCTGTGTGTGCAGCCATCTGCCTGGCCCCCTGTGTTGCACTCATGTGAATTGACACAATCACACTGACGACCATACTCCTTGTTGTGCTATGAGTAAAGTGCTTTTTCTCTGACCCAGGAGTCTCAGGTCTTCTGCCAGCACCCGTGAAAAAGTAACAGGCTGACTTTTTAGGTTGAAAGGGTAAAATCAAATCCCAGACTTGATCGTCTAGTCTTCAGAACATGTCCTACTTCTTCCTATTTCTGTTCTTTTTCTCACGCCGTATTCTTTGCCGGGAATACCATTCCCATATCACCTGCCCAAACCTTACACGTTCTTTCGCTGTACACCTTCAGTTCTACTTTTGGCTTAGAAATCTCTCCCTCCCCAGATTCTTAGAAAATTTTTGTTTTCTCCATTACTCATTAGTTACCGCTTTCTCCCTCTCCATTTATTCCATTTCTTTCTCTTCTTCGAGCATTTCCCTTTTCCTTTTCCCCATTCTTTCCTTCCCTTTCTTCTCTTGTTTAAATTTAATCAGATTGAATATGACAAACTTCTGATTAGACTATGTCTGTGAGAACAATTCATTATATACACCTTTGTTCCCATATAGAGCCAAGTGTAGGATTCATTTATGTACCTTCACGCACCACATAAGGACATTTCAGTCAACAATGGACTGCATATATAGCAGTGGTCTCATAAGATTAGTACCATATAGCTTAGGTGTGTGGTAGGGTACGCCATCTGGGTTTGTGTAAGTAGACTCTATGAGGTTCACACAATGACAAAATCACCTAATGACATATTTCTCAGAATGTGTCCCTGTCATTAAGGGACACACGACTGTATTTCTGGTTGACTGATTCTTAATATGAGCAGCTGAAGTGTTCACCAACATGTTTTTTAAACTCTCATCAGTTAGTGTATTGTTTGCATAGATTGAAAGTACTAAATAAGGTCATAGAATTTTTAGGGTTGAAAGAGTGTTAGAAATCATTCGGGGAACACCCCTTCATTTTCCTAAAGAGGATAGGTCATGGTTAGCGAAATCCAGTATCACTAAGCAAGGACTTAATATCTGTACTTATTGCTTCATCTTACTATGGTTATAAGTGATTATAATTTTGTCGTACTGCTTTAAATTAAATTTTTTATTTCATGTACTGCTTTTACTTATTGGAGGTATAATTATAAAATTATCATTTGGATTACCGTTAATAAATTAGTTAGTGTAAGCATGTACATTCATGGAAACTTGGGTCAGATTTGGCTTTTGTGGTACAATAGTTTTCAAAAGGGCAACTCTCAAAATATCTAATTTTCAGAGGATTACTCCTATCCTCATTAAAATATGGTCTAATAAATTAGTGTTAAAATCTTTCTCTTGACCACTTAACCTATACACCATAGTGATTAGGATCTTTGGATTCTAGAACTAAATTTCCTGTGTTTGAATCCCAGCCCCGCCACTTGCTGGCAGTGTGACCTCGGTTATCTTACTTAACCTCTATGTTCTCTGATTCCTCCGTTGTAAGTGGGAATAATTATAATACCTAACTCATGGGTTACTGGGAGGTTAAATGAATTGGTACATGTGAAGTGCTTAAAAGAGTACCTGACACAAAATAAGTGATATGTGTTTTAACTGATACTATTGTTTACTAAAAGATGGCTAATAGGCCATGATAGTTTCCATTTAACTTGTCCGCTTACATAAGAGGATAGTTTATACAAGTCATCAGCTTCAGAGGGATTTATTTTACTCTTCTTTATATTTTGAAGGTTTTTCCTTTAGAGCTTATTTGCTCTAAGGAGTTCTTTTCACCAGTGCCTGTCACCATACAGTTTTCTTCTACACATTATTCTTTGTGTGTTTTGTATGTGTTAGATGTTTTGTGTGTGTTCATTTTTAAAAAACAATTTGATTTAATAAGTCCATTTTAGTGGCTTTTAAATAATCAATTCCATGAGTCTGTGCTATGCAAATGAGGATATGTAAATATTTTAGATGTGCACTTACAGAAGCTATGGTATATAACCTTATACCTTGGTTATATATTTCCACTTTACCCGCTTCTAACCAATATTCGTTTACAATCCTTTTCTAGATTATGGTTGATTAAAAGTACTAGGCCATATAAATACAAGTATGACCATACGTTGCTTTTAAGAATAAATGATCATCCAGTAACGTGGTCTAAGTAAAATGTTCTCTTTTTTAATTGTGTAGTCCTCCTCGCCATCCTCATCACAGCCTCATTCTAGCCACTGCAGAACGAAGGCCTCATCATTGTGTCACCATGCATCCCTGCCCTGGGTCAAACGTAACCATGTAGGCCCTGCAAAAGCTACCAGTCCATCTCTCCGTCTTCGTCGCTGGCGACCCTTCTTACGCCTACCATCTTTGGGTCTCCATTCTGTTGTAAGTGTAGTCAATCTTCCATCTCTTCTTCCAGTGACAAGGGCAGTCCATTTTTTTCCTTAAACTTCTTCAATCTTCAAAGTGCTGTTCTCTTGGTTCACTCAACCATTAGCTATTTCTCCCCCAATAAGATTGCAAGCATACCTCTATGCTTTGCAGTCTAGCTTGACTTTCACCAGTGCCTTGGTGAACATCCATCTTTCCACTCCATATCCTGCCAACATAAGGGTGCCTGCCTTTTGATGAGTACTGATCGACATTCATGATAATGTTTAAGTTCCTCTCTGTTATTGAAGTGAATATGTATTCTCTTACCTTTCATCTTTCCAATTTCATTTAGTTGACTTAGGTCAACAAATGCTGTGTACCTTCCAAGTTCTTTGCCATCTCTTACTTTATTTTTTTTCATGTTTCTAAATGTGTCTAAACATGACTTTAGCCTCTTGTCATGCTCTGGGGTCACTTTACTTACTCTATCCTTAATCTAATCCTTCATGGTGTAGGGTGTTTCATCTAAACTATTTTATTCCCTGAGGTGGCTCAGGTACTTGGTTTAATCTTGAACCAATCTTCCCTGCCTATTCAGTTTCTAAAGATCTTTTCTAAGTAGGAGGTGAAGATTTTCTCCTTGTGAATTGATGTAGGCTTCCCTTAAATTTTATGAATTCTCCTTCTTAGGTTGATAATATTGGCAAACTATTAAAAAGTATATTTGTTCTTGTAATCTTGCTAATTATCTTAAATGTTGAGATTGACAAAGGAATTCTGGTAATTCTCATAATTGAAATAAACTGCAGGATTAGGCAGCTATAGCTCTTGTCTTTCATATTTAGACTGTTAATAGCAATGACCGTGATTTGGTAGAGCTTACCTAGAAATGCTATATCTGAAAGATTTGGTATATGCCATGTATTTATAAGAAACTTGACACTTCTGTAAATCATCAGAACTTTTGAAGCCAGAGGAAGTCTGATTGCACATACATTTAATGCTTAAAAAAAATTAAAATTTGGCGTCAAACATTCTTTCCTCCCCCTGATTTACTCTTCTAGAGCTATGCTCAAACTATCAAGTGGAGCCTTGGCAGTTTTCCTTAAACATCTGCTTCCACCAAATATCAGTATGGTCATCAAAATAGCTTTTCATTTGTGCTGAGTATCAATAAACTAGTGTCTCTCTGTTTCATTATCCTCGTTGGGTCACAACATTTTGTCATTTTTATTCATTTATCCATTTGATATTTGTTGCTTCCCTGCTATGCCATACACAATGTTTGGCACAGTAGGAGATATAAGGTGAATTAGATGATCAGAGTAAAACTCTAATTAGGTAAATTCTTGCTTGGGCACAATTGATTCTAAATACGAATAAATTCCTTTGTACTTAAAAATAGTCTAAATATAAATGAACATGTCATTAAAATGGGCATTTCCAGTTTTCTTTCTTTTTTTTTCTTTTGAGGAAGATTGGCCCTGAGCTAACATCCGTGCCCATTTTCCTCTACTTTATATGTGGGACACCTACCACAGCACGGCATGCCCAAGCAGTGCCGCGTCTGCACCTGGGATCCGAACTGGCAAACCCTGGGCCGCCAAAGTGAAACATGCACACTTAACTGCTGCGCCACCAGGCCGGGCCCTCTTTGTTTTTATATAATGTTGATCTTTGCTTCATATTAATTACATTGCTTTTTAGCTTCATAAATATTTTCATAGCTTAGTGGTTAAGAACATGGATTCTGGAACAGCAGTGCCTAAGTTTGAAACCAGATTCTATCACTTACTAGCTGTGTGGCCTAGAGCATGCTACTTAATGCTTCTGTGCCTCAGTTTTCTTGAGAATGAAATGAGTATAACTATATTAACTACCTCATAGGATTTATATGAGAATAGTGCCTGGTATATATTTAAGTGCCATACAATTATAGATATATTAAACTATATTTTTTAATAATTCAAAACTTCTATTCAGTATTTAATTTCTGTCTAATTGATTTGTTATATCACTTTTGAATTTTTTGAGGTGATATGAAGTGTTCTAAATTAGAGAACTTTGTAAAAAATAATATATAAAAATATAGGTAAGAATGATCCAATCTATTGCTTCTGGGTT
Organism: Equus caballus; assembly: GCF_041296265.1. Classification (NCBI taxonomy): domain Eukaryota; kingdom Metazoa; phylum Chordata; class Mammalia; order Perissodactyla; family Equidae; genus Equus; species Equus caballus. The sequence goes on from NC_091700.1 coordinate 69,140,780, forward strand.
TTGCCTTTTGTTTAGTTATTTATTGGTTATTTTTTGAAATGGAAGGCTTACTAGAAATTGCTTTTTATTTATTGTTCTTGTTTTTAGTGGAATAATTTTTACACAATTGGATAATTGCAGATTTCAGACTCTCAGACTAATTGAAGTTAACCAAAGAAACAGGCTCATAATAAGTACTGAGGTTTTGTGAAAGGCTTAGAAGTTTTGAGCTTTACTTATCTTTTTAATGCTTTGAAGGCTTTTCATGCCTTCTTTAGAGTTTTATATTTTTAGTGTGCACTTTTGGATAAAAGGTACAATGATTCACAATTTTGAGCACTAGATTTAGTGATTTCTTACATTTGTGATAATATGGTATTAATATTGTAATAATACATAATGTTTATTTAGCACTTAATAATTTACAAAGTACTTGCATGCCTTTCGTTTAAACCTCAAAACAGCTAAGAAACCCAGTGCTCACAGGGATTGGGTCCATGTTCACGTCTCTGACTCTAATTGTACTGCTTTTACCTCCAGCACGGTTGTATTTGCCGACAAAATATGCAAAATAGAAGCTGTAAGATGTATTATTCTTAAGAGATGGTGTTAAAATAATTAATAGTTTTTGAATGCGTAATAGCTTAAAAGATTTAAGACACTTGATATCCTATTGGAGAATTATGTCTTAAAGTGAATAAAACAAGAGAGACCCTTTCCTCTTTGGTTAAAGAATTCTTTATAGTATTTTTGTTATAGAATTGAATTTATAGTTTGTAGAATTGCCTAGGTTTAACTTTGAAAAATTGAATTATCTTCTGGTCGTTGGTAAAATGAGGATATTGGATTGAGTGATCACTGTTTTTTATTCTCTCACCAGGAAAGTAAGGGACTTCATTATCACTATATTTAAGTATTTGGAGAAGTATCATGTTCAAGAGGGATTAGACTTTTTCTAAGATGACGGAAAATACTGGGGGATATACTTTCACCTCAATGTGAGGGATAACTAGCAAAACTGTCCAAAGATGGAATGGACTGCCTCAAAACTTACTGGCGGTTCCTTGTTGTTGGAGGGGCCACCACAAGATGGGGCTACCTGGAAAGGAGTCTGGTGTTAGAGCAACAGTGTGAAACTAGGTAACTTTGAATCCTACCAACTGTGGAATTCTTTAGTTCTCAATTGAAGTTAGGAAAAGCTAGTTTGCCACATCTGTTTATGTTGCAATTCTCTCGTTTATAATTTGAGGGAGATGATCTCTGAAGAATAATGTGAGATTAGATGAGTCACTCTATCTGTAATTGTTTCAGAAGCATTCAGTAAATCCAAGATAATAATGTTTATTCTGTACCTTTCAATTTCTGCATCTGGAAACTTCATATTACAACTAGTTAAAATTTTATAGTTACTTGAGGGTGGAAAAAAGTATAAATTCTAGAGTTAAGATACTATTGTGTTACTTACAGGATGTTAAATCACATAAAATATAATTTGACTTATGCCTCTTTAAAACTTTTGCCTCTAAAATTTGCACTTGTATTTCATAGTGATTGCATTTCATTTCAAATCATCTAGATTTAATATATAGCTAACACATATGAGTATTAACTGTGTAGTTACTGCATATTATAGACAGTGCCAGTTAATCGTATGTTGACTTTGCGTGAGTTATTTGAATGTCTAAGAGATGTAGCATATATTGCTCATGAAAATTAAATTTAGTAAGCTAAAAAACCCTAATTATAGTTTTAATTTCAAATAGTTCACTAAGAAAGCCAGAGAAAAATAGGCTACAGTTTATTGTACTTTAATTTGCTCGTATCTTCTCCTCCCCCGCCCCCCTGCCTTAATCTTTTGGGCTATTTTTTCATTTTTAAACTTTTTGAATCTAGGGTGAATAAAGGTATTTATTTTATTCTATTTGTACTGCATTATTCAAAAAATGATTTATCAAGATCAAGTCATTAAGGGAAGAACTCACTTTCTTGACGTCTTAAAATTTAACTTGAAAAGAATTTCTTTAACTCTGTTTATGCTATCATTAAATTTCAACGAATCTTTCCAGGCATTCATTTCATTCAGCAAGCACGAATTGTGCATCTACTATGTACCAGGTATTGTGCTAGGAGCTTGGGGCTTCTAAAAGGTGAACAAAATGTTAGGTTTTTAGATCAGTTGAGGTGAAGAAAGATGTGCTTTTAGTCAATGTTTTCCTTGTTCATGCGTGAGCATAATGTGACAAATGTAGGCATGTTCACTCTTTGTCCACCACATCAAAGATTGAGCCTTGGCTTATGTTGGATAAATGTTCTCTCATGTCATCTGATGTTATTTGTATGTGTTTACATGTGCTTGATGGTTTGTTTGACTACTAGCGTATGTGATGTGTATTTCCTCTCCTGTCCCAGGCCCCGAGTCCAGATGAAAAGGTAGACCTTCATTTCATTGCGTTAGTTCACGTGGATGGGCATCTCTATGAATTAGGTAAGAACTATCTTAATTTATGCTGGGGAGAGAAATGCTAAATGGGAAAGTCTGTATTTATGATAAATGGGACTGTTGATATTTATTGTGCTTCCTTCATTCGATTAGCCCATAACATTGAGTTGGCATAATGAAAGTTTTCCATTTAAGATTTTTTACTAGAAAGAAGAAAATTTTTTTTGATGTTCAAGTAGCTTGTAATTCAAGAATGTTTACATACTACCTCTGCATTTTAGCAAAGCAAGAAAGCAAAAATCGTTATAGGAAATTCCTGTAAATCACTTCAGCAACCTTTACTAAATTGTTGAGTGAATTATCATCAACATCTGGATGAACCATCTTGATCCTGAAACTACTTTTAAAAGATAGTGTAATAATAGTGTAATATTCATAATCACTAGTTTCTGTATTCAGTAATGAGTATCACTAGTTTTCCAGGCTTTTGTACTATCCCTTTGTATTGCATCTGATCTTTTAAAAGACTTTACAGGAGTCTGTGTTTTCTGGCACCAGTCCTTAAAGCATGTGTCAAAGTACCTGTGATTAATTACTTGGTATTTTGGCTCATACTAGCAGTTATTTTTTTACAAGTTTAACTATAGGTGGACTATTTTAGGGACTACTTGGAAGAGATCCTCATAATTTTAATTGATTTATTCGGACAGAAGAAACTTCTTATGATTCTTTCATAATTGGTATATAGTACTTAAGAGTCCTTCTTGTCATTCTCCATGAGACCTTCCTTGAGTTAAAAAGGCAAAATAAACAAAGAAGCAAAAGTCCTGTTCAGTTTCTAGATACTTAGTTCTCTTCTCATTTTCTGTCTGTATATGAACTTGCCACTTTCATTTTTCTTAAAGGCAAGAAGAGTTCTGAAAGGACTCAGATTGTGACTATAAATGTGGTCTGTAAAATTTAGATGGGTTTTTTTGTTTGGAATATGGCAACAGAATCATATACCTTATTAAAAAGAAATGGCTCTATTAAAGGGGACAAGGAAAGGAAAGAACATATTATTTATAGAAATGGACGGTCTACAACAGTAGAGAGATTTGAGTAGGAATCACGCTAAAATGAAAAGAAGGCATTGTTATGGGAGTATGTAACAGACCTGCAGAGCTATTTGGAAGATATACTCTGCTAATTCAGCCTATAAAATCTACATAGAGGTAAGATGTAATAGTGATGGGGATTTCGAATGTCAGACTGATTGTTAAAAGCTGAGTTTCTACTCTGAATTTTGAATAATAAGGAATAACTGGTAGAAGTAGAAGTTAAGAGTGTGCTGAGACTTACCAGACACATTCTCTTGACTTCAACAAAGTAGATTTATGAAAGGTGAAAGAACTGATAAATACAGTCCATAACCAGAGACTGTAAAAGTACTGGTGACTTTGAGAATGAGAGACTTAATAACAGAACAAACAATAGCATCTAAAAGATGTTTAGGAAAAAAACCTCTATCTCAATGAGATTAAAGAGTTGTCTAAAAAACTCAGTTTGACTGGTTAGCTAGCTCTCTGTGCTCAGAGCAGTAGATGGAAAGCCATGTATCAAGAGTAACCTACATATGAAGAATGATTCTCTTTTATAGCATGCCAAGATCAACAGAAAAAGATTTTTAAATTGGTTTAAAGTAAGAACATCAGAAAAGAAAGGCAGAACTACTGAGGTCTTGTTTGGTTTGGGTATCCTTTAGCAAGAAGAATTATCAATATGGCTGATAGATAATTAGAGCCCTTTGGGAATTACATTCTTTAAATGAGTTTAAAGAATTTCAGAGTTCTAAGGGTAAGCCATAATCTTTGAGATGTCACGGAGAACCGGGATAAGTACAAGACAAATGAAGATGGGCAGTTGCTGATTCATTGCAAAGGAAATTGACAGTAACTCTGATGCGGATTCCTAATAAATTCAAAAAGAATGTTGAACAAGGGGAGTGTTGAGCTAGTGAATAGAAAACAGTGGATAAAAGAACAGCATACGGTTTTTAAGAAAAAAAAATCGCTTCTTAAGTAACCTTATTTTTAAAAATATGATTGTAGACGTGGTGCAAGGTAATTTCTACAAGACATTTATTAAACAAAGGATAGTGGTAGTCTTTAATATATTCCTTCTGTTCTAAATTGTAGGGTTAACTGATGAAAGGGACTGAGTTATTGATCTTTTTGTCATCACGGTTTCCTTTTCCTTAGGGCTTCATGTAGTTCCCAGCATATGTAGAGGGGTGGAAGTATATATTTTTAAATAGATGTAATTACTCTTTATGGATAAATTAAAGCAAAGGGGTTTGGAAGTGAGTTCAGAACTGATTGACCCATCAGATTAAAAACCTGTTAAGCAAATTATTGTCTACCTGAAATAACAGAAATACTTTGAAACATACAAACATTTTTATTTTGAAATAATTTTGAATTTTTATAAATATTAGGGAAATTGTATACAGAGTTCCCATAAACCCTTTACTCAGATTCCATAGATTATTGAAAATAAGTTGCAGGCCTGATGCCCCATTATCCTGTAATACTTCTGTATGTATTTCCTCAAAAGAAGTAGATACTCTCCTATGTAACTACAATATGACTATCAAAATCAGGCAGTTAACATTGTTGATCCAGTATTACTGTCGAATCCACAGACCCTACTCAGATTTTGCTGATTTCACAGTGATGTCCTATCTAATAGGTTCAGAATCCAGTCCAGGATTGTGTGTTGCATTTAGTTGTCATGTTTCTTTGTCTCCTTTAATCTGGAATGGTTTCTCAATCTATTCTTGTCTTTCATATCTTTGATATTTATTTTTAAGAGTACAGGCCAGTGACTTGGAGATTATCCTTCAATTTGAGTTGTCTGATATTTCCTCATGATTTCTACATTTTTGGCACATACACCATAGACGTGATGCTGTGACCTTCTCAGTGCATCCTTTCAGGAGGCATGTGATGTCAATTTGTCTCATTATTGGTGGTGCTAACTTTTATCACTTGGTTTAGATATATCTGCATGGTTTCTCTATTATAAAGTTAATTAATAACTATGTTATATTTATTAATAAATAATGAATAAATATTTACCAGAAGATACTTCAAGACTGTGTAACTATACAGTTTCTCACTAAGCCTTTGTCTATCAGATTTAGCATCCGTTGATAATTCTTGACTGAATTGATTATCACTATGATGGTTGCCAAATGGTAATTTAAAAAAAATTTCCTCTAACATGAGAAGGTTTCCTTTTCCAGCTATTTATTCATTCATCCATTCATGCTAGAATGGACTCATGGATTTATATTTTACTCAAAAGGTTGCAATTCATTATTATCATTTGTTTTGATGGTCAAATTGGTCCAGACTAGGCCTTGAAGGGAACCCTTTTTTCCTCTTGATCTGTCACTGTCACTCTGAGCGCTTTCTAACTTTCAGGGGGAACAAGATGTTCCAGGCTCATCTTTTGTTTTTCCTGCTCCAGCCCTCTGTTCAGTTACCTCTCCAAAGAGCCCTGGTACCTTTTACTGAAAAATGGTATTTAGAACCAACTTCTGGGTGCTAGAGTGCTCTTTGCTACTAAGATATTGTTGCCTCTATGTCCTCTCAGAGGACAAAACTAGGAAATATTTGTATGTATTATATAAATATTCTCATACACACGTATGTAAATATGGGTATACATGCACACACAATCATATCTGTTTATCTGTATGTTAAAAGCATTCGTTGGGGCTGGCCCTGTGGCCGAGTGGTTAAGTTTGTGCACTCCGCTTCAGCGGCCCGGGGTTTTGCCACTTTGGATCCTGGGTGCAGACATGGCATTGCTCATCAGGCCATGCTGAGACAGCATCCCACATAGCACAGCCAGAGGCACTCACAACTAGAATCTACAACTATGTACTGGGGGACTTTGGGAAGAAAAGTAAGAAGAAGAAGAAAAAGATTGGCAACAGATGTCAGGTCAGGTGTCAATCTTTAAAAAAAATAAAAGAAAGAAGCATTCATTTACATCAACACTTCTTTTTCTTTTTTTTTCCTGAGGAAGATTTGCTCTGAGCTAACATCTGTGCCAGTCTTCCTCTTTTTGCTTGAGGAAGATTCGCCCTGAGCTAACATCTGTGCCAGTCTTCCTCTATTTTGTATGTGGGTCACTGCCACAGCATTGCCGCTGCCAAGATGTAGATCCACGCCTGGGAGCCAAACCCAGGCTGCCAAAGCAGAGCGTGCTGAACGTAACCACTAGGCCATGGGGCTAACCCTTACATCAACACTTCTAATTCCATCTAATAGTATACAGTTTATTCTAGTGTTCTTCTCCATTATCTTCCAGGTATTTTCTGATTTACTCATTCCCTTTGCATATAAACAAGCTCTTGGCTACTCCAGCGTAACGCTCAGTTGCAGACACACTGCTCCCTGACCCCACCTGGCCCACTGATCCTGGCCCGGCCCAGACAGAGCAACAGCCCTTCAGAGTAGGTAGCTCCGTTCTTCGTGGTATTGTGCAGATTCCAGCTGCCTCAGCCTCTTTGAGCTCTGCTCTCCTTCCCCTCAGCTCACTGAGACTGCTGTGCTCTGCTTCGGTTTCCCTTTCCTGCCCTGGCAGAAAGCTGGGACTACTCTTGGGCTCACCTACACTTCTGGGCTACCTGTTTCCCACTGTCTAAAAACCACTGTTTCAGGTATTTGTCCAGGTTTTTAGTTCTTTCCAGTAGGAGGCCTCATCAGGTACTAGTTATCCCATCCTGGCTGGAGGTGGAAGTGGCCTCAGTGTTATTTCTTGACTTCCCACATTGAAGATAAGGATTCAGCTTTCTTTTGTCACCCTCTTTCCTTACGCCTCCCTCCCAGTCACAAAATACCTGTTTTTTTTTTCTTCTTCTTCCAGTGTTATTATGTTAAGAAGCCTTGGAATTAAAGAGAAGGAATTGGAGCCGGCCCTGTGGCCGAGTGGTTGGGTTCGCACGCTCTGCTTCGCTGGTCCAGGGTTTCACCAGTTCGGATCCTAGGTGTGGACATGGCGCTGCTTGTGGGGCCATGCTGAGGTGGCGTCCCACACAGCACAACCAGAGGCACTCACAACTAGAACATACAGTTGTGTACTAGAGGGCTTTGGGAAGAAGAAAAAAGAGAGAAGGAATTACGTTTTATGGATTGACCTTGAAGTGCCACTTACAAGACATTTGAGATTGTAGCTTTGGATTTAGAGTATCAGTTAATTTTGGATTAGCATAAATTTATATAATTCTGGACTTTTTCATTTTTTCATAGTATTGAAAATATACTAGTTTGTTCAAGATGATTATAATTGTGGTTAATTATCTTTGGTGGTCAGTAGAATAATCCTGTTATTTAGATTGTTGGTCTATACTACTGCCTTGGTGTACACAATTAGTAGTAGTAATACATAAACCTTGTGGGTCCCTTTCATTGATATAAACGTGTCAGTCTTACTTAGGAGCTGTCTGATTTAGCTTTCAAAGTGAAGAAAGAATATTTTCATATTTCTGAGGGTAAAAACTGTGGTTGTAACTTTTAAAAAACTGATTAATTTTGCATATTCTTTTTAGGAAATTAAAGCTACTATATATTTCTAATAAATTATGTTTATGAAGATAATTAGGTTTTCAAACATGGAAGCAAGATTCTAATAACTTTTAACAGTAAAAAAATATTCCTAGAGGGGCCAGCCCCATGGCATAATGGTTAAGTTCGGTGTGCTCCACTTCGGCAGCCTGGGTTCTTGAGTTCAGATCCTGAGTGCAGACCTACACCACTTGTCAGCCATGCTGTGGTGACAACCCACATATAAAGTGGAGGTAGAGTGGCACAGATATTAACTCAAGGCTAATCTTCCTCAAGCAAAAAAAGAGGAAGATTGGCAACAGATGTTAGCTCGGGGCTAATCTTCCTCAGGAAAAAACAAAATAAACCTCATAGGGAGAAGGACAATCTGTGTATGACTCCACTCATATGAGGAATTTAAAATTATGGACTAAGAACAGTTTAGTGGATACCAGGGGAAAGGTGGGGTGGGGGGTGGGCACAAAGGGTGAAATGGTGCACCTACAACATGACTGACAAACATTAATGTACAACTGAAATTTCACAAGATTGTAACCTATCAATAACTCAATTAAAAAAAAAACCTCATAGGTAGCACATTTAAAATATTTGTTTTAGGATATTTTATTTTAAATATCTTTTAACTTTTGCCTCACTGTGGGAAAAGGGAAATGGAAGTTGAAAGTACATTATCTTGTACAAACAGCTAAACCTTCAACTGTTTGTCTGTTTTCCACAGATGGACGGAAACCATTTCCAATTAATCACGGGGAAACTAGTGATGAAACTTTATTAGAGGTAACAATAAAACTTGTTGGTCCACTTTGTGTTATTAATGTTCTTGTTATCTTTAAAACATCTCTAAAGATCACTTGTATAACATTTTCTCTGTGTTTGCATGCTTCCTTGTCCTTGCTTTCTTGAGAAAATTTAAAAAGAAAAATTTGAGTTAGTGTTAAAAACCAACAGCAAATAAAGAGATTTTCAGAGCTCTTTGTGTGAACAGGTGTCAACTTTGAAAAAGACGTGAAAAGTATTGAAAGAGTTGCACATCATATTTCATTGAAGCCAAGATACTGTTTGTATCTTGATCCCGATTTGAGATTTTTAAATTTATGAACAAATTGTGTGGCTTAGAATCAATGAAATATGTAATTTTCAGGTTAAAAGTTTCTTAAAAGCATTTTAAGAAAGAACACACTGTATCTTATAGTTTTGTACTAAGTAAATTAGGCTACTAACCATTCACTTTTCTGATGTGCTTTGTTATTTTTCATTTGGAAAAAGAAGTCTGTAGAATAAAATCAGTATGAGTTAGGAAAATATGAAACACTTATTTATCATTTGTAAGTAAAACGCTTGTTTATCAACTGAAAAATTATACATTTTTTTTCTCTATAGGATGCCATAGAAGTTTGCAAGAAGTTTATGGAACGTGACCCTGATGAATTAAGATTCAATGCAATTGCTCTTTCTGCAGCATAGCTTGTCAATAATGGAAACACCAAATACTGTATTATTTGCAACAAAAATTAAATTTCTGCTGCCATACACTAACTCAAAAATTTTGATATTTTCATTAACTTGACTGATTAAACTTTATGTGAATTAAATTTTGACTTAATCCATGTTTTGTATTATTTTTGCCCAAAATTAAAGCTGCAGTTCTTTTCTTCCCTTTCTTTCTTGTGAAAGTTTTACTTCGTTTGATGACTAGCAATAGCTTTCTTATTCTCTTTAAAGTTAATGGGAGATTTTGTATTGAGACACAGGCACAGTTTCCCTCTGCAAAGTAATGACTATATATTATATCGTATGTGTTAACATATTTATTTAGGAAGTGTTTGTTGAGCATCTACTTCTAATGAGCTGTACACTGTTCTAGATGCTGGAGTTACAGCAGTGAACACTATCGACAAGTTCCTTAGTCATGGAGCTTATGTTCTTGTGAGGAGACAAATAAGAAATGTGTTAATAAGATATAAACCAATGATAGATGCTATGCAGAAAATTAAAGTCATATTTGTGTTAGAGAGTGACTGGGTGTGTCCTTTAGATTTTCTGGTCAGGGAAAGCTTCTATGAGGGGGTAACTTTGAAGTTGAGATCTGAATAGCAAAAAGTATCCGGTCATAGAAATGTGGTGGGGAAGAGTAGAGGGAATAATTAATGCACAGTCCCTAAAGCGGGGAAATCTCGCTGTGTTGTAGGACGAGAAAGAAAGTTCATGTGACCAGAGCATAGAAAGTAATGGGGAAAGGAGCAAGAGATGAGGTCAGCGAAGCAGGAGCTTAGTGACACAGGAATACAAGAAAAGGCATTTGGATTTATTGCAGGTGTGATGGTAAGCCATTGGAGGGCTTTCAAGGGTGACCTGGTTCGATTTTTAATTTAGAAGATCACTGTTGACTACTCTGTGGATAATATATTGGGAAGAGAGTTAAGAACAGAGGTAGACAGACTTGTGAGGAGCCCACTGCATTAGTTCAGTGAGAGGTGGTGATGGCTAGGTCTTAAAAGTAGTAGTAATTTAGAGAGAGGTATGTGAGCGAATTTAGGGTGTGTTCTGAAGAAGTAAGGGCTTTAGTTGAGTCTTAAAGGATAGGTGGAAGGCAGTGGAAAGGTGGAAGGTATTTGTAAAGCTGAGTCAAAACATGGTTGGTGTGACAGCACTGTCCTGTATTTTTTTTTGTGAGAGTATTGGTTACACAGGTATATACATTTATCAAAACTCATTGAATTGTTCATTTAAAATCTGTACTTCACCATATACTATACACTTTACCTCAAAAAAAAGGGTTGGAATGAGTATAGCAGTAAGGAGAAAGACCAGATTGGTCCAGAATGAAGTTCTGAACTGATAAAATTGAGTGTAGATGTTTATACATGATTCACTGAGTTAACACAGATTCCTTACACAGATTCGTTCTGTCATGTAAGTGGTATTTTAGAAAGAGTAATAGAGCAGTGGCTTGCAGAATGGATTAGATCGTTGTTATTCTCAGTGTAGTTACATCAGTATTACCTGGGAAGTTGTTAGAAATAAACAATTTCAGACCCCACCCTAGACTTGCTAAATCAGAACCTGAATTTTCAACAAGATCCCTGGGTGGTTCATATGCATATTAAGTTTGGAAAGCACTGTATTAGAAAAAATAGACCATAATGAGGGAGATCGCTTTGGAAGATATTTAAATTTACCACCATTCTATGGTGAAGAGGGCCTGAATGAAGTGATTTCAATAGGGATGAAGAAATAATCTGAAACAACTTGAAAAACTGTGTATGTGGGTGATGTTTTCATGATGCAATAACAACAACCAGTTCTACTCTGTTGTTAAGTTGTTTGCATCTTGCTCTCATGTCTATCTTGTATATTATCTTAAATATTTTAAATATTCCAAAACAGTTTCATGCCTGTTGCCTTGCTGGATTTCTCTTACTGTATAATTTCTTAAGTCCTTAATCAGTGGCATCTCGCTGAGAATTTACATAGTTTCTCAGTTTGCTATGAAGAATGCTAACTTGGCAGACTGTTAATGAGCAAGAAGAGTTTGAGGTCAAGTACCTTTTGAAAACATTTGAAGTTTGAAAAAAAACCAGAACTCCTCAGAGCTTTTTTTAAAAAAATTATTCTATGTATTATGAATATCATTTTCTAAACATTTTATGGAGCAGCATTTAGGGCTAGCATTCCTTTGCACACACTTTTAGAGTGAGAGTCCCTTGTGGAATATACAACTTGAAAATTTTCTCTTGCTTCTCCCATCTTAGATTTATGTCTAGAATTTTAGTCCTTCAGCTGTATTTCCTGCAGTACTTTGTTTAGTCACTTTCTTAAATCTTGGCACTTAGTAGAAGAGATTAATGGTTAATTTTGTATGGAAACTTGTAGAGAGACACTAAGGGGGGTCAAATTGTGGGTCATTTCTGTATATTGCTGTTAATGACCATAATATATTTGGGGGAAACAATTAAAATAAGAACTGAAACTTTTAAGTGTTTTTGCTTGGTGCACTTTTGGGAATTGACTAAACATCACCTTTCACTGGGTATAATGGTTTGTTTTAAATTATTGTAAAAGAGGAACATTTATGAACTCCAAAATATTTAACCCGTAGTATTTACCATGTTCATTTGTGACTAAAGTTACCTGTATTATATGGTGAATTAAACATTAATATGTCTCAAAACTATCTTTAATTCTGTGTAGAAATTATTTAAACAAAGAAATAGGATTTAAATTTAGTTTCATTCCATCTTAAATCTGTTTGCAGTGCATATTATGTGAGCTTTGTAATTGGGTTGTATATAACCTTGTGAAAGGTGACATGAGTGGAGCCATATTAAAATAGAGTGGAGCAGCCTTTTCAGAGGAATTGCCTTCGCATGTCTTGTTTTCTTTATCTCCCAAAATGGACCAAACTGTCAACATTCCAAGAAGTCAGAAAGGACAAGAATATCCTGTTTGTAAGGACTGATGAAACTGGACTTTGCTGATGACTGAATCAGTAACCAATCAACGAAGTACAAGTCTAGCCTTTTACTGATGACCGAATCTCAAGCCAATCTGTGAAGTACAAACCTAGCCTTACCTCATCTAGCACCAATGAACTCTTCCTTAATACAGTTCACCTCATCCTTCCTTTTTCGCATAAAACCCCTGAGCCCCTCTCCTGTAATTGGGACACTAGTTCCTACCTGATATCTGTGCTCCCCGAATTGCAATTCTTTGATCCCAAATAAACTCTTTGCCTCTTAAACTGATTTCTCTTTTTGCTGGTTGACAACGTACAGCCTGCTTTTTTCATTTAATGAAAACAATATAATTTAAGAGAGATTTTTAGCCATTAATGTTGCTCAATACTATAGCTTTCAAAAGAAGCATCTGCAGGCTTAAGATTCCTATATTGGTGCTTGTAAGAAAATTGTGAAGAGGCATATTTTCATCACTTTTTAAACTTCTCAATAGAAATTTATTTCTTTTAGGGAAAGCTTACATATATGTATATACACAACATATATATATATATATATATTTGTGTATGTATGCATGTGTGTGTATATATATATGCATTACCTGGGAACTAACAAGTATATGTATATACACACACAAATGTGCATGTATATATATGTACACACACACACTTGCACACATTCATACCTTGAATAGGCAAATAACTGGTCTAAATTTTCTGTGTATTATTTAAATCCTTGACTAAAGTTAAAGTAAAACCTCTTTGAAGAGGTTGTAAAGTTTTTCGAGCTAACTTAGAAGACTTTGTACACACACACTTAATGTTTTTTATCTTACAAGATTCTCTGCTAAGATATTAAAATGAGGTTCCTTGTGCTTTCAACAAAATTACTACTGAAAATCAAGTCGAATATACTGAGTTTTCAGATCGGAGAAATTGCCTTGTCATTTCTTTTGATTTCAAAATTTGACCTCTTAAGTGAATGAACTTTGTGATGTAGAAGGTTCATCTTCAGGAAGGGCATTTTTTCCTTTGTGCCAACGGAGCCAGTTGATCAGACTAATCCACCATGCCTTAGTTTCCTGTATATTCCTGCTTGTTTGCTTTTCAATAAAAAGTTATTCTAAATTTTTCTCTGGACTTCTTTGTTTAGGATAGTGGTTCTGAACCTGTCTGTTGCTTCCACCTGCTTGATAGGTGGGAGTTCCCAGTGTGACATTTCCACAGTCCACATCTAGATGTTATAGGGAAGTTATATAGACAATAAAGGCTATATATTATAAGCATTATCTTATTGTCTAATTGATATGGTGGTTGAAAATCCCGGGTTTAGAGGCATTAAATGTGCATAACCTATACTGAAAGCTATTTTGCAAAATGGATTATTTAAAATGGTTGGAAATATATAATAAAGCCTTTCTAATCCACAAGACATACGAGTATGAATTGAATTATTCAAAATAAAAATCCATGTGGTCAAGAATAAATCCCAAATGATATGAATGACACATTTTAATTGATTCAAACCTGTGTCCTTTATCAATATGTAAACATAGATGGTATTTCAGTTATGTTCACTAGTGTGTCCTTCAAGAACTAAAGGATGAGATCTCTGTGTCCTGCACATGTTCTGTGACAACAAGATGAAACCAAATTGCTTGAGGCTTTGTTTGTATCCTAAACATAAATGACTTGAAACACATGCAAAGGTTGTAAATTAGACTATTCTTTAAAAATGTCGTAAAACCTGTCTGCTGAAAAGTTGTGTTACCTACAGAGATTAACGACCTGTGGTAGAAGATGACAAAAGATTACATTTGACTTTTCCTTTAGGGCTAAGCAGTAGAAAGTTGTTTTTCTTTACTCTGCTATGAATACTGAGTATTTGAAGCCAGAAGTTCTTCCTGTCCGCCATCTCCACTATAGAAGTATACACATTTGATAATAGTGTACACAGGAAAGTTATGTTGTTTATATTTGTTACCATTGAGACCAAAGCATGCTATTTCATGGCCTGGGTATAATTTAAAAGATGCATCTTCTGAGAAACTGATTTCTTTTATAAACAAAATGCAAATGCTTTAAATATTTCTTTATTTTAATATAATAAGAATAATTGCTCTTATAGCTGTATTCTGGTAAGGCTTTATAATCAGGTACATATGAAGTATTCAAGATAAGAGCACAACAGTACTGATTTTAAGAACTTTAGAAAGTATGGCTTATGGGCAAAATAAACACAGGAAGAACGCTTAAAGCCAACTGTTCACCTTACTGTTTTAGTTTTTACCCTACTTTTCTCATTTTCAGAGGACAAGAGCATGCACCTCCGTTGCTTCAAGTGTTGCAGTAAAGGCTTTTAGTTTTTCAGGGCTGGTAGCCATCTACTGTTTCTTTACTGTGCATGGAATGCCTAGAGAAAGTGACATCATTAGCTAAATTAATGAACATAGGAGAGAAAATGTTTGGGTCAATTTATTCATATCCCTTCAATATTAATTCTATAGTTGATAGCTATGTAGACATTAGGGATTTGTTGAGAAACTGACCAAGATTTAAAATGGGATCCAGTTCTCAAACTTTTCCATCTCAGGAGTCCCTTAACATTCTTAAATATTATTGAGGAGCCCAGAGAGTTTTTTTTTAAGATTGGCCCTGAGCTATCATCTGTTGCCAATCTTCCTATTTTTTCCTTCTTCTCCCCGAAGCCCCCCAGTACATAGTTGTATATTCTAGTTGTAGGTCCCTCTGGTTGTGCTATGTGGGACGCTGCCTCAGCATGGCCTGATGAGAGGTTCCAGTCCGCGCCCAGGATCCCAACTGGCGAAACCCTAGGCCACCAAAGCAGAGTGCACGAACTTAACCACTTAGCCACAGGGTCAGCCCCCAAGGGAGCTTTTGTAGGGGTTGTATCTGTTGATCTATGAATATTAGAGAGTAAAACAAATTTTAAGAATATTAATTCATTTAGAAATAAAAATAAACCCTTCACTTGTTAACACAAATAACATTTTTATAAAAATAACTATTTTCTTAAAAATATTAGTGATAAGAGTAGCATTACTTTATATTTTTGCAAAATCTCTTTAACATTTGACTTACAGAAGACCACTGGATCCTCCTATCTGATAATCAGTTGAAAGTGCTTACTGGAATTGGCAATTTAGAGAGTCGGTGGTGATCTATGTCAAAATTTCGGAGAGAGTCACTTGAAGACAAGGACCATGTCTCTTGCACGCCATTTTATCTTCAGTGTCTGGTACAGTGCTTGGCATATAGTAGGAGCCAGATGATATTCGGTAGGTAATTAAACTATACTGTAGTGGGTTGAGCCATGAACAGGAAGTGAAGATATGGATTCAGGGTGTAAAGGCACCTCCTTCAAGGCTCTTCGTTGAGAAACGGAGAGAAATAAAGTCATAGCTGGGTTGGGGGTAGGGTCAGCAGAGGGCTTTTAAAAGAGTATTCCTACGTGAGGAATGAAAAAAACAGCAGAGAGAAATTGAGAACACAGGAAAGAAATGAGATGATTGAGGGGCCTAAGTGAGGGGAAGACGTATATATCTAGAAGAGCATTTCAAACTTTAATGAGCACATGAAGTCCTAGATCTTGTTAAAATACAGATTCGATTCAGCCTTTAGATGTGGGGCATTTCCAAACGAGCACCCAGGCTGCTGGTCTGAGGACCCCACTTTGAGTAGGGAGATTCCAGAACCCAGCTGAAGAGGGGAACCTTAGGCAGGAAGAGTGGCCACCTCTTCCACTGAATTTTTTTTTTTTTTTTTTTGAGGAAGATTAGCCCTGAGCTAACATCTGCCGCCAATCCTCCTCTTTTTGCTGAGGAAGACTGGCCCTGAGATAACATCCGTGCCCATCTTCCTCTACTTTTTTATATGTGGGATGCCTACCACGGCATGGCTTGCCAAGAGGTGCCATGTCCGCACCCAGGCTCCGAACCGGTGAACCCCTGGACCTCTGAAGCAGAACGCACGAACATAACCACTGAGCCACCCAGGCAGCCCCAACTTCCACTGAATTTGGAGATCCTGGCTGATGGAAATTTTTAAGAGAGAAATTTTTTCCGATATCCAATTAGTACCCTTTCCCACTAAGTGGCTACCTTATGAGAATTTTTTCAATAGAAAACCTCTGGCCTCGGTAATGTAGAATTTCAGTGTTCTCACAGTGCTTGATTGATAGCATGATACTGAAGTTATGGCATAATATATAGTGGTTCTATAAAAAAAAGATTCTTAAGATCTTTAACAATTACCTAAATGTCATTGCTTCATGAACAGAGCTCAGAATCCCAGTGTTAAAAATGGTTTGATTCTTGCCTCTGACTGAGCGATCTCAGGCAAACTATTAACACCTTAAGTAAAAGTATTCTCATGCAGGTTTTTTTGTTGAGAATTATAAATGTAATACATAAAAGCTAACATGCAAAAATGGTAGCTATTATTATCACAATCACCCCAAGAGTGCAATAAGCTGTATTGAATGTAATTTCCAAGTTTGTTTCATGAATCATCAGATTCACCTAGTTTTCTAAAGGATTTAAATAAGAAGATGGAATGAATAGATCACATTTCATTTCCATGTACAAGGGAACTGTGCATATTTCTCTGTGACTCGGAAATGGTTTAACTTTAAAAAATCTCAAAATAGCTGAAGTTAGCAGACATGCAATTTAGCAAGGATGATTGGAATTTTGGTCTTTCCTGTAATAATGCTATACCAAAGCATACTGCTCATTAGGAAAACATTTTTATCTGGATCTTTTACTCCTGAGGGGCAAGAATGCTGTTTTTCTTTTTGATAGCTACGTTTACAGAATCTAAAACACCCTCAGCAATTATTTCAACATTTCAAGTTATTATTACTATTTATGCTTCATTTATGGCTATTTGAATTTCGATTAATTTCAATATGGTGCTAGAGTGACAAAACAAGTTCGCATAAGTTCAATATATGGTTATGGTATAAACCAATTTCTTTTTCTTTTTTTCTTTTTTTTTAGGAAGATTAGCCCTGAGCTAACATCCATGCCCATTTCCTCTACTTTCCACGTGTGATGGCTGCCACAGCGTGGCTTGATAAGCAGTGCATAGGTCCACGCCTGGGATCCAAACTGGCGAACCCGGGCCGCTGAAGTGCAATGTGCAAACTTAACCGCTAAGACCTTGAGACAGCCTGTGGTATAAACCTATTTTAATTTTTATTACAACTGCTATGAAGAGAAGTAGGATATACAATATTTCCACCTTTTAAAGTTGGACTTCCTATCCTGAGAACAGACCTCTGAGCCCTGGAAATTCGGAGACAACTCATCAGTGCCCATGTCTGGGTGAGTGTGTTGACCGTACCTCCAGGGAGGGAGTCAGCAGCATAGAGGTAATATATTGTTCTTTGACTATTTCTATATTGTCACTTTGAAAGCTCTAAGGTATACTGTCACCATTTGGCTTTCTTCAGGAGCACTTGCAGAGGAAAAGAGGTGAGTAGGAGGTTAAGAAGTAAAATACTGCAAGTGAGATAAAATTAAGTCAGTTTTGCTGACCAGCCCCAGGTATATTTAACCTGAACTTTTATTGTCAGTAGCCACAGTATAGCAAATATTTAGCCCTCTATTATCAGCTTTGTAATCATTGTTGATCTCTGACACTGGTAGAATTTGCCTGTGTGGTGGAGGATAGTAAGATAGCATAAGGCCTGTTGTAGTTTATAAGGTGCTTTCGCATACAAGGTAGTAAGGACATGCGGAAATCTCTACCGAGCTTCTCAAAGCCAGTTTTAGTTTTGGTTTGCAGGCCCAGTGTTATTAAGATCCTGCTGGACTTTGCTTTGAAAAGCTTTTCCTCAGTCTTTTTCTAGATCTTGTAATTGTCTGTAAGTACTACCTTCATAACTCATGCTCCTGCTCTAGTCATGCCTTTGAGCGCTTTAAGAATGACAAGCCCAGGGATCCTTTCAAAGGAACCAAACTAGAAGTGGATGCTTGTGGTGGGTGTCATGTTGATTTATGACCACGCTCCTACTCTGATATTAGATCTATTCAACAGACATAGCAGTAAACATAGAGGATACTAATGTCTGATTTTGAAAAATTTAGTTATGTATAAGGAGAGTTTATTTTGTCCCATTACGTTGGCTGAATATGTCATGATACCAGTTAAAAACAGATCTGAAAATTAATAACTCTTGCTTGTTTGATTTAGCATCCAATAAACTTTTCTCTCGCCACTAGGGCTTAATGAACAAAACACCTCTTTGGTAAAGAATTCTTCTGGCATGAAATACTACTGTAAAAATTATTTTGTTGTACAGATTCAAATGAAAGATTAATTTTATATTGCAATTATTTTGAAAATGATATGAAATTTCTACAAGCTCCTAGAAGAGCAAAAATAATGTTAAGTGTTTCTAAAATTTGAACTAAACTTAAAATATTCTTAGCATTTTTTTGCGCGTATGAAGAAGACTGGTCCTGAGCTAACATCTGTTGCCAATGTTCCTCTTTTTGCTTGAGGAAGATTGTTGCTGAGCTAACATCTGTGCCAATCCTCCTCTATTTTATGTTCTTAGCATTTTATTAGGTACATATTTATGTTTGACTGTTTTGGAACCAGCATTTATGTATCTTTGTGTCTCTCCTAGCAAACATAGTACCTTGGAAACTCAGTAAATGTCCATCATTACACAATAAATATTTGTTGATTAGTTATTTTTCATTTTTCCCCATTTTAATGTTTTAGCTTTCCTAGTCATGAATTTTTCCACAGATATCAATTTGGAGATTAAAAGAAATTCTAGAAGGACTATTCCCGTTAAGGTAAAAAAATGTCTTGTAATTCCTAAGGCAGAACCAGAAAAGTCAAGTCACTTTTTAAATAATTAAATTGGTAATTTATTTTAGGTGTTGTCAAGTAAAATTTTTCTTTCAAAATGATGAAAAGCTTGGCTATTGAAGCTTACCAATTTAGATTTGTTTTTATATATGTTATAGGAAAATAAAAAATACTGAAAATCTGACCATGGTGTAATTAGGAATAAAACTTTGGAAAGTGAAGTGATGGGTGAATAACATTCTTCCTATAACATTTCACCACTAGGAGGATAAAGTCAGTTCATAAGTGCAGATGACACCCAGGTGTCTCTTGGGTATTCCTAAATCTTTGACCTTTTGGAGTTACATTTCCTTTAATTTCCAAATAGAATGCTTTGAATGACCATCCCAGGCTTCCCCAGCTATCTCCAGGGATACTCAAGAGCACACCTATCTCTAGCCATCTCTGGTTCAATTGTATTCTTTTGCTGAATTCTCAATTTCTATTTCAGTTTCTCATTGTGACAGACAGTGACCCTTCCTGGGTACCACTTTGCCTCAGGCCAGACATTAACATCCCCTCCAAGGCAACACTGACATAAAGTGACGTATCCAACTTTACTGAAGACCTCCACGCTTCAGGAAAGAATTAGAATATAGCAATGTCTACCCTGACCTTAAACCTATACTTTGAAGATAACTATTCTTGGAATCTAAAGCAGAAAAGGGAAACCCTTTGTGGGTATATCCAGCTTCCTGGCCTTTCTGCCCCACATCGAGGCCTGCTCTCATTTGTTGGAGAGAACACCTTTGATAAATATTATGCAGGACCGATCTCCACCCTACTTTAAGAATATTTCACTCACTACCTACAGGAGATGGTTTCACTCCAGGACTCAGACCCCCTTAGATACATGAACACATTTTCCAAAGTCTGAGTTGCGGAGGAAGTGATGGGGTGGTGGTTAATATCTATAGCAGAACAATACAGGATGGCTGTTGGCATGATAAATGCTGTCTATGTTGAGGTTTCTGGGACAGTAAACATAACTTTTCTTACTCTTCCTGATGTCTGCTGATCTCCTCTGGCTGCCTTTGGATAAAACACACTCACACAAGATCTCCCAAGGTCAAACAATTATGCTCAGGGATCGAACAATCTAAGTCCATGCTAGTGGAGGGAACTGTGTCTCTAAAGCCACTCTATCTTTCAAAGAATTTTTCCTGTCCACAATAAGTAGCCTTTTACATTTTACACAGCAAAGTTTCAGGCTTTTTTAATGTTTCTGATTATCTAGACCGTGCCCAGCCGCCTATCTCTGAAAAAGTAAAATGGAGCTGATTATCATACTTCTTCCCATAGCAGAGCCATATAGCCCTAATCACTACCTTGAACTATTCAAAGATCCAGCAGAAGAAGCTATGTGTGTGTAATCTGTGGGGACATGTGTGGGTTTTTGTGTGTGTGTGTAGCCTTGATCATATCAAAGTCTTAGGCAGAGCTTCCTCTCCAGTTAACTGTCTCAGCAGGAAGAAATAGAGGTCTTCTCTTTCTGTCCTGAGAAAGCCCTAACCCTCAACATCATGCATTTATTTTTTTAAATTTCAGTTTTATAGAATTGAAATAGTTTGGCCTGACTGGTCTATTTCCGTCCACAGGAACCAAAGAAGTTTATACTAGAGTTATGGATGAAGCATTCCTAGTCGAAGAACGCCTGGGAGACTTTGACAGTTTACCTCAGAGACCATCTGGTTCTGTTCATGTTCCTTGTGAGCATTCTAAACTCATCCCCATGTTCAAGGAAACCCCATTACCTCGTTTCATACAGAACCTTCTGACTGAGCTGGGTCCAAGGCTGGCCTCTTCTGTGATTATTTCCAACTCTTGAGGGGAGCACCTGACCTGTCTCCACACTGACTGAGAATTCATGGCTCTGCGGGAACTCTGAAGAACAGCCAAGGGCTTCGTTTCACAGCTCTTTGTAAGGTTTCTTCACACATCATGAAAGGGAGAGGGACGTTTGTTAGAGATCACTGTGCTCTTACAACAGAGTCCCAGACTAGTATTAGGGGTAAACCTCGGAGCACAGTTTGGGTCTCGTGTTTCACAGCCCAGTCCATTTTGTAGTTTTTGAATCCTTTCCTTTTTGAAGCTAATATATTGTTGATATCCATATAGTATTCACAGAATAGAGAGAATGAAGGAGTTATGAAAAAAACCATAGTTTGAACTTTTAAAAATTTCCGATAATGGATGGGCTGTTTCCTTTGAGTCCAATTTCAAAATGTAAACAAAAATGGCTATTACAATTCTAAAGTATTAATGATACATGATACAGTAAACACAGTGCTTAGTTTTTTTCCTGCCTTTTTAGTAGAACGGTTTGAGCAGATAGTATGCTTGGTGCTCTTTTCAAGTAAACTTAATGAAAGATCAGGTAGAACTTCTCTTCCAAAGCATAAAAGTACAAAGAAAAAAATATGATTTAGAGAAATCTGGACTTGACTCTTTTTATCTTTGATTATCATTACTAAAGATATCCTTTTAGGGAAAACAGAGTTTATTTTACTCATTTCACTGGGCTTCAGGAAGAGGTTTAGTAAACACATGTTTTCTCTATCTTCTTTCCCAGAAGCCCCAATAGCTTTTTTTAAAGCTAATTCTAGGGTAAGTCTTTTTCATCTCACTGCTATCACTTAGAGAATTATAGTGTGGTTTTGCAATTCTGGCTAGAATGCAGGACCTTAACGAAAAAAAGACTTAGATTTTATGTGAAATAATTTGAGTTCAATGATAGGAAACTCTTCTATGTGTTAAAAAAAAAACAAACCCAAAACCGTTAAGATCTTTACAGTAGGAAGAAAATAACCAACTGCTCTTCAAATTATGGTGTTGGTCCCATGTTTTGAAAGTTACCATCTCAGTTGATCTCTTAATGAGATGTCTGTGCACACAGAGGCAAGGTCGATAAGAACCCAGGGCTTCTAGCCTATCCCTTCTTGGTTAGCCATCCAGCAGATTCAGAAGACAAATGGGGGACCCCTGCCTTCACCCACTGGGCTAACACTCAACACCATCCTCAGGCTGTGCAGAAAACCTCCTCAAGGTTGGTCTGCCTTTTGGGGGAGTGACAGAACATGGGACTCACCTTGTGTTTTCCCCTCTTCTGTTTCCTGGTGCATCTACATTCCCCCCTCTTATCTTCATTTCTTAATCATTATCTGCAACAATTTGGCTTCTTTTTTTCTCTCTGGCTTCCATTGCCAAAGACAGAATTGAACCTACCTGTTTGAATATCATTATGTAAGTACTGACAACATTGTAATCCTCTAATTACTAACCTTGAAGAATGTATTTTGCTGGGTAGAGATGGGATAATTAGGACTTTATCATTATACGTGTACTTTTTTTGTTTGCATGACTTTTATTTTTTCCTGCTTTATTGAACTATAATTGACATATAACATTGCGGAAGTTTACAGTGTACAACGTGATGATTTGATACGCATATTATTGAGAAATGATTACTATAAGGATAGTTAACACCTCTAACACCTCACATAATTACCATATTTTCTTTTTGTGTGTGTGATGATAACACTTAAGATCTGCTCTCTTGGCAACTTTCAAATATATAATACAGTATTGTTAACTATAGTCACCATACCATACATTAGATCCCCAGAACTTAGTCATCTTATACCTGGAAGTTTGTACCTGTGACCAACATCTGCCCATTCCTCACCTCTCTCCCCTCATCCCAGTGCCTGGCAACCCCTCTTATACTCTCTATTTCTATGAGTTTGGCTTTTTTTAGATTTCACGTACAGGTGAGAACATACAGTACTAGTCTTTTTCTGTCTGACTTATTCCACTTAACATAATGCCGTCAAGGTCCATCCACGGTGTCACAAATGGCAGGATGTCCTTCTTTTTTATGGCTGAATAATATCCTATTGTGTATATATATATACACCACGTTTTCTTTATCCATTCGTCTGTCAAATGGACACTTAGGTTGGTTCCATGTCTCAGCTATTATGAATAATGCTACAGTGAACTTGGGAGTCTAGATATCCCATTGAAATAGTGATTTAATTTTCTTTGGATATATATCCAGAAGTGGTATTGCTGGATCATATGGTAGTTCTATTTTTAATTTTTTGAGGAATCTCCATACTATTTGCCATAGTGGCTGCACTAATTTACATTTCCACCAACAGTGCACAAGGGTTCCCTTTTCTCCACCTGCTTGCTAACACTTATCTCTTGTCTTTTGGATAATAACCATTTTAACAGGTGTGAGGTGATATCTCATCGTGGTTTTGGTTTGCATTTCCCTAATGATCAGTATTGTTGAGCATCTTTTCATGTACCTCTTGGCCATTTGTCTGTGTTCTTTGGAAAAATGTCTATTCAGATCCTCTGCCTATTTTTAATCAGATTAGTTTTTTTCACTATTAAGTTGTATGAATTTCTTATATATTTTGGATATTAACCCCTTAATAGATAGATGGTTTGCAAATATTTTCTCTCATTCTGTAGGTTGCCTTTTCATTTTGTTGATTGTTTCTTTTGCTGTGCAGAAGTTTTTTAGGTTGACGTAGTCCCACTTGTTTATTTTTTCTTTTGTTGCCCGTGCTTTCGCTATATCCAAAAACTTGTTGCCAAGACCAATGTCAAGGAGATTTTCCCCTGAGTTTTCTTCTGGGAGTTTTACTGTTTCAGGTATTATAATTAATCCATTTCAGGTTTTTTTCGTGAGTAGTGTAAAATAGGAGTTTGATTTCATTCTTTTGCATATGAATATCCAGTTTTTCCAACTCCATTTATTGACGAGACTATCTTTTCTCAATAAATATTCTTGGCTCCTTTGTCAAAAATTAGTTGACCAGGGGCCGGCCCGGTGTCCGAGTGGTTAAGTTCGTGAGCTCCACTTCAGTGGCCCAGGGTTTCGCCAGTTTGGATCCTGAACGCCGACATTGCACCACTCGTCAGGCCACGTTGAGGCGGTGTCCCACATGCCACAACTAGAAGGACCCACAGCTAAAATATACAACTATCTACTGGGGGGATTTGGGGAGAAAAAGCAGAAAAAAAAATTAGTTGACCATATATATGTGGGTTGATTTCTGGGTTCTCAATTCTGTCCCATTGGTCTATGTGTCTGTTTTTATGCCAGTACCATATTGTTTTGATTACTATAGCTTTGTAATAAAGTTTGTAATCAGAAATGTGATGCCTCTTGCTTTGTTCTTTCTCAAGATTGCTTTGGCTATTCAGGGTCCTTTGTGGTTCCATAGAAATTTTAGGATTGTTTATATTCTATTTCCATGAAAAATACCATTGGAATTTTGATAGGTATTGTATTAAATCTGTAGATTGCTTTGGGTAGTATGGACATTTTAACAATATTAATTCTTCCAATCCAAGAACATGTGATATCTTTTAATTTATTTGTGTCTTCTTTAGTTTCTTTCATCAATGTCTTACAATTTTTAGTGGTCTTTCACTTCCTTCATTAAATTTATTCCTAAGTATTTTATTTTTTTGGCTGCTATTGTAAATGGGATTTCTTTCTTAATTTCTCTTTCAGATAGTTTGTTGTTAGTGTATAGAAATGCAACTGATTTTTGGTATGTTGATTTTCTATTCTGCAACTCTACTGAATTATTTCATTAGTTCTAAATTTTTTGGTGGAATCTCTTGAATTTTCTCCCTATAAGATCATATCATCTGAAAACAGAGACAATTTTCATTATATTTAATATATTTTTTTCATCTACCTTCTAGGAGCAACTCTTCCTGTTAATAAAGTGTTATATAAGCATGGGAAATATACATGCAATCCAGATGTTGGTTCTCTTTGAACCCACTAGGGGTGCCATGTTTTGTGAACCATAACTAACCACAGTGCAGAATTCAATTCTTTATTAGAAGAATTCTCACTGTACCTGTATGCTCTTCTTGCAATTCTTTCCAGTCACTAGTTCCCTTCTCTTTTATAATCTTTGCCTCAGACATCATTCAGCCCACTTCTCTCCCATCCCTGTCTCCTTTATAACACAGAATAACCTTTTTTCCCCAATTCACCTAACTCTTCTCTACTCTACCCCACCTGCTTGCTTCAAGAAACTTGGGCCTTGGGGCCAGCCCCGTGGGTGAGTGGTTAAGTTTGTGTGCTCTGCTTCAGCGGCCCAGGGTTTGCCTGTTCAGATCTTGGGCATGGACCTAGCACCGCTCATCAAGCCATGCTGAGGCAGTATCCCACATAAAAGAACTAGAAGGACCTATAACCAGGATATACAACTATGCACTGGGGAGGAAAAAAAAAAAGATTGGCAACAGATGTTAGCTGAGGGCCAATCTTTCAAAAAGAAAAAAAGCAATAGAAAAAAAAAAGAAACTTGGGCCTGAGTTACCCTTCTACTGTACCAAAGCATTAACTAACAAAGCCAGTCTCTCTGTGTAGAGCAGTTCTCAACTGGGGGTGATTCTGCCCCCAGGGACATTTGGAGACAGTTTTGGTTGTCATACCTACAGGTGTGCTACCAGCATCTAGTGGGTGGAGGCCAGGGCTGCTGTTAAACATCCTACAATGCACAAGAAAATCCCCATAACAAGAATTATCTGGCCCAAACTGTCAAAAGTACTTCTGCTGAGAAACCCTGCTGTAAAGAAATTCATATATTAGCTTCAGTCATCAATGGTATTTTCTACTCTGCTACTTTCAAAGTTTTATTACTTCTGTGCACTAGGAGTTATAAGTGTTACACACGCACACACTCCAGTCAATAAACAGTTGTTGAACACTAGATATATGTCAGGCACTGAGCCAGGCACTCTTAAACTGCTCGTGGTTCTCTGAGGAAAATACATAGACCATATAATACCTTGTGAAAGGGACTATAATTACATAGAAAGAGATATCTAGCCTAGCCAGAATGACTTGCAAAGATTTTTTTGGAGGATTCTGAGAAGGAAGAGGCCTGAGCTGAGCCTGGGAGAATAAGTAGGAGAAAGCCAGGCAAGAGAGGGAGAGAAGCACATTTCTCACAAAGGGAGAAACATGGGTCAAGACGTGGTTAGGAAGTGGGCAGGAGCAAATCCTGAAGGATGCCACTTAATGTGCTGGCAACATTCAGATGGTCCCTAAAGGCAACTGGGACTCCTTGAAGGAGGAGTTAATTGGGGGAATGTGTTGGAGGCGCGATAAGATTTACATTTTAGAAAAGCCATATGATTTCTGAAATCTAACTGAGGCTAGTGAAGGCCTGACCTAAGGTAGTGGAGGTGGGGATGGAGAAGCGTGGCCAGTTGGAGGGATATTTAGGGGACAGAATAGACGGGACTGGGAATGGGGTGGACATGAGGGTGAGAGACAAGCAGTCCAGCATGAGCCTAAATTTTAGGCGTGGTATCATTTACCAAGTCAGGCAAGGCAAGAGGAGGATGAAGTTTGTGGGATGAGATAGGAAGTAAAATTTGGACATATCTTTGTGTCATACAAACTTTTTCATTTTTTGGTGAGCAAGATTGGCCCTGAGCTAACATCTGTTGCCAACCTTCCTCGTTTTGCCTGAGGAAGATTGTCGCTGAGCTAACATCTGTGCCAGTCTTCCTCTATTTTGTATGTGGGACACCGCCGTACCATGGCCTGATGAGCGGTGTGGAGGTCCGAACCTAGGATCTGAACCTGTGAACCCCAGGCCTCCGAAGCAGAGAGTGCAAACTTAGCCTCTGGGCTCACCCCTAAACTTTTTCATTTATAAAAGTAATATATATATATATCTCTTGCAAAAAATCCTGTAAAGGAGAGAGAAATATAAAAATCTCCATTTGGAAATAGCCAGCATTAAAATTCAGGTGGTTTTTTTTTCCCCAATATGTTCTATGTGGAAAATTTATACATTTTAAAGAAACAATCACAAATTAGGGTGCTTTATATATTGCTTTTTTTCACTTTGCTATGTATTTTTAAACATCTCCCTGTGTCACTGAATCTCCTTTTACATTTTAATGACTGCACAATATTTCAGTCTACGGGAGAACCATAATTTACCCCACCATCCCCTATTGTTGGAGGTTTAGATTGCTTAGGGATTCTCTTTTTCAAGAAATTATGCTTGTTGCCATCACAGTTTGAGTCCTCTAGAAGCTGACAGATGGCATTTGAGGCGCAAGCTATTTATTAGGGATTGACCCCGGTGAAGCACAGAGGGAAGAAGCAGGGAGCATCGAGGGAGAAGGTGAGCTATGACACTAGCCTGCAGCCTCAACAGACCCCATGTCCACGGAAAGGGCTCCTTAGAGTTTCCAGTATACAGTGGAAATGACTGGACTTCTATAACCTCAGGTCACTCAATCACCAGATGAGGCTGCTCTGGGAGGCCCATGACTTCAGGTGAGGCTGTGCTCAGCTGAGGCCGACCTCAAAGGGGCTGACAGTTGGAGGCTGTTGGCTAATCATGCTCCTTACCTAAAGGGAGGTTTGGTTAGTGCATCTCTGAGTCCACAGAAGATGCTCATTTTGTGCCTCTATTTTCGCTCGTATCCTTAGGGTTAATTCCCAGAAGTAGAATTGCTGCAATAGAACACGGGCATTTAAAAAATTTCAGTATTTGTTGCCAAATTACCTTCAAGAAAGATTGTACCACTGTCTCCCACTGACAGTTCATTTCATCACTAATGTATAAGAACATGACAATTGTACTGTTTAAATATTGAAAGGCACCTCAAATTCTTTTGGGAAATAAATAATATTCTTGATGTTTTATCGCTGTGAATTTCATTTTAAACTCCTAAGGCAGGTTACCTTTCTCCGCAGAGCTGTAAAAATCTTTCCAGAAGGATACAATACTCTAATGACTGACGTTAGCAGGCAAAGAATTGGATTTAGGTCTTCTGAGTCGCAAATTTGCAACACTAAAGAGACGGAAATGGCTGGTGCCTGAACTGACGTGAAACAGAGTTTGCAATACCCTACAGCTCTTTCTATGTGAGTATTTGAGCAAATAAATGAAATTCTCATTTATTAGGAAAAAATCCATATTTGACACACTACTGTAAGAGAGAGACTAACGGGAAATAACCATCATTTATTAAGTGCCTACTCCAGGCCAAGCAATGCCCTGGGCTTTTACCTACACCATCATATTTAATTCTCACAACAACCCTTTGAAGTAGTTATCATCACCATATTTTTCAGATTAGGAAATTGAAGCTCAGAATGTTTGGTAACTTGGTAATCTTAGGCATTCATATTCCCAAGTCTGTGCACTTCCTACCATCCTGGGCTGCCACTCCCAATGCTGTAAGCCAAGTTACATACAGTAGCTTTAAACAATATAGTTTATGTACATAGTAACTACAGTAAAAATAACGCTCATGAAGCTTGCAGAATGTCTGTCTTTCTACTGGACTGGAAATACATAGGATTCAGTGTCCAAAATGTTTTCATTTTTGTATCACTTATGACACCTAGCACTTGTAAAGCACTCATTAAATATTTAACAGAACAGGTCTTGAATAGCCAGGAAGAAATATCTTCCCAGTTTCTTTCATCCTCTGTCCTCATTTCGGGTTTGGCCTGATCCTAGTGTAGCCAGAAGGCAAAGAGATGATCCGGTGAACAGCCTCCCACTTGAGCAGGAACAACTGTCAGCTCCTCTAAACAGACCCACTGATTACAGACAGTGCCATTGAATGAAAATAAAACTAACTAAAAACCATCCTCTAGAAGTCACCCCAATCCAGAGGAAACCAGGGAAGTCTTCCTTCAGAAGAGTAAATGAGTTCTAATTCAGCCTTTAGATCTAATTTCCAGGTAACAGGAAATGCAGAGGAAAGAGAAACATGTGGAAGACACCATAAGAAGCCGTAAGATAAACCCAGAAGGCTGCCTGGTTTCTTTAACAAGACAATGCTATTCTAAAAAAAGGAGGAGGAGGGGGCGTGGAGAAGGAGGAGCCTATTCTAGGTTTAAAAAGATGTAACCAGACGCAATGCGTGGTCATTGTTTGGATTCTGGTCTAAGTCAGCTCTAAAAGACATTTTGGGATCAGTTGGGGGAATCTGGGTCTAGATTGGGTATAAATTGATACTAGGTGATTATTGCTAGCTTTAGGAAGGTGTGAAAATGGTAATATGGTTATGTAGAAAAGTGTCCTTTAATAAACCAGATGTATATTGAAATATTTGGGGTGAAATATAATATCTACCTTTTCAGCAAAAAAGGTGAGGAAGTAAATAAGGCAAAATATAAACAATTGTTAAACATAGGCGCCAGGTTTTAGCTATTCGTATACTAGTGTCTCTGCTGTATGTTTATCGTTGTTTCTCATCATAAACGATCCACCATCATAGATTCATAGGAAAAAAAAATCAAACAATCATAGGAAAAAAAGGGGGGGTTGCTTCCTTTACAGGAATAAGAACCGATCTTTATCTTCCTCCAAAGGTGACGCCATCACCGTGTGGCCTGGATGGGACTTCAGGAGCATCGAGCGCGGTTCCAGGGAGCCTAGACAGACAAGCAGGTTCCTTTCTGGAGATCTGCTTTGTGTCTGAAAAGAACCCAGTAAGGCAACCCATGAACCTCCGACCCTCCCGCCCTGCGCACCTGCCCAGGGCCGCTGTGGATGCTGAATAATCTGGCACCTCACTGCCTCGAGTGTACCCAAACCACAAAGGGTGGAAGGTTTGACGCTCAGGGGGGAGGTCGGTCAAATGGCCAGAACTGGGCGGAGTGGGCGAGGGGCGGGAGGAACGCAGGTCTCCTGAGCTCGAACCCTCGGCGGCAGGACGGGGCTGGAGCGGCAAGTACCCTCCGCCTCACCCACCTGGAAGCGGGGCGAGGCGGGGCGGGCCCAGGCTGGGGGAATGGGCGGCACGTGCCAAGGCCACTACCCTCACCTGCCGCCAGGAGGGCCCGGGCGGCCGCGGGGGGCGGGGGCTTGGGCTGGGGACGCCGCGTACCTGGCGGCGGGGCCCGCGCGCGGCGGGACGGCGGACTCGGCGGGAGCGGGAGCCGCGCGCTGCGGGTTCGGACGGCAGGTGAGGGCGGCGGGCCTGCCGGGCGGGGCGGCTGCGCGTCTCGGCGGGCCGCGTCCCCAGCGGGGGAAGTTTCTTGGCCGGGAAAGGTGCAATTGTGTGCAGCTATTCCTGGTATGTCAGGCGGGCCGGGCGGCCGCGAGCCGAGAGGGCGCCGCTTCCAGGGGCCCCGGGAAAGGGAAGGCGGCCAGGCGGGCGGAGGCGGGAAGGATGCGGGCGCGGGGGCGCATCCCCTCGGGGCGGGGCTGCGGGCCCTGCGGGCAGCGCGGGAGCGCGAGCGTGGCCTGGGCCACCGCCTCCTGGCGGACGGTGGCATCCCTTGGCCCAGACAGTCTGACCACAAAGGCGGCTGCGGTCCGGAGCCTCGGGGAGCCGCAGGGGGGGCGGACGGAAGCGGCGACTCCGCGGCCGGGGTGGGCGGCAGGGTGACTGGGGCGGGGCCATTCCGGGAGGGCGGCGGCAGCGCTGCGACTTTTGAAGTCCAAACAGTTGTCCCGGCCGGTGCCGCGCGCCGCCTCTAGTCGCCCTCTCCACCCACGGCGCCCTGCCCGGCTGCCAGGTCCCCTCGGACCTGGGGTCGTTTTCAGGAGTTTAGAGAAAGCCAGGTCTTCAAGTTCTTGTAGGTGCGAAACCTTAGCAAGCTGCAGAGGGCAACAAAGGGAAAGGGCACCCGGGCGGCTTGCGGCCGGGGCAGGGGCCGGGGCGGCGGCCGAGTCGCGCGCGGGACCCCCGCCCCGCCGCGCACCCACCGCGTCTCTCTCTCCTCGTCTTGCCCTAGTCTTGAAGGGATGGAGGAGGCCGAGGCCGACTGCGCCGTAGCGTTCGCGGAGGCCCAGAGATGGGTGGAGGTGAGTGCCTTTAACTCCTCTCCTTTCCACGTGAGTTTGCGGCCTCGGGGCGGGCGTCGCGAGGTGCGGGCGGCCCGGCCACTCCGCGCTTTGGCGTCCTCCCGGGACAGTCGCGGGCGCGCAGCCGGCGGGTTTGCCTGTGCTGTTTTGGGGACTTAAGTTCTGCTTCTCCTTTAACGTCCAGCTAAGTTTAGCGCTGAGCTCTCTGCGACGGTCTCGCTGGCTCCCCCGGAGCTCCTGGGCCAGGGCAGAGTCGAGCGCGCGCCCACCCGCGTTGGGGACCGCGCCTCCCTGTGGGCCAGCCCACGTTGGCACCCGGACGCCCGGGCTGTCTCTCTGCGGGGAACAGCTGGCCCTGGGTCCTCTGGTGCATGTCTTTGGGATGGGTACAAGTGGGAATGCCTGACACAGGTCTGCACGGGCAGTATATTAAGTGGATGTTCTGTGGGAGGGTGAGTGGAGGAGTTAGACACCTATGGCGCACCTGGAGAGATGCTTTCTCCCAGGCAGCATCCGGAGCCCAGGGCAGGGGAGCCAGGGTTTGTACTTCTTCAAAGTCGACTTTGATGAGACTAAGATCTCCTAGGGTCATTCGCTGAAGGCTTGTTAATTTCCTAGTTGTGCCTCAGACGGTATCTTCCATTCGTTTCTTTCCGATTAAAAAGGAGATGCTCTCTTGGAGGTTTCTTCATCAACGCCTTAGAGTTACGTTTATCTGTAGAAGGTTAACACCAGGACTTTTAGCCGTTATTCAGCTGTATGAAACGACTTTTTAAATGGTGGTTAAGAAGTCTTCCCGGCAGATGTGAATCAGGAATAACTGCTTGTTAGAAAATTGTTGCCGGCACCAGCCTTGCAGTCATTTAGGAGTTATTGATGCCACGTGCTGGCTTTCTCAACGTATTTAAAAATAATTAGGCTTAACGTTTAGTCCATGGGAAAAACATGTTCAAGAATACCAAAGCAAACAGTGTTGAAAAAGAATTCATTTGTCCTTAAAGAAATAAATGTATATATGTGGAAAAAATAAAGAGCATAAACTTTAAATGTTGCATTTCTTACGCTAAAGGAATGTGAAACGTGAGTAGCATTATCCGCTGGATAGTAGGGAGGGGGTCTAAGAAATCAGGTTTCGGTGTCTTTTTTGGGCTGAAACGTTAAGCTAGTCTGAAGGTGACTTAGGTGAGAGCAGAGGGCCTGGAGGGGGAGGGAGAAGAATAAACAGTGTATTTTGACTTGAAATGAGAGTGGAAAAATTCCAGCAATGTAGTTAAGAGAAATAACTTCCCCCATTCATAAACTTTGAAAAGTCAAGGCTTCCAAAGTAATTTTCCATTAGGAGTGTTTGTCCTGCATAATTTTAGAAAAGAAATTGAACTTTTTGCATTTGAGTGGTGGGCTGGAGGGAGGGAAAAGGGAAGAAATGTAGGGACATTTTTTGGTCATACATGGCTCCCGTGTGGAGTTTGTATCTGCGTGCTCTGTAATTGCTTCAGGAAATCTGTGAATATGGATGGATTCACACCTTTTTCTTTTTTAGTATGCACACTTTTAAAATCTAAAAATTCCTTGTTTGTTGTAGCTTGATCATAATTGCATGGGATTTCTGTGAGAAATTTGTATCTAACAAACTTGATGGAAGTGTTTTGTGGTAAAATATATCATAGAGCATCTTCCCACTCCCATGTCACCCCATCTGAGAGTGTCAGCAATGATTTGGCAACTCTCTACAGTGCTGTGTTCATCATTAGCAGAGAGCCAAATTTTTCTAAAGGCTTTGCCACATCATTTTAATATAGTTAATGAAATAAAAATTAAGTGATTTTTTTCTAGTGCCACAGGGAGCAAGGCGTTAGGTTCATTGAAGATATGTGAATACTTCACATATTCACATATACTTTGGGCATTTGAAGTGATAGCAGTGTGTTCACTCTTAGATTTAGTTTTTCAGTTAGTGTCCAAATTTGTCTGTCTACTTAGCTTTGCCTTTACAACCAAAGCACATGTTTTAAAATATTGTTCTTGCCAAAAGAAGCAGAACGAATGACTCTCATTGCCACAGCTTCTTAACTCTAAGAACCCCTAATTTGAAGATAAAATATTGATTCTAAAGTGTATTTTGTAAAGTATTTTGGAAAGTGAGGAAGATTATAGTGTAAATCTTTCTCCTGCTTGGTAATATTCTTACTCTGGTTTCCCTTTCTATCATACTTTCCTCTACATATGTTGAAGCATAAGTGGGTCCTTCATTTATATGTGTATATATATGTATTATAATGTTATTTTATATAAAATGTATATTATGTATAAGCTGCTGCCTTTATCCTCAGCTGCAGCTTTGAATAACCCAAGGTCAAGAAGCTCTAATAACCTTGTAAAACTTTGAATGATGACCACAGTCCATGTCAGTATGTCCTTGCCATTTCCGTTTTCCATCTGTCTTTTTTTTTTTTTTTAAAGATTTTATTTTTTCCTTTTTCTCCCCAAAGGCCCCCAGTACATAGTTGTATATTCTTCGTTGTGGGTCCTTCTAGCTGTGGCATGTGGGACGCTGCCTCAGTGTGGTTTGATGAGCAGTGCCATGTCCACGCCCAGGATTCGAACCAACGAAACACTGGGCCACCTGCAGCGGAGCGCGAGAACCCAACCACTTGGCCACGGGGCCAGCCCCTCCATCTGTCTTTTTAAACAGCTAATATATTATTGCCACAACCAAAGTGAAAGTTTTATTTATTTTATTTTGGGAGAGGGGGGAGAAAGGGTGAATTGAGGGCTAGTGGTTGTTATTCTACCAATTACTATCATTTTATAACTCTTTTTTTGTTTCTTTCAAATTGTTGGATACTTAGGAGTGTATATATACTTACTTCTGGTTAGTTTAATATTTCAATTCAAAACAAGTGTAGGAATGCTACCCTCTAAGGTAATTCCATGTAATGATATTGGATTATTATCTGGTTGGAAATACTGTTTGGAATATTAATAATGTAGCAGAGCTGGTTTATGATTAAACATCGGTTTAGCCCAAATCATGTAATGGTCTGAAGGCAAGGCAGAGGGGAAGCTTGATTCCAGCAAGGTCGTGGAGGGGCTGATGAAGTGGTAGAAAGTACAGCCTGGACTCTAATTTTGGTCTTTTCTGCAGCACCTTTTCATTTTCTTACCTAATAGTTGCCTCTGTCTCTCTGTTTTGGGGCATTAAAACGCCTTGTAGTAAACAGACAGAATACCAATGAGATTGAAAACTGGGTATATAGCTCATTGCCTTGGTTGGTGACCAGGTTCCAGTCTGTGAGTTAATGTTGCTATCTAGGTTGAAGTTTAAATACAGTAGTAATTTTTACGGCTCACAGGCTAGCTTAAATCATTTGCCACGCATCTGCTCTTCCTCTTATCTCTGGGTTTGATTCTTTTAGCATTGCTGTCACCCTGTAGAAGGACTGAAGGGATGCCAACTTGAGCTCAGGGCCAAGCCTGGCACCAGAATATGGATGCTTCCCTGGTTACTTCCCGTTGGTCTGTTTCTCCACCTGCCCCCTTTTATCCTTCAGGGCTGTGCTGGTCAGCCTCTTGGTTTACCTTGGGTGCTGCATTGTTAAAGCATTGCACTCTGTGGGTCTCCCGTTGATAACAGCAAAATAGTTCTAAGTGATTTCCCTTTTTCTCTGCAAACTGCACCCCTTCTCCTAGAGGTTTCCAACCTGTGGTCTGGTGTGAAAGCGTTTGCTTGGTGCACATGAATCCTTAGTGTGGTGCGGTGTCGTCTGTCAACTAAATGAAGGTCTCATGGATTTGTCCTGTTGCTTTCCAAATGTGTGTAGAGTGATAAAAACATTCATTTGAAAATGTTACTGAATTCGTAGAAGCATTTTGGGTAATGATATATAATTTCTGCTAACAGATATTAAACTTGAAAATACTATGATGGTAAAATTTGTTAAAATTTTTAACTGTTAGGAAGCGATTCTTATACTAGCTGTTGCAGCCAAAATAATTTTTTCAAAATATAAACGTGATTTTGTTAGTTCCTTGTTTTCTAGGAGTTGTGAAAAGCTTTAAAGTCCGTAATTCTTACATTATGCTGTGAAGCATAGCGTTCACAGCTCTTTACAATCTGGTCTCTGCCTATATATCTGTCTTTTCGGGGTCATTTTCTCCATAACTATTTGCATTTTTGCCAGATAGCATAGAGATTAAGAGCACAGTTTTGTGCATTACATATCTAGTACTTATTTTTCTTGTAAATGGGAGTTTGTACTTCTTGACCACCTTCATACCATTCACGATGACTTCTGTGTGGTATATTTGAAAGCTGCTGGGAGAGTAGATTCTAAAAGTTCTCGTCACAAGGGAAAAAAATTTGTGTGTAACTATATGAGGAGATGTATATTAACTAAACTTTCTGTGGTGATTGTTTTGCAATATGTGCATGTGAAGTCATTATACAGCACCCCTTAAACTTCTACAGAGCTGTATGTCAATTATATCTCAATAAAACTGAAAAAAAAAAAAAGTGCACAGTTTTGGAATCAAGTCATTGCTCTGGTCCTGGCTCTCTGCTGCTGAAAGCCAGCAGGCCTCAGGATCTTCTTTGAACCTCCCATGGTGGTTGTGCTAGTTAAGTGAGTTGCTGACTGCAGAGCAGTTAGCGCTCCCTAATCCTTGCTTGTGTGTCCCCAGCGCGCAGGATGCTGTTTTCTCGTCTGCAGGCTATTGTGCTCGTTATTCCTTGCTTACCCGACACTCATGATGCCTCATCATTCCTCCACACTGGGGCTAAAGTCCACTTTTCTGTGAAGCCTTTTCTGAACCACCAAACCTCCACCCCCACCCATTCCTTCCTCTCCTCTCTTGCTCATGTAGATCTTTCTTTTTGCACTCTGTGGTCTAAATCCATCCGTTTTTCCATATTAGACTATGAACTAACTGAGGGCAGGAACAGTATCTTATCTTTTGCTCGAGGACTTGGCGTGGTGCCTGGTAAATGCTTGTTGAATGAAAGGACAGTCTTTAAGGCTGTAGCTTTAGCAAAATTTAAAAGTAGGATTTTAAGGAGCAGAACTTCTTCCTTCTCCCAGTGGAAATTTGCTTCAGTATCTAAAGCTGAGTTCGTTGCTTGGCCAGTTGTTTGGCTGGGACCAGCAACAAGATGTGCCTTCATTTGCATGCCAGCATCTACTTGCCTATTTACTTAGCATTTCCTCCTCTGCTCCAACCTGGTTCCTGAGTCATGTCACTCTACTCCTGCCTTCTATTTAATGGTTTCCCTCATGGGGACTTGGATTCAGTCATTTTGTTATCCAAAAAAAATGCCTATTATATGCCTACTCTGTACTGGCACTTGTCGGGCTTATTGATTCAAATGCCAAATCTCAACCTCTTTTCTGAACCTCAAGAACAGAAGCACACCCCCTGAGGGGCAGACATGCAAATAAACCCGGCAGCGCCATCAGATAATTGCTCTAATGGAAGTTTGCACAATGTGTAGTGATGGCATTTAGGAGGCAGCCTGAGTCTGCCCGGTGAGTCAGGCAAACTCACAGAGGAGGCTGGAGTGGGCCTAACACGTCTGCCCAGGGGGCTGGGGCACTGTGGCTTTATAACTTGTGAGATCTTGAAGTCGCATACAGCACAACTTTCAGAAGTTGCTCAGAGTAGTTTATTTTTCCTCAGATAAGTTTACATGCAGTGAAAGGCACAGATTTTAAGTGTGCAGTTGCAGGAGTTTTGTCAAAGGTATATACCCATGTAACTGGCACCCTAATCAAGATATAGAACATTTTTTTTTAAGTAGTGTTTTTTTTTTTAAAGATTTTATTTATTTATCCTTTTTCTCCCCAAAGCCCTCCAGTGCATAGCTGCACATATTTTAGTTTTGGGGCCTTCTAGTTGTGGTACGTGGGACGCTGCCTCAGCGTGGCCTGATGAGCGGTGCCACATCTGCGCCCAGGGTTGGAACTGGCGAAACCCTGGGCTGCTGAAGCAGAGAACGCGAACCTAACCACTTGGCCACGGGGCTAGCCCCAAGATATAGGACTTGTTTATCACTCAAAAACGTTCCCTTCCAGAAGGACACATCAGTCTCCACCCCTCCTGTAGGCAGCCACTCTTCTGATTTCTAGTGTCATAGGTTTCTCAGGGTAGTTTTGAACAGCCATGAACTGTCTTGATTCAATATGTTTGTTTTTCTTTGTGCAGCATTTTACTATTTCTTGAACACAACCTCTTCATATGGTGAATAAGAAAGATCCTAGGACAGGAGGGATGGCAGGAGATGAGGGAGTTCCCAAAATCCTCTTGGGAAGGAACTGATACACACAAATAGGAACCAGGGCAGGGATGGCGTTAGAATAGCCTGACTCCAGGGAGTATAAACAGATATGGCAAGGTATTTCCTGAGGAACTGGGAGTATTCCACCACAGTGTCAGTCATTCTGGATCCTTCCAATGTACTGATGCACTGAACGCTAGAAACGGACCTTTTCTTAAAGTAGGGGAAATTACAAAGAGCTTGTACCTTTAATAAAACAGAGTGTCCTTGAACCAGTTAGAGAGGTGCACCCACTGGGCCAAAAGGAATGAGTGATTTTTTGGTTCTTGATACACATCACCAAGTAACTCTCTGAAAGCTTCGTGCTAATTTGCAACTATGAACAGGGGTTGAGGGCTCCAGCTTCTCCATATTCTGGCCAGAATTGAGAATTGTCATTTGCATTTTCCTTCTAAATAAATAGATGAAAGAGGCGTGTTGTTCTGCTTTTTCTCAGATCACTAATGATGTTAAACATTTATCGAACAGATGACTCATTGGGTTTCCTCCAGCGAGGAAGGATGAAACTGAAACAAGGAGGATTCTGTCTCCTCTACATGAGATCACAAAAGGCTTAGACGGCCCCTGGCCTGGTGAGGCGAGTCTCCAAGGTAGTAGGCATGGTAGGGCCGTTAAGGAAGTATCTCGTGTGTTGTCTTGTTTTTCTCTTTGGGTCGTTTGGAGATAGGCCTTTTGAGTTTTCAACAAAATTATGAGATGAAGAATGGAACAACTGGCCGTTTTGATTAAGCGGAGCACCTTAATGTCTCTTCAGCCATTTGTAAAGCACAGAAATTGTTAAAGCTTCTCCTTGACTGAGAGGGCTGATGTTCTGAGTGTGCGGCAGGGAGGACGCAGATTCCTTTAGTCCGTTTGGTTCTTGTCCTTCCATGCAGTGCTCTAGCGCGGTCTCTCTGGATGCCAAGAGTGCTTTGGCTAGTAAGGGACTGCTGATGGGACTGACCGTTTCCTTTTACCCCCCTTCCTTTTTAAACTGCTTCTCAACATACCAGTATTTGAGTTAGGGAAAAGCGCTAGTTTTGAGAATATTAGTTAAGAAAAACAAGCAGTATCGACAAATTTGCCTGACTCTTTTAGTTTGTAGAAAAGTAGACTTTGTAGGTGAACTATTTCATCTATTACCATCTGCACATTGAGTTGTCGCTGCTGTTCCTGTGTCCTACCGTCCCCAACAGAAAGTTCTCAAGTGCTTCTTGACTAAATTAGTGTTTTGTGTCCAATCAAGAGGTTGGCTTATTTAATTGATGTTTGCTGATCTCTGTAAGCCTGTTAACTGTCACAAATGTATTTGAGCCCTAGGAAATGATAAATTATGCATACCTGTGTTTATTCTTTAGTTTCGGAAGATAATTATTGGGTGCATTTCTTTAAAAACACTTTTGATGTGCTCAGAGCTCTTAATAAGGATAATAGCTGTCGTATATGCACAACTGTGCGAGCAGGTTTAACACACTCAGTCTGCCACTTTGCTCTGAGGAGATGGGTATTAGCAAATTCTATAGATGAGTCACATCACAGCCCCGTAAGCAGCCTTTCCAAAGACTGTAAAATCCTCCCTGGCAGGATGCTTGAAGACTGGTTCTAACTCCTGGGTACAGGATTCTCGGTTTGGTGCTTGAGTGCGTGTAGGTGATGGTGCACAGTGCTAGACCTTGTGTCTTTAAGTACAGTGGGGATTGTCAAAAGGAGAGAGGTTAGAAAAAATTTTGTGTGGGTTCTGGGGGCAGAACTGGTAATAACTCGTCACAATGAGGCTTTTGACTCAAGTATTTTAAAGACCCTTCTATAAATAAGGAGCCTGTCCTACACCAGAATGGGCTGATTTGAATAATGAGTTATCTACTAGTGAAGGTTTTACAAGAAAAAGTGATTGACAATGAAAACAACTAATATTTTTTTTCCACCTTGTGCGAGACGTGTGGTAGGTGCATTATACCCACATACCCTTATGATGAAAGACTCTTATTATCCAAGGGTGTTCTTTTCAGATGAGGAAAAAGGGGTAAGAGGTTTGCTCAAGGCTAGTAAGGGGAAGTTAGGGGTTTGGACCCAGGCACTTTGACTCCACAGCCTTATCTCTTAGTCACTATGCTCTAGTGCCCAAGAGTGATGCTGGTTAGTAAATTGTAGTAAATCAGGAAGAGAATGGGCTCTCAGTCCTCATTCCATTGAAAGCTGAAAGATTAGCTAGTTTCCGTTGATGACAAGTCCTGCACACCCCAACACGTTCTATCTTGTGATGTTAGTGCCTGGAAAGCACATGACGATCAAGTATTATATAAGCTGTGCAACTGCTGATAGCCACTCTTGAGCAATTGCATGCTTTAGATTTATATGTTCTGGTATATCTAAGTGGATGGATTAGTGCTCAATAAACCATTTAAAGTAATATGAAAGGTAAGCGTTTTTCTATGGTGACATTGAGTTATACTTTGAGCTAGAGTAGGAGATAAATTTAACTAGTTTCTTCTATAAGACAAATTTACAAAAGTATCAATTTCTTCTCGTATATGACCTATATTTCAGTAGTCCATGGCATGCCAAAAATTCTACACACTGTTATTGTACAGCGCTTAGAAATATATGTCATGTTATTGATGAGGATACTTTCTAGTTAGTGTTTTAGACATGTAAATACTGAAGCAAAGACCACAGTAGAAGATTTTGTCTTCTTAACTTGATTAAAATTTGACTTAGATGAATGAGCTGGGAAGGAAATATCTGAATTCTTTTGTTAGACCACCATTTCATAACATCCAAAGGAAGGGCAGTCATTGCCAACCTCTGTATAAACTTTGATTCTGGAATCTCGTTAGACTTTAAAGTCTTTCATTCTACCTGAGGAAGGAGAAAATAAGCAAACATTTTGCCTTTACTTCTTGAGGAATATGTAATCAATTTGGAGCTTACCCTGTTGTCCAAGGAAAATATTGTCAATCTATCAACAGCATCAGACACAGTTGGTCACACTTTCCTTCTTGAAATATTTCTTGCAATTGCCCTCTGGGTTTTTCTCCCATTTTACTTGATGTTTCTGATTTTCTTTCGCTGAATCGTCCTAATTATTTTGATCAGTAAATATTAGAGTGTCCCTGGGTTTATCTTCCCAAATGTTCTTTTTTGTCTACAATCTCTCTCTAGCAGATATTATTAAATAAATAGCTTTATACACCTTCTATATGCTAATGACTTCCATATTTGTATTCCTGACCCTGATGATGCTTCTAACCTCATATATATATATCTAGTCAAGATACTCAGTTGTGTGTCAAATAGGCACCTCACACTTTGTTCAAAACAAAACACTTAGTTCCTTCCCCTCCCTACCACCTACCTACTCATCCCCCTAGTGTTCCCCTTCTTAGTAAATGGAACTGCCGTTCACCCACTTGCTCAAGTCCCCAACATTGAAGTCATTAGTAACTCTTGTTTTGATCATACTCCACGTCCAGTCTGTCAAGAAATCCGGCTTGCTATGTCTTCAAATATAACCAGAATCGGACTGCTTCTTGCCACATCCACTATCAGCTCGCTGCTTCCAAAGTAACAGCCAGATTCCTTTTTAAAAATGTAAACCAGAAACTATACATCTGACTGTGCCCTCTGCTTCCCCCATGATGGCTATCCATTACATTTAGAGTAAAATCGGAATTTTTAAACCATGGTTTGTGGGGCCCCCCCATGACCTGTTCCCTGCTTGCCTCTCTCTTCTCTGCTCCCACTCTTCCTCTTGCTTATCATGCTCCAGTCATGCTGGCTTCCTGCTATTCCTCAAATGTGCAAAGAAGGTTTTTACTTCAGGGCTTTTGTGTTGTTCCTTCTGCGTGAGTACGTTTCCTTCACTTATTCAGGTCTCAGCTTAACTGATACTCTCCCCGCCCCCATGTAATAACCCCTCTTGTCACTCCATAGTCTTATATTTCATAGTACTTGTCATCACTTGCTTTTGTATATTTTTTTTCTTTGACTCTTACTCCCAGTAGAATATAAGTGCCTTATATGCAAGGGCTTAATTTGTTTTCAAGCCTTGAATAGTGTCAGGTATTTAGTAGGCACTCAATAAATATTCTGTTGGATAAATAAATGGATGGACGAACAAATGTCT
Source organism: Equus caballus (assembly GCF_041296265.1). NCBI lineage: Eukaryota > Metazoa > Chordata > Mammalia > Perissodactyla > Equidae > Equus > Equus caballus. The sequence continues at coordinate 69,182,437 of NC_091700.1, forward strand.
TTTAATTCTTTGTACTTGAAATCTTTTTAACCCTCTCTTTTGACTGCCTTTCTGGCTGTGCTTCACTCAACAAGAGAAGTTGGTTTTATTATATTAGATTTTTGTTTTGTTTTTCTTCAAGTTCAGTTCTAGATTGAGCAAGTTCAAAGCATGTTTTAAAAAAAGCAAGTTTAAACCATGAGAAACGGACTTTGTTCATCCTTGTAAAGAAGCAAAGGTAAGCAAATATCATAAGATAATAAACATCCCAGAAAATCTGAAGATGAGCCTTCCTTGCTGAATATCCTGCCCTGGGGACAGTACGTTATCGTGAAACTTAGGGATATTAGTCATGGAAAGGATCTCATGGTTCACGGATTGGGGTCCTCCAGCTTCAGCATTGACTGTATCCAGATGCTAATGGGAGACAGTGAAGTAGGAAATAGCTTTACCCTGTTTTGAAATAAAAGAAAATAATCAAAAATTTGAGAACAAGAACATTTCTCCCTTTTGCCCCAACTCAAACATCAGAGGCCTACCTCATGCTTTCAGAGTGCTCCACTTTATGCCAGTTTTTTCAGGAATCATTCTGAAATGGCACATAAAACTGAGGAGTGGAGGGGCTGGCCCCACGGCCGAGTGGTGAAGTTCGCATGCTCCCCATCAGTGGCCCAGGGCTTCACTGGTTTGGATCCTGGGCGCAGACATGGCACCTCTCGTCAGGCCATGCTGAGGCAGCGTCCCACGTGCCACAACTAGAAGGACCCACAACTAAAATATACAACTATGTACTCGGGAGATTTGGGGAGAAAAAGCAGAAAAAAAACCCCAAGAAAAACTGAGTTTTGTTCAGAAATGAAGGGAAAAGGGAAGATGAAACTCCTTGTCTGTTTTGATGTAAAGTGAATTTCTCTTTACTTGTTTTTTTAATTATTCCTCCTAGCTGTCATGTGGATTAAGTGATATTGTTCTTTTTATAAATACAATTTTTTTTTACAGATGAGAAAACAGTGGCTCAGAGAAGTTCAGTTTCTTTCCCAACACCACACAGCGAATACTGTTGGAACCAGTATTTGAAATTAGATTTTTCTGACAGAAAAACTCAAGCTCTCAACCACTTCATTCACCTTCCTCTCCCTCTTTTATAGCTGTACCTACTCTTTTGGCATGTATACACTCTGTTTTGCTATTAGCTATTTTGTATGTCTGCCTTTGCCTCTCTCATTTGTTCTTATTTCACTGTTGGAGCTAAGTTAAAAAGCATTGGAAAGTGCTTAGACTCAATATAAAACGTTGTGTAAATTCACACTAAGATGTGAAGAACTTCCTGTTGTTGGGATGTGATGGGCTTAGAGGCAGTGTATGTGGGGTAAGGAAGGGAATGGTGAAGGCACTTGCCATGGTGGTTCTTTCTGGGGTTTGTCATGACAGGGAGGAGACAGTCACAGGGCAGCATGGGAACCAAAGTGAACACATTGGACAACAAATCTGTAGGCAGTTTGAGGATGGGAAAAGCATTTGGAAGCTATTAGAGAAGGTCCTTCTTGAGCAGGACCAGAAAGATGATAAGTGGAAAGTAATGTGGAAGCCTTTTGAGATGAGTGGAGGTGATACTAGCATGAGCAGGAGTCCATTGGATTGTCTTGTTGGCAAGACAATGAAGCTAGTATTCTACTTAGTGTGGAAGGTACTTATTCAAAGGTAATGAGAATTGCAAAACAAAATTGTGGATAAAGGATTTGAAATTTTTCTGTAAATGCCTTGTCAGGTGGTCTTGGAACCCGTGGGAGAGAATGGGTCAGTGGAGGAGAAAGGCCATATCCCATACGGGATCAAGGACTGAGCCTTGGGAATTGTCTTCTGTTAAGAGAACAGGAAGAGCAAAGGGAGGTTGTGGTCAAGAAGCTAGGCAGAAGACGACGGATGTGTTAGGGATCCTAAGGGAAGCCTTGGTTCCGTGAAAGGTTGAGAGGAAAAGGTTTATCAATAGTGTTCAGGACTAAAAGAAGTGATCAAGGGAAGAGAAAATGGGAACAAGGCCATTGAGTTTGGCAAGAGAGCTGTCTCTCACATTTTGAAAGTACAGTTTTAGAGTGTTTGTGTGGGAGCCAAACCAAGCTGCAGAAGATCCTTCTAGAAAGTCAGTATAGGGGCAGGTGCACCATGAGAGGAGAGGTAGGAAGAGGTACCAAGAAATCGATATTGTCTTTGTGTTAACAAAATCATTCCCTGCCCCAAGCATACATTATTGGATAATATTTATATTTAATGGGAGTATACTCTAGGCCGACAGGTCTGAAGGAATTGTTGCGGTCTGCTGTACAAAGTACTAAAGTTGAAGCACACTACTATATTTTAGGAATCTGTGACCTTGTTGTGCTAAAGATCATCTGGAAGTCACTTTAATCTGAATTTATTTTCTCTTTCCTAAACAGGGGTAATGTCTCTCCTGTCCCCAGCGTTTTAAGCTGACAGTAAGCTGGTGAAGATATTTTTAATGTTTAGAATAAATGTATCTTAATAGTTTTGATTTAGTGACTCTAAGAAATTTAAAGTCATATTAATCTGGAAACAGATGATAATAAGAAAGGAAATAAAACATTTCTAACTTTTAAATATAGATACGAATAGTCACCATGAAAGCGTACATTCTTGGCACATCATGTCTTTGTTTCTTTTCTGTGTTCTAGCATCGTGTAGTGGCAAGAATGACAGGATTGGGGTAATACTGCATAGGCATAGCTCTTACATGGCCAGTCCCAGAGTAAAATGTGTGACGTGGACAAGACATGTAGCATTTCTCAGCCTCAATTCCCACAACTATAAAATGAGGATTGCAAGGTGGTGATGTGGTTTAGAAAAAACAATGTGGGATATATGTATGTACTTAACAAATGGTAAGTGCCCATATTATTATTATTATTCTACTAAATCTGTGTATAATCAGAAAATAGATTATTAAATGATGACTTTTTTGTCTTTCTTGGAATCACTAATTTTTAAGGTTGTGTGCGTGTGTGTATTCCACAATGCAATTAGATAACTTGCTTTTTATTCTAACCTCTGATTTGTGAATATGGGTTTTTCTTAAGTTCCTTCTATATTGTTCTTAAGCTGTAATAAAAATCCTTTCATCTATGAGAAATCGAGGTTGGAATGAACAAATGCCTTACAAGTAATGGCTTCTGTTTCTTGAGGGTACTTGTCATCTTCTTCTCTCTATGGATCCTCGTGCTCAATTTAGCACTGCTTTGCCATCAATTCTTTCCCATCAATGGAAGGATGGTCAACTTGCCTGAGACCTTTTAAATTGAAGGAAAAGAATTCCATATTTACCTCACTGTTGAAAATACTGGCATGTCCTTGTACTCACTGCTCCCTTCTGTTTCGCTACTGTCTATTTGAAGTTTCAGATTAGAGCGTAGCATGTGCAGAGGCAATGTATTAAGTTTCTTCTTTTCATATAAATTTTTTCAGATCTCTATACATTACTGTTATCTCAATTATTCTTTGTTCTTTGTGCGTCTTTTTGACCCTTTAAATTACTTTTCGTGTTTCATGTGCCTTTGAGTCGTCTTATTAATTTAGCTTTTCTGCTGTATTCAATTTGGAAGAGGCAATTGTAAGATATTTCGAAGAAGGAAGTTTTATGATGTCTTACTAAAAATGGGCCTAATGAGGTATTTTAGAAAAGAGAAGCTTTTATAGTTTGCATGAAGAAAGGAAATGCATTTTTAGGTGTTTTATTCAAAGGATAAAGTTTATACAACTGCCTGTTTTTAAGCCAATTTGCAAACATTTTTAGACTTGGAAAATGCTTGTAAGTCCTGAAAGGTATAACTTGCCAAGTAGCTGATGCTTTTGAAATTTGGCCTTAGTTCTGGGAAAAGAATGTGGTTGACAGCCACACTGCAATTTACAGTAATTCTTTTTGTGTAAGGAAATGAATCTACTTGACTTAATACATTCCAGATGAGCTTCTGGCTCCTTGATGATTACCAAGTCATTTAAAATTCAGGTTTCATTATTCAAATTAGTTACAGCAGCCCTCTCTGTGCTTGTAATGGCCAACGTGATGTTAAAATTTTGTGTAAAACTGAAACACTTTTGGGGGCAAATTGTGTTTTGGGTGGGCCATTTTGAGGCACAAGCTTATGATGTGGCCAGTGCCTGAGCATTTGGTGTGATCTAGGACTAAAAAGTGTCAAACATCTCTCTTGTGTCTAGTCCAGGCCATAAGGAGATCAAGTTGAAGACCCACAAGGAAATTCTGCTAGTGCCATAAAGGAGAACTTTCTTGGAAGCCCACTTAAATATTTCTACTTACTTTTCAGTGGTTGCCCTTATCTGTAAGGGAATCTGGAAAATGTTTTTAGCTGGACACATTGCTGTTTCCAACAATATTGGGGTTCCATTGCTAAGGCAGAAGAGGTTGACAATGCAGTGTCTGACACACTTCTTTTCTTTCTTTCTTTTTTTTTTTGTTGAGGGAGATTGGCCCGGAGCTAACATCTGTGCCAATCTTCCTCTATTTCGTATGTGGGATCCTGCCACCGCATGGCTGGATGACGGGTGTGTAGTTCTGTGCCCGGGATCCAAAGCCATGAATCCCGGGCCGCCAATGTGGGGCACATGAACTTAACCATTTTTGCCACCGGCTGGCTTCTGCCACACTTATTTTCTATTTGTTCCTTTCTCATAGCATTTTGCTTTGTTATGATTGCAATCTAGTGTATTGATTGCTCTCTGAGGATGTTATATTACTATAGTTCTTTTTCTTGTTCCCTGCATTGTCTCTGTTTCTTCCAAGTTCTTTTTCTGTTTTTTTCCCTTTAGGCTTTGGACTCTTAAGTTGGAAGTTTCTTTTAAACTTCTGGTGATCCTTGACTGACTGCTCTCTGGATTTCCTACTGTCTCTGTGTTCACAGCCATCTTCCTCTCTTCCTCACTACCCCTCTCCTACTCAAAGGACCTGTTGCCAATAGACTCTGAGTCTTTTCTAGGGGAATTTGCCTGTCCCTTTGCATGTCCTGAAGTTGAAATTTCCTTCATTCTGCTGAGTCAGTTACCATTCCTCCATCTGCTTTTTGTCTTCCAAAGGTTTGTTCAAAGTACTCTTCTACCGTTGTCTCTTTTCTGAGTCCCTTTTTCCTTGTGGGTTAATGCTTTAAATTTCTATGCTGTCATTTTGTTGGGGTTTTGGGAGGCAATGGAGAGAAATGTGCCGCCAGTTCTTTGTACTTAGCCAGAAGTCCAGTGTATGTGTACATTTTAGACGTACATCATAGAATAAAAGATTAGAAATGCATGGATCGAATGAAGGGTACAATGATTACTGAGGTATAATTTCACACATGTAAAATAAATGCCACCTTACTTAAATTTTTTAAAAACTCTACCTTATTATAAAATCGAATTGAGAGGGCTTTATATAAATCTGAAATCTACACACTGTAATAAGGCAAAATTTAAATCACAAAGGCAAAAAACTAAATCACAAATAGTGAATGCAGGACAGGCGGAAAATGAGCATAAGAAAGGTAAACTAAAGCCATAGATGAGGTACAGTTTCTGCTTTATGTTCCAATGTCTATGCTAGTAATGTGTCATAAACTTAATCGTTCTAGAAGTCAATTCAGACACAGAATCACCGCCCCATCCATGCCTTTCACAGCCCTGCTTTTGCACACACTCTTTCCTTCACCTGGGAAAAACTGAACAATACCTAACATGTAATAGATACTTAATAAATGAGTTTCTTTTCTTAAACCTCTGACAAAACTTGTTCCTTCAAGGGAAAAAAAGGAAGTTAACATATATTGAGTACCTCTGTTTCAGTCACTTCAAACAATTGCATTCTACAGGTAAGAAAACTGAAGATCAGATAGCCTAAGTAACCTGCCTAGGGAAGAGCAAGCTGTACACCCAGATCCTGGCTTCAGTCCTGGGGTCCTTTCTGCGACATCATAATTGCTTCCAATGATGCTCCTTCTGTGAATGTCTCCTTAAACAAGAACGACACTCCTGGGCACTTCACTTCTTATAATTTATCTGTCTTTGCTACAAGCTTTTCTTTTTTGTTTTTTAGTTAATGAAGATGTAAGATTTATTTTTCTAGTTTTATTGAGATAAAATTGATGTATAACTTTGTTTTAGTTTAAGATGAACAACACGATCTGATATATGTACATATTGTGAAATGATCACCAAAATAAGTCTAGTTAACATCCATCACCTCACATAGTTACACATTTTTTTTCTTGTGATGAGAACTTTTAAGAGCTACTCTCTTAGCAGCTTTCAAATATACAACACAGTATTTATTAACTATAGTCACCATGCTGTACCTTATGCCACAAACTTCTCGAGAGAGATACCAAGCTACCCAGGACGAACCAAGCCCAGTGCTTGGAGCCGTGACAACGGCTCAGTAGAAATTTCTGGAAAGAAAAAATGTTGAACGAGTTTAGTGTTTTGCAGGTAATACTGATACTATAAATTCTTATTGAGTGAGACATGAGACTTAGCGACTTAGACATGTAGCTTCTGGAAGGAAGAAATGCTGAGTAAGAGAAGGAAAGCCATCAGTATAACTGGAAGCAGTCTGTAATGACTCTGGTATTTTGTGGCTAACGGGAGTATACCCCAAGACTCTGATGACAAAGCCCATGGTTTTCTATTATTCTAGCAAATTTAGTCCTGCAATTCTGGCATCATTAGTCAGCAGATAATTCACAACTTGACCTTAGGAAAATGAGATGTAGATTGCACTAATCAGTTAATGCGTAGTGGTCTTAATTCTGTTTGTTTAGTTATCATCTCACATCTTTTTTGCAACTCCTTTTGTTTGCATTTAGGGTTCTTACAGCTCTCCCCAGTCTTTTCATGATTTCTGTCTTTTTATCGTTTTTTGGTAGTTGATATTTCTTTAAGGCCTCTGAACTTGGTAGAGGTGATGCTTCAGTTCATTGCTAATTTTTTTAAGTTCATGGATTATATGTAATTTTTGGTTACAAAAATGATTTTCTTTTTGGTATTGACTTGAATTTCCTGAGGTGCTCGTTTTTTGCTCAAGTTGTCACCTGGGTCCTCTAATAGCTCTAATTCATTAGGAGTCGGGAAGATTTTTGTCTTTCTTTGGCTGCTGGACCCCTGCAGGTATGTGGCTATTTTTCCTTGTCTCCTCATTGCAGCCCAGGTCCAGTTTCTGGGCTACCTTGTGTGCTGGAGGCTCAGTAGTTTCTGTCTATGTGGTGGCCAGTGACTCTGCAGGTGGCTCCTTGTTCTATCTGGAGACACCAGCAGGAAAGTTCTCTGCTCTGAGGTTTCTTTATGCTCTTCTGCCCTTGTGTGGAGGGGGCATATCTCTACCTGGGGCTCTCATCCTGGGGCCGTGCAAACTGATATTGTTACTCCCTTAGGGATCCAGGTCTGTCTGTGCGTCCCTTGTCCCTGGGAGCCACTGTGGCCAGAGCCTCACCCTGGGGCTCTTCCACTGTTGGTCCTCCAGGTCTCGTGCTGAAGGGGAGATGGTCCTGCAGTAGCTCTCTTGTTTACTCTCTGGGGGCCAAACACCTTGCCTGGAACTCAGGGCCTGGGGGAGGTGTATGGCTTGGGTTTGAAGTTGGGAGAGGAAGGAAGGCTGCATTTTATATACTGCCACCTCCTGGTATATTTAAAAATGTTTTAGGCTTTCTATAGATTCACTATTAATATTTATCATGTTTTCGAGCATTTTTCCGGCACTTCAGAATGATTATTCACCTTTGAAATATGTTACAAAGTTTTTTTTGACTTCAGTATTTTTTAGCACATAATAATGTTTTTACATTGCAAAAACTGCATTGTAAGATTTTCTCTTAAATTATGACTTTGGAGTAAATGCAGTCGTATTTTTTGTACTAAGAGGTTGTGATAGTTATGATTTCTGAGATGCCATCTTTAGCCTGTGGTTATAGACTATGGGACGTTTATAGTTAGAGCCAGTGGAGAGAAATCCTGGCCAACAAGTTTCGTTTGGATGTAAGATGTGTGGCTATTGGAAAGGTTACATCAATCCTGTTGGCTATGAAAGAGCTTAGTTCAAGACTGGCACGTTGGCAGCCTCTTTGAGGACCCGCCCTGTGAACTTAGACTTCACGATCCTCCTTTTCTCTTCTCTTCTTGAATCAACAGCCCAAGGATAAACCAGGCAACACTTTAATATTATACTGCTCTGTGTGAATTTTGGGCCAAAATGATAGTCTTATTTTTCTAGAGTATTAGTTCCCAACTAGAGGTGATTTTTGTCCCCCAGGTGACATTTGGGACTGTCTGGAGGCGTTTTTTGGTGTCACCACTCGGGTAGGGAGTACAACTGATTTCCAGTGGGTGGAGGTCAGCAATGCTGCTATCCATCCTACAGTTCACGAGGCAGCCCCCATAGCAAGCATTTGTCTGGCCCCAAATGCCAATAGTGCAGAAGTTGAGAAATCCTGTTCCTGAGTCTAGACTTTTTCTCCAAATATTTTTTGTCACAATGTAATTTTTAAAAATGTAATTACACGTAGTACTTGAAAAGTTATACTTAATTATTAGTTTGATTGTTTCTTTTCCTACAGGGAGCTGTGTGTTGGGAAATGGTAGTTGTAATTGTGTTATCAGAAATTGAGGAGCATGCACAGTTTACTGTGAGCAGCATGATGTTCTGGATGCTGTTGGGGGAGCATAATGAGGAGAGTGTAGTTTATTCCAAAGGATTAGTTAATGAAATGAGGCAGTACGGTGAATCGGAATGATAAAATACAGTTGAAGTAGTATAATTATGGAGGAATATTCTCCAAGAGTCTAAGTAAAGAATGACACTGTCACATCTGAATCATGCTTGATTCCTTAGTTGCGTCCTCTTGTATAAACCCAACTTTCTCTTGATCACTCAGCAGTTTTCTTGGACAGGTTAATGTGGATTATGAGGATAGGGAAGCTCGTGAATTGTGATATACATGTTACACCAAAGAAATACGAGGGAGATTTGATGTGACTATTTCAAATAACTCCTCTATCACCTTTATGTGAGAAAAACAAATCTGTTACCACTTGTACCCTGATAATTTCAGTAGTATTGGTAGACAAGTAAATTTTATTAAATAAAAATAAAAATAATATCCTATTCACAGACACTTGTCATTGTTTGGAGATAGAAATTATTACTAAAGTTTTTGTCACCTGCAAGTAATCTTTATTAAGTATCATTTAAAAAAAAAGCTTTAGGGGGCCGGCCCGGTGGCATAGTGGTTAAGTTTGTGTGCTCTGCTTCAGTGGCCTGGTTTGCCGCTATGGATCCTGGGCACGGACCTACACACCACTCATCAAGCCATGCTGTGCCAGCATCCCACATTGAAGAACTAGAGTGACTTACAACTAGAATAAAGAACTACGTACTGGGGCTTTGGGGAGGAAAAAAAATAAAAATAAGCTTTAGTGAGCTTAAGCTTTGTCTTAATTTTTTCATGGACATTATATTTTGTTATATAATGTTATATATATATAATATTATAATATATGTATATAATTATATTATAACACTATATAATGTTCTTTTAGTACATTTTCCTGTCCTTTTTTCTTTCTTTTTTCTTTTTTTAAAGACTGGCACCTGAGCTAACATCTGTTGCCAATCTTTTTTTCTTTTTCTTTTCTTTTTCTCCCCAAAGCCCCCCAGTACATAGTTGTATATTTTAGTTGTAGGTCCTTCTAGTTCTGCTGTGTGAGATGCTGCCTCAGCACGGCTTGATGAGTGGTGCTAGGTTTGAGCGCAGGAGCCGAATCAGTGAAACCCTGGGCCACTGAAGCAGAGAGCGCAGACTTAACCACTTGACCGCAGGCCGGCCCCCATTTCCTGTCCTTCTATTTTGCATCTCAGGTCTAGAGAATAGAATTAATGACACTTTTTAGTTCATGGTATGTGATCATGGTATACAAGAGCCCTTTGTATTATTTTTTTCTCCTTTTTATTCCCAATTCCTTTTTCCATGTAGGCAACCATTCTAATATGTTTGATTGGTCCATAACCTTTTGTGTCCTTATAAAATAGATGGTGTTTTTTTTGGGTGTGTATGTATGTATTATAAACTTACATGTTTTACATCTCATTCTGTTTCTCTTTTCACTGAGCTTTGTTTTTGAAGAATTAACCATGTACACAAACAGTGCTGTGATAAACATCCTCAAACTTGTTAACCTGTGCAGTGGTATATACTCAGGAGAGAGATTACTGGACCAGAGGATATATACACATTTATTTTCACTATTAACTACATGCCCTCCAGGAGGTCCCCAGAGCTACACACTTGCTAGTGCTGGATGAGAGTTTCCCTTTTCTTATGTTCTGTCCTCACGGTTATGGGTTGAATCATGCCCTCCCTGAAAGATAGGTTGAAGTTTTAACACTCAGTACCTCAGATTGTGACCCGTATTTGGAAATAAGTCTTTAGGGTGGTAATCAAGTTAAAATGAGGTCATTAGAGTGTGCCCTAATCCAGTATGATTGGTATCCTTATAAGAATGGTAAATTTGGACACAAAGACAGACATGCGCTGAGGGAAGACAGCCATGTGAAGATGGAGAATTGGAGTGATGTGTCTGCAGGCCAAGGATCCGAAAGATTGCCAGCAAACCACCAGAAACTGGCAAAGGTGAGGAAGGACCCTCTCCCTGCAGGTTTCAGAGGGAGCATGGCCTTGCCAACACCTTGATTTTGGATGACTTCATTTGAGAACTGTGAAACAATAGGTTTCTGCTATTCTAAGCCACTCAGTTTGTGGTGCCTGTTACAGCAGCCCTAGCAAACTGGTATACTCATCATCACTGATATTATCTAGTTTGGTAATTTTTGCAAATCTCATGGGTGTAAAGTGTGCATGGTTGTACTGTGCATGTGTGTTTTAGTGACACCAGCAGTCAATTTAATGATCCAGCAAAGAAACACCTGGAGCATAGTTCTGAAAGTCCTGGGCTATAGTCTTTGAAGAAAACGCGAACTGTCAGATTTTATGATCCAGATCCGTGCTGAGTAGAAGGGAGGAAGAATACTCACCCACACAGTGAATCAGATTCTCCTGAGGGTGATGCAGTCACCTTCAAAGGCTGGCTCGTGTTGTTTTAATAGGCATTTCTCTGATTGGTAGGTTGAGCAGGTCTTCACATACCTGTTTGAGTTTCCACTTCAATGAATGGCCGCCTTCTATCATTTTTCCACTGGTTACTGGATTTCTTATTGTTTTCTTACCGATATGTTAAAGTTCTCTGTATACTTTAGATAGAATCCCTTGTTATATTTAGATGTTCCAAGAATCTTTTCTAAGCCTTCACCTATCTATTACAATGGTTCTGTGGTCTCCTTTCTTGAACAGAAATTCTTTACTTTGATGTCATATTCATCCATTCTTGTTTTACGGTTAAAAATTTTGTGGTTCATTAAACCATAAAGATATTCTTCTATATAGCCTTCTGATACGTTTTGTACACGGTAAGAAGTAGTAGTCCACCTTTAACGGCACTGTTGTTTTTTCCTTCTGGTTTTCCTGGCAGCATATACTGAATAATCTGTCCCTTCCTTCTTTGCTACTTACTTGAACGTTTATGCAGATCCATATACACACAAGTCTGTTTTTGAGTTCTCTATTATTTATTTGTTTGTCTATTGCTGCACCAGTATCACTGTTTTTTATTGACGTCGAGGTATGTCACCTATCAGGTAGTATGAATCTCTTCTTTCCGCAGTCTTTCAAAATTGATTCACCTATTTGTAAACTTTTATTTTGCCATATAAAGTTTGGAATTAGAGAGTTTTTCAAATAATCCAGGTAGTATTTGATTGAAATTGCTTGAATTTCTAGATCAATTTGGGAAGAATTGGTATCTTTATCATGTTTTCTCCCATCTATGAACAGGGTATATTTCTTTATTTTCCCAGTCTTCTTTAATGTTGGTTTAATATATTTTTTAAAAATTATTTTATTGAGGTCATATTGGCTTATAACATGGTGTAAATTTCAGGTGTATGTTGTTATGTATCAATTTCTGTATAGACTGCATTGTGTTCACCACCAATAGTCTAGTTTTTATCTGTCACCATAGAAATGTACCCCTTTACGCCTTTAATATGTTTTTAAAGTTACAGATAAAGTTCTTATTAATGAGGTTAAATCTAGGAACTTCATAGTTTTTGTGGTTGCTCTCAATGGTATCTTATTCAGTTATGTCTTCTAATTGGTTAGTATAGAACTTTGTCTTCTATTGAGAAGTTTATCTTCAATTTGAGAACTCAAGTCTTGTTAATTCCACAGGTTGATTGATTTTTCTCTGTAGATCAAGTCATCTCCAAATAATGACAGCTTTGTCTCTTTGCTTCTAGTCTCATATTTTTTCTTCTCCTATTACATTGGTCAAGATCTCCAGCATTGTGTGGCATCTTTGACTTGTTCCTATCTTAGTAGGAATGCATCAAGGTTTCTCTTTTCAACTATTCTACTCTATGCTATAGTTCTTGGCCTATAGTGTTAAAAAAATCAATCTATGGGTACTTCTATCCCCGGTTTTGAGAGTATCATAATCAAATATTGAATTTTAATTTTAAAATTATGTGAATGTTTTTCTCTAATCTGTTCATGTGGTAAAATTTACTGACAGATGTTCTAATAGTAAGCTACCCTTGCTTTCTTGGAATAAACCCTTCGTGGTGATGATTTTTCAAAATACTCTGTTAGTGTTCATTACTTGATGGTTTTCTAAGATTTTTCTCATTTACATTCTTAAGTGTATTTGCCTTGTATTTTTCTTTTTGGGCATTAGTTAGGTTTGGAATCAAGATTTTATTAACCTCATAAAGTGAATTGTGTTGCTTCCTCTCTTATTCTATCATGTGTAGAAATGTTTCAGAACAGGACATATCTCAGCAGAGGACTAATTAAAAATCAGTTTCTTCTTGCGTTTATTTTGGCATTTCATATGGTTCCAGAAATCTTTTCTTTCTCTTTAGATTCTCAAATTGTAGTTAATGGTTTATAATATTCTTGTAAAAAAAAAACTTTGTGTATTCATTCAAAAAATATTTATTGAGCACTTACTATATTCCAGACAATGTAATTGGTGGGGACACAGCAACAAACAAGTATACAAAAGTCCCTAGCCTCAGAGGGCATACTTACATTTGTGTGGGGTGATAAAAAAATAAACATGCTGACATTATGTTGTCTTTGTTTATTGCTGCATTTCAGTCTGTATTTTGCTCATTGTAGTTTATTCTTTTTTGTAATCTACCACACTATCCAGAGGTATGTGTATCTTATTGATCAGTTTATTCTTTTTTGTAATCTACCACACTATCCAGAGGTATGTGTATCTTATTGATCATTTCAAAGGACCATTTCTGGTTTTATTTACTACTTTTTTTCAGTATGCATGCAGGGAAAGGGGTTTCTATTTCATTGCTTCTGCCTTCTCTTTAACATCAATCTTCCTTCTTGTTTCTTGGCTTTTACTCTTGGTTTTTCCAGCTTCTTCAATGACTAGCTCATAGGGTGCGGTGCCCTCAATTACTGAGCTGGGACATTCACTGCATCTTGACCCCTCTCTCATCTCAGGATCTTGTCTTTATTACTTTTGAGTCTTCAGATGCCTCTCTTCACCCGTGGGTAGGGGCACCTTGGTCTCAGGAGGTTGTAGAGAAGTCCATGTGCACCCTGAGTAGAAGGCACCGTTGTTCCTAAATATCGCTCCATCAGTTTGTCACGGTTTCTACCCTTAGAAACCCATTCTCCTGAGTCTGAGATTTTGTTTCTGAATCTCCCTCTTGTAGAAGCGTTGCTTTCTCCTTTGTCAGAAGTTTCAGATGGCGAGTAGGGTTGGCTGATAGCAGGAACTTTGGCAATAGATTCTAGAAGGTCAGTAAGGGAGTATGGAGCCCCCATGTGTGGAGTTAATTAGATAATGCCAGACCACAGACATTTTTGCAACCTTGTGTTTTCACATTTAGCCTTCACTTTAGATCCTTTATTCTATTAAAGGAGTGATTTTTTGCTTGGCTTTGTTGCCCATCCTACTGTGAGAAGACTGGAAGGGCTGAGACTCTGGTTTTTCGTCTTTGTGTTTCACAGAGTACCGTATATATAGTAGGTGTCAAAGGAAGGTTGAGGTGTATTAAACTGACTGTTGTCAAATACTAATTTTAGACAAAAAAAGGATCTTCTTGACATTGGACAGCCAAGAATAAAACTTACATGTGTGAAAGTGCTTCATAAACTGCGAAAATGACCAGGAGCAAGTTACTGAACTTCTCTGTGCTTTAGTTTTCTTATTGCAGAATGTTAGTGAAACCTGGTTCATGAGGTTTGGAGGAGGGGATGAGGCAAATAAAAAGCTGTTTCAACTGGAGCAGTGAAGGAATGCCGAAGACGCCGACACCAGAAGTAAAGAAAAGGGCCAAATTCCAGAAAAGGTAGCTAAGACACGGAGGGGGGCAGGACGTAAAGACGTGAATGGTGACTATTAACCAGACACGTCTCCCAACCACTGCCACCTGTTCCTAGTTTCTCTTCCTCCTCTTGCTGGCAGAATACAGGAGGCATGAGAAATGTCCCTGTGCCAGTTCTGTCACATTGAGTCCATCTGCCCTTGAAGCAGGTGTTCCCTGTCTCCTTCCTATGCTTCATTTTTATTTTAGTTATATTTTAAGAACTTTGTTGAGGTGGAATTTACATGCCATAAAATCCTGTGCTTCATTAAAGATTCTTAAACATTCCCTACTTTGTCATAATTATATATGGTTACTTTTATAGTTGGATGAGTTTTTTAAATGTATGTGCTTTGCTGCTGCTAGGAATTGTAAATTATGTGTTTCATATGTAGAATTTATAACTTTAGATTCTTATTTACCTCCCATTTAATTTTTTTCTTTTGTTTTTAGAATTCTTTTTGCTTGCCATTTTAATGTTAAGTAAAAAGTGACACAGTCTAACTGAAAGGCTACTCATGCTTGACCTGGACTCACCCTCCATCATGTGTTAAACTAAATTTCTTAATGTTCCAAAAGTTCTTCTCTGTGGAATTTTTAGAAACTGATCATTTAACCAGGGCTATAATTTTCAGCTGCTTTTTTGCTTTCTCATTTACCTTTACATTCCTGAAGTATTAGACTGTTTCTACAATTACCCTGGGAAGGCCAGTGAGGAGATAATGATTAACCCTTGACAGAGGGCTGTGTGAGCAAAGATGTTGATTTCAGCATCCCAGGTTCACATCTCTCATATTAGTGTTAGTGCTTTGCGGCTTATAAACTACTTTCTTGTGTGTCCTCCTCTGATGCTTCCAGAATCCCCCTTCATCAGGAGTAGCAGATGAAGTTCCCGTTTTACAGATCAGGAAACTGAAGCCCACTGGAGGGAGTTTCATAGACCTTCCATGTGGTGGAGCCAAGGACCTTTGATTTTAATCTTAATATTATTTATGGATTGAGTATGTTTTCCTATGGGTTATTCTAATTGTTACTTAAAAGTAGAAGTCTTTAAATATTCAGTTTTAGCTCAGTGAGTGTTTATTGATTTTCTGGTGTGTGGCTAGGAGAAAGAAGAAAAATACGTCCCTGTGAGGAAACCAGCTTTGTGGGGACGGAAACCAAGGCCTGACCCTCTGCACCAAGGACGGCAACCTCTCATTAATTCTCTTCAATTACCCCACCATCCTTTGCTTTTCCTTTTGGAAGTTTTCTAACTTTGATTAATGCTGACAGTTTAAAGGAGCACTTGTAGCTAAATAACGTCTTTAAAGTGACCAACGAGCCAAGTTCTTCATTTGCTTTTGAAGCTGATGATAACCGAGATGACTTCTTATATAGGGGACAAGAATATGGAGATTATGCATGAGCTTTGCGGTGACCTTCCTGCCTGTGTATAGTTTACTCGATCAAAGCAAATGTAGTAAATTTGTCCTCACTGTTAAATATAAGACTTAGCTATTTAAGGATTTCTCTGATGTATTTATATTTTAAATTTGGATTTGTAAAATATTTAGTCACACGTTTTTTTTTAAAGTTCAGGCAGGCATAACTTTTATTCCTTTATGTTACACGTTCCTTTAATATAAAATAATTTCAAGTATAATTTTAAATTAAAATTTTAGAGTTTTAATGTTTTAAACTCTGTTTAAGATCTCTGAATTTAAAATAGTGTACATAGTAATAGTGAAGTTACTCAAATAAAGTGCGGCTGTTTTTATTTACCTCCCTTGGTTAATGTTTTGGTGGGACTAATCCTACCAGTGTTAGCATGGTTGGGGTCAAATGCTAATTGTAAGATAATATGGGTTTAGATTTACCTTTAATTATCTGTAAGCTAATAATTTACAAATTGTTGTGCTGAAGGACACAGGATGAAGACATTGCATACCCTTGAAAGGTAAAAACAACAGCAACAAAAGGAGCTGCAACAATAACAAAAATTCTCCTTCCTGAGGTGTCACGAAAAAAATGTCATGTAAAATTTATTCTGCTATATATTTAATTATTACTTGTTTTGTCTTTAAGAATCAAAATAGGACTTACGTTTTCAGTAAAAACCTTTAAACTTTCAAAATCTTGTGAAGTGTCAGTACTAATGGTGAATACTGGTGTATTTTAGTTTTGGGGTCATTTCTGGTCTTTATATCAAATCTTTAAGATACAAAACACTTCTGTATCATTCTCATAAAATCAGAGAAATTTACATGAATAGAATTTTTTATATAAAATAAATCAAGTAATATAATGACTAGGGACAAATTAATATCTTTGTCTCCATGTATTTACATCTAGAACTTAACATTTACCAAATGAAAAATTTGATTTTCTTTTTACTAACTGCATGGTACATCTGGAATCCAATAGCAGCGTTGATTTTAATTTAGATAACTTCTGATCCTTGAAAGGTTATTTCTAAATATCTTTGTAAGGCAACAATAGTTATATATGTTTCTGCTCATAATTTTTTGGGAAAAATTTATGTTTCATGTGCAGGTTGATAGCTGAAAAAGGTTTTTTTTTTTTTCTTTTCAAGATTGGCACCTGGGCTAACAACTGTTGCCAATCTTTTTTTTTTTTCTGCTTTATCTCCCCAAACTCCCCCTGTACACGGTTGTATATCTTAGTTGCAGGTCCTTCTAGTTGTGGGATGTGGGATGCCACCTCAACATGGCCTGACGAGTGGTGCCATGTCCGCCCCCAGGATCCGAACCCTGGGCTGCCGCAGCGGAGCGCGCGAACTTAACCACTCGGCCACGGAGCTGGCCCCTGAAAAATGTTTTTAATTAGAAAAAAATTATGTACTTCATTTGTGTTTGGTTACTATGAAAATCTATAAGTAATTTATGACTTTTAATTTTTATCGAATTAGACACACTGATACAGTAAAATAAGTTTATCTACTTTGAAAAGATATATCTGTTCTTTGGGGTTGACTATTCTCTAGACATTCTTTTTAGCTAATTTCTTTCCAGAAATTCTCTTGTGTTCTTCACTGTGCCAGGATTCTTTTTCCAGTGCTATTTTCTGTAATATTTTCTCTCTACTCTCCAGTGGTGACTCAGATTTTTTTTCTTGATTTCTATATTTGGTAACTGGACTTTTATGATAGAGAAAGATGAATGTGAGAAGCCTGTCAATGAATTCTTAAATAATGTTTTTGGATCTAAAAAGTTGCCTTGATTTTAGTTTTACTATTCAGCTTGATAAGAGAGCATAGGAATGTGACCCTGTATAGCCACATGCCCAGTTGTGCCAAGTGTGGGATAGGTAGCGGAGAGACCGAAGAAAAGACCCAGAGATGGTGTATGAGCCATATGGGTTTATTGGGACTTACATACAGGGAGTGTCCAGGAGTGGCTGGATGGACGGTGTTGTGCACCTGCTACCGTGGGCAGAGAGGGGGTTGCTTATAGGTACAAAGGGGTACAAAGGCAAGTGCTTTCCAAGAGGGACTGTCCTTGGTACGACCAGCTTCCCAGGAACAGTAGCTCATGCAGAAGGGCTCTGTCTTCTTCCAAGACGTGGTGTTCTTTGAGAGAAACAGTTACAGTACCAGATGGTTGGCGTCCTGCCCAAAAGGGAGCCAGAAGGATCCATGGTTGTTGGAGGGCTTGTAGGTTAGTGACCCTATAGACCTCTTCTCAAGTTGGGCTTCTTGCTCAATATAGAAATACTAAGAAAAGTTTTCTAGTCTTTTAATTCACACCTTGATCTATTCAGACATTTAGACATATGTTATGTGGATTATGTATTTATTGACGTCATAATCCCCATCTTTTACAATTCTGCATTCATAGTACAAAATTCAGTGTAAGATAATACTTCTGTAGCCAGTCTGGCAAGGTTTATTTATATGATCATCCCTGAGGGGCCCTAAAGCTGGTAAAAAAAAAAAAAAGCACTTTCTATTACTTAGTTTAAATTAGTATAATGATATGAGGGTCCGATATGTGTATAGAATAAAATTTTTTTAGTATGCTTGTTTTTGGGGAAATAAAATGGCTACCCAAAGTTATCCTAAATGCTTCACAGTAGTTTCAAATTTGTTTTACCCTTGGGTGGAATAGCCTATTAGGTTTTCTAGTAATTTCTTTAGAAATGTAAAGCTTTCTGAAAAATTTCAAAGTTTTTGATTGAGGTAAATCTGAGAACCAATTAAAGTTCAGAAACAAATCTGTTCTGATAGTTTCTTTTTTTGCTTTAAAGTCTGATTTTCTTTCCGTATTAGTTATTGTTCCTTATGTATGCTGGATATTTGAAGTAGTCATTTAGGTATTTTGTAAACTTTATATGGGAAAGATCAAAAGATTTACTTTAGGATTCTTATTTTTAAATAATAAAGTTTCAGTCTGAGTGGATTAACTAACTTGATAGAGTTCTAATTCAGAGGCAATTTGTATCTAATTGGCCTGTTTTCTATGTTCTGTAGCCATTCAGTGTTAGAGGCTAGAAAGGAGAAGTGAATATAGTAGGGATTTCTATAGGTGTTGGCAGTTACTCAACTAAATATGTATTTTCTACTTAAGATTCTGTTTTCTGAATTATGAAAAGGATGTGTTAGAGGATATTTAGATGAAAAATCATAAAGTATTAGGATTTTTTTCTAATAATGTTCGGTATAGGAATATTCTAATGTCTTTCTGATTTCAGTAGGAATCAAAGAAAACAATTTTTTAAAAATATTGATGTAAGCCATGCTTACAACTTACACTGAAATGTATTTTAAAACTGACAATAAACTGGTTTTTATTTGAAAGTTGGGTATTACTGTGACTGTTTTAATTTTGTAATTGTAATCCTTTTTGAAAATGAGACTTCCCAGTGTCTTAATTCTTTATGTGTCAGGATTTAGAGACTTTAAAAAATGGAAGTCTTCCTAAAGTGTTCTCATTTCTGCTCTGTTAGTTCTAAACTGAGGCATTTAATATTCTTGATCACCTAGGATGATGTAGTTAGTTGATGCTGCTGCGTTGCAATCTTACTGGGTTCCTAAGGCTGTTCCAGCCTTCCTGGAATGATGGCAGTGCACAAGGCCTTTCATTCTTCCCTCTTAAGATTGATTCAGCGGATAGTCCCAGGCTGTTAAGAAGGAGGACTCAAGTGTAGGACGTTTTACTTAGCGTCCCGGGGACTGTATCCCTTTGCCGCTGCCCTCCTTGACAACTAAATTTCCGATCTTTGTCACTTTGCTGCTGGGCTCTCCCATTTTCTTCCCTCTTCCATATTTTTCGTTGTTTATTATGTAGCTTTATTTTGTAGCCTTTATGTGAACAACATGGCCAATCAGAGCGCTCTTTCATTTCTCTGTGAGAATTAGGCCATCTTAGTTCCTCACCTATCATCTTAGGATTTTTTCCTGGTGACCCAACATGGGTACTAGATATTTGTTTGTTTGTTTGTTTTTTGCTGAGGAAGATTAGCCCTGAGCTAACACCTGTGCCCATCTTCCTCCACTTTATATGTGGGTTGCTGCAATAGCGTGGCTGACAAGTGGTATAGGTATGCACCTGGGATCCAAAACCGCAAACCTGGACCACCGAAGCACAGCACACTGAACCTGACCTCTACACCATGGGGTTAGCTCTGGGTACTAGGTATTTTGAGAGCTGTTTCTTCACCATCATAAATGATTCCTGTCACCCTTTACTTTTGTCCCCAAATTCCTTTTTTGGGCTTTATCTGAACCCTGAGAGGTCTGACATGCTCATCCTTAGGTAACTGAGATTCTGTTATAAAGGAGAAATTCCTAATAATTTTGATGTTGGGAAATAGGGTGAATAGCTTGCTTGTAGCCTGACAGACCTGGTGGTTAACCTCTGTATTTACAGTTTAGGGGAATGATTGACTTTATTTCTTCATTGTATCAGTATCCGTTAAGGATCGTGTGTGTGTTGAATGCATGGGTGAAATTCTTGGCCTTATTCTGGGGATACAGAAATGAGCAGCCTCTGAGATATTTCTTGGTTTAGTTGTCTGATAAGTGCCAAAATGCAGATAGGCAGAGGGAGCTATGGGAGAGGAGAGAAGGGACATAAAAATCAGACTATGGGGGAAAGATTAGGAAGTGCTTTCTGAAGAGGCAACAATCACAGTCTTGGGAATGAGTACGTGTCAGCTGGGAAATGCAGAATGGAAGGCTTTTCTTCTAAGAGGGAACAGGGCATGCAGAACATGAGAGAGAGTGGTGTTCTCGGGGAATTCCCCGAAGGTTGGGCTAGCTGGAGCCTAGAGTGAATCATCTAAAGCACCAGTTCTCAAGGAGTGGGTTCTGAGACCCTTTTGTGGAGCAGGGGGGGTGGGTGTCTACAAGTTCAAAACTGTTCTTAAAACAATACTAAGATTTTATTTGGCTTTTCACTCTAATTCTCTCAAGAGCATGCTAAAAACAATGTGTGATGACATCCTTATTCTTGTGTTTAATGGATATGTGCTTGTGGATTCTTGTGTTTGAAAAATTTCTCCCCTTTACATTTCTAAAACAGTGAATATTGATAGATAAGAACACAAAAAGAAAAGCTCTTTGGAGCCTTCACTAATTTTTAAGTGTAAAGGGGTCCTGAGACCCAAAAGTCTGAGAATGCTGTTCTAAAGAGTTTGGATTTTATGTTGAGCACAGTAGGGAGTTACTGAGTGACTTTTGCAAGAGGGGGATGTGTTCAGTTTTTTAGAGAGCATGCGTGGTGATGTGAATTACCAGGTGCTGAGAGACTAGCCTGGGGCAGAGACTAGTCAAACAGCTGTCTGTGTAACTCAGGAGAGATGTGAGGGCTCAAGCTACTTTTGTTGGGATAGATTTGGTGGTGCAAACAGATCTAAAGGAGGTAGAACCAGCAGTCCTGGGAGGATTTGAGTGTGAGGAAGAAGTCCAGCTCACTCCCAAGGTTTTGATGTGGGATGTTGGCAGCCAGTGGTATGATGAACTGAGTGGGCAGGTTTCTTCTTTTGGTCCTTTGCAGGTAGGTTCCACTGTTTTCTGGCTTCCATTGCCTCTGATGGCAGTAACCTGAAATTCAAATGAATGTGCTCCTGTGTTGTTTTTCTCTGCTTGCTTTTTACATTTTCTGATTCTCCTTAGTTTTCAGCAGTTTAACTCTGACGTGCCTAGGTGTCATTTTCTTTGTACTTATCCTGCTTGATATTTGCTTATCTTCTTGAATCACTAAATGCTTTTCCCAATTTTTGAGGAAATTTTGGCCATTATTTTGTCAAATACTTTTTCTGCTCCATTCTGTCTCTTCTTTTTTTCTGGGACATCAATTACAGTTATTATCCAATTATGTTAGACATTTTAATATTGTTCCACAGGTCCCTAAGAGTCTAGATTGATTAATTTATATTGGTGTGTCTTCAATATCTTCTGAGTTCATGGACTCTTTTTCTCTGTCATCTCCAGTCTGCTGTTAATCCCATCCAGTAAAGTTTTTATTTCAGATACTTTTTCAGTTCTTGAATTGTCATTTGGTTCTTTTTTCGTTCTTGTTATTCAGTTTTATAGTTTATATTTCTCTGCTCAGATTTTCTTTCATTATTATTATGAGCACGTTTCTTACCTGAGTATTGGAATGATAACTGCTTTAAAATACTTTCTTCTAATTAGAACATCTGGAACTTCTTAGAGTCTCCTTTGATCGTCTTTTCCCTTGGGAATGAGCCTCTGTTTCCTCGTTCTTTTATGTCAAGTAATGTGGATTGTATCCTGAATGTTATAAATGATAAGTTATGGGAACTCTCAATTCTGTTACATTTTGCAAAAAGATGGTATTTTTATTTGTTTGTTTCTTTTGGTCAAAGCAGGCACCTAATTGGCTGAACTCAGGCTGCAAATTCTGTTTTTCCTGCAGTGCCGGCAGCTTAAATCTCAGTTTAGCTCTTTTTGCCTTAGTTGGGATGCTTGGAATCTGCCTGCACATCTTGTGGTTGAGGGGCCATCTAGAGATTTGGGAGGAATTTTTATACTTCCTCACTCTAGCTTTCTCTTGCCTGGAATTTCCCTCTCATTTTCCAGTGACTGTGGTTGTCCTGGACTCTGTCCTCTAGTTCTGAAGCCCAGTGAGACTGGGGTTTGTTTTTTTTTAACCAGAATTTTAGCCACTTGCCTGGCACAGACTGGGCCTGGCCCCAGGCCATAGACCTTAAAAAACTGGAAACTCATCTAGTACACTTCTTCCACATCTCAACTCACCTCCACTTGTTGCCTGCTTTCATTTGCTCCCCAGTGCCTTCAGAAAATTGTTTCTTTATAAACTAGTCCTGAGTTTATAGTTCTTATCTGTGGGAGAGTTGGTGTGATAGGAGCTGCTTGGCCATCCTAGAATCATGATATTGTGTTGGCATTATTATTATTATTTTTCTCTTTTCCCCAAAGCCCCTTGGCACATAGCTGTATATTCTAGTTGTAGGTCCCTCTGGCTCTGCTATGTGGGACACTGCCTTAGCGTGGCTTGGTAGGTGGTGTTAGGTTCACACCCAGGATCTGAGCTGGCAAAACCCTGGACCACCGAAGTGGAGCATGCGAACTTAACCACTCGGCCACAGGGCTGGCCCTGTGTTGGCATTATTAACAGAGGAATGAGAGATTATGGAAAGACAGCCTAATTAAGTGGGGAGAGGGGGAGCAGAGATGAGGGGGATGATGAGTTTAATTTTGGCCATGTTGAATGTGACGTTAGCCAAAGTGGAGTTTTTCACCAAGTGGTAGTTCTAGAAGTGTGAATCTTAGACGTTTGAACTGGAGATAGAGATTTAGGACCTCTAAGTGTGTGATGATGACTGAGATTGTGAAAGTGAATGAGCAAGGAGAAGTGTTTTGGATGAGAGGCTAGACCTGAGTTCATAACCCTGGGGAACAGCCATGTTTAAGAGGTAGGCATAGGAAGAGGAACCCAGGAAGGAGATTCAAAATATAAGTGGAGTAATTTATAAGGGAAAGGAATTGCAGAAACCAAGTGAGTGGTCAGCAGTTCTGAACCTGGGATCTTTACACCTGGTGGTCTAGCATCACACTTCAGGGGGTTTCTGAACCCTTTGCAGTGTGTGTGTGTGTGTGTGTGTGCGCGCGCGTGCGTGTGTGTGTATGATTTTTCTGGGGAGCAGGTTTATAGCATTCATCAGATTTCCAAAAACATTTGTGACCTGCAAATATGTGAACATTGAAATAAATAGTATCCAATTAAACTTCAGAAAAACGACTGAAAGCCGCTAGTGGCTTAGTTAGAGCAATTTCAGAGTGAAGGTAGAAGACAAGTTGGAGTTCACTGAGAAGTAAATCGGAGATGCAGAGGTAAGGATAGGGAGTGTAGAATTCTCTTTCAGGAAGTCTGGATGATAAGGCGAGGAGAGATTGCATGATAGGGGGAATAAGATTAAGAAAAGCATAGCAGCGCCCAGCCTGGCTTCATCTGTCCCAGGCCACTTGCCATACTATCCTCTTTCTGCTTATGCACTGAGTTTTTTAGTTTGTGAAAGCTGCTCTGTTGTAAAACTCTGGGGACTGCTTGTGTGGGCTGGCATGCATGCATTCCCAGCTTTTGATGCCAAAGAGGGTATGAGCTCCTAACAACCAGGACTGACTGTTCTCTTTATTTAGGTGTTCTTTCCCTATAGCACCTTGTGTTATACTCTGCATGTAGTAAAGACTTAATGTGGCTCACTGGCAGTGGTTTCAGGATATGGGAGAGGGCAGTGATCTGGTGGAGACAGTCGTCCCAGTGCCAAGGGTGTAGAGAACATCTCCGGTGCAGGGTTTCCCTTACAACTATGCCTGGGTGTTCTCAGGTCCCTGGTGGATTGCAGGTTGCTTTACACTATAGGTCTGACTGCCTAAGGGTTACCCATTATAGGCCCTTACAACAGGGAAAGGCCTTAAAAACTTTGTCCAGGAGAAGTAGGGAATTGTGGAATATATATCTCCCCCTTTCTGGGCCTCTTCTTAGTAGGAGAGAAGTGTGATTAGATGGGAAGACGCTTGGCTGAACTAGTATGGGAGTCAGGTAGGCTGAAGTGGCGAAATTGAGATTTTGTAGTTTTCTGACCTCATCCTGATGTCCTTGAGTTAACAGAAGGTTGGAAAATAGCTATTGTGGCTCATTCCTGTCGCCGCTTTTATTTTCAGTCACTGCGAAGTAGAATGCTTCCCTACTTTCCAGAGTCCCCTCCTCACCCAAGCCAGCTAATTTAACACAAATTTTTATCTCTTCTAGCCCTAATGAAGCTGTCAGGTGTCATTGTGCTTCTAATATCCGATAATGGTGAAAATATTTGATCAAAGATTAAATGAGAGCTAATTTTCCACCAACATTCAATTCTTATAAGAAAAATTTGTTTAAAAATGAATTTATTGTCGGTTAAATTTGTGGGAAAGACATTTTGAACCCTACCCTTCTCAGGCTCTCTGCCAAGGAGTAAAATACATCAAATCAGCATTGGGGTTCCAGTTCGCTAGCCAGCCTGCTGCCTTGCTCACCTCTGTGAAAGCCCTGGATCACCTTGAGTCGTCACTGCTGGGTGGGAAAGACGCAGTGTCACAGTGTGCACAGGTCCGCTGTGCAGAGTGGGTGGAAAAAGTATTCAAATGGCTTCTGAGAAATCTGAATGCTTTGATAGTCTACATAGTTCATACATTGCTTGATTTTTAGAAGTACAGATGGAAACATAGTATTAACATTATTCTGTTCCTTGGTTGTAGTGCTAAACAGTATAGCTTGACTGGTCTTATATATTGGCATATAAAGGGCTTTAAAACTTTTTTTTACAGTTTCAAAATCTAATATTTGTGGTTATTGCATTTCACCGAATGGATGAACTAGAATTTATTTAACCTGTCCTCTTTTGATAGATATTTAAGTTTTTTCTTCTGGTATTTGTAATTATAAGCAATGCTTCAGTGAATAACATTGGGCATAGGTTATTTTGCGTGTGTGCACTTATATAACTGAAGGGTGATTCCCAGCAGCTGAGTTGTTGCTTTTCCTCCCTAGAGAGTCTAGCAATTTATACTCCCCCCAGCCGCATAGGAGAGGGTCTCTTACCCCTATTTTTTTTTTTTTTTAAAGATTTTATTTTTTTCCTTTTTCTCCCCAAAGCCCCCCGGTACATAGTTGTATATTCTTCGTTGTGGGTCCTTATAGTTGTGGCATGTGGGACGCTGCCTCAGCGTGGTTTGATGAGTAGTGCCATGTCCGTGCCCAGGATTCGAACCGACGAAGCACTGGGCCGCCTGCAGCGGAGCACGCGAACTTAACCACTCGGCCACGGGGCCAGCCCCTCTTACCCCTATTTTTATTTGTCAGTCAGAAAGATGAAGATGGTATCCTGTAGTTTTGACCTAGTATTTATCAGGTAAGTGAGACTGATCATCTCAATATGTTTAAGAGCAATTTATGTCTTTTCTATTAACTCTTCACATCCTCCCTTTTTGTGTAAGGGTTCTTTATTGTGAAAATTGGCTCTGTGTCTAGGATGTGAATTGCGGGTGTTTTTGTGTGTGTGTGCACGCAAATTGCTTTGTGTTTTGACTACATTTATTTTTCCATGAAGAAACTATTTTTATTTGTACATAGTTGAGTTTCTTAATCTTTTCTTCTGTGGTTTCTGGGTTTTGTATCATACAGACCTTTCTCACTCTTAGAGTATAAAATTCCCCCAGTTTCTTTAGGTTATTTTGTGGATTCACTTTTTATGCTTTAAAATCATTGATTTACCTGGAATTTAACATACATGTAAAGCATTAGCTGTGGATCTAACTTTATATTTCCCTCAGGTGGCTACCTAGGTGAGCTCACCATTTTCTTCTTTCTTTTTTTTACATGACCTATGGCAGACATTACAAGTTGTCCACCTGATAGCCATTCTTCTCTCTTCACCAGCTGAACCCTGACATATATGAGAGTGTTAGTAAATCCAGATGAAAAGATTATCTTCTCAAACAGCCTTGTGCTGACGGTGGCTGTGAGTCATGAAGGACTGGGGGTGGAGCTGCAGGGAGAGCTATTGCCTTATGGCAAGGATGGACAGACAGACTGAGGACGTAACCCTTCAGTCTTACCCTTTCCCTCTTTTCCTACTTGGATGAGGGCATAAACTGCAGATGTCCAGCATTTGTGAGCCATCAAGGAAATTATTGCGGATTACACTTTGAGAAACATTGCCATGGATGCTGGGAACTTCATAGAAAAGTGTAACGGAAGTAAAAACACCTGTGGAAAAAGTTCCGCTTTCTGGTGGCAGAGGTCAGTCAGAGTGCTTTTGTGTGTTTGTAGATTGGCGGACTCAGAGCAGAGGGTGAAGTGTAATGGAAGAGGGCAACTAAATGGAAGGACTGCATTCCTAGTTTTTATTTCTAATATGTTGGCCTTCCCCAAATTGGACTTGAGAGTTGGTATATGCACAAAACTACCCTGAAATATGATGGCAACTCAAAGCAAATATGTTGATTTTCTCCCTGGGTTTTAGCCTAGTTCTTGAAAACCTGCTCAAAGGAAAATGATCCATTTGGTTTCAGCGTATTAGATTCTGATTAGAATGATGGAATAAGGGGCTGGCCTTGTGGCTGAGTGGTTAAGTTCTTGCGCTCTGCTTTGGCGGCCTAGGGTTTTGCCAGTTTGGATCCTGGGGGCACACATGGCACCGCTCATCAAGCCATGCTGAGGCGGCGTCCCACGTGCCACAACTAGAAGGACCCACAAGTAAAAATATGCAGCTATGTACCGGGGAACTTTGGGGAGAAAAAGGAAAAATAAAATCTTTTAAAAGAAAAAAAAAGCAATGGAATAAGTAGTATCTAATCTTTAAAACATAGAAATTTAATTGTAAAGAAAATACAACTAATAGTTTATTGACATTACTGGATTAAATCTGCCAGCAACAGCAGATAGTTTGTGGTGAGTATATGGTTTCAGAGTCAATTTCAACTTCCTATCCCTGTTATTTGTAATTTTATTTTCAGGTTAAATTATAAGAGAAGAATGTTCAAGCTTATTTATACCCTATATCTCCTTTCAGATATCAGGTCTTTTGTGAACCAAATTTAAGCTAGGTCCCATGATTGTAAAACAAATTTTTTCATGAAACAGTATTTAAATAACTTGTTTAGGAAATCGGGCTTTATTATTTTTTTTCCCAGATTGATACACCTTTTTACCCCATCCTAATCTTAGTATTTTCTTTTAGTTCCAAAAAGAAACTGAACACGCTGTTTTGGAAGATATTCTCTCTTCTGGGGTAATGGTGGAAGTCTGAACCAACAAGACAAATCCTAAGACATCTTTGTTGCTAGAGGCAAGCTGGGAGATGGTGGGTGAGCTTTCTGAGAGGGAGCTCTGTATCTAAATGTTACCAGCATTCGCCTGGAATGCTATTCTTTAAACAAAGAATGAGTTATTAACTTGAGGAAGGTGGTCAGAGACATGATGCTTGTAACACACAAAATTGAAGAACAGTTTCTAAATTGGCCTCCCTGTTCATAAATTTCTCCTCCTTGTAAAACACACACACATCATTTACGCAGTGCTTCTTAGAAGAGGCAAAGTTATAATTAAAATATGTGGGAAAATTTACAAGGTTTTCCCTAAAACTGCACGTTTGTAAAGATTGTATTTACAAAATCAAGTTACTAATAATATACTTGCATTGTTAGATGTAGTTACATTCGTGTTAAAAGTATCCTTAGCATCCTGTCTGGCGCCTAGTAGACAGTCAGTAAATGTTGGTGGAATGGATGAATAAAATTATGCTGTCAAGTATAGCATATTAATTTTAAGGATATGATTTTCTCCAGTCTGAATATTTGATGAAAGGGTAACTGTTGCTACTCAATGATCTCTGTGATTCTTAATGCAATTATAGTTAACAAAGAAGGATTTCTCAGAGCTTGCCGTTCTGTGTCTAAGTTATACACAAAGAAACCAAGCACCTGAGCTGGCGTCTTTACGTTAGTATGAATGCCTTCAAAGTGTCTGACTGCTCAGGAAAGTGAACCTTTAAAGAAGTGTAGCAGGTAATGTAACACCGGGGCGGGGGAGCAAGAATTTGTTAGGTGTTGATTCTCTTTTGAATTCTGTGAATGTCCCTCTCTTTGTATCAATCCACACCTGAAGATTAGGTTTGTTCTCCTCTGTATAAAACATTCCTTCTTTACTGCATTCCACAGCAGCTACCAGTTGAATGTGAAACTCAAACCTTGTTTCTCTAGTTAACAAAGATGAGAAGGCATTGCATTATTAAAGCTTTTAGCCACTAAGAGGGGTGCTAGGTAAATAAGTTGAGGACAACCCGCCCCCCGACCCCAATTGTTTTTAAAACAGAAACAACCATTCAGGGGTAGTACTTTTCTATAATAGGGTGGCAGTTCTTTGCACATAAGACTTTCTTAAAGGGCTTTTTACCTTTTAAGTGTTTAAAATTGTAACTTGGACTTAGAACTTTAAGTCTATAATTGAAGCTTTTAATATGAAAACTGTGAAGTTTTGCTTTTGCATCAAATTCTAGTAGTACAACTTTTATTTCTGTGCCTGAGATAAGAGCAAGTTTTTAATTTTTAGAAAAGGCTTTTAACGCTTTATTTATGGTATAGAATGAGCCCAAGTATTTTTTTTCTTAATTGATTTTTCGTGATTTTTTGTTTAATTCAGAAAAGACATAGCTAATAATATATATGTCAAACACTAAAAAAGGCTGGCATATTTGGAGTGATGGCATAGCCACTGGCGGGAGATATGGACCACAAAAAGTGCTCTCTACAAAAATCCACTCTAATGCTTTTGACTAATTAGAGATTCATTTACTTAATGGTTTTTTAAAATTGCAGTTATTCTCTGGGAGATATAACCTTAGGCATTCAAGTCTTACTGGTATCTGTAATCAGATTTTGAATACACAGAGGATATGTTGTGTGTTGATGTTTATAAGCTACTTTTGTTTAGATACTCATTCATTCAATAAATATTTGGGTAGCCACTATGGTCTGGTGATTTTTCTAGGTGTTTGGCATATATTAGTGAAGAAATCTGACAAATGTACAGAATTACTAATAAGTGTTAAGTTTATTACATAACTCAGCAAAATTTACCGAAGTTGCTAAAAATCTTAGAGGGGAAATTAGATTTCTTTTGTGTCCTAATGGAAGGCTGTGCATTCATCCTTGCAATCTTATTTTTTTGAGGAATGTTTTCTAATGGGGCTCCACAGACCAGAGCTCCTCATGTGACCTTTGGGAGATGGGGTGGGGATGGGATTTCCAGAGTATATGGCTTTTCAGTGTTGCTGAGAATCTTCTACCACCCCTCCCCCACACACCCTCTAATAGACTAGCGCTACTCCTATCAGTTTACATGTGGGAGTTCAGCATAATATTTCTTTAAGACTAATTGTTCTACTCGAGATCATAAATGGAGTGGATGAGTGTTAGAAAATGGAGAACTACTTTTTCTGTTTGAAATTTGCCTTAAACATAGTGGTTTAGATGTTCCATAATTAACTTTTGTTGTCATATTAATCTGTGTTCATCTATGAATTTAATTTCTTTCTTGGCTTTCCAGCTTGGTAAAACTGTTCAGGACACTAAAGAGATGATTATCTGAAATCCATAGCTCTCGTAGAATTGGAAGTTCTGAAAAGACCCTGGACAGCATCTGGTATTTGATCCTGTTTACTGTGCCCACGTCCTCCAGTGATACAGCCCTCATTCCCTCTGTTTGCAGCTGTGTCTGTCTTTGTAACATGCTAGCTTCTGCCTAGAGCAGCTAGATTTGCTGAGCCGTGGGAAGAAGCAAGACTTATTCAGATGAAGAAATAGTGGAAGGGTGTTTGTGTCAGCTTTTGCCGTGATAATGCTGTGTAACAACCCCAGAGTGTTGTCATTGGACCCCCTGCATCAGAATAATCTACAGTGCTTGTTAAAACTGCCAATTCCCATCTCCCAGCCTGGACCCACTGACTCAAGAACGTAGGCAGAGGGGGGAATCTGAAGTATTAACAAATGCTAGTGATTCCTAAGTCTCAGTACAGTTTAAGAATCACTGTCTTAAACTTCTGTTAATGTCAGCTTAGATAATGGCAATGTTTCATACTGTTGTCTCATCTTTTTTTTTATTGAGGTGTAGTTTAGCATGAAATTCACCGCTTTTAGTGTACTGAGTTCTGACAAATGCATACAGTTGTGTGATTGCCACCTCCATCAAGATACAGGAGTTTCATCACCCTCCCAAATTTCCTTGTGCACCCTTTTGAGTCAACCCGCCCTTCCTTCCCTCCTGCCTGAGGCAGCCACTGATCTGTTTTCTGTCTTTGTAGATCTATGTGGTTTTGCCATTTTGAAAATGTCATATAAATGGAATCATACTATTGGTAGCCTTTTGAGTCTGGCTTCTTTCACTTAGCCTAATGCATTCGAGACTCATCGATGTTGTTGTTTGTATCAGTACCTCATTCCTTTTTATAGTCTAGTGTTTCTGGAATGGATGCACCACATTTATCGATTCCCATTTGAAGGACATTCAGGTGGTTTCTAGTTTTGGCAATGAATGAAGCTACTATGAATGTTCATGCAGGCTTTTTATTTCACTTGAGTAAATGCTGAGGAGGGGGACTGATGGGTCTTATTGTAAGTGTATGTTTAACTTTATCAGAAATTGACAGACCGTTTTCCACTTTGGCTGCACCATTTTGCATTCCTACCAGCAATGTAGGAGAATTCCGGTTTTTTTACACCCTTGTCAACACTTGTTATTGTGAGGTCTTAAAATTTTAGCCATCCTCAAATGTAGTCGTAGTTGTTTGTAGGCGTGCAGTAGTACCTCATACTGGTTTTAATCTGCATTTTCCTAATGACCGACTGTTGTATTTGAGCACATAGCATCCTCTTTTGGACACTAGACAATAGCCTTCCCCTTCCCCAGGAATTTAGGGATGTCAGGACCAATGACACACAGGAACCAAAGGATGTGAAATAAAGTTTATTACTCACATAGTAAATAGCAAAAGGATTCACCAAGGAGAAGGCTTTATAGTTTTGTCGCAAGTGAAACATGGTGAGGAAGGGGTTGGTGGTTTGGGAGTTTTATTAGGGTGAAAGAATGAGGCCTGGATGGGCCCTTTGATCAGCTAGGCTTTTATGGTTTGAAATTTCCATTGGTGCCAAGGGACAGATGGTGTGTATGGGCTTTCTTATCTGGTTGCCAAGATGTGAGACAAAGAGGAGAGGGGAGGGCTGGGGGACTTGAAGCTGTCAGAGGTCAAACATTAAAACTTGAGTCTCTGTCTTTATTACGCGAATTATGATCTCTTTTTTTGTGTGCTTGTTTGCCATCCACAGATCTTTGAGGAAGTGTCTGTTCATTTATTTGTCCATCTTTTAAATTGGGTTGTTTGTTTTCTAGAGTTCTATTTTCTAGATGCAAGTCCTTTATCAGTTATATTTTGGAAAAATTTCTCCTAGTGATTTGATATTTTTCATTCCCTTAACAGTGTCTTTCAAAGAATAGAAGTTGTGTCTCAGCACTAATTCTTGTTATCCTTATTTAACGCAATCATATATTTCTATTTTTCTTATCAGATTTCTGTTCAGCTATGCCATTCTTCAGTCCTTTTAAACCCACAGGCAGTATCTTAAATATATACACTGGCAGTATGGAGTAGTGGAAAAGAGTATTTTCCATGTACCTGAACTTTGTCACTTTGAAATTTCTTAGTCATTTTTTTTTTCTATTTTAAATTTTTACTGTGGAAGGCAGAAAGTGTTGTGGGAAGGGTGTAGGAGTTGGCCAAACTTCTTATGAAAATTTGGCTCAATAGAAGGAAAAACAGAGGCTTAGAAATTCTGTAACATAGCTTGAGAGTGGCAGGGCCTGAACTGGACAGCAGGTGTGTCTGACCCAAAGTTTGTGCTTCTTACTATATATGTCCATTCTTCACGAACCATTTACTTTTCTTTTGCCTCTTCCAGTGAAGAGCCTTAGTGTTTTCATCTTAAGTATAGTGATTTATGGTATACAGACAGCTTTAGATGTCAGCTATTAGGTAATCTTAGAGGCCCCTTCAAGGTTTGATCTTCTACGACATTGTGATTTATTGGATTAACTCTGGTAAATTCCACCTATCTTCAGCTATTTGTAAATTATTGTGTAAAAGCAGCGATATTGGAAATTTTAAGGACGTTTTCCGTAACTTTCCAATCCTTTATCTTATAGGTAATTTCCCCAGAATTTGTTAACGAGGCAAGGTTTGCCTCTGAGTAGCCTTTGGTTTAGATTTTCCATGGAATTTGTGTTTATTTCATTTTGCATAGACTTAGTAAACATCCTGTCAAAGGCAGATGTGAACTTGGAGTAACCTGGGTTTACAGTTTCTGTGAACCCTGCAGGCCCCTGGGAATGAGGCTGCTATGCCACATATTTGAGTGTTCTTTCCCCCCTTCTGGCTAGAGGTGACTCATGTTTGTGTAAAGTGGAAGGAAACTAAAGCCTCATCCCACACTATTGTCTTCCAAAAGAATGCCAAAGAAAGAGACCAATTAAAAGATGAAAGCCTGGCAGAGCGTTTTAATCTTCTCATCTGCTTGTCCTGGGTGGCCTCCAGGCCCTGTCAGGGAGAGGAAGCCGTGGAGCCTGTGGAATATTTACTTGGATTTGTCCTATGGAAACGAACTCAGTGCTCAGCTGTTCATGATTTGTACCTAAATTGCTCATGAAGAACATGCTGAAGTGAAAGCCACACTTTCAGGCTTACCCCTGAATGCATAGCTCTTGGGGGACTGTGATGGTGGTGGACAGAGCCAAACATTTAAGAGTGAGAGAAGATGGAGGCAGCTTTTAATTGGCTGGGTATAGAAGTATCTGTGGGCTGTAAGAGTTCTGTCACAATTCTGACATATGGCGAGGTTTCCCCAACTTCCAAGAAGTTCTCTGACGCCAGCTGGATTTCCTACAATTCATTCCAATTCTGACATTATCTACCTGGAGAGAGTATCAGATTCTAGGTTAAGGGCTCAGTCCCACAAGACTGCCCTCCACTTCAGATGCCAATCACAAGCTCAGGTTGTTACCTGTATTCTGACTGGTCACAGATCAGAGGTTCCCATGACCCCCTCCTTGGGTTCGATTAATTTGCTAGAGTGGCTCACAGAGTTCAGGAAATCCATTTACTCACTGGATTACTGGTTTATTACAAAGGATATGAATCAACGGCCAGATGGAGAGATACACAGGGCAAGGTATGGGGAAAGGGTGAGGAGCTTCCATGCCTTCTCTGGGCAGCCACTCTCCCTGAATCTCCATGTGTTCGCTAATCCAGAAGCTCTCTGAATGCTGTCTTTTTGGTTTTTATGGAGGCTTCATTATATAGTCATGCTTGATTAAATCATTGGCCATTGGCGATTAATTCAACCTCAACCCCTTCTCCCTTCTCCCCTCTTCCTAGGTCGGGTGTGGTACTGAAAGTTCCAGCCCTTTAATCATAAGGTTGAGTCCCCTGGCAACCAGCCCCCATCCTTAGGCAAGGTCCAGAAGTCATCTCTGATTGCTCTCATCACTTAGGAAGTTACAGATGTTTTAGGAGCTCTGTGCCGGAAATGGAGACAAAGACCAAATATGTATTTCTTATTATAAATCACAGGCCATAATTATGTATATGAAAATGGCTATCGAAAATGGCTATCAGTTAAATCATTTCACTGGGAAATGAGGCCCCATCAAACCAAGATTTCCCCCTCACCTTTTTTACCCCCTGTAAGGATAAAATATTTAGAAATTGTGTTTGTGGGAGAGGGGTTTAGATATGACAGACTCCTGGAATGTGTGCAGAAAGGTCTAGGCAAAGTTTATGGAAACAATATCTGAAAACAAATACGATGAAAGAAGTGGTGGAACATTTAGGAGAAGGCAGGGATGTGTTCGATTAGTCATCCTATTGAGAATGAGGGATGCGTTACAGGTTCTGCCTGTGTGAAGGGTATTACCCCTGTTCTGAATTTAGTGTTAGTCACTCCAGGATATGTGACTCCTGGTTATATCCGGAGGGCTAAAACTTGACTGTCTGAAGATCTGTTTTGTCAGAAATATTCTGCTGTCATGTCAGACCAGAGTCTTAAGTGACTAGAATAAAAGATGGGTAAGTTTTGAGGGAAAAGGACTTGGGACAGTTCTTGAACATACAGTACAATCTGGATAATCTGGGAGAAAGCCCTAGTGGGGGATAGTGCTGTTGGGCCACCAGAGGGCAGTATTCATTCAACTAATATTTATTCAACGCTGCATTTTAGAGTTCCACTGAGAACGGTGGGAAAGGAGAGCAGCCTGTGGAGTGAAGATAACTTTGTACTGATTTTATACTCCCCCCGTCCCCCTTTTTCTTCCTGGCTAAATCCATTAAAATGGAAGAAAACTCCCATTTTTTCTCTCAAACTTTTTCTCCCCACACAGTTACTCCACAGCATTCAGTACATGTCTGTATGTAGCACTTATTATATTTCCTTTTTTAAATTGAATTATTTTATTTGAAGGAAATAAAAATTAATTGCTTTTACCATGTGGCTGTGAAACATTAACTCCACTGCCTTCCAATAAGGATTTAATAGTTACTTTTATAACATTAAACTAATTAAAGTCGCTTGGAAAACCAATATCAATTGAGACTCTCTTGGCACTTCTGACTAATCCATTATAAACAAGCAACAATCTTAAAATTCTAGAATAAGTACTGTTAAACTGAGTTAAAGATAGGAAGCTCATTGGCTGTGCTCTACCAAATGGATGAAAATTAAAATGGATTTTATCCTGTAGGTCTACATAAGTGTTCAAAATCCTGTCATTTTCCCCATATGTATGCTTAGATTGCTTGTACAAATAACAGAAAGCTCTGTTTCATTCATTTCACTAGGATAAACTCCTTAGAAAAAGATCGAAAAGATTCTATAATTAGCTCCCACATTTTATGCTTATTTTTCCTGCTTCTGTCAGTTTCCTGACACATTGAACACAAGCAGGAAAATCTTTTTAGTAAATTGAACACTCAGAGCTCACAAATGTATTGAAGGATACCGGCCAAGTGACATATATCCATATTGTTTTGGTTTCCCATCTATTCTTTGCTTCAAACTCCCACACAAGTTTATTCTTTTCTCAAACAACCTGTGAATTTTCAGCCTCCTTTTTGTCTTTTACAAAGTTGCAGCTGGTAACAGCTTTGACAGTTTTTACAGCAAGTTTTTTGGTAGCTAGCCGGTTGCTGACTTTCTCAACCTATTCCATGTTCCACTCGTCCACAGCCTGGTCTCCGCTCTTGAAGATCTGACATCAATTTTTTTTTCTTTTTCTTCAAATCTATCACTGACTCCAAAATATTGACTATGTTCCTTCTACTTGGCTTTATTTAAAGATTGTTCCATGATGCGGTCTATACAGATGTCAAAATATAATGATGTACACCTGAAATTTATGTAATGTTATAAACCAATGTGGCCTCAATAAAAAAATAAAAATAAAATAAAACTGAATGACAGGGGAAAAATAAAGATTGTTTCCTATAAGATGCCCCTTCATTATTCAATTTATCTTTTCTGGAGATTTTGTCCCCTCCCACCCAAACTTGAGATTGGAGTTTTACGTTTGGAATAGTTTTTATGCAGTTCTTGAAATTTATTCAGTTTTTGGTCCATCTATGGAGAAATCTGAGGTTTATTTTCCTAATTATCTGGTCTTTCTCTTCCTGTGAGTTCAGGCTTCATCTGCAGAGGTCAGTGCACCATCGCTTCATTTAGGCTAGGAGGGAGAAGCCCACTCTGCATCTTTTCTTAAAGTTCAAGTTTTCAAGAGGGTAGTTCCAGAAAGGTACACCGTATGCCCGGCTGCACACCCAGACATCTGTTGACTCAGGGGGCAGAGCTTTACTCCAGTCCCCGTGTGAGAAGAATTTCCTCCTGGGCACAGGAATAAATGCTCAGGTCCCAGGTAGGATTTGTAGCCTGTTGACATCTCCATGAACTATAGGTGTTTTCCAGGATACAGCGATTGTGAACACAGTCCATTTTCCCGAGGGGGAGCATCCTCACCCCTCTCACTTTGGTTGGAGTGGGACCAAGAAACCCTTTCCCACCCAAGAACTGAGAAGGCAATGAGCTGCTCCTTCCAAGGAAAATGTGGGCCTGGCCTCGTCTTCTCTGGCCCAATCCACCTATGCTGGGCCTCCTGGAAGGCCCTCCAGAACTGCCACCAGGAGCCTAAGCCCATATTTTGTGTTTTGTCCTGTATTTGAAAGATCCTCCAGGGCATGTGGTGTTTTGTGTATATTTGTATCTACCCCAGCATTTTGGCCCTGATGTATTTGAATGAATAAATGAAAGCACTTGGTAATTTATCAGTGACAACAGTTGGCAAACTTTTTCTGTAAGGGGTCAGATATTAAATATTTTAGGCTTTATGGGCCATGGGTCTCTGTTAGGACTACTCAATTCTCTCTGCCCCAGGCAGTGAAAAATCTCACTGCAATGGATTGGGGTCTGTGTTCCAAGAAAACTTTATTTATAACAACAAGTGGCAGGCCTGGCTTTGGCCCACAGGCCCTAGTTTGCCCACCCCCGGCTTAAGAGGTGGTTTTCCGTAAAATTAGGTTGGTAAGTTATTTTGTCTCCCACATTGCTTTAACATAGTACTAAGCAAATGCGTAAAGTATGTCGGTTTTGTCAAATGGTTGGATAAAGAATTGTTTCCAATGGCTGAATAATAATTATAACTACTTTTTCTAATCTTCAAGGAGGTTTTCAGAGAATATGTAAGGGATCATCTGTATGTCGTATTTGTAAATATTTATTTTAAAACGGGAGATTTGATTTCAGTAAATGAAAAGTTTTGATAACTCCGTTTGGAGTATGCTCTTTAAGCAGAACTGGAAGGTTTTACTAAGCCAAACTGTGACTGAGATGAGTATTTTTTTAAAAGCTTTAAAAAATTAGTTTTGCTTCAGGTAATGTGAATATAGCCAAAATACCTCACTGTTTATACACCAGTGACCTAATGTTTGAAGAATTATTCATCACATCAGTCTCCTGGGTGTGTGTTGAGTAGAGGATGTTTGTTGAATTTAGTTTAAAAATGCAGAATGGTTTATCATAAGAAAAAATGCAGGATGTGTATGGTCTTGGCTTGACTTAGTGTCACAAGTTACTTACTGTTAAATGTAACACGGAATGTTTACTATCATGTCGCGGTCATGCTTGCAGCCGGCTTGCAGCCTGCTAAGCACGTGTCCTTCCTGTCAGCCTCCTTTCCTACCTAAGAGGGAGCAATCTCGGTCACGGTGCTCAACGCTTGGCTTCCTGGCCCAGTGCCCGTGCTTCCTCCCGGACCTTTCCACTCTGCGCTTGGGAACAATTCCATGGTGAACACCCCAACTTTTACCCCTTTTGTAAGCCCTCCGTTTGCCTCTTTGCTGTTAGAGAAACCTAGTCTTCTTTTTCTCCGGTGGCCTTCTCCAGTGGAGTTTGCTGTCTTTCCCACACCCTGCATACCTCAGGGCTGGAGGAAATGGCCACTTGCGGACAGTTACCCTGAAATGTTCACATTGAAATATCTATGCCTGATACCATTTAGTTAAACTACCCAAGATCCCTCCTCCTCATTGTTATGCCCATCTCTCATTTGCTCCTCTTTATTCAGTGAAGACTTGAGCACCTGCCTCACTGCTTTCCTCCCATCCTCACCCCACCGTCGTCCTGTGTGAATCCCCTGTAGACCTGGAGGGCCCATCAAGGTTTGGATGTAATTATTTCCTGGGAGGGCTTCACTTTTGCATTATTAAATCCGAACATCTGACTCTGCAGCTTGCTTAACATCTTATCTTGCAGCTTCGATTAAACCTGCTTAGTCAAAACCTTTTTACTTTTTTCCTTCTCATCCTGTCTTTCCTTCCCTCTCCTGCTTAGTGTAGTCTACACGGTCTAATACTAAGCCACTTTCTTGACAGGGTCATCAAACTTGCTCTATTGTCCTCTCACATCTACCTGGGAAAGCCCAGCTGTTGACAGTCTGCTCAGGTGTTCTTGATCTGCGTTAGCTCCAGATTGCCCAGACCCTAGTTCTGTGGAGTGAGCCACAAGCCAACAGACCCCAGCTAGTTTCAGGGTTATTAGCGCACTTAGTGGCTCTTATTTAAGAGGCTATTTGCCTATGACCTGCAGGAGTGCTGCAATTCCCTAAATTCTTTTCTAGTTACATTAGGACTCTTCATGCGTGCATAAGGCTACTCACATTTCTTCCGGGAGAGCCAGGCAAGTTTGAGCTCTTTCAACCTGGAGCTTCACTTCTTGGCAGTTATGAGAAGGCTGTGCCTCCTCAAACACAGTCTTCCTGGAGAATATCCTCTATCCAAGCAATTTAACTCGTTTCATCAAGCCTTTTACAG
This sequence comes from Equus caballus, assembly GCF_041296265.1. Classification (NCBI taxonomy): domain Eukaryota; kingdom Metazoa; phylum Chordata; class Mammalia; order Perissodactyla; family Equidae; genus Equus; species Equus caballus. Next base: position 69,221,336 of record NC_091700.1, read on the forward strand.
AAGGCAGATAATACTGGTGATCTTTAGTCGTCGTCGTCTTATTTTTTTTGCTGGGAAAGATTTGCTGTGAGCTAACATCTGTTGCCAATCTTCCTCTCTCTCTCTCTCTCTCTCTTTTTTTTTCCCCTCCCTAAAGCCCCAGTACATAGTTGTATATCCTAGTTGTACGTCCTTCTAGTTCTTCTGTGTGAGCCATTGCCATAGCATGGCTACTGACAGACGAGTGGTGTGACTCTGCCCCCGGGAACTGAACTCAGGCGGCTGAAGCAGAGCACGCTGAACTTTAACCACTAGGCCGTCAGGGCTGGCTCTTCAATCTTACTTTGACTCTCAGCTTTGGATGGTAAAACCAGGCCTGTTAGGCAAATATGAAGCAATTCAGGAGCATTTTGCCTTGCTTAGACAAGCTAGAGTTAATAAGGAACTGTGTATGCTCTTGTGTAAATGAGTGTGCTCATTTTGGGGATTAAGAGTGTGTTGTAGAAGCTGTAACTTTGCTGGATTTCTCACGTTGAGATGCTGGGACGTGGCACGTATGGTTCTCCCTGATCCATGATGTACCTGTCATTTTGGGTCAAGTGTGTGGGTATCTGTATTACCCAGCCTTTTGTGGTAACACAACAGTTGCCTGGAGTATCAGCTTAGGGTTCAAAAAAGTAATTAGTACTCAGGACATAAACTATCATCATTCTCATCAGCGAAAGCACTTACTAAACAGCCACGTTTTAAAAAATGTACAAATACAGATGAGTAAATAATGAACGCCGTTCTAAGCCTTTTTGTGTAGCACTGACATTTGTTCTATTATTAGCCTGTTTCTGGACTATGGGTTTTCATTGTGTGGCCATTAAGGAATTCATCAAAATTTCATACCGCCTGTGTGGGTTTCCGTTGTCCCTGGCTGCCATCTGGCTCTGCGTCAGGCTGGGGTGATAATTCTTTCACTCCAGTCTTCCTCCTCACCTCTCCTGAATCTGTTTGCCTTCTCCCCCAGCTTTCTATCTGCTGACTCCATTCTCTGTTCCAGGATGTATGATAATGGTCATTATTCTCTGGTAGGGGAGGAAAATATTACTTAATGCTGCTGCTCACCTTTTCCTTTTCCCCTTAAGACATTAGTTAGGTCTCTCGTGTGTGCCAGGAGCTCGCAGTGTTTTTCCACAGCGCAGGTACCATCTGGCTGATCTGCGACTCTTGTTTCTCAATTGTGGCCTGAGAGGCGGCGAGGCTGGTTTGCTTTTCCAGCGCCTCCTCCTTTTCGTGGGTGATTTCTGTGGATGCCACGCAGCTCCCTGGGTCTTGCTCTACCTCATCACATCTATGTTTTTTTCAGAAGCTCAAAATCTTTTTCCCTGAACTGTGCTCCTTGAGTCTCTGAATCTAAATTAAACCTTTTCTGTATACTCCAAGCAGCAGTTTCTCTTTTTCGTTTAACCTTTTTGCCTTTAGGAGAAGTGAATTAAGATATTTTTTATTAGCCACAAATATTTGTTGTTCTGCATGTTACACAGTTGGGGAGGGCAGGAGAAGATGTGTAAACCCTTGATAGAGGTTCCTGACCCCCAAAAGTTTCAATCTAGGACAGAGAAGAAGATGACCGAATAATGGAGACATAAGGCAGGATGCTCTGACTACTGAATTAGTGGCTTAGAAAATCGGGGTCACGTAAGATGTGAAGCGAGAAGGAATCTTTTTGGGGGCGTGGTGTTTGGGGAAGACAGTGGAGAGGTATAACTGGAGTTGTTAAGATGGAGGGAGGAAGGTACTGGGGGATATTGAGTTCTTCTGTTTAGGTAGAATCGAGGATTCACGTGTGAGAACGAGAGACTGCAAGGCCTGATGGTAGTGGGAAGGCCTTACTTTACAGGCCAATGGGCCTTTGGAAGATTTGAGCAGTGGTTTTTTTGTGACAAACCCTGTTTTTGAATTTTAAGGAACAAGAGGCAGGCATCGAAGTGCAGAGTAGATTGGGAGGCGATGAAGGCATAACAATCAGTAGGTTATTAGATGGTTACAGCTGCCAGGAGAGAAGCCTAGAGCTGAGGTGGCAAGCATTACAGGGATTTGGAGGGACAAGGAAGGTTCATTCTGATATTTTGAGTCTTGGGCAGCTGGGAGAATGCTGGTATCATGATTTCACTGGAGAAGTGAGGTGTGGCGGTTCAGTCTTGGGTGAGAGGGTGAGGTCTGTTTTACACGCTGTCCCTGCAGTGATGGGAGGGTTCTCAAGAGGAAACGTTCAACTGGGAGCTGTAAATGCGAGGCTGGAGGGAGGCCAGCGGGAAGCACCAGAGCTGAACTTAGGACTACCTACTTGGAGTTTGTACTTGAATGAACAAAGTTGAGAAGGAAGAGGAAGAGCACCGAGCAGGTAAGATCGAGAATTGGAAGACGGTAGAGGTTGGCAGGTCAAGCTTCGCAGTTTCGAGAAGAGTGAAGTAATCGTCTTTGAGAAGCCTTCCAGATTAACCCATACGCTCTTGCCTCCCACTCATTCTGTCACACCCAGCTGCTCTCTGCCATGGATACTTGGTTTTGCCTAAACATTCAGGCAAAGCTCTTGGGTTTGTTATGTTTGGCCGTCTGCCACTATTATCTCCCTTCTGAAGTGTAGACCTCGGCTTGGAGAGCAGAATCCATGTATAACGTAAACTCTTAAGCCTCATTAAAACCCAGATTCATGAGCTCCCTGGTGCTCTATTGGATGAGAGAGAAACCATCCAGAGTGTTGAGAAGAATTTTAGAAATCTCACCCAATGGAGACAAAATTACATGTCTGGCCTCTGAACATTTTCTGTATCAAGAGTTTACTTTCTCCAAAAATGCAGATCATTCCATTTTGGAACTTTTTATTATGGTGGAAAGTTGTTCCATGTCATGGGTCCCAAATCTACAGTTAAACACATTGTATACTTCAGTGTTTACATTTTTACACAAAAAGTTTCAAAATCCATTTGTGTTTTCCAAAACCAGTTTTGTTAGAAACACCTCAGGAGCTCTTGTAGAATTAATAAAGGTAACAGACTAGTGGTGTTAGGGTAAACTCTCTTTTTCACCAAATATAACTTGCTGTTGTGTTTTTAACTTGGAAATGAGTTGTTTTATTGTGTTCTTGCTGTACTTGGATCTAGCCATGAAAAGTAGGGGAGGACGCTTGTCCCAGGGCTGCAGTTTTTCCCTCTGCAGTACCGAAACCTGCCAGCAGGTGGTAGCAGAGAACAGGAACTGATTTTCCGCTTGGTTTCCTTTTCCAGTAAAGAACCAAAGCATTTGGGGTTGTGAAGAGATGTGGCGAGGATTTAGTGCAAATTCTTTTTCTTATAAGGAAATCAAGACTCATCAGAGCCAGAGGTATCTAACACTAAAACAGTGTTTGTTAGAGACCATTCTTGGCAAGACTCAGGAAGGGCACTTCTGGAAAAGGTGAACTTCTAGGTGTCAATCCAGGCTGTTTGAAACAGGATCTCTTAGAGAAAGGCCTGGGACCTGCATTGTTTTACAAGCACCACAGGCAATTCTTCTACACGCTAAATTCTGAGCCCACGAGTCAGAATCCTTCCTACAGGGCAGGAGTTGTGCTAGGCCTTGAGGATACAATGAAAAAACCCCCGCGTAGTTTCAAACTGACATGCCTGCGGTACACCACCTGAGCGAGGAAGAGTGGGTGTAAGCTGATGGGAGCCTAGGGTCTGTCACTGTCTGGAGTGTGTGTTTTCTCCAGAGCAGCCTGTTATTTACTCAGGGTCAGCTAGTTGTGGCTGTGAGGTAATGCATGCCCGGTGTTGCCAGACTCTTTCTTTTTTAAAGAGAAGCTAGCAATCCAGATCTTTCTTTCATATTTCCCAATTTCAGTATGGAGTATGGGCCAAACAGAACATGTCTATAGGTTGGAGTCAGCCTATGGGCTGTGATATCTCCTAGAGGAACTTAGGCCAGTAGGGCAACTGTGAATGTGAACACACATTTGCCATCAGTGATGTGAATGGCGTGGGTAGACGTGAGTAGAAGGCGCAGTGGTGGGGAGGGAGCCATCAATGCTGATGGAGGGCGGTCAAGCAGACTTCCTGAAGTTGAGTTCTGAGGTTACCAATATTTTTTGGGAAAAACAATCTTGTTCATTGGTTCATATGGGCAGTCTTCCCTCTAAGTTATTCTAACAAGGAACATACACATCAATCTTTTTATGTTTCAGTATACAACGAGTGTTAAAAAAATTATTCTCAGTGCTTCAACTTATATTGCCTTGAAACAAATGATTCCAATAAAGAGAAGTCAAATTCGTACTCAGTCAAGGATATTTTAAACTAATAATTAGATGTGTTGTGGAGCCATCAGCACATCTACTCTTGAGATAAACTGGAAACATTGTTGAGATCTGTTAAGGCCCTGGAAAGAATTTAGGAGAAACTTTGTTCCTACAAGTCGTTTGAGGAGAACTGATTTCTTGGCTATTCTGTTGTTGGGGTTGAAATTAATCCACAGCAGGAGTGAATTTAAGCCCATATAAAGGTGCTATAAGCCCATATGCTGGTGCCCTCTTGGTTCCACCTTGTGTACTTTCTGCTTTGAAACCATAGAGGTAAAGTGAATTATGAAAAAAGGCCATAGGGGCCAGCCCCATGGCCAAGTGGTTAAGTTCGTGCACTCTGCTTCTGCAGCCCAGGTTTTGCCGGTGCGGATCCTGGGCGTGAACATGGCACAGCTCATTAGGTGATGCTGAGGCGGCATCCCACATGCCACAACTAGAGGCACCCACAACTAAAAATATGCAACTATGTACTGGGGGGCTTTGGGGAGAAAAAGGAAAAATAAAATCTTTTTTAAAAAAAGAAAAAAGGGCCATAGGTGCATTAAAGGAAACCTAAGGTTGTGGAATTGTTTAGATATGATGCAAAGATGACACATTTAAAAACAGAAAGATAGATGCAAGCATATAAAAGGAAATGTCATAATTTAATAATAAAACATTTCTGTGTGTGAGGTAGAGGGGCTGGAAATTCTACTTTGCAAATTTAGACCTATTCCTATGAAATTATATATAACTTTTTAAGGGAGGTGGGCATTTAGAGGACAGAAGTTACTTTAATAGCTTAATTTATACTGAACTTCTTTTGTGTATGGGGTATAAGATGGTATTGAAGGCCTTTTGTAACTATCTTTTTAAAAGTCATCTTTACTGAATTTGAATAAAATGCACAAATTTCTAAGCATACAATGTATTTTTTTAGAACATATATATTGTGGTATGATTCATAGACCACACAATTCACTCTTTGGTTTTTAGTGTATTCACAGAGTTGTGCAACCATCACTACTGTCTAATTTCAGGATATTTTCATCACCCCAAAAGAAACCCTGTATCCATTAGCAGTCACTCCCTCTTCTTCCCTTCTCCTAACCTCTGGCAACCACTTATCTGCTTTCCGTTTCTATGGATTTGCCTATTCTGGGCATTTCACGGAAATGGAATCATACGATATGTGATCTTTTGTGTCTGGGTTCTTTCACTTAGCCTCATATTTTCAAGGCTCATCCTTGTTATAGCATGTATCAGTACTTCATTCCATTTCATGGCTGAATGATATTCCATTGTATGGTTATACCATCTTCTATTTATTCATCAGTTGATACCATCTTCTATTTATTCATCAGTTGATGGACATCTGGGTTGTTTCCATTTTTTGGCTAATGTGAGTAATGCTGCTATGAACAGTCATATAATTATTTGTGTGAATATAAGTTTCTATTTCTCTTGTGTATGTACCTAGGAATAGAATTGTAATTATCTCTTTGTTTCCTAGAAATTAATCGTTGAATGGAAGGAAGGTTGACAAATGGGTACCAGAAGGACTACAGTGTTAGCTTGCAGTAGGAATCCATCAAAAATCATTTAGGGAACTCCTCAACTCCATCCCCAGTGTCAAACCTACACTGGAGAGTAAAGTGTGTTATAGGTACCAGGGGTGTAACCATCAATTTGAAGTTCATATAAACTGAGTAGTGACTCTCACCTGTAATATAGACACACTGTTTCCCAAAATGAATGTTTCCCACAGTGGTGACTCTCATGGTAATACACAGGGAGATAAGCAGGTAATTGTTGAGACTTGCTAATATGTGTGAGACATTCTGCAAAAAACAATGATGTCTCTTGATTCTTGAGAACCCATGATTATATTAAGCATTTGAACTATATTTAAAATATCCTGATAATGGATGTTCACATCTTCATGTGCCTTGTGTACTGGTTGTTGAAAAACTCCTTGATCCAGAAAAAAAGTAATTTATGTGCTAGACTAGGCTTTTGGTCGACTTCTTTCCCTTGGAATATTTTCCCTGTTGTCTGCAACAGCATAAATTGGAGTATGAACCTGTATTTATAGGCAAAATGTATTTTATACTTTATCCTTTAGAAGGAGTTTTTGTGATTGTTAAGAGAGCACAGTATAGCTGTAAAACTTGAGCACGTTTGTGTGTGTGTGTGTGTGTTTTCAGTGAACTTAACTAGCTGCTAATAGGACTCAGGTTGTCTTGGATTTTGTGTGTTGATGGAACCTGGCATGTAAATGGTCAGCCCTGGAGAAAATTGTTCTTTCTTCCCTCGTTTTATTTATTTCTTTCCCATTTTTCATTTGGGCTTGTTAATAGCTGTGGGTTAGCAAACATAATTTGAGACTGTCAGCTCCAAGTTGGTAATGGTATAGGGAAGAGGCCAGTTCTCCTGGATCAGAAATCATATTTAGACTCCTTCCTTTTTTTGCCCCTCTAAATCTGAGTATAGCTGACGTTTGACCTAATGACGATGGAGTGAGAATTTTGAGTGTTTATAAAGATGGTTGGCTTTGAACCATCCGGGACCTAACCAGGAGCTTTGCATTTTGCTCTCTGTTTTCCCTTCCTCTTTCCTGGATGTGTGAAGTCTTGTGGGCTTTTCCAAAAGAAGGTGAAGTGGGATGTGTAATTTACGCTAGCCACTGAGATGAAGGTCTTAACAGGGACAGTGGGGCAGGAAACATCTTTAGACTTTTGATCTCTATGAGATTTTTGGATTCCATTTAGAATTCAGTGATCTCTGCAATTCTGATTACCACGACCTTGGAATACTGTGAGTTGGCTTTGGTTTTGCTATCAAGTGACATTACTGTTGGCAAAAATAGTCCTAGGATACTCCAGGATATGATGTAGTAAGATGTCAAGCCTTAAGAGAGGCCAATGACTTGAGAATTATGTTGCTTAAAGCAATGTTATTTGCTGAATATGCAAGTTAACCAAGAACATGCTGTAATTCAGAGGGTTAGCCACATTTTAGAGAGCTGCCTAGGCATAAAATGCCATTTTGACCACAGATTTCAAAACAGGGTTGGACTTTTAAAGAGGAATTTCCAAGAATTGCTTCATCTTACTTTTTTTATCTTCCTAGTGCCAAGCACCACGCCAGGTATGTGCATAGCAGTTCTCATTACCTGATTTTTTTTTTTTTTTTTTTAAAGATTTTATTTTTCCTTTTTTCTCCCCAAAGCCCCCCGGTACATAGTTGTATATTCTTCGTTGTGGGTCCTTCTAGTTGTGGCATGTGGGACGCTGCCTCAGCGTGGCTTGACGAGCAGTGCCATGTCCGCGCCCAGGATTCGAACCAACGAAACACTGGGCCGCCCGCAGCGGAGCGCGCGAACTTAACCACTTGGCCAAGGGGCCAGCCCCCTCATTACCTGATTTTTGAATAGGTGAATAAATGAATACTTTCTTAACATCTTAGTTAAAATTAAGACGTATTATTTAAATGAAAAATTAAATTCTAACCTGTTCTTTAGTCTGGAAAAACTTTCATGTAGCAAATCAATAGTGGTGACAAGTGGCCAAGTTTGAAGATTTCTTCCAAGAATAGTCCTTTTCTTAAAGGTGAGTCACTAGAGTGACATGTTCCATGGTCTCTTGTGTATTTTTGTTCTTGAACTGTTGGTGAAACTAGGATGGGTTCACTCCTGTGCAGTAAAAGGCTACTTTAATAAAGTAATTTCACAAACCGAGACAGGTTCTTTCTCCAAAACACAGCCAACCACTCCCCCACCCTCTGCCCCATACACCTGAAATTTAACTATTGGTTGTGTCCTTTTTTGTCTTGTTCTTCCTTGCTTAAAATATTCATATTGCAAATATTGGTAGGAAGAGTAATTAGATTTAACACAAGTGACCAATGTGTGTAAGCTGAACTTCAGCCAATGAGAAGTAGGGTAAGCCAGTCCTGCCCTTGAATTTGTAGTGTAGACTGGGACAGCCAGTCTAGGAGGCCTAAGGAGGTTGGTTCCTAATTCCATTGTAGAGTTCACCCAGTGCTTGATAGACACTCTCGTTGGATGCTCAGTGCTTGTTATGTAGGGAGCTATTTACTGACCTAGATCGCAACTCAGGCAACTGTATTGTGACTTGGTTTCCTCATGTATCAATGCATAGAGTTGCTGTGAAGATTAAGGGAGATTGTGCACAAGTAACAGAATAAGTGTTGGCTGTCCTAATCTGGGCTCCTGTGTTATAGCTGAGGAAACCAACGCCTGGAGAAGTTAGGGGTCTTATTCTTCGTTCCAGAAGGAAGGAGTCTGAGTGTTGTCTCAGCTTCTGTCCCTCCAAGTTCCTTTAGATTAGGGACAAGGTATTAGGGTAGTTTGAAAAGGACAGAGCCCATCCTTTTGGGGAAAACTGGTTTTTTTTTTTTAACATCATAAATAACTTTTTCAGTAATTTTACCCTGGGCAAGGAAAGAGCTGGGAGATAGACATCCGTTCTATTTAAATTATGGTTTTTACCTAATGTTTTTGGCTGTGTGCCATAATCCTTGCATTTATGTTTTTGGCATGTGTGACCAATGAGATCCATCAAAGATTGCATCATACATAATGGTATGGACGTCTCATGGAATTCATTATATAAACTGGGCCTGTTTTGTGGAATCATGGGGATCATATAATGATTGCTTCAAAAATGAAGTTTCATTGAAGAAAGGAGAGGAGGGGTGTTTTTAGTTCTTTGACAGCTTTAGAGACTGACAGAAAGGCCTGGCAGCTCCTTGATGTGTGCTGGCCTGGGGCTTCTCACGGTGGAAACAACGCCCTATGTATGGGCTCTCTCATTTGAAAGTGAGCACTCAGTTATCTCCTTGAATGGAAAAATTAAGCTATTTTTTGTAAAGTGTTTCATGATGTGTTTCCTGAGTCCCACAGTGGCTTTTTCTGGTAAATGTTCCATGTTTTGTTTTTACATTCCTTATGTTGAGATGCCTGGCATGATAGTGATCATATGTGTGTATCTTAACTATCATGATCTAGTCACTGATCAATCAATTAGCAAGTAACTTAATTCAGAATCGACTATGAGCCCAGTTGAAGCTCATAGCCTAGTTTTTGTCTGCAAACATCCCTTCCCCTCTTAAAATAACCTTAGATGGGTACTGTGTTTTTGCACTGTGATTCACATAAAAATATGGTAGAGAGTGCTTTTGGGATTCTGAACGTCTTTTAAATGGCTGCTTCAAAGGAATTGAAAACTTTAAACCAGAGGAGAGGCTGCTGACTTGCATTAGTGGTTGTTTTGCTGATAACCAGTCTGGTATGAAGTGGGCTTTGAGAAGTTCCCAGAATGTTTGGGATTTAAGTCATGTGGATTATGTGGTCAGAATTGGAACTGAGAGATGCAGCTTTAGAGAAGCTTGTTGCTTATGTTGGTGGGAAATCTCATCCAGTGAGAGCATTAAAATAAAACCACAAAGAACACAGTGAAGGGTGTGAAGATAATTCCCTTTTGTTTGCTAAATAAGACATTTCATAGCAGAAGAATTGGGGTTTTTTGTGAAATGTGTGAACTCAGCACTTATTACCTGTATATTTAGCTGATAGATATTTTCTTCCACAAAATATACCCTTTAAAAACTTTGTATGGAGGGCTTCTCTGGAGGCTCCGAGTAGTAAGACAGGTTTGGCAACAGTCTTTGTGCCGACTGTGCTCTCGGTGCCCTGCGCCGCCCTTAATATGCTTAATGTGCTCGGGGAGAGTAATTATAACTTCACAGGAAGCATCTCACCCAAGAGCCTCACCCTTGGCCCTGTCACTTCTTTGCTTCTTTCCAGCAGGATGATTGGTCAGCACACAGGGGCCTTGACTATAGTGTGTAGTCTATTTTTTTTTTTTAAGAGGGGTCAGATATTTCCACATAGCATTTGTGTGCTGTGAAGTAGATAGAGCAGATATTTCTTTCCCTTTAAAAATTCGGGGACTGAGCAGTGCCTTAATGGAAGAGTAGAGTGAGATGGATACAGTGTTAAACCCAAGGTCTTCTCAGGTCTGATGTACGTCTCAAATTATTTCAGGTAGTAATAATTTTATTTAGCTGCATTAGGAAACTATAGAAAGAGGGAAGGAAGAGGGGAAAAAAACCCAAGTTTTTATAGAAGGCAAGGTGTGGCTGTTTGGCCACATAGTGATTACTCCTGTTTGTGTACTTTCGATAACTTAAGTGGGAAGCACACGGTCTCTATTTAGCTCCTATGAATCACAGCCTCATTACATAAAATGTATTGCACGTCAAATAACTTGCTGATGAGTAAGGTTCAAAATTGTTGAAAAACGCAGTGAGTAATTGTTAGAACTACTAGACAAACAATTCTGTCAAAATTCTAGGAGTTCTTTCAGCATACCAGATTCTTCTTAAGAATGGGTTTATATGTTAAAGTATGTAAGAGAAAGGAAGAGACCACTTTTAAAATCTTACTATGTAAGATTTTACTTAGTAAAAGTTACTATGTAACTCAGTTTTTTCCTTTAAGTAAAGGATGTTACATCTGGCAAAACTGCCTTTGGTTTGTCTGCTAAGAGGAAACTTTTTGTCTTCATTCTGCAGCTGGATAGTAACAGCTGATAATATTAGCTAACATTTCTGAATGTTCCTCCTCAGTCAGGCAAGGGCTGAGCTCAGGGTAACCCTGTGTGATAGGTACTATGTATCTCTACTGAACAGAGGAGAAAACTAGGAGGTGAAGCAGCTTGTCCAGAGTGGCAGGTAGAAAGTGGCAGAGCAGAGATTCACAGGCTCCAGAGATGCCACCTGGCCTCGCCTGGCAATGGGAGGTTCCGTGTTGTGTGTTTCTTAAGGAATGGTGGCCCACGCACCCTCTGTAGACTGAAAATTCTTGCTCTAAATTTATGCTTTCTTTTTGGTTTAAAACTCTTGGAAAAAGTTTTTTTGTTTTACTTTGTTAGGAGAGGTCTTAGATGAGTTCATATTTATATGGATATATAAATTAATTAAAAATTTTACTTTACACTCAGATGTTTTGTGTTATTGAGGTTGAGATAACTAGTATTTACAGTATGAACTTTTTCTAATGTTCATGAAAATGTCCAGAGAAACTCAAAACATTTAAAGAGGATTTTTCATTTTATTAAAGTTTAGAGTGCCATATTCTCCTTCTCTTTCTCACACACATACACACACATGGACGCACACACACAATCTTTATGTGTGAAGACATGAATCTCTTTTATTCAGAAAAATTGAAAGAAAATTAATTGAACATTTTTTATTTACTGTGTTAGTTTTTATACCCTTCATAGTGGAGGATTATTTTTGAAGGCATATTGCATGGTAAAATACACTAATTTAGATTTTAAAAATTTAAATACAGATTGAAGGCAGCTTAATTTTTTTAGTTTAGAAACATTTAGTGACACTCTCTTACTGAGTACTTGTAAAATGCTGTAGATTTTGGGTGTCTGTTGCATGTGGATGGTTCTGTAACTTTCTAGAAAGTTAAACTTTCTGAGCCTCAATCTTACTGGTAAAAGGGGAATAGTAAGGATTATTAAATTTAAAGATTGTATGGATTTCATAGATAATTAGAAAAATTACCCAGCATAAAAACTGATGTCCTTCCTCTTCCTTTATCCTTTAGGTGAAGTAGATACGAGAAAGTGACCTAAATCTCATGGATTCTGACTTCTTTTGAATGTTGTTTTGTTTTTTAAATATTAATTTGTATATCTGTTGCACAAGAGACACCTGTGGTTGTTTCAGAATATAAATAAGCCAAAAATAATGCTAAAATCAGTCATAATTCTACCACTTAGAAATAATTACTGTTAATATATTTATTCCATATTTATATAATACTTATAGCATTATGGTCATTGGGATCATATTCCATGTATTGCTTCATAACTTGTTTATAATATATTAAGTATTCTTTACAAGTAATAAGCCTACTTTCATGACGTGAGTTTAAATTTCATGTAGTTTTCTGTTTTATGCATATATCATAATTTAACCAATTTCTTATTGTTGGGCATTCAGAATGTTTGTAATTGTTGCTATGATACATCATGCTGTGAAACATTCTTTTATTTATGTCTTTGTCGTCTTGTCATGTTGTCTTAGTATAAATTCCCAGATCTGCACATAGTGTGCCTGAGAATATGCATATTTAAGACTTCAGATACATATCACAAATTGCCTTCTAGAATGGTGATATGGTTTTATATTACCTTCAGTAGTGTACAGAGCATGCCAGATTCCCATGTCCTCAAAATATAGACTATTATTGAAAAATTTTGTTTAGTTTTTATATTCTGCCTTCTTTATAAATACTTATGAATGGAGTCTGCTCTCATTTATTATTTAGATTTTGGTAAGTATATATGTATAAGAGTACATTAATATTTTGACATGGGGGGCGGTGTGAAATCTACTATATACAGTGAACTTGCCTTTTTATAGTCTTTTGGGGAAATGACCACTCTGGATAGTTGGGTTTTCTGAACAGCTCTGTATATTCCATTATTTCTACTTTATTAATTAATGTTCTGAATATAACTCAGCCTTGTCCATCCGGAACAGAGGTATTCCTTTGAGGGTTAATTATTAGAGTGTGTTGTCAGAGTGTTAACTTGAAGGTCAATGCATGTAATGAAGTTAAGCACATACTGCTGGTGGCTACCCTCAGGTATTTGATTGCACAGCATTTTGCCATTACATGCTAATAAGTAGGTGATATTTTCGGATAACTGCACTAGGGTTCAGAGAGGTTATTTAACTTGCTTAAAATCACAGGGCTGTTAGGTAATGAAAGTGGGATTTGAATATACTTTTGTCTGACTTGAACCCTTTCTCTTTCCATTTCATCCCTTGTAGTACTCTGCCCTCTTGACTGGCCTATCCAGCGCTGTTGACTGTCACTCCTCACTGCTATCCACGTGTCTGTAGGCCACAGGCATGTTCTCTTCTGAATCACTGCTTCTAACCTACGTTGATTTTGCCAGATTGTTTCACTGGTGGCTGATTAGTGTTGGTGGCTCTGAAGGGTGTTCCTCTGACTAGAGAGAATGGACTTTGACGTCTGTTTTGGGTGTTCCTGGGGCTTTTTCATGCTTTTTGCCTTTGGGTAGGAGTTCCGGGATAAATGAGATGTTACCATGTTTTCACCAGTTGGGTTCACTGCTCCCCTGGAGTTTGTTTTGGATCTGTTTGGGGAAAATACAAAAGAGTTTGTGCTGCACAGGTTACCTGGCATAATCTGTGCACCGCTCACGACTGCCCCCAAAGGGATGCACCATTCTGTTTGGTTATATTTTACTGTGCTTTTAAACTTTATGTTTTACTTCTCTGGCTGTGAGCTCCTTGAGGGAAGAACTGTCTTCCTTTTTTTTTTTTTTTTTTTTAAGATCTCCGTCCAGTATCCGGGTACCTGTATCAGAGACACCCAGCACATGTTTAATTCATGCAGCTCTTCTATAGATTAATGCATGTATAGGAAAGGGCCTTCTATTTCTTCCTGCATTTGAGTGTGTCACCTCCTGGGCCAAGCTCCTGTCCAAATTTATAGAACTACCTTATGAGAAACTAAGTTTAATTCTAAAAGTAACCATTGCTTTGTCAGTTAGCCGGTCTTATGTCTAGCTGTAGCACTGTTGGGCATCGTGGAAAGGCGAGAAGACACAGGGATTCTGGGGAGACTACAGTGCCAGCAGTGGTGAGGCAGGACAGCAGGAGCCCTGGAGCTGATTGAGGATTTAAGATTAGTGATTTCTCAAATCAGGTGTCCAAAAACATATTTTCTTTCTGAAGGGGCAAGTGGAGCAAGGACTCCTGCTCACAGCTGGTGGGTGCATCTTTAGGGCAGCTGTTGCACACCCTTAGCTGGGGACCCAGCCCCAGGAGTTGTTCTTGGGGCAGCTTTTTCCTGCTCTGGCTTCCATTTTCTCTGCTGTTTCTTCCCCTGTGGAATCTCCTTCCCTCCCAACCACTTCACCCTGGAGAGACAACATCTCTAGATATTTTTCTAGAGATTTCACTAAGAACATTGGTGGGGGTAACCGTAGGTGTCCTGTTCATACGTAGTAAACTTAAGTGGGGGAATTGTCTGCTTAAAATACGTACCATCTTTCCTCTCTGTCTTTTGTTTCTCTGTGTCAAGATTTAATAGTCTTCTCCTGAGGATGTTTCAGTAAATAGCTCTTTGCACAAATCAGGGCTGTTACATGAATAACTGTAAGGAGAGTCATGCCCTCTGCTATTTAGCTTTGTAATGAAATGAGGAATTTAAGGATGGAGTTGAAATTAATGATGTGCATATATAGTTGGTATTTCAAGTTTATATCTTAACCTGCTTTTATTTACCCTTAGTAGAATAGATCAGTCATAAGATTTTTATAGAAAATATGTTGGAAATTGAGCTGCTAACTTTTGTTTATCATCTGTAAAATTGTTAAATTACAGAAAATTATCATTGTGGGCTTTTTTTTTCTATTTATATTTGTTCATACTAAGATAGGTAGCCTCTTTCTTTGTCACATAGAACTGTAGGTCATTTCCAGTATGGAACAACTTTTGGTAATATGTACATTCTTCAAGTATAACATTAAATGCATATTAATTAATACTCAATTTGACTTGTGTGTTATCCCTGATTAAGAGAAAATTAATATCCAAATCTGTCTTTCAGGCAGTAACAGAGAAGAATTTTGAAACAAAGGATTTTCGAGCCTCTCTAGAGAATGGTGTTCTGTTGTGTGAGTAAGTATTTAAAGCATTTAAAAAATAACTTGAAAGCAAAGATGTATGTTGCGTGTGTGTTATGAGGTGTCTTCACTCCCCCCACCCTATGGCCACCATCGTCACAGATATGTTTTCTTGGTCACAAGTGAGATTTGATCCTGCAAATTGACACCCCCACAGTACCAGACAGCAGGAGGGGTTATCAGTCTCTGTATCTAAAGATAGCATGGGTGAAATATATATTATTTTTAATTAGTAAATAAGAAAGATTCTATTATTGCCAGTAGGGGTGGGTAGTGGAAGCCTTATTTCATTTCACCAGCTATTACTTAGTCTGAATATTCTGATGTATGGATTTACCTGGTTTAGAAGTTAACGTAAAACTGTTTTTCTTCATCAATAAATAGTGATGATTGTAGGATAAATTTAGGCTGGAGCAAATTTTTCTTTTAAACTTTAAGTGGAATCATTACATTACCACAATCAACTTGAGTCATGGGTGGTCATTCCATTAG
Organism: Equus caballus; assembly: GCF_041296265.1. Lineage (NCBI taxonomy): Eukaryota > Metazoa > Chordata > Mammalia > Perissodactyla > Equidae > Equus > Equus caballus. The sequence continues at coordinate 69,236,888 of NC_091700.1, forward strand.
TATGCTACTTTCGAGAATCACATCCCAAGCTTTGGGTATTACAAGTAAAATAGGCTGGTGCCGTGATTGGTGGAATGAGGCCGACATTGTATGTTTAGTGTAATGTTTTATTCCCTGATGGATCCATGGTACAGTTAGCCAGGTATGTGACCTTCGGGGTGAGGGGCAGGCAGGCCTGATGGGATGTGAGGATGAAGTCCTGGGTGAGGGTGCAGGCTGTGGAAGTGAGCAAATAAATTATAAGAATGTACTTGAGTACGCACCCACATTTTTTAAAGCACTTAAGTATTCCAATCTGGATACTTATCTCGTAGGTATTTATGGAATCTGTCCACGTGTAAGCACTGGGAGTGTATGTGCTAGTACTTAGATGATTTTGATTATCCTTTTAAAGGAAGTTATTTGCAGCAAAGATCAGGAGTCAAAGGGCCTAGGTTTAATTCCTTGCTCCATTACTTTTGGACATTTGAGCAAATATCTGAGCCTTATTTTCTCATCTGTAAAGTGGAGATCAGGGTATCTGATCTCCCTAATTCACAGGGTTGCAAAGTTCCATGACATATATATATATACACATACACATATATATGTATATATTAAGGTTTTTATACAGTATCAAACTTTGTATAAATACAAGTTGTTGCTAGAAATATGGCCGTATAGATAATGGTCTACATCTCATCAGCTCTGTTGCTGGTGTTAAAACTTCCTTGTCTTAAAGTAATATTACTAAGTTGAACCATATGGAGTTGTCCATATTCAACCATCTGTGACCTACAGAAATGTTCATTTCATGTGGTTCCACCTAATATATAGGAGGACAGGCGTATGAAGAAGGGCCACAGTAAAGCTTCAGGGATATTTCGTGTCCTCTTCTGATGTCACATTCAGAATCATCCTTGCCAAATAGTATTTAAACTATTTTAGTAGGCCATGTGATCAGCCCCCTTGGTCACTGATAGGAAAGTACTTTACCTTGATTTGAAAACTATATGATTTAAGTGTGTTCTAATGTGTTCAGAAGATGGAGGGGAAACAATAACTGCTGGAAAGATGTATGTGATGTGAAAGCTATCTTAGCTAGGAGTATGGACGATTTAGAGGTTTGCAGCAAAATAACTTTGATGTCAATTGTAAGCCTCACACGTCAGGCTAGGAGGTAGGTGGGTTTATGCAGGAAGCATGCCTATGAAGCACAGAGCTGTTTTTAGACATAGCTGAGCATAATAGCCCAAATAGATGGTCTTTTCAAAGAGGTGACTTTGTGGTTAAATATTTCCAGTAATGAACTATTGCTGAAAACATTTTTAGAGATCCCTCTGTTTTTGGCATCACCTCCATAACTGGGCCATTAGACATATTTGATAATGACACAGTTTTTTTATGTTAAATGCAATTTACGTCCCAGTCTGGGCTCTGAACGATTTGAGGTGATTTCCAAAAACTATACCCAACCTAAAAGGGTGAGCATATTGTTACCAGTGAGGGTATTCGAAGTTGATGAAAAATGTTTTGACCACAAGCAATACTGTTAGAATAAATATACAAGTTGTGCCATGGTCATGGCAAACATTTGGATGCATGTTTAGGAGTAAATGGATTTTTTAAAAAGTCACGTTAATTTACAAACTTCTAAAAGCTCATTCTTAGATTGTTTCCTAGTTGAAATAACGTTAGTTTGGAGTTTGGTGCATTACCAGGTAAGTCTAATCCATCTATTTAGTACCCAGTGTTCTTTAAATGAATGTTTCCCGAAAGTAGCATAAGTAAATATTAAACTGCATTAATCAGCAGTTGTAGTTTATGGTGGGACAGCAAAATACGGCGTGATGTTTGTATTAAAAAAAATATTTCTCTTAATTGTGCATCACATTCTTTACAGCCACTGGTTAATGAAGGCATATTAAAATAAAAGGTGTAGTGCTGGGGAAAAAAGTCCACGTAACTGCGTTCTGAATAGATCTGTGTATAACCAAAGAAAGCCTAGCTGGTTGGGCTACCGAATGATGAAGCAGGCACCACTATGTGATCACGTCCACCTGAGTTAGAATGCCCACGAGGAAAGCCAAATCAGCTGTTCAGAAGCCTGCTATTATAAGCCTTGAATTCTAAATTAATGGGAATTATAGTAAGCATTCTGTCTTTGAGAATCTTTTACCCATAAGACATCTCAAATTTTAGCTGAAAAATGGTGAGGCTATTTTAAAAATCTGAATTCATTTTCTTACAGGAAAAGGCTGACTTCTTTTTGGTTCACTGCCAGAAAAATTACCGATTCTAGTGAAATATAGAGTCTGCTTGTTGCCTATGAAAAATCTCTAGGCATCTTACTTCATTATCCCCATTAAGGAATTTTCTTATTATTTTGCCTAGTAATTTCAGCGATCTTTTATCCTTTACTAGTCGTTTATCCTCTTTGAACTGGCATTCTGAAATATCAAAGTCAAGATTTGGAGGAAGTGAGCTTATTATAGCTGTCACCCAGCTGGCAGTGTACTGACATTTCAGATAGTCTAAATTGGGTACAAACTCTGTGCTGAAGTTTCAGACAAGATATACATCTGAGTAAAGATGATAGTTATGTGCGTTCATTGCCTTTTAATCTGATTGACTGTTGAAGTTAGTATCTTCTGTTCATTATTTTAGTATCATTTAGTTTGGTGGACTGTAGTTGAAGGCTAAAGAATACTCCTGGTTAAAATCTGTTATAGGAATTCTTTCACTGTATACTTTAGACGCGTAATTTCTCTTGGCTTTACTAAATAGTGAGATGGTAACAAAATCTAATTTTTCTCTTTTTCTAATTAGTAAAAGGATTGACAAGAGTCTATAAGGTGGTTTCAGCTCCATGTTATAATTATCTATGAATTTTATTAATAATATTCATTAATCTTCAGCATTTATTAGTATTCTTGAGGGCTACCTTACTATATATTTTAAAAGTATATGTTTTCCCCCTTCATAAATATCCGCAATCCTGTCTTGCTCTGTGGTTCTAGCAGAATTTTTTCTCTTCTCTAAACATATTTAGTTGAGGCATATCCAGCTAGTGATATGAGTTAGTAATTTCACAGTTACTCATCGGATGATAGCAATCTTGGAAATATTCAAATGAAAACATTCTTTTCCTTATGAAGTAAGAAGATGTATTTGAAGATAATCCTACTGGGTGTGTCTCTGATTAGTCAGTCTGTAATTCCCATCGTTGGAATAATGCCAAGTGTTTGCTCTGTCTCATGTCAGCTGTGCATCAAAGGTTTATGCCATCTTGAACTTGTGGCTCATGTTATTGAGAAAAGTCTTCTCACACTGTCACCAGGGCTTCTTTTCCATGGCTTGCAGCTCGGAAAGAGTGGAGCAATAAGTTCACCTATTTGGTTTGAGAAATCCTGTTTCTTTTTCTATCTGCCGTGTGACCACTATACCATCAACCTAAAAGTAGCAGAATATTTCTGTTAAAGATGTATTCAGTAGAAGCAGAAAAGAATTATTAAAAGAAATGCTCCTGTTAATTTCCTATGGGATACTCAGGTGATTGTTTTAAGACATCAGACAAGATTAAGAACTTTGTCAGTTCTCTTTCATGCAAGACAGCTCTGTCCTTGGATAGAGTGACAGCAGGGCGCCCTTGAGGCTTCAGTGCAATGCTCCGTGTGAATTTCAGCCCAGAGGCCCTTCTGTAGCGTGAAGGCTTTTTTTCTTAGAGCTCTTTCTAGTTTAGAATTTCCTGAGGACAACTGCTTCTATACCACTCTCCAGCAGGCCAGCACTGTTTATTGACTTCATCCCTGTGATAACCATTTGAAATTTGACTGATTAAAAACTATTTTTCTTCACTTAAGGTAATATACACTTTGAAGTTTCCATATTATTTGATAATCCAGTAGTAGGCAAACAAAGATGCAAGTATTCAAGTTCATAAAGATTATTTGAAAATTTTAAACTGCTTTCTGTTCACGGCAGTATATTATGGTTGCCAACTGTATGCTTTCTTTTTAAGCTTCACAGTCAGTTTTTTCTGTAATTTTGTATCTAAATATAGTAAAATATTTTTTTTAAAAAAGTAGTATATCAAGTTGAAGGTCAGCTTGGCAAACATCAATTTAAAAATTCACTTCTTGGGGCCAGCCCTGTGGCCGAGAGATTAAGTTTGCGCCGTCTGCTTCAGTGGCTCAGGGTTTCATCGGTTTCGATCCTGGGCACGGACATGGCACCGCTCATCGAGCCATGCTGAGGCAGTGTCCCACATAGCAAAACCAGAGGCACTCACAAGTACAATATATAACTATGTACCGGGGGGCATTGGGGAGAAGAAAAAAAATGGATTGGCAACAGATGTTAGCACAGGTGCCAATCTTTAAAAAATAAAATAAAATAAAAAATAAAATAAAAATTCGCTTCTGTAATGATAGTCAAAATATACGGACTCATTGTGAATTTTGCAGAGGTTTTTTATATTGTGGCCTCAAACTTGAAGGTAAAAAGCTTCAGTCCTGTTTCATGAACCTGCATGTACCGTCTATAGGGCTTTCTCACCCTAAATATAAATTACTAAGAGGAGACCATACAACATTTCAATGATAGGTCCTCTGAGAAATAATGAAATGATGGTCTACTGAAAATAAAAATGAGCAATATATGTGGTAAATGTATGGGATATAAGCAATTTATATTAAAGTTGATCAACAGGAGGTTGTTACTGAAGTAGGTTTTTGATGTAATGAAGGCTCTCAGGTAGCCCATGGAAAACAGTGTGTAGGCCATGAAATGGTGAAGGTATGAGAATTCTGGTCAGTGCAATGAGAAGTAAATTAAATAATAGGAATGAATATTGTAAAAAGGACAAATACATAATGGTATCACATCAATTAAAAGTAGATTAATTGCCTTATATGAGAGAATTTTTATATATCAACAATCATCAGTCAAAATTAGATGAGGTATAAGGGGTAAAAGTTATACTGACAAAGTTTATTTTTTAATTTAATTTATTTTATTATTTTGAGGAAGATTGGCCCTGAGCCAACATCTGTGCCCATCTTCCTCTATTTTATATGTGGGACGCCTGCCACAGCATGGCATGATAAGTGGTGTGTAGGTCCACACCCGGGATCTGAACTGGTGAACCCCGGGCTGCCAAAGCAGAGCATGCAAACTTAACCGCTATGCCACCAGGCTGGCCCCACTACAGTGACAAAGATTAGAACACTGTTTACTATAATGAGATGTGTGAGACTTTTATTTTGTATGTTGAAAATGTGATGGTAAGCTATAAGATTTAAGAAGTGGAATGATAAGCTATATTTCTATATAGGGTAATGTCAATTAATTTATAATTTTAATCCAATATCCAGGGTAAATCTAGTCAGACTTTTCTTAGAGTAAATATTATTTTAACATTCATATGGAAGAATAAACAGATGAGAATAGAAAAAATTCTAAAACTAAAAATTTCTGTGGAATGAGCCCATCCCAATCTTAGAACACATGGCAAACATGGCAAAACATGGTAATTAAAAATTATAGAATAGCAAGGTTCACAATAGATTCTTTTTTTTTTTCTTCTTGTCCTTCTCTCCAAAGCCCCAGTGCGAGGTTGTGTATCCTCGTTGTAAGTCTCTCTAGTTCCTCTATGCAAACTGCTGCCACAGCATGGCAGCTGACAGACAGGTGGTGTGGTTCCACAACCAGGAAATGAACCCAGGGCACTGAGGCAGAGGGCTCGGACCTTTAAGCACTAGACCATCAGAGCTGGCCCCAAAAATACATTCTTTAGTTGTTGTTGTTATTGTTTTTGGTGAGGAAGATTGGCCCTAAGCTAACATCTATTGCCAATCTTCCTCTTTTTGCTTGAGGAAGATTGTTGCTGAGCTAACATCCGTCCCAATCCTCCTCTATTTTGTATGTGGGATGCTGCCACAGTATGGCTGGATGAATGGTGCATAGGTCCATGCCCAGGATCTGAACCTGCGGACCCTGGGCTGCTGAAGCGGAGTGTGCAAACCCAACCACTATGCCACCAGGCCGGCCCCCCAAAATACATTCTTATACATAGGAATTTGTGATAAAGGAGGTAAGAGAAAATGGGAAAGAAATGAGTCATTCAATTCATTGTATTGGGATCAATAATTAGCTAAAAATTAATTTACAAGCTAACTGTATACCAGAATGTAGCCTAGATTAAAATAATAAAAAGCTGAAACAATAAAATTAAAAAGTTAAAAAATCTTTCGTGGCAGTTTAAAATTCTAAGCTTTGAAAGAACAGGAAAAAAACACAGAGAAAAATAGATTTGAATCTATATATAAATAGATTTTTTTGGCAAATAACATTCTGAGAAAAATATTCTAAGCAAAGATGACTTAAATGTTATCTATAGTTCAAATAAATTGGTAAGATACACATTTGAAAACCTTAATAGGCAAACGAGCAAAGGATATGATCAAACACTTGACAAATGAAGAAATACTACTGTAATTATATAGTAAAATATTCACTTTCATTAGTAAGAAATAATTATGCTAAAACTAGATATTATTTTTTAATTGCAACTAGTAAATAATTTAAAAATCTCTTAAAAAATGATGGCCATATTGTGACAAAATGGTATATAGTAGTCTCAAAATGACCAATTAAATATAAGCTGGGTCAGCTTTGAAAAGCAATTTGGCAATATCTATCAAGTAATTCTATGCTAGTTTATTTATTAATATAAATATATGTTTACCATAAAAATTACACAACATTTCCCAATAATCCTTCTTTTGGGGATCTAAGCAAGGACTACAAAATGGGGAAGAACATATGTATAAAGCCTCTTCATAGTGGAAAATATTAAAAACAACACCTATCTAAAATGTGATATTGGTGAAATTTTTTACATCCCTTAGAGTGGTGGTTATAAAGGCTGTAGCACTGTGGAAGATTGTGTAGTAGGTCACTGACGCTATTGTGCCATGAGGGAGGCATGGGAATGCTGGCTGCTGGTGCAAAAGGAAATTGGTTCATATTGCCACATTCCTTTCCAGACAAGTATCAAGAGCTTGACACTGATGATTTTATCTCTAGAAATAGAATATAAGAAACAATAAGAAGCATGGACAAAGATATGCATAGAGACCTGCATTAGAGCATTTCTACAGTGGCAAAAATTGGAGAGAACCTAAGTCCAACTGTCAGAGAACGACATATCACTCTTATGTACGTGAAGGCAAGGAGAGGAACTTAGTGATGTTACTTAATAGTAAACAGCAGAACCAAGACAGGAACCCAGAGTCCTCCTGCTAGATGCTTTTTGCTATTGATGTGGAATTGAGAAATGTCCTGTTCTTCAGAGAGATCCATTAGTGCTGTAACTATTGAGGTTGCTGAGAATAAAGGGAATCTGCTATCAGACCAGTCAAGCTTTGCTAGATTTACTACAGGATGCTTCGGGCATTACACTGAGGCTAAATAAGAAAGTCCTTTCATAATAAAATGATGATTATCAATTACATTGGTACTGATGTCACTGTTTCACACACTTTTCCATCTTAGCATGTATTGTTAACTATTTATTTGTGTTGTGTCCTAATTGAGGAGTATTCAAAATTACTATCACAGGAATTCTAGAAATTAACCTTATGTTAATTTTACTACCTGTAGAATACTAAAGCGATCCTATTTATATTGAATGCTTTTCAACTTTAAAATTTTAAATTATATATGCTTATTGCTTTACTCATGGAAATGTGATCACTGACTACTCAATGTGGTTTTTATTTTTAAAATATGAATTTAGATGGAGGTAATTAATTAAAAATTTTAGTAAGCAATTTACTTATGGTAACCAGTCCAAATTAATATATCTGATAGAGAGTTTACTCTCTTGATTAACATTTGACAATTAGGAAAGAACATTAAGGTTTGACTTGTCTGGCAACAGAATAAATAACAGGGGACGTGTCCTTGTTGGGAAATGCAAAAAAAATTTTTAGCATCTGAGTGAAACTAAAAGTAAGGTTTTCTAAATTTATTTTTATGAAGAAGATAGAAGTTTTGAATCATTCACAGGAAAATTTCTACATTAAAAGTGAGGCAGTGGATTTTAGCAAAAAATTTGTTTTCAGTTATTTCTTTGAGATCCTATTGGTTTACAACATTGTGTAATTTCAGGTGTACATTATTATATATCAGTTTCTGTATAGGCAGCATCATGCTTACCACCAATAGTCTAATTAGCAAATGTTTTTAAAGCACCGACTACATGCCTGGTACCTCACCAAGTGCTAGGAGATGCTGTTTGGAATGAAAGGATATCCTTGCATTGAGCAGCTTCGCTGTCTGGTTGCTCCGTGGCTGATCCTAGCACAGTCTTTTGTCTTTAGTAAGCATTTAAAAGTTTGTTATGCAGAATTTGCATCTAGAAGAAAATAGGCAAATGAATAACTGCCAAATAACAGATAAAACAAAATCATTGCTCTTTAATTTGTAAGGAAATGTATAATATCTTTATTATGCCTTTAAAAACCATTTAGTTACTAATAGGAAGAGTTTAATGTGGGGATCCATATTTAGAAAATGTAGTCAACAGAAAGATATTAGAAATATGTATGTGTGAATGGCTAACCAAATAATTCATGGGTTAAAAAGTTTCCTTTCTGTGTATTGCTATGCTCTTCAGTGTCAGTCTCTCTGGTACATTTGGAGAAATCCTTGGAAATAGGAAATTGAAAGGTGTCCCTAAATTTTCTACCTCTGCTGAAGAGCTTTCTGATAAAGGGGAAGATGAGGTTTGGCATTTGGAGCTAGTTTCTGGAGACTAAGAGACAGAGCATCAAATTCTCGTTCTCATTAAAACCTTTCATGATGAGCCAGACATCATATTGAGCTTTATTTATGGTTTTCTTGGAGTGTCACCTGAGTTATATTTAAAGTCAGGTCATATTCACTGGTGACAAAGTTTCTGAACAAGGGCCACTTTCTAGTATCTGTTGTGTAACTCAACTCCTTTGAAGAGAGTGGACAGTATATTTTTGGGAGGAGGAGAAAAGGAAGTAGATTACAACCGGAGGGATGAGCTGAAGAGGAATGTTCTACCATGGGAGAGATGAAATGACCAGTGTTTTCTGTTCTGGTTTTAGTCTTACCAAGAGAGCAAACCTCTAATGTGCTAACAAAGCACATGCCCAGGTTCGTGCCATGGTCTGAGGGAAGGCACGGGGGAGCAGAGGTGTATTTCTACATAGAGTTAGACGGATGGGACATGGGGATGCAGACAGATGAAATGGCCCCTTGACTGCCTCTAGTTCCTTGGGCACAGAAGCATCCGGAAGGTTATAATATTACATGATTTCTGTATAGAGCCAGTGACCTGAAGTCAGTGTTGCCTTTAGGAATTCCACATGTGTAATTGAAGAGCACGTTATTATGCAAAGAAGTTTTATTTGTAAGAGAGGGGTATCTCTCTTGTATGGCACTTGTATTTTATTGGACCTAAGACTATGCCCCTATTCCTTTAGATATACTTAAATTTCACAGATTAGATTTTCTATAACCTATTTTCCTCCCTGGAAGAAATATCCTAAAAGTACTTCCTGTAACTGTATGTTAAAATAATTATTCATGATTAATAATTTTATTAGCTGTTCAGTGTTTGCCAAAACTATATGTGCATTTTCTCCATGTTTTAGTGCATAGAACTAATGCCATTTTACTATTGACAAAATAAAATGGTATTGTCCTCTAGTGACATGACTTTTTAGAGGGTAAGTTTATGTGTTATCCAGAGTGTTGTTTTTCCTTGTGGCTATTTCCCTGTTTGTACAGGTACCAGGAGGCTCAAGAGTGGAGAAGGACGCCAATCCACTGTGTGTATGTTGTTTCTAAGTAATGGGTCTGCAACCTTTTGATAGGGAGGAGTCTATTAACTCATCATTGGGAGACATCATTTAACCATGCTGTTTCCTTTACCTCTATCCCTTACTTCCTTTGGCTGACTTAATTGAGAGTAGGCTGTGTTATTATCCATTCCAGAAACTGTTTAAAAAAAAAAGTGTTCTTCGGGCCAGCCCTGTGGCCGAGTGGTTAAGTTTGTGCGCTCCGCTGCAGCGGCCCAGGGTTTCACCGGTTCGAATCCTGGGCGCGGACATGGCACCGCTCATCAGGCCATGCTGAGGTGGCGTCCACATGCCACAACTAGAAGGACTCACAACTAGGAATATACAACTATGTACCGGGGGGCTTTGGGGAGAAAAAGGAAAAAAATAAAATCTTTTAAAAAAAAAATGGTTCTTGATATTACTAATGCTGTAGTACAAAAATGATAAATGAAGTAAACAGGCAAATTGAATGATCCAGTCAGAGTCACCAGTGACTCAAATGGGTGGAGGAGGAATTTATGATACTCTTCCTCTAATAAGGACAACAGATGCCAGACTTTCCTGACATTTTATAAGTTGCCCCAGCTCATATTGGTCTCTGATTTTTTACATTACTGAAAGATTACATTTTAAGATCCAGATTACTATAGGAAAGTCACTGCCATGCTAGTGGTCAACAACTGTTACTAATTTCCTGATTTAAACTATGCCAGAATTATGTTCCTAAGTCATGTTTCACTTATTCTTCTATGCATTGCAAGAATGCGACTGGTAATAGAATTAAAGAAATACCTGGTAATAGGGAAGAACTAGAACAATTAATTTGGAAGTGTCATTTCTTATAAATCTGCTCAGTTCTTTTTCTAGTTCCTCAGCTAGTGAGTAAAGAAAAATAATGAGGCCATGAAGGGAGAGAGCCTGCCGTCCTACATGACTTTCAGTACACGAATCAGAAATTAGGAATCAAGGGGTAACAGCTCTAGCAAATGCTTAAGTTCCAGGGGATGGTTTTATTATCTGTATTGTCTAAAGGTCTTTGTGTGAAGAAACTTCTCAAAACAGAAAAACATCTTTTGTTCCTCACACTAAATCTTCATAAGCCACCATTTTGTAATTTTGAATCCTGTTGAGCAACATTCTGAAGGTTATTAAATTGAGACTTTTGTCTCTTATTTTTAGCACACTCAAGTGTATATATAAATCTCTGGAATGTTGAAGGAGTGACATTCCACAAGTGTCAGATATTTTTTCTATCGCCCATTGTGAAGAGGAGACCAGTAAATTAAGAAAGTTTGATTCTCTCTCCTTTGCTTGCTTGCTTTTGGAACTCTGTTACAGAATTAAGAGTTGTTTTTTGTGGATGGATTATTAAATAGGAAAATCATTCTTTCAAGTTAATGTTTTTGGGCTGTAATTAATGATTAATTAACCAAGCTAGCATTAATAGAAAATTATTATTATAGTATTAAATTGCTGTATGGCCTGGCACTGTGTCAGTGAACAACAAAAAAATAGAATTCACAACAATCTAGATTTAGAACCAAAAATTGTACTCTAAGTTGCAGTTATCAAAGCTGGGTTCCTTTTTAGTGTTCTAGAGTATGGAGACTTAGAGACATGTTTTCAGATTATGTCATAGAAACTTAAGTTTGTTCAGTATTAGATTCTGAGGTAGGTGTTAGCCTATTTTAGGGAGTTCTGCTACATTTAATTTAATTTTCACCCAGTCATTCTGCTATGGTTACAAAGCAATCAGTCATAGGCTTGAATGAGCTACCAATAAGAACTAGTTGGCTCTTTGGATGAGTGCCACTGCATCCTTTAAATTTGGCAAAATAATATGGTTTCAACGTACCTTTTAAAATAAGGATTAGTTTGAGGAAAAAAATCAATGAAAATGATTAATGGAAAAAAGTATTCTTCGGGTCAAGAGAACTAAATTATCATGAAAGAGATTCTTAAACTGGCCGTTGAAACAGAATCAAATATTACCTTTCTTTAATAAATGTGAGCCTAACTATTTTTAAGGATGTGGCTTTGGATATAGGAGTGTGTCTATATGGTCTAAGAGGACCACCCACTTTGTTTGCAATGCTGTTCTTCTTACTATGTTCTTGACTTGTTTTCTTGGATTTTTTCTTTCTATTGGGCTCTTGGCTCTGAATAACATATTGGGGATGGAATGATGACATATGATTTTTGAGAATGTTAAAAAGAACACTAAACTGATATTGGCATTCTTGTAATTGCATATGTTATTTCTTTATTTACTTTCAGTTTGATTAATAAGCTGAAACCTGGTGTCATTAAGAAGATCAATAGGCTGTCCACACCAATAGCAGGTTTGGTAAGTGATAAATTATCTTTGCAACTAGGTTTCTTTGCCTTTGAAATGCAAAAAGATGGGCATAGATAGGTTCTCTTACCTGGAATTATTATAGAAATTAGGTTGGGTTTTTTGCTTAAGAAAAGTGTGTTTTGGGGCTGGCTCTGTGGCCGAGTGGTTAAGTTAGTGTGCTCTGCTGCAGTGGCCCAGGGTTCGGATCCTGGGCACTGACAGGGCACCATTCATCAGGCCACATTGAGGCAGCGTCCCTCATCCCACAGCTAGAAGGACCTGCAACTAAGATATACAACTATGCACGGGGGGTTTGGGAAAATAAAGCAGAAAAAAAAGAAAAGAAAAGTGTGTTTAGTGATGTTCTCCTTGTATCTTTAGTTCCTCTCTCAGTGTCCCTCCTGCCAGGAAGCTTTTATTTATTTTTTGTGCCCTCAAACTACATATATCCCATTTCTTGGCTTATTTCTTCCACAAATTGCATTTATTTAGGATCATGTCCTGCATACATTGCTGGTTGACCACAGTTTAGGAAACTGTCTGATGTTCACTAAGTTGTTACGCTTCATCCTTACGCATCACCTTCATTCAACACACACATCTTGGAATGTATTTGTAAAATACTCAAGACCTGCTAGCTCTTTTGCTTTATGTAGTAGGTGTCCTACCAACATCCTGTGTGATGTTGGGCAAGGCACTGTCTTCCTCTTTGCCTCAGTAATATTGTCCATAAAATGGCTATGGATGATTCTCTAGATTCCTTCTGGCTTTAAATTTGGAATTTTGCGTATGAAATGTACCCCACACTGTCATTATGTAGTAGTACTCTGGTGAGTCAAGACACTGGAGAGACCAGTAATAAGGTGGGGCTGTGTCTTTGGAGAAAGTAATTTATAATTAAGTACAAACAATGGAGAATTTTCAAAATGTTAGCAGTCCCTAAGAATCAAGCCTGATGATAGGAGTTGGTTAAAAAAATTTAATTTGACGAAACACTGAAGTTTAAGACAGCTAATAACTTGAATACAAAAAAAAGAACTAAAACCTATACTCTCTTTGGAATAGTCAAGCTGCTTATAATACATTCAGGAAACGTCTGTTTGGCCATCCATGTGTCTGCAGATGTTAAAGGCTTGAAGAATTAAAGGTAGAAGTACCAAAATTTCTGGGTTTGCAGCTGGCGTGAAAGTCTCATCAAAATTTTAACAAGAATGAATTGGTGGCAGAGTGTTTATTAGAAAATATCTGTCTAGCAATATACAAAAATATAGCAATATATGAATATGTATCTATGAATTACTTCTAGTAAGAGTGTCAGAAGATATTAAGGAATAAAATTAAAGAAATTTGGTTTTTGAAGTTTTTCTAGGGAGAAACATTCAGTTTAATAAAATAAATAAGGTTTATACGAAAATAAGTTTCATGAAATAACTTCCGTGAAAATTAGAAGTCTGCATTGTATTGGAAGTACTTTCTGTCTTTTCAAATGACTTGAGTTATTCTTAGAAAGTTTAATGCTTAGATTTTAAGTTGTCATTTCTTGGATCAATTACATGCATTTCAAATGGAATTAGCCTTTGATCTCAAACACCCCACATATTTGGAATGCTTGAATTGTGGTGGTTTGTTGTTGTTGGCCACTGGAGGTTTTCTTCAGTCTTCTGATTCTATGATTAGGTGAAAGCACAAATGTATTTTATTTTTGAATCAAAAGATCTCTCAAGTATTTCTAGTTCAAGCATCAGAAATTCTATCTAGTTTGGATTTTATCACTAGAAACTAAAATGAAATGTATTTCCGGTATATTAAATAGGGTGATTTCCCAAGTATAGGACACTCAGCATTTTCCCTTGGATGTAGGAGCATAACAGTGACCACAACTGCAGAATTGGGCTCAGCCCAATTGGTCTGAAGTCGTTACCATGCCTCATTTGATCCCTTCCTCAGATGCTTGTGTGTCAGGTTGTTAAACTTCTCGAAGCCTCAATTTCAAGAGTGAATTAGAGCTCCAGCATCTACCTAGTAGGGTTGTTATGAGGATGGAGAGGGATGATATATAGGTAGTCTGAAATACAGATATTCAATGAATGTTCTTTTGTAGTATATTCACTCTTTTAAAAAATAATTGAGTACCTATTAGGTCAAGAATTTTTCTAGTTTATAGGGATATATTGGAGGAACAAAGATAGATAAGGACCTTACCCTCAAAGAGCTTACATTATAGTGGGGGAGCAGGGACCAGGCAAATAAATTAGCAAATGAGCAAGAGCGCACCAGAGACATATAGTGGACTATGGCTTTGTTGGACACCCATGAGCAGTTGTAGTGGGACTATGAAGGTTGACCTCTAAGAATTTCTAAAAGAAGATTGTCAGAAACCTTATATTTTGACGCTTGTAGAATAAAGATGAAGAATCTGAACCAGACTCTTCATACTAGTAATTTTTGTGTTCACAGCACCTAACATAGTGACTAATACATATAGAAGACCAAAGATTTTTTGAATGAATGAATGAACAAGATTTTCATTGTGAAAAATGGTAGGCTCTAGAATTAGGTCTTTGATAGGATAGTGCTATAGGTTGAATTATGTTCCCCTCAAAAAAAAGGTATAACATATTGAAGTCCTAAACCCTAGTACCTCAAAATATGACCTTATTTGGGAATAGGGTTGCTGCAGATGTGGTAACTAGATAAGATGAGGTCATACTGGAATAGAGTGGACTGGCAGCCACATTCCACATGGTTACTTTTTTCTGCTCCATTTCCAACAGGAATCTGAATGGATCAGGTTACCTTTTCTTCCAGTTTACAAATGTCATAGGTCACTGGCCACCTGTGCATGAGTTTCTTGAGAAGAGAGTTGTCTTTGCCAAATGGGCTATGGTCAGGAGTGTTGGTTTCCTTTGGCTCACTCAGTTCAGGTGTGTGAATTGAAGTGGGTTCCATGAATGAGGTTTGTGTGGGTAGACACACCAAGTTAAGTCAAATGCAGTAAGAATTACACAATTTCTGTGTAAGAGTTGATTAAACTGAGTGGTTATAGTGCTCCAAGCCCTCTCTTCTATTATTCTTTTCTTCCTTTCAGCTATAACTTTAGCCATTTCCTATTAGTTACTGTGTGTATTTAGCTTTGAAGCCAAGGCAATGGATTTACCCTTCTACATGGACCTGGTGTGAAAGACGTGGAATAATCTCTGAGCAATGGCATACAGAGAGAGATGTTTAGATGATTTAAAATATATTGAATGCTTTGCTTGAAAGATTCCTATGATTATTTTTTCTTTGGGAAAGTAGTAACCATGTTCTCATCGATCTTCTAGAGATGTGGCTTTTCTCATTTGACTGTGTTTTATTTTATAAAGAAATAGATTTCCCCCATCTTTTCTATTCTTTCTGTTCTTTACAAAGCCATGCTAAAAAAAATTCTAACCTGAGAGTGAGTCTTCCAAAAAATTAGCTAGTGTTAAATGTGAGTATGTTCAAATCATTGAAACTCAAAACTAAAACTGTGTTGGGGAATTAAAAGACTCAACCTCAAAATAAAACCCTGAGAAACAGGCAAGATATTCTGATGGTGAAAAGAGGCATTGAACTAGAATAATGTTTACCATCTGATGTGATGGTGTGCATGGAATACAGTATGTGAGGAAAACATCAAGGAAGTTATTAATCCTAAGACTTAGTCATCTTGGACCCCTAATAATTTATTTGTATTTAGTTAAAGCAAGGTTTCTCATCTGCGGCACTAATGACTATTGCCAGATAATTCTATGTTGTGGGGGTCTGTCTTGTGCATTATAGAATGTTTAGCAGCATCTCTGGCCTCTACTCACGAGTTGCAGGAGAACCATGCCCCCCACACCCGACTGTTGACATTGCCAATGACCCTTACTGGGTAAAATCATCCCTGGTTGAGAACAACTGAGCTGAAGAATCAAGAAAGTAAACACTACCTCTTTACATGGGCTAGTTTGCTGATTGACTATAGATTTGATTGATCTTCCCATGCTTGCCATTTCAATTGCAATTTCCCTTTGAGGAGCAGTGGTATTCCAGAAAATTTGGTTTGAATCATTCATTTGTTTGAATGTGTGTGCCTGTCACTGGGCTTAATAGAAAAATCTTGAGAATATCCAGACTTCACATCAAAAATATCAGCTGAATTTGAACATTTTTGCCCCAAAAGCTTGCTCTTTCAGATTACTTTCAAGAGTAGAATGTGTGAAGTGTGACTGTAGAGGCTGGGAAGGTTGTCTCCTCATTTGGGAGTGCTGTAGAAGGCAGGAAATGGGCAAAGACGCCAGCTAGCTTAAGCTGTTGGATGTATCAGTTTCTCCTGCCTTCATAATGGCTCCTTCAAGAAATAAGGCAAGTCTGTGGGTCCATTCTTACTGCCATTTTTCAGGCTGTTAGTGGTTAACGTTCTTGTACCTGTGTAAAGTTATTTCAACTCTTTCATCTTCACTCTCCTACACACTTGGGTGTCAGCTAAGTAGTGCAGCCCACTCTAAGCCAAGCTCACTATTGAAACATCTAGTTGTTCCCTTCCAGCAGTAATGGGAAATTTACCTTTACCTTGTAGCTGAGGAATCAGCTATAAAATTTAAATATTCTTATCTAGGTTTTCTCATGTGCTTTTCTAAACCCTAGTTCTCAGGCAGTGAATATATTTATCCCATTGTTTCCCAGGGGTAGAGGAACAAGGGGGTTGGGAGAGGGTAGGTTTGCGGGACACTGAGCTTGAGCTTTTTCTGCGAATAAAACAAAAATGTGAGACATCAAGACAGAGTGTTTTTGGTGAAAAAAACCCACTTCTATTTCCTCTTCTTTCTTATCAAAGTTGAAATAATATAAGAAGTTATGATAGAGCTATATTTGCATCCAAGACAATAAAAAGCCATTATTTTTTGGGGAGGAATAAAAGAAGTTATGAATATATTTACTCTTTTTATTCAAGGGTTGCACTTTTCTGGTTAGGCTGCAGGAATAAATTTTGTGTGGTTGAAGAGAAAATACTCAAAGAATATTAGAATGTGACATGAAGAGCAGCTAATATGTGCCTTGTTTGAAAGAGTGGTGACTGAGGGTTGCCCTTTGCTGGGTCAAAAGCAGTGTATGCCTCAGGGGGAATCTCTCTCTAGTTGATAATGAGCAGAAAACATTTGCGAATATATTTGGATGTTGACATATGCAAAACACTGATAACAAGTGGTAGCACAGGAAGAGAAGGAAAGATGGCACGGCAGAGCTACTTTAAAATAACCGTTTCATGGTAAGATCAGTAGTGTCTATTTTCTGTTCTTGAGTTTCGTGGTTGGTTTTGTAGATTTGTTTGAGGAGCTCTTCTGCCTAGCAAATCTGGGAGAGGCTTCCACCCAGCAAATTCTATTTGATTCACTCATCCCTGCCTGTGTGATTGCTTAGTCAATAAGAAGAGCATTTATGATTAAACTACCCTAAAGAAATATTTTTATTTCAAAGAGAGGCTGAACCACTGTTGCAAGTTGTCTATGCTGCAAACACTAAAATTTAAACTGTTCTTATTTTACTAGTCACTCTCATTAATTTCTTTTAAAACAAAACACCAATAACAAAAACATGGAGTAGTTATTCTTCTTAATAAAGATATAGAGGATTACTGTAGTATGGCCATTACTAACGTGTTGTTATACTAGTGTAAGAAAATATAGCATAAAAGTTAGCAATTTTCTAAAATAGGGCCACTTTATGCATTGAAAATGACATTTTCCATGGTTGAAAATTAATTTAAATAATTTTTTGTGATGTATATTTCACTGAAATGTCTGTTCATCACCATTTGTATTTTGAAATAGTTTGGGGATATCAGTAACCAAGTCTGAGAGAACAGACTGAATGTGGAATGTGCATTGGCTGTCTTCAAGGTAACAAATATTTGATATTAAATATCTGAATACATATAAACATATAAAAACATAGCATATAAATGGCATAGAAATAAGTCAATGATGGTTGAGTTATTTAAAGCATTTTTAGGAGGTTTGCTCAAAAGTCTCCTTGTCTCCCTACTTTTCTCCTACTCAACTAAAGATAAGTATCGCCAGGAGCGGAAACTTAAAAACTGAGTGTCAACATTGAAGTTGTTTCCAATAACCTCTTAATGATGTAGCGCTAGAAATCAGGAAACTCTTGTTTTATTTCTAGCCATAATCTCTTAGTCATGGCGTTGGCACAAGTTTAGGAGCCCTTTCTTTAAGTTCCAAAACTTACTCATTTTTAAATCTATGGTGAACATTTATCTGCCAAGTTTCAGCCTCGAGGGCAACTTTTTAAGAAAAAAAAAACATTAATGAACTAGTATTGCAAAAGGAAGCCTATAATTAACTTGTAGAGTTAAAAAAAAATTGGTTCAGGGGCCGGCCCCGTGGCCAAGTGGTTAAGTTTGCATGCTCTGCTGCGGCGGCCCAAGGTATCACCAGTTCGAATCCTGGGCACGGACATGGCACTGCTCATCAAGCCATGTTGAGGCGGCGTCCCACATGCCGCAACTACGAGGACCCACAACTAAAATATATAACTATGTACCGGGGGGCTTTGAGGAGAAAGAGGGAAAAATAAAATCTTAAAAAAAAAATTGATTCTGAGTTGGATTATATCATACGTGACAGTTTTATTCAGATAGAAAAACACTTGGAACATCTCTTTTTAGGTACCTTCTGTTTTGTAGAAAGTGGAAAGGGAAGAGCAAATGAGGTTAATAGGAAATAGAACCCAGGTTTAAAACTGGAATGAGGGCACTGGTCAATTGATGGATTTTAGGCCTGCGAGTATCCCTCCCTTATTTATTTATTTGAGCAACGACTATGTGATGGGCACTATTCTAGGAACCTGGGATGTGGTCGCAAATAACTCAGAGAAAGTTTCTCCCTAATGGAGCATAGTCAAGAAGTCAATAATAACCTGTCAGGTGCTAATCATTACCATAAAGAAATTATAATATCTTGCCAGTTACGAGTAATTACACTGAAAAATAAAGTGAATGGGTAGAGAATGATTCAGTGTGTGTATGAGAAGTATTTCTGAGAAGGTGCTCAGGGACGTTTTATTTCCAGAGTTGACATTTGATCAGGAACCTGAATGAAGTGAGGGAGTAGGAAGATATGAGGTTGGGAGTTTTCCAGACAGAAGGAAAAGAGAGATGATCAAGCTGGACCAGTGAGGAGGACTATGTGTCTGGAACTGATAAGGCAGAGAGGTTAGCTGGCAAGGTTGTATAAAGCTTTACGGGCTTTGGTGAGTAGGTTGCATTTTACTCTAAGTGTGATGAGAAGCCATTGAGGGCTTTTGAGAGCAATTTAATTTGTTGTTAGAGATGATTGGTTGCCTGTGGTAATGGATGTGCATATCTGTGAATATCCTAAAAACCATTGAAGTGTACACTTTAAATAGGTAATCATATGGTATGTGAATTATATCTCAATAAAAGTGTTAAAAATAGAAAAAGATCACTGGTTATTGTGTAAAGAATAGATGGAAGGAAATCAAGAAGAAAAGCAGGAAAGTCAGTTAAAGAACAATTTCATTACTTACGATGGTTAATTTTCTGTGTCAACTTGACTGGGTCACATGGTGCTCAGATATTTGGTCAAACGTTATTGTGTTTGTCTGCGAGGGTATTTTTTGGATGACATTAAAATTTGAATCGATAGAGTGAGTAAAGCAGATTGCCCTCCCTCATGCAGGTGGGCATTATCTAATCAGGTGAAGGCCTGAATAGAACATAAAGGCCTACCTTCCTGTGAGTAAGAGGAAACTACTCCTGCCTGACAGCATAAGCTGGGACATTGGTCTTTACCTGCCTTTAGACTTGAATTGAAACATCAGCTCTTCTGGGGTCTCAAGCCTGCTGGCTTTCAAACTGGAACTTAGATCATTGCATTGACACTCCTGGTTCTTAGGCCATTGGATGTGGACTGAAACTATACCACCACCTCTCCTGGGTGTCTAGTTTGTAGATGGGCCAATTGTGGGACTTCTCAGCCTCCATAATCACATTAGCCAATTCCTTATAAGAAATCTCTTGTATGAATCTCCTGTTTGTTCTGTTTCTCTGGAGAACTCTGACTAATATAGTAGTCCACGCAAGAGGGTATGGTGGCAATATTGGGGGTGGTGAGAAGTGGTCAGAGTTTACAAATGTTTTGGTGGAAGAGTGTATAGGACTTGCTAATGGGTTGAGAGAGAAGCCAGGGTTTCTGCATCAGTAGTTTATTGAGATAATAAATGTGGAGCAGGGGCCTGCCCTGTGGTCGAGTGGTTAAGTTCAAGTGCTCTGCTGTGGCTGCCCAGGGTTCGGCTACTGGGTGCGGACATGGCACCGCTCATTAGGCCATGTTGAGGCGGTGTCCCACATGCCACAACTAGAAGGACCCACAACTAAAATATACAGCTATGTACTGGGGGTATTTGTGGGGGGAAAAAAGCAGGAAAAAAAAAAGAAGATTGGCTACAGTTGTTAGCTCAGGTGCCAATCTTTATTAAAAAAATAAATAAATATGGAGCAGAGGGTTGGTGAAGGGAAGAGAAGAATCAAGAGAAAACTTGTGGAGGATGAGGCAATTTGCATAAGACTGCAGATTTGCAAACGTCAGAAAAAGTGATCAATGTTGATTATACGCTTTGTACTTGCCCTATTTTCCTTAAAAATAAAAAAGATAGCATGAAAGTACAGGAAGTGTACTTAATTGAGTTTGTAGATGTTGGAACAATAAGGCATAGCTAATGTACTGGATATCAAAATCTGGAATTAAGAGTGATCTGGATGGGCCCAAGTGTCCACAAGGATTCTTATCAGGAATAAATTTCAACTGTATTTTAGTTGAAAAAAAATCAATCACATGGGTCCAGTGGTTTTATATTATCTGCAGACTTAATCATGCATTTTATACCTTTGTCCATGAAACTTCACTGATAGGATAACATGATTTTCAATTCAGATTCTTTGTATCCACCTTATTTTTATTCTAAATGTGACTAGCTTTCTGGTCCATTAAAACTCATCTTCCTGTGAACTGTGATGCTGTTGTCAACGGGCTATTGCCATTGTACATGATCCCTGCCAGCAGTATAATATAGATGCCACAATACTAAGTACCCATGGCCTGTCACAAGAGAAGTTAGGGGAATTCTCTCCATTTACTGACCACTTACTAGATCTAGAAACTGTGCCAATCACATCATGTCTGTGTCCTCACTCAATCCTCACAATCACTCCGTTATCCTCATTTTACAATATAACTGTTATTAGTGACCCTTCAAGGGGTGGCTCGTTGTGATAATTAACCACACCTCTGTCCTGTTTTGAGTTACAGATCCCTCACTTTGAGAAGGGAGGATGTGACACACAGGAACCTGTCTTTAAGGAGGCTTGGTAGTTGTTATACGTGGAGTGGCTCCCAAAGATGGTCACACTCCGATCCAATCAACCTGTGACTATGTTGCCAGGCGAGGGAGAATTGGGTTGCTAATCAGTTGACCTTGAGATTGGGAGAGGACGGTGGACTATCCAGGTGGGCCCAATAGAATCATAAGAGTCCCTATAAGTGGAAGAGGAAGCAAGAACCAGGTAGACGGTAGTGTGGGAGAGACTTAGCCCGAGGCTGCTGGTTTCGAAGATGGCGGAAGGGGGCTTCTGGAAGACGGAAAGGAAATGATAGAGCCTCTGGAAGGAGTGCAGCCCTGCTGACCCCTTGATTTTAGCCCAGTGAGACTGGTTTTAGGCTTCCAACTTCCAGCACTGTCAGATGATAAACTTGTTTTAAGCTAATAAATTGTGGTAATTTGTTACAGCAGCAGTGGAAGTTAAAGCAGTGGCTAAGAGCACAGACTCCAGAGTGGAACTGCTTCATTTGAATCCTAGCTCCACTACTTAATGTATGACCTTGCACAAGTCACCCACCTCTTAAGCCTCAGTTTCCTCATGTGTAAATGGGAACAATAAGACTTGATAAGCTTTTTTGATGAGAACTTGAGATAATTCATATAGAGTGCCTCAGCATGCTGCCTGGCATACAGCAAGAACTTGACAAATGTTAACCTGGAGAAATTAGCTATTCAGTGGAAGGCCAGTTGGGATAACACGAGAACTGAAAAATGTGACATGAGGGATGAGGGATGTTGAGGAAACCAGGGCTATTTAACAAGAAGATGAAGCTGGGGGAACACGCGCAGTATGTGAGGCAGGAGCACTAAGTAGCTAAGGGGCTCTCCTGTGGGAAGAAGGATGAGATTTAGTTTGCATTAAGCAGGCAGACTCAGGATCAATGTTTTAAATTACCATGAAGGAGTCTTTGGAGTTTGACACAGAAGTGACTGAAAGTGAGTCAGCTTCATAACGCAGGGAGTCCCTGGGGCTGGAAAAGCTTAAACAAGGGCTGGTGCTCTGGACCCATCACCTGTAAAAGGATCCTCTGAAGCGGGTGGGAGCAGCTGCATGGAAGGAACGAGAATTCCCAGCTAGCCCTACAGTTTTACTATGCAGTTTTCCTTCATTAAGTAGGCTTTATTACTTTGTAAAATATGCGTTTTAGCATCATTATGACATGCTTCTTCACGTAATTATTTATTTTACTTTGGCACATAGAACATGGATAATTTGAGGACAATTTTTTTTCTTTTATTCCCATTTCGTCCCCACACCCTCTGCCTCTGGCAACCACCACCCTGCTCACAGGCAGAAATTCTTAAGCATCTATTTCAGCATTTTAAGCGTAGGTAAGTTTTAGAATTACTTTGTTTTTTGATATAAAGCTTAATTTGGATAATATGCAAGACTGTATCTTAATTCATGCTGCAGTTGGACAAAGCCTGTTATTGCTTCTGTGTAGTTAATCGGAACCCGAGTTGATTGAGCATTTCAGTAATTAGCCTTTTGCCAGAGCACTCATGCCTTTGACCTTCTGCTGCCCTAACTTGCCAGCAACTCTCAGTTGTGCGCCTCTCCGTCTGGTTCTTGCTCCTGCTCTGCCAAGCAGTGCTGGAGACAAATCAAATCATCGAGCTGCTGGCATCGTTATCAAGTCTAATCCCCTGGGCCATCGGTGTCACTTGGCAGTTTCTTTTAAGCATTCCTAGATGGTTCCTATTCCTCTTTTCACATGTGACAAAACTTCACTGCTCTCCTTGTCCTCAGTTCCTTTGCCGTCACCCAATGACCAAGACTTTCTCTTTGTTGGGAAATAAGCACCCACAGAAAACTTAAGCAGCTAGTCTTAAAATTGTCCTCATAAATAACTAATAAAGTTGCATCTCTGAGTGTTTACCTACATATTACAGTCATAAAACATAGGTGTGTTACTTCACAGCTTACATTTATTAGCTAAGCCATAAAATAGAAGATGAATTCTCTAATAATAAAGAAAAAAAACTAGTGTGAGCTAATCAAAGATTGTGACTAAACTGCTTTCTTAATGGAAACTAATTAAAATGCAAATGTGGATATATTGTAGTCACTCTTCTGCTTGGGAGTTGCTTTAAAATAATTTTGAATGCTCACAATTAGTGTATCATAGGAATGAAATTCAAGTACTTGTGGTGATGGCCTAATAGTGAGCTCTGTAATTCCTAGGTGACTCGTGTTCACACTAAGGAGAAACATTGTTTTAAGTCATATTTGGAAATGTTTTCCTTATTTTGTGATTCGCCATAAAACTTATTTATCTATTTTTTTTTTTGAGGAAGATTAGCCCTGAGCTAACTACTGCTAGTCCTCCTCTTTTTTGCTGAGGAAGCCTGGCCCTGAGCTAACATCGTGCCCATCTTCCTCTACTTTATACGTGGGATGCCTACCACAGCATGGCATGCCAAGCGGTGCCATGTCTGCGCCCGGGATCCAAACCGGTGAACCCCGGGCCGCCGAGAAGCAGAATGTGCGAACTTAACCGCTGTGCCACTGGGCTGACCCCTTATATGTCTGTTAAGACTCGAATCACCTGGAGGAGCTTCTTAGAATGTGGATTCTGATTCGGTAGATCTGGGGTGAGCTAGAGTCTGCATTTCTAATAGGCTCCCAGGTGATGCCTGGTGATGGTGCGTGGACCACATGCTGAGTGGCAAGAGGCTAGGGCAGCCGTTCTCCAATTTGTGCATCAGCGTCCACTGAGCGGTGACTGCGTGCTCCCTTGGGTGATTCTGATGTGGCTGACTGGGGACCATTATTCTGAAGTATGGATTTAGTACAGTTTCTCTGCCTCAAACGATGGTTCCAACCTCTTGATTTATAGCATATACCTGCTAACTTTTTGGCACTATCAATTCCAGAGGCAGAGGAGGTAGGGGCTTTGGTGCCATATCATAGAAAAGGAATTGAGGTCGCCAAGTCTCTTGGCCTGAGGATAAATTGATCTGCACCATCATGTGCTCAGGTTCAGAGGAATTGGATAATGCGTGCTCTTTTAATTGAAAAATCTTGCTTAAAGTAGGCATAGAACCTTATTGGGAATCACAGACCAAAATGAGCCTGGAAAGAGCCTTTGGTTCATTGATGGGGACACTTCCAGGTGATGTCTTTCTGGGAGCTTTGCTTTAAGGTGCTCCCTGTATGGCCCTCAGGTCACAGCCCTGAGCACAGCCTCACTCTTTTTCAGAATTAGGATTTAGATCTTAATTCAGGGCTTTTATAAATCTTGTTTTTAGTCTAGTCTTTATTGAAAGAACCCATTTTTATTTATGACAGCTCTTGACCTGCACACTCAGGAAATTTTTGCACAAGTGGGTCTAACTGGTTTGATCTTAAGAGTAGACAGCTCCTCATTTTTTGTGACATTAATGTTTCTTGATACAAAATATTCCCTCTACATGTTGGAAGTCATCGCACTTGACATTCTATCATTAAAGATACTTTTTTTTGGATCTTCTAAGTAGGAATGAAAATGACTTCAGGCAGGGAAAGAGCCTAGGGAGGTGTAGTATACACTTTAATGAGGATTTAGTATAACATTTTGTATAACAAAATGATTCAATGTGTAAGAGAAACTGCGGACCATAATGCCATTTATGTAAATTAGACTACATAAATCAACGCTTTAAAGGATATTTACATTTTTAAGCACATTAGAGAAGGCACCTTTTAAAAAATACCCTATGGAGGTGAAATTCACATAAAATTAGCCATTTTAAGGTGAACAATTCAGTAGCATTTAGTACGTTCACTGCAACCAACAAACATTTCCATCACTCCCAGGTAAAACCTCTCACCTATAAAGTGGTTTCTCCCCATTTCATCCTCTCCCGACCCCTGGCAACCGCCAATCCACATTCTGTCTCTATGGGTTTATCCATCCTGGATATTTCATATAAATGGAGTATGCGACCTTCGTGTGTTTAGCTTCTCTTACTTAATATAGTGTTTCGGAGGTTCATCCGTGCTGTAGCATGTATCAGTACTTCATTCTCTATGAGTGAATAATCCACTGTATGGGTATATCACAATTCATCCCTTTATCTGTTAGTGGACATCTTAGCTGTTTCCACCTTTTAACTCTTGTGAACATAGTAGTGCTATCAATGTGCATGTACGTGTACTTGTTTGAAAGTCTCTCTTCAGTTCTTTAGGATATATATGCTTAGGTAGAAGATACCTTTTAATGGATAGGAATGGGAGTGAGTTAGGGGTATGGGATGAGGAGGAAAATAGTAAAATAACAGTAAACCGAGAGAGCCCTTATATTGACTGATAAGAACATGCTAAAATATAATTAATTCAACTCTGCTCCTCAATCGTCTCAGCAGACCAAAGTAGAGAAGAGCTTTTCTTGAAGGGATTTGTGGGTGTGGCTTACTAGTGAATGAAGTCCAGTAAGATTCACAGAAGACTTACAGTATTTTTGAGAGAATTGTATTGCAGAAACACTGTAAACTTAGAAAGGGACAGAGGATTACAAAAGTAAAAGACCTTTATTCCCCCAAACTTATACAAGCAAGAAGCAGACTGACAAAACTACCTACCTGCAAACACAAACAACTTTTCAAGGAAATGGAAAGATGATTTTTAAGGTGGAACCAAGAGTCCAGAGGATGAAGCGAAAAACCATGCAGTATTCCCTGGCCTTGAGTCCTGAGGAAGTACTGCCAGTCTGTGCCTACGTTAAGGAGGGCAGACCTATGTGTAACCAGCAGGATACTGAGAAAATAATGAAGTGAAGTTCAAAAGCTAGGTCCTGAGACATTGCAGCTTCCATCTTGCTTTCTCTTGGATCACTTGCTGTGTCAAGCAGCCCTATGAAGATGTCCATCTGGTAAAGAACTGAGACTTCCTGCCGACAACCAGTCCTGATTTGCCAGCCATCTGAGTGAGCCACTTTGGAAGTGGCTCCTTCAAGTCCCAGGAAGGCCTTCAGATGACTGCAGCCCTGCCTAACATCTCCTTTTCAACCTGATGAGATCACCAAGCCAGAACCATCTAACTTGGGCCACTCCCAAATTCCTGACCTTCAAAAATTGTGTGAAATCATAAATATCTATTTTCAGCAGCTCAGTTTTGGGATAAGTTGCTACACAGCGGTAGATAACCAATAGAGCTACTAAAATGGACTCATATAAACCTGGGAATCTTGGTAAATTTTTTGGCTTCCTCATCTTGCCTCAGTTGTTTAGCAAGTACGGTGCCTAGTTTGTTAATTTCTAATTTACCCTCTCCACCCCACCGCTATTATGACTGCCTTTATAATTGATTCAAGGCTAAGGAGTGGAGAGGGGATTGGAGAGAATATGAAAATCTTCAGCCATCCTGCTTTTTCTGTTTATATGGTGTCTGTCTGTCTTCCTAGCATAGAAAAATGTAAAGCTAAAAGGAGCTATTGCAGATTTTCAGGGATCATTTTTGGGGGGTTTATTTTTGAGAAGCCATTCTTGGCCCTCAAGATGTAGGAATTGCAGATGTTTAGAGCAGGCTGTTGACATGACACACTTCACATAAGTTGTGCTAAGAACTATTTATGTGAAGGGCTAGGCTAGGGGCGGGCTGGGCTTCCCTGCCTTTGCAGGGAGGTGTTTGCCCTGTGTAATGGGTTACAGATCCACAAACTACTCATTTCACAGATGAGGAAAATGGGGCCAGAAAGGTTAACTAATGCTTCTGAAGCCACACACTTGGTTAGTGGCAGAGCTAACTGGGAGTCCTAGCTGCCAGTCCAATGAAGATAAGATTTGTTTCAGGTTTGACCTTTGTTTTTACTTTCACTTATCTTTGCTAGTTTCATGTAAAAACGATTCTATTGAACGGGGACTAAATGCTTCCCTTTTAATATATTGAACTGGGTGTGTCTTCTTAAGGTTTCAACAGACATGAAAATTTTATAATTTTGTATCTCCCCGTAGGCAACTCTCTGCCTAGGTCCTTTGAAATTGCAAAAAATAAATTACCAATGGGCTCAAGTCCAGTAAGCATGATTTAGGTCCAATTCTGATCCTAGTACAACCTGTTCCTGCTGCATAGGCCATTTTGTTTATAAAGTTCGTCCACTTTAAACTTGAGCATCATTGAACTATTTAAAAGATAACCTTTTTGACATAAAGCCTTTATATAAAACTAGAATTTAATCATTAATTGTAATTTTTTCTTTGTCTCTGACGAAGTATAGTCACTTTAGATTTTTTTTTAAAGATTTTTTAAATTTATTTTTTATTTTTCCTTCTCCCCAAAGCCCCCCCAGTACATAGTTGTATATTTTAGTTGTGGGTCCTTCTGGTTGTGGCATGTGGGACACCGCCTCAGCCTGGCCTGATGAGTGGTGCTAGGTCCAGGCCCAGGATCCGAACTGGCGAAACCCTGGGCTGCCAAAGCAGAGAGTGCGAACTTGACCACTTGGCCACGGGGCTGGCCTCGTCACTTTTAAGTAGTTTCTTTCTGAATACTTGGATGGATTTTGAGGTGTGTGTGTGGCTTTATTTATCCTTATCAATCTGTGCATATTTGTCAACCGGATGAATGCTGTTATATTTTAATAAACTGGGAAGAATTATCTTGGCTGTCAGTTCAGTAGGTTTACGTTTAGTTTAACTATGTGATGTTTTATAACATTTTAAACATTCGAAACCAAATTGAATTTGTGGGAGGACTTCTAATGGATTTTCCTTTTCTGATATGATTTGCGTCCTGTGGGATTCTGGGTACTGGTACACCAGACCATTTGTTCTTGTCTGCTTCTCCAAGGGTCAGTTTTAGAACCATTCATTTGAATCATATGGTAATTACAGATAGTACGGGTTTTAGAAAATATGTGAGCTTAACAAAAATCAATAAAAAATCATTTTTGTTCCTCTTGGAATTTTGCCAATACGTTTTTTCTGCAAAGTCAATTTAAACACCTTCCATTGAACTGTTCAACTTCTGATTTACAAGTTCCTTTAGTCTTTGACCTCTTACTCAAAATGAATCATAGACTTCAGTTTTCAGCTAGCAAGTTCACACTGCCTGTTACGAATAGTACACTGGAATAACCTCCCACTCTACAAGTAGGTTATTTTTAACGTCCCTTAGTTTCCTAGCAATCAATATTACTTTTGTCTCTCCATACATTTGCTTGCCCTTTCCCTAAGTCCCTTCACTCTCCAAGAATCCAAGCTGTTGGATTTAGCCTCCTCGTCTGTCTTGTGGACGAATGTGTCTGGCATGCTAGGAGGCCGTTCTCTTGCCTGAAAACCCTAACAAAGCGAAGGTAGAATCCGCATGGGATCATCACAAGCTCAGCTCCATAAAGGGTTTTCTTTAAGAGGAGTGAAGATGGAAGCTCAGGCTCATTCTGCTCACCAAATGTGTGTCTCTGAATGCAGCTGACTGTAAGAAGGAATAAATTGTAGTCAGTGTCTGTGTAGTAGTTTATATGAATGAAAAGCATTGCTTTGTGAGTGGATGATTTTGGTTTTGAAATTAGATAGCAGGGCAACCTAGATTTTCATTTTTTGGAGGCAGTTTCAGAGGCAGGTGCAGGGCATGAGTAACGTACCACACCTGAACTGTGCGATCTAGCCAGTGAACACTAGGCTGCTCCTGGGTCCTACTGTATGGTTTCCCTGTCTGTCAAGAGCCGGCTCAGCAACCAAGCCTGGATTCCAGGTATGGTATTCCACAGTCGTTCGGTAATTTGTAATCATAGAAACAGAACGTTCCTCCTCTTGTTTCTTCCTTGCCAACAGTTTCTGGGTGGGTGAATGTCAGTAGCTGGAGTTATTTTTAAAGAGGAGAGGTGAGGCTTGTCGTGCAAAGCTGGGAAGAGGGCGTTTGTTTGCAGAGCAGAGCTGACATCAAAGTGTAGATTACTGCTCAGTGGCTAGGCACTTGTCCTATAACAGGTAATGTTTAACGTGCCAGTCACAAAGATCACAGAAACAGCATATGCCCGCCCAGGCATAAGATTTCACTACCGTTTATGCTCTGGAAGACTGAAAGGCTAAACATGCCCGTGTATTTCTTTTAAGTATTTGTATGCATTGGTCTTGCTCCCTCCTTTTTTGCTGGCTGCAGTTGGACTTTGAAGCTGGGAACTTATATCATAAAGATTTGTAACCTTTGTCTGAGAGAGAGCTCGGCTAAGCAATCACTTTCTACTTCTTTTCACAGGATAATATAAACGTTTTCTTGAAAGCGTGTGAACAGATTGGATTGAAAGAAGCCCAGCTTTTCCATCCTGGGGATCTACAGGATTTATCAAATCGAGTCACTGTCAAGTAAGTTTCACTGGTTTGTTATATATATTTTTTAAACTAGGGGCTTGTTGCTTAAGTGAAAAGTATTCCTGAGAGTTCATGATTACTGAAAAATCATTCTTCTGTCTTCCTCTGTTCTCATTCCAAAGCAGACTATTTAAAAAATAGCTTAGGGACTGTGAATGTGAAGCTGTCTGTAATCGACATGTCATGGTCTTATTTTAAATCTCGATACCAACCGAAATGGTAGTTTATATTTGAATGCTTGTCCAACACGGTAGTGTTTGGTTGCTAATGGTGAGGATTCTCATTATACTTCTAAAGCAAATTTAGAGATTATATTATAGCTTACAGAGTAAAAAGACATTTTAAAATAGTTTTTATACATTTGGAATTAAGACATAATTGCTAACATACAAATGAGAGTGAGACGGTGGTAAAAGAGACTTTCTTAATATCTGGAAGGCAGCAGTGCCTGGGACTGACATATAACACTAATGACCTTGTCAATTGTGGCTGATTT
This sequence comes from Equus caballus, assembly GCF_041296265.1. Classification (NCBI taxonomy): domain Eukaryota; kingdom Metazoa; phylum Chordata; class Mammalia; order Perissodactyla; family Equidae; genus Equus; species Equus caballus. Next base: position 69,267,294 of record NC_091700.1, read on the forward strand.
TTAAAAATCAACTGTTTTTCGCTATTTTAATAGTATGGTTGAGAAAGTGAAAGTGGGGGGGGCGGTGAAAACATGTTCGCAGGTGTTTCTGTTGGGTTTTAGATGGAAAACGGTGTTCATGTGTGAGTATATGGTTTCAGGAAATCTGGTTTCAAGCTCTTGTGAGATTTTTCTTTTCCTCTATAATTTGCTTTCAGTGAATCAGAATAAACTCATGTTACCAGCTAAATGTGACAGGAAAATGATTTAATTTTGTAGTGACAACTTCCTTATCATCGTGGCTCTTAAACTTAATTCACATTTTTCCAAGGAAGAAAACAAACACTTAGTATTCTATCTATAGAAATAATAGAAATGGAAAAGTTAGTTTCTGCCAATTCAAAGATTTAGTTTACATGGTCAATATCCCTGTCGTAATAGCTTCAATAGTTATTAAAAAAATTGACTATAAAATCTTAAATACAGCTAACATTTTTTTCTAAAGAAACTTAACACTGTATATAAATGTCTTTTGTAGTACACATTGTCTTTTAGCAGTATGACCCAAAGTTCCAGGTAGAATCAATCTTTTAAAACTCTCTCTATATTTTTAAATGAACAAGTCGTTTTGAACCTATATGCTTCTACTTCTGTTGAATAAGCGTTTCTAAATGACACAGCAATGATATGTGTATAGCACGCATGAGTGTGTCTGCATTTCTGATTAATCGAAAGATAGTTGAGGAATCCTAAGTTTCATTGACATGTTTCAATGGCATGTTTACTTCTGGAGTATGCAAAGTCATGTTTAATTTCCGAGAAAAATAACTATCGATAAAACTTGTATTTTCCCTAAGAGACATAAGACCTCTCTGATGGGCAAAGAAAGTTTTGACTTGGAAAATCTTTTTCTTAAGTTGTTGCTGTCTATTAAGAATAAACATCTTTTCCCGTGAAAATCATACTTTGTTGAAACTCGAGCCGATGTTTGAGTAGGCTGTGGACTAGGCAAAACATGTTTGTTGGCTCCCAATTCCAAGGGTGCTCTGAGCAAAGCTTGCCTGGAGCCTATTTCATGAAATGTTGGGTCTAAAGTGTTTAGGAAAAACCAGTATCTGGGCTAAGCCTTCAGCAAAATTACTGACAAACTGAAACCGGGAGGTCAAGTAGTTACAGCTGTAGTAGAAGTATGCAGAACAACTTGTTTCAGTGGAAACCACAAGTCCATCAAAGCAAGGTGTGCCCGAGTAGTACTAGTGAGTTCGCCAGAGTGAGAACCTTGACTCGGCTGGAAAACATTTCCTCTGATAATTCCATCTCGTTGAACCAAAGAGCACAGCGGTCAACCCTGAGTCTACGCAATAGAAGCAAGGAAGCCTCCCAGTTATGAAACAAGGAAGCTGGCAAATGGCTCATAGAGAAATATGGAGATATTTCAATATCTCAGCTCTTATGCCCTGGGATAGCTTTCTTATAACAGGAAGCAGGTTTAAAGGAAAGCAAATAATTGCCTAGGAAATAGTAATGCATTTCTTAGCGCTTAGTTTTTGTTCCTATCCACTGTGGAGACTCCTATACGTCAGGAATCTTGTGCTATCCTTATTGTGGATTAAAGGACTTGCTGCTGGTAGACCAGTGGGTCTCAGCCGGGGGCAGCCTTGCCCCGCCATGGGACATTTGGCAATGTCCGGGGATACTTTTGGTTGTTGTAGCTGGGGTGGGGGTGCTACTGGCATCTAGTGGGTCAGAGGTGATGCTAAATACCCTTTAATGAACAGAACAGCTCCAATAACAAAGAATTTTCTGACCTCAAATAGCAATAGTGACAAGGTTGAGAAACCATGTCTTAGACATCAAATTTCATACCTATTTCGACTCTGCTAGCAAGATAATCATGTGGAAATGAAGGATACTGACTGACTGACTTTTACATTTTGCTATTATATAGCTTTTTACTTACTAACTTTCCATGTATTCATTTCCATGTTAATTTTGTCCATTTAAAAGCGACGCACTCATAATTTCAGTGTGCAGTAATGTGTACTTTGACATCATTTTGCTCACCTGTATACATTAGAATTAGCAATAATCTGGCAAACTACTTGACTACTTTAAGTAGTCTGTCAAACTCAACTGCTGGCCAGACCCATGGCCAAGTGGTTAAGTTTGAATGCTCCGCTTCGGCGGCCCAGGGTTTCACTGGTTCGGATCCTGGGCACGGACATGGCACCGCTCATCAGGCCGTGCTGAGGCGGCATCCCACATGCCACAACTAGAAGGACTCACAATTAAAATATACAACTATGTGCTGGGGGGATTTGGGGAGAAAAAAAAAAGTGGGGAAAAAGAAAAGATTGGCAACAGTTGTTAGCTCAGGTGCCAATCTAAAAACAAAAAAACAAAAAAAACCTCAGCTGTTAAAAAAACTCAACTGCTGAGACTGAATTAACAGTTCACAGACCCGTTGGTCTTACTGTGAGTGCAATCTAACATACACGTTTGCATGACATGCTGAGAGCAAATAGGAAAGGACGGTTTATACCCTCCAAGTTGGCAAATGTGAGGTATCTTTTGTTAGTGGACAGCAGTGGCAAAAATGTCGATGGCATACAGTGCCTTGGAGAGGATGAGTGGCAGGAGCAGAAGCAATTAATTTAAAGAGCCAGTGCTATTGAATAATTTCAGTAATCCAGACTCTAACTACCAAAACTTATTTTCCGGCAATTTGAGATTTACCATTTAATCTGCAATAACTTTTCACTAGTCAAACAGAGCTAGGATATTCTTTATATTTCTGTAATTACACATATTAATATGTGATTGAATTTTCTGACTGAATTATTTTACTTCTTGCAGGAAATAGTAGTTTGCATTTTTCCGAGTATGCTTGAATTCCATTTATTTTGGGACTGCATATATTCAAGTCAGTTGATACTTTTAATTTTGACATTCTTTAATGGATAGGATCCATGTTTACTACTACTTTTTTTTTTTTTTTTTTTTGTGAGGAAGATTTGCCCTGAGCTAAGATCTGTGCCAATCTTCCTCTCTTTTTTGTATGTGGGATGCCTCCACAGCATGGCTGATGAGTGGAGTAGGTCTACACCTGGGATCTGAACCCTTGAACCTGGGCCACTGAGGTGGAGCATGCAGAACTTTAACTGCTTGGCCATGGGGCCAGCACACATCTTTACCTCTTCTCAAAAAGCTAATAAGCAAATTTGTGACTTAACCTCCATGAATGATAGATTGAGGTAGAACTTATCCAAGTTAAGATGTTTACTGAAGTCATGAAATTTAGCTTCTGTATCAGTGAATAACTGCATCATTATTATCACCCTTTTACTAAATATCTGTACTTAACTTAGAAGCACAGACAATCCACAGAGCTGTCTCTGCAGACTTTCTGTAAAAGGTTTGTAGGAGAGCAAGCCAAGTGGCCATAACACCATGCCACAGCACACTGGAGAGCTCCTACAGTAAGTGTCATGGTCTGGGGTGGCATCTGGTCATTAAGAAGCACAGAGCAATTGCTCATTGTAGAAAGCAACTCAGCAGAGTAGCCCAGAGGTCCTGTATTGGAGGAATTGAAGTTGACATAAAGGTAGGGTTGGACATTAAAGGTTTTAATTTTAAATGTCTAGCAATTTAACTCATAGACTAAGTCCTCTATTTAAACCATTGCTCTAACCAAAAATTATATATTGAAATTTTTAAGCTGAGAATTTGAACAGATTGTAAACATGTTTCTTCTTTCCTCCCCCTTACCGTTCCAATCCAGTTTTTAGCGTTTCCTTAGACACATTCTGTTCATAATAAAATTACAGGATAGCAGGACTTTTGAACACAATATTTCAGTGATGCAAAGAAAAATTATTTTCTAGTACAGACTTTTTCATTATTTAGGTTATTAATATTTTAGGTATAAAATATAATTTCAAACCTTGATATTGAGTGAGTTTAAGAAGTCTGTCAAATGGAGGGTACAGAAATCAAGAATCTTGTTTTTATATGTGCTAGTTGCCAAAGGAACAGTAGTTGGAAGCAAAATTAGTATTAACATATATCTCCCTTGTGAAAATAAAGGAGACTCAGAATGATATTTTAAGGATTTAACTGTTCTCTAAAGCGTCAAAAGGGTGCTTGATTTCTCCGGCAATACTGTAAAGTCATTTCTTAGGAATCAGTTTCCCAGATGGCGCTCTATTAACAGTCTGCCAAATTGGGCTTGAGATGTGAATGTGTGTATGTGTATTTACTTAAGATTTTTATTCATGCAAGTAGAATATATACCTACTTTGAATTATGTAACTTTCACCTTTTTTCTGATTTAAACCTGGTTTTACATTTTTTCAGATTCGTTCAAATGTTTCTCCACATCTTAATCTGCTAAAAGAAAAAAAACAAGCTCAGTGATATCCAAACTTGGATGTGTAACTTGAGCATGGTGACATCCACCTGTCAATTCATGTTACTATTTTAAGATGTTCCCTTCCTACTAACTAATTAGAAGAGAGTGAAACGGAAAGGAAGTTTGCACTGCACACATGTCTACCCCATTCTCTTGTTCTCTAGTCTTAGGTAGTTGCTGAAGGAGGAACATTAATTCTTTCGGGTTGCTGAGGCTCTGTTTAAGGCCAGCAGCAGAAAATGTATGGCCGCATTTTCAAATGTTCTTTAATTGCAAAATTCGAATATCTAAGTCTGCTTAGCTGCAGAGAAAGGTTGCTGGATATGAGGAAGGTCTGATGGTGGGGCAAGCTGTAGAATAACTGAGGGTTTATCTGATATTTCTTTCTCTCTCTGTGTAGTTCTTAATTTACTTCTTGGATAGATAAACTAGTTTCTGGATACTCTGTCTCCTTCTTCAGCTCTCCAGTCCCTTAAATCCAAAAAGCCATTGGGCCTGATTGTGTCTTGGCTTGCTGGGTGACACTTGATGTTGTGGCCTTCTCTGGCCAGGGTCTTTATTTTCAAAAGTAACCTGACCTGTATTTATTGCTCCAAAAAGTCTCACTTGGCAGCTCATCTGATTAGCAGTTGTCATGAGCCATTTCATGGGAGGATGGTACAATTTACTTCCCCTGACCAGAAAGCATTTGTTTTATAATGAGGTCCTTCAAAGGGTTAAATCAAAGAGACAGATTTTTATTGAAGAGATTCTTCTTCCAAATTATTGTTTTTAGGGCTGTCTATGGTGAATTAATCAAACTTTAAAAAATTTATACATTATCATGCCTGTAGTCCCATCAAGTCACTTTTGAAAATGAGAGCTTCACCAGCAACTGGAAATATTAAGCATTGTTTTTCTGAGTTTCAAGCTGTATTCTGCTCTCATTTAAGTGATTATTTGTGTGAAGGTATATGTGTGCTTACATCTATTTCTGAAGCCACAGAGTAGAAAATGGTGCTCAATCCAGTGAGGGGCACTTTTGGTTTCAGAGAAGTCATTCACTTGTTTATCATACGAGAAGCATTGATTCAGCATCTTCTCTGTGGCATGTGCTGAGACAGATATAAATAAGCTGGAGGCCTTCCCTTAGTGGGGTTCACATTATAATTGAGGAAGTGTCCCCATAAGTTCAGTTAGAATACATGTGCTAAGATAAGCACACAGGATTCTCTGGGAAAATAGAGATGAACAGATATTTCAACTTTTTAATCTGGAAACACTTCTAACTGGAGGTGACACTGGTTTCTCATCTGGGCTTTCAAAGCACTTCTTGTTTTCATCTCCCTCTAATTTTTCCCTAGACTGGAAACTATTTGAGGGCAGGGAAAATGTATTATTCCCTTTATCTCCTTGTTCTTCACACCTTAGGGGTTAAATATTTATTTGAAAATTAAATTTTCGTTGTGAAGACCTCCTGGAAATATTTAAAACAGGCTTTGAAGGTGGCAGTTGACTTTTTTTCTTCTTTGCCAAGCCTTCCTCTTTTTCTTCTCATTTTTCAAAACTTCAAAGCAGATCTGGCGAGGAAGTTATTGAACTTTTGGTTTCAATTGCCTTTCACTTATCATTGCAGAATAATGATGGCCTTTCATGGTAGAAGTTTTAATCCTTATGCAAATGTATAAATGATAAATACTAATAATGTTTAACTGACATTTGAGGGATATTCCATGCTTATATGAAGTTTTAGAAACATTTTAATGTCTTCATATTATAGTGACCAATCATTTTTCATCTTGTGAAATAAATCTAAGTATATGCTTAAGACTTTTGGGTGGCAAAGTATGGTTATATAGGTAACTGGCATATCTCGTAGAAGCTCAAGGGCAAGGAATAGAAATTTTTAAAAGCAGGAACCCATAGTGGAGGTAACTTTTTAGGAGAAGTCATTAAAATTGCTTCAAGAAATTTTACCAACAGGTTTACAGTAAGCCTTATTCCTTCCAAAGTCAGGCTACCTGCTTTGATACCTTTTACATTTGCCTCGCATTCAACACCAAAGCCAATAAAAACAAAAAGTCACAAATTACCTTTGACTTTGGTAGGATAAAACTATTTGAAGAATATGAGTATGCAGAAACTTGATGATTTCTTAACAGTTCATTTGATACCCTAGGCTGATTTTCTCAGTCACCTTCTCCCGGGATGGAACAAGAAGTTCAGTGGATGTACATCAGTTGTCTTGAACAGATAAGCATCTTGGATGAGACCAGGGTTTTAGCTGGACCCTGTCATGGGTTTAATTCCATCCCTTCAGTCACTTGGTGGCTGAAGGACCTTAGACAGTTACTTTTCCTCCCTCTGCTCACTTTTTAGACTGATCTTGTCTTTTAATTGGGAGTGGATATTAAAAATTTTTTTCTAACATTCATGTTTAGTCAACTTTTTACAATTTACCTATTTTGTTAGCATATCAAAGCTGGAAACCAGAGACTGGATGGGTAAGTTATTTGCTCTTGACTCTATGTATGTGGAACCAATACAGTTTTATTAATTTGAGAACTCATGTTTTTGTATATTTTCTGAAATATTGTAAATATTTTTATTTGAATCCATTTCCAAAACTTTACTTTGTTCATTTATTTTTATTGTCCCATTCTCTCCTTCATTTCTGTAAAAATTTGTCATTTTGGTCATGAGCAGGATTATTCTTGAGGCAAGTTCAGACACTGTTCTGTAAAAGGCTTCTGCAGGGCTTATGGATTTTCCTTTTGGAATAGGTGTTCATAATCTTGACTTCACTGAACTCAAACGCACACTGCAGCCGTGTTTCCCACTGGACAGAAAACTTAGCTGCTCCTTTTGGGCATCTCTCATCTGTTTTGTTCATCAAAAGGCTGCTATACTAATAGCTTAAAAGCTCTAGATTATATTATCTGAAATACTTGTTTTTTCCCCCTAGATACTAAAAAAATAGCAATGGACACTGTTTGTGAGGTCAGAAGACTTGCTTATTATTTAGTTCCAGTTGTACTTGCATACAATGAAAGTCAAGAAACTAAGAAGTATAGTTTCATGTGAGTGGGCTTTGGCGTAACATTATAACTGGATTTCTTTTCTTTTAGAGCCTCACTGTCAAATGTTAAGTAGATTGACTATTATTTTTAAGAGTTTAGGTTAATGGAGTACTTGCGTTTTAGGAGTAATTGATGTGGTATAATTTGTTATACTGAGAAGCCATCCCAGGTGAGGTTGGCTGCTGATAGACTTAGTCTGCATTTTCTCCGAGGCATATCTTTCTAAGCATCCCTACTGAACTGGGAGGCAGGGTGCTGTGTCATCACTTTTTCTTTTGAAGAGCTTAATACCATTGCTTCAGACACCACTGACCAAATATGCACAGGAAACCTAAGAAAACATGTTCCCAAAGTGTTGCTGAAAAATCTTTAATTTTAAGGAAACATAAAAAATACGCTTGCTGTATAAATTTAAGTAATGCACATTAATGTTATTCTTAAATGTAAATGATAGTACAATAAGATTCCATTCAAAAGGGAGTTGATTAAAAACATCCTATGAACACACTTCAGGTAAGGCAGTTTTTCTTAAGTTAAAAATGGAAAAAATGGGGACTCTAGTCTGCCCAAGGGAAGTAGCTGCTTTGAATTAAGCTCTGTTTGCATTAACCACTATCCATTGAACAAGAGTTTGCTCACTATGCTTTGAGAAATTTGGGGGAGATATCCCTAATTAAATACCAAGACTACCAAGTATCATTGTTATTATGTTTCAGTGTTTCATTATGTTATAATAGCATTGGTTTTTTGGAAATGTTTTTGTTCTGTTTTTTTTTTTTTTAATTTACCGAGATATGGAAGTAATCAAAAGAATCAGTGTATCTGGGTAGAAAATTTGGCTGACATGCTATTAGATTTCTTTTGGCTTAATATTGAGAGGGAAAAATCTCTACTAGGTATTGTCTCATGCTCTATTTTGTGTATAATCATGTATATTCACCTATGAAATATTGTGTAGTCGAGCACACACACACATTAAATAAGGACATATGTGAAAATTTGTATAAAGCTTCGAAGAGTGAGACACCAGATTCTAAGCATCCTCAGATCCTTGTCTTTTTTTAGTGATGAACTCATTTCACTGGGGGAGGGGGCTTGATCTCTGTCTTGGAGGAGAAATAGGAGGAGTCTTAGAATTAAATATGGGCGTCCAGAGCTTACTGAGTCTCAGATTAAGAAATAGAGCTCTTTATACTTTCTCACTATATTTTCCATTTTCCTTTTCATTCTGCTTACAAGAAAGAGGAGAAAAAAGTCTATTAAAGACTCTGACATTCATTAATGTAAACTTTGGGCTGCTGGAGCCAGAGCTGACTGCCTCTAGGGTAGGAAGAAGCAGCAAAATTCTGAGAGGCTGACGAGGGTGGTTGGGTATATGAGGCTTAGTACAAGGGTGTTGAGTCCTCTCACTTGTAGACCTTTTATCTTGTGGCTATTTGTGACCACATCTTTTGGCTTTTTGATATCCACCATGTATATATCCTAAATCCTGGGTGAGTAGAAGAGGACCAAGACCTAGTCGTCTTCTACCTTGAGTTTAAAACCAAAAATGGAGATGAAAAGCCTTTTTAAGACTTAATGCTTGCTTTTGTGTCTTAAGGAGCATTGGAATGATTTCTAGTTTACAACTCTATGGGAATGTTGGCTTTACAGTGATGAATAGCTACTAGGTAAGGAAACCACTGTACTGGAGTGTCCAGGGTATTTCAGAAATATTCCTATCACTGCTGTTCAATCAGGTTTAGACAAATTGGATAAGAGCTTATCAGGCACTGTCAGGTGTTTAACGTTAGTTATTTCTAACCCAGTAACAGCCTAGTCAGGTGTTTCCATTTTGCTTTAGATGCTTGAAGTGAAATGAGTCAAAGAGTAACTTGCTTAGCTATGTGACCTTGGGAAAATAATGGAACTAGGATTTTAATTCAGGGGGTGACTTAGCCTACAAAGCTTGGACTCCTTCCACTGTATTGTCTAAACAGACATATCAGCAAATTTTTAAAGGCTGTTTTCTCTCTAGTGCTATGTGACTGAAGTTGTCATGAGTTGCTTTTTAACCAAGCCAGCTATACCCAAAATGGATTTGTGTACGTGATTGATATTACCTCATTTGATACAAGGCAGATATATCTAAACGTATCTTTGCATTATGATTTTAAAATTTTTTCCTAGTTTGTGAGTTAAGTAAATTCAAATGGACATAATACTACAATACGCTGTCAGATCTAAGATCAGTGATTATAAGACCTCCTAATTTTAGGAATGTTAAATGAACACGTGTGTCTTAGAATAGAAGAAATGCTACATTTGTGGTCTTTTAACAACACTGACTAGTTGAGAAATAATAGAAGATCTGGATTCTATTGATAAGTGCACATAAATGCCTGTTTTATGACTGTCATGCAGATATTTGTGAATGTTCAGTCGTATTTGCCATGATAGTAGAACATTCCTGTTAAAGGCTGAGGATTGTAAAACCTTATAACCTAAATTGCTCAAGATTGTACTACCATACTTTGACCTTTATAGCACTCACATGGAAGCTGTCTTTTAAAAATAGAACTGGTAAATATATTTTATTTAGAATAACTTCTTATTTACCAGTTTTTGATGCTCTATTTTACTTAATCTTGTTAAAACCAAACTAAACCATGACTCCCAAATATCCTTGGCTGGGAATAAGCGCTTATTATTATAGAATGGGATATTATTTTTGTTATAGCTTGGGTCATTGTATATTAAATCTTATACAAAGCCTTAATGATTAATAATTTGAAGTCCTATTTAAAAGCCCAAACTAAGCAAAAGATAAGTTGTTACCTAATAGAGAAGAAAAATGACTTCGGTACATTGCCCAAAGCCCTCTATCAATGTAGCCATTGGAAAGTTTGAAACAGGTGGTGAGCATAGAGCATCAAGTGTAACAATAAATAGCACAGTCTAATTCCAGTAAGATGAAACTCCTCTCTCATTGCAGAAAAGAGAGTAGGGGATCAGATAGTGACTCAGAAAAGCAAAGTCCAAGAAATGACTCAAGCACGGAAACACTTTCAGAATTCCTTTACCAAGACTTAGAATAAATGGAGTGATCACTTCTTCTCTTACCAAGTCATTAAATTGTTTCTTGTAAGCAGTTAAAAGTAAACCATCAGGAATGATTGCCTTTCATTAGTAGGAAGAAATATTTATTAAACTTTTATTTTGTGAATATGATGTTTTAGAGCACCAAGACACGTGATACTAATCATAGTCCCAAGATACAGATATCTTGGAAAATCCAAGAAGAATACAAACAAGGACAATTCTCCTTTAACATAGCTAGTGGGATGGTTTAGATGCAATAATAGAAAGCACTTGAGTTTTAAGGCTATTAAATATGTAAAGAGAGGAAAAAATACTGCTTTTGAAAGTAGGAGTGGAAAGAAAACATTTAAACACTTTGGTTAATGCCTTGTATATTTCCTGACCACTTCATAAGATAGGGTGGTTGCCTGAGTTTACAGATATGGAAACTAAGAAGTTCATTGGCTTACTCAAGGTCACAGGCTTAGTGTAAGAGGGAACCCTCATTATGACTCCAAACTCAGTGTTGTATTATAAAATTCTGCCTCTTAGCATGTCCTAATGAAAGATATGATGATTAAGCAAATGATTTTTTTTTTTTTTTTTTTTTTGGTGAGGAAGATTGGCGCTGAGCTAACATCTGTGTCAATCTTCCTCTATTTTGTATGTGGGATGTGACCTCAGCTTGGCCTAATGAGCGGTGTGTAGGTCCTTGCCTGGGATCTAAACCTGTGAACCCTGGGCTGCAGAAGCAGAATGTGCAAACTTAACCACTAAGCCACTGGGCTGGCCCCCTGCAAAGGAATTTTTTTTAATGTGTATCTGTCAGAGTGAGCTCCATGAAATTGGTTGGGTAGGAAAGAAGTTCTGGAGATAGGGAGGGATTTGTAATTTTTAGAAGCTCTGAGTGAGAAATTACCCAGACTTTCTTGAGAGTAAGAGTGCTTTAAACAAGTGCTTCTGAAACTTAAGTGTGCGTATAAAACAGCTTGAGATCTGGTTCAGATGCGGATTCTGGAATCCATTAGTTGTAGGCAGGGCTGGGATCCTGTATTCCTAGCAAACTCCCAGGTCATGCCAGTGAAGACCACACTGTGAGTAACAAGGATTTAGGCAATAAACGACAGTGATCACACATTGGAGTGAGAGTTTAAGGAAGGTATTGATGAGGATGTAAGGCTTGAGTGTGGATCTTAAAGATGAGTAGGAGTTGAGTGAGAAGTGGGAGACCACTGCAAGAAGATTGGGCTGTGCAAAGGCACAGAGGCAAGAAGTTCAAATCAAACATTTTGCAGAGTCTTCTAGATGTAAAGGAATGAGTAAAGTTAAATAAGATCTCCATTCGTGAGGCCTGCCTTTTTTTTTTTTTTTTTTGGCAGTCGGGGCAGGAGGGTGCAGGGAAAGCATGTCGTGAGTCTCTAGTCTAGTTTGACAGATTGGAGGCAGAATGACAGGTAGGTTGGGACCAGCTTGAGTGGTACCTCGAGTATCCTGGCTAGGGAGTTTAAATTTTATTGCATAGGTAGTACGATTATTACCAAAAGCTTTTGAGCAGAGGGTTAAAATGGTAAAAGCAGAGATTTAGAAACATGGGGTTTAGTATATAAAATGGATTGAGAACTAGCTGGGAGGCTGGGAGAGATGTTAGGAAATTGTTGCAGTCCATGACTTTTTTTTTTTCTTTGATAATTTTAATAGGATTCCAACTGCTGAAAGCAGTGAAAATGTAAATGAGGAGAAATGCCAAAGATGTTTGAAGATATGATGGGGGTTGACTAGAGTGAAGGAGTGAGAAGAATCAGTTTTTGAGCTTGTTCAACCGTTGGCACAAACAGGAAAGGCAGCCAATTCGGGGGCAAGGAGGGAATGAGGTTTTAACACATTGTGTTGGACAGGACAGTAGAACATCCAAATGAAAATGTGGGGGTTGTCAATGTATTTAATCAGAAATTATGGCTGGGTGTGTAGATTAGGAGTCATCTGTGAAGAGATAATAGGCATTTGTAAGAGAACAGAGCCCAGCTCAGACAGGAGGGTGGAGAGAGCGATGGCTGAGGACTCAGTCTTCTCTTTCCCTCCTCCTCAGTTGTCCATGTAAGTGTGCCTCTATTTCTGACTGCGCTGTTCAGTTGATCTGTATACCTGACCTCTTGCCAGTATCGCATACTGTCTTACTGCTATAGCTTTAACTCTTGTCTTTTTCCCCCCTTCCTTTAAATTCAGATAGAATTTCCTCTTTTTGTTGAAGTTCAAAAACTGTTTTTTGTAGTGCCTTCTGGAAAGGGTAGGTCTGATTTCCTGTCCTCCGAACCACTTTGCTTTGGAATAACTCAAAGTGGGAACGTTACCCCTGCAAGGGAAAGGCCATGGGCTTCTCCCCTGGACCCAGTTGGATATTTATATCAATCTAGAGAATCCAGCATCACTGTATGTCCTAGGCTTGGAGTCCTTAAGTCATAAACATCACGTTTGTGTGGTATCAACAATCCAGGCCAGTGTCAACCATACCTAACCCCACTCATTTGCTTTGTGCATTCTCCTACAACATGAGCAGAGACTGTCGCTTACTTTTCTCTCCTGTTGTCATCTTTTAAATCTAAACTCTTCATATCTTGTAAACAACTATTCAGATGAGAATACATACAATCCCCCACAGAACAATTTCAGGCACGTTGCATCTGTATTCACACAGCAAAAATGTATCTCCCTGTTGTTCCCCCCCATCCCTGAAAAGCCTGCTCCCAAACAACAGTGCTGAAAATAAACCCACAGAGCCTGCAAAACAACGTCTGATTCATCCTGACACAATTTTATAACCAAAAACTCTTCCACTTCTATCCATCAAGGTTGGAAAAATAACAGTGTTTTAGGGCATGTGGGTGAGCAGGGAATTTGATTCAATAAATCAATGAATGAGTTTAAGAAACATTGATTGAGCTCCTATGCGCCTGGCACTGTTCTAGGCACTGGGGATTTGGTTTTGTGGAAAAGGGGACAAAGTCTTGCCATTCTTGGGCATATAATCTAATAAGCAGGACAGTAGTGAATAAATATAAGATAATGTAAGGTGGTGATAGGATTATGAAACAATAATGTAGGATACAGAGAAAGCACGTCAAGAAAGTTCTTTTGGATATGAGATTTGAAGCATATTTTTAGATAAAATTGTATACTCAGTAGATTTTAAAGGCACTAATAAAACTAGCTGTTGGGGTTAATGTTATATTCTATTAAAATAACAGAGTTCTGGTAAACTCATTTCCTGAAAAAAGTTTGCTGAATTGAAGCTTTCGTGTGCTGAAGAGTCAGAAAGGAGGCACATGAGCTTCTGGAGATTGGGGTGCCCTTGTGTGTGGGCACACAAGGTTTTCCCTCTTCTCACCCGCCCTCCTGGTGAGCCAGGCTTGTGTCTTTGCACTTAGATTTCACCCTCACAAATGAATTGAGGGTTCAATTTTTGTTTTTCTTTAAGGTTTCTGTATGGTTTGAATTCGAGGAGGCTTAGTTTATCAGATGATTTAGTGCTTATGGTAATTCGACTATTGATTTTCATAAAGAGACTTAGTATTCTGTCTGCCACTCTCCTCAGATCTTCTGTGTATGCTTGAACTGTGCATTCTCATTCTTGAACCCATCATGGCTCCCACTTGCCCACCATGTCAGGGTCCAGTAAATGCCCAGATTTTTATGGAGTTCTGCCGTCTGATCACTTGTTGCTTATTCACCTGCCTTTTTCTTTCTCTACCACGCAAGCTTTGTCAACTAGTTAGGTTAGCTTCACTTTTGCCTCCCTAGACGGCCATTCTTGCAGCCGTGCTCCATCTTGCCTCATCTAGGAAGCCCTCCGTCACTAGGAGGGGAAGCCAGATGCCTGGTTACTAGTCCCAGTTCAGCCAATGCCGACTGTGTGAGCTGTGGTCAGTTGCCTTATCTTCTCTGTTCTTTAAATGAGTGGTTACAGGTAAAGGACTTAGATGCCTGACACTGCAAATATTCATTATGCTTTAACTATTTTATTATTAATTACTATTGATACTTTATGATTCTGTGCACAATCTATGTGATGGCTTTTTTCCTTCTATTTCTTATTTCATTTTATCACTTTTATTGATTTTTAAACTCCTAACTCTTAGTATACCCAGGGCTAGATTGAATTATAAATACATGGTGAATGATGATTAGGTAACAGCATGAACACTCTGGAAGGTGCTAATAATACTCAGGGTTGGTTCTTGGCTACTTGGCTGAAATATGTGGGAGGAGGGGATGGACCCAAGAGGGTAAGAGAAAGTGTCACTGAGTGGCTGCTTTTTTCTTGACTTTTTTCTCTTAGATATGGATTAATTTATGGATTTTCTCACAGTAATCTGCTTTTAATTGTAGTAAGAACACTTAAGGTGAGATCTACCCTCTTGACAAATTTTTAAGCACACAATAGAGTTAACTGTAGGCATAACGTTCTAGAGTAGATCTCTAGAACTTATTCATCTTGCATAACTGAAACTAATGTCTGTTGAACAGCAGCTCTCCTTTTCCTCTCCCTGCCTCCCCACCCCCACTCTGGCAACTGCCGTTGTGCTGTCTGTTCCTATGAGTTTAACTATTTTAGGTACCTCATTTAAATGGAATCATGCTGTATTTGTCCTTCTGTGAGTGGCTTATTTTACTTAGTATAACGTCCTCCAGGTTCATCCATGTTATTGCATATGGCAAGATTTTGACTTCTGGGGATATACTCAAAAGAATTGAAATCAGGATCTCCAAAGACCTATACGTGCTCCCTTGTTCAGTGCAGCGTAATCACAACAGCCAAGATGTGGAAACAACCTAAATGTCTACTGACAGATGAATGGATAAGGAAATTGTGGTATATACATACAATAGAATATTATTCGGTCTCATAGTAATTTTAATTTCCTATGTTTACCTTAGTTTAAAACCTTAGTGTCTAATTCCCAGTAATTTCTTAATTAATAAGATGCAAGTAAAAATGAGTTTGTGGTTAAAAGTGTGGCTGAGTCTTAAGGAAAGGATAGAAAGGATGCGTTTCTTAAATGAACTAAGTAATATGACCTTATCCTTGGAAGAATAAGGTAGAAAGGAAAATAAAGCTCTGTTCATATAAGGAGAAAGAGCAGCATATATGGAGGAAGGAGAGGTGTGGCAGAGGCACTAGAGTGGTTCCCTTTCGCAAGGGAGAATGGTATGACCCAGGCGACATTCCTACAGACTCAATGCACGCAACATAAAATAATGGGAGAGAAAGGACCTCCAAATACTCTTATCCTTATATATGAAGAGAAAAGGTTTTTTTTTTTTTTGCTTCTGTTTTGTTCTTTGATATTTAGAGTAAATGAAAAACTATATACCAATTAAACGTAAATCTTAATAAATAGAAGCCTATAGATGTAGGGATAACTAATGATGGATGTCTCCACAATGCTTGGATATTTTGATTACTATAACAATTGCAAATATTTGGATTTATTTTATATGAACAGATAACATTCTACAGTGTTCTTAGAATGAAAAAGGTGAAAGCAAAATGTTTGTTTCTGCATCATAAATCTAAAGTACATAAAATTATCGAACAGCCCACTAACAATTTATTCTTCTTTTAACCTAGTCTAGTCTATTATTAGAAATGATTGTTTTTACTATTTCCTTAGGCTTGTTTACAAGTAGATAATTTGTTCTGTTAATTTTAGTAGCAGTGTATCAAAGTATAGAAGTAGGAAGAACATTATCTCACCAAGAAATAAGTAATAACTCATCTTGTCTAAGGATCTCAAGTCGTACTGAAATTAGTTCATTCATAAAATGATGAGAATTATGGAACCAGGAAGAACTTACCTTAGATAAGCTTCTAAACATTCATTTCCCTCCCAAACACTTTGTTCAGGATTCTCTTCCTCCTCCCCCAGTCCTAAGAAGATAATTTGACAGTCATGTTTGAGCCCTTTCTTTCCGTCTGTTGAAACTTTACAAAGAAATTTGGGGTTACGTCATTTGAAAGCTTTTTTTTTTTTTTCCTGAGGAAGATTCACGCTGAGCTAACATCTGTGCCAGTCTTCCTTTATTTTGTATGTGGGATGCTGCCACAGCATAGCCACTGAGCAGTGGTGTAGGTCTGTGCCTGGGAACCAAACCTGGCCTGCCCAAGTGGAGCACACTGAACTTAACCACTAGGCCGCGGGGCCAGCCCCCTGAAAGCTTTTTTATTACATCTTAGGATTGCTTTTCTGAAATGACTTTGATAACTTACTAATTCTTTGCTATCAATTACCTTGATTGTGATTTCAAAAGAATTTTTAATTTCATAAGATTTTTAAAAATTGACATTTTATGAGGAGATGAGTATTCAAAAAGTTGTCAGTGTTCAACTCTGCAACACATTATCCCACAATTACCATCAAGGCAATATGTGAGAACATCTGTTTATATTCGTTTAGAATGCTTCATCGTGTCCTACAGTTGTGAGTATTCATTGTTTTTTTCGAACTTACCAGAAAGGCTTTCTAGAGAGACTAGTAAAGCTCCATGTTGCCTTTCATATCAGTTTTAAAATTGCAGTAGGAATTGTTAATTTGAGAAACGTACTTTTAAGGAACATTCTTTTTAAAGAGGTAAAAATCAGAATATCAGAGCTGGAAGGTGCTAAAGAGATCATCTCATCTGATACAGTCCTTTCACAGAAGAGGTCAGGGGCCTATTGCAAGGCCGCCCAGGGAACTAAGACAGGTGTCCTGGCTTCAGTTGCGGCTCCTGATTTGCGTGTAGTTATTTCCACTGTACCTCACTGCGAGCTCAAGCAGAGCAGCAAAGGAGTCAAACAAGTAATATTTCATTTTACCTAGCTTTACCCTCATTTCCTTTTTCAGTGAGTGTCTATAGTATTGGTACTTTATCTACATTTTAATTTACTACTCTATTTCAGTTTTAGCAATCTGAATAAAATAAGGGCTAGACTTAAATTTCAAAGGCAGGCTGGAATGTGTTCACATTATTTCACATTTTAGAATATAAAGAAGGAAGTTTACCAGTGGCAATTTAATTTTTACATCCACTGTACATTTTTATTTATCCATGTTTTGTACCAATTTTCAACAACTTGGTTTGTGCTAGTGTTTGTTAGTGGTGATTTACAACTCTATTTACACACAACTATTTTTATGGAAACTACTTTGCTATTATAATTTTGTGTGTAGGATTTTCTAATAAGGTGGCCTTAGATTTATGCTCATTTAATCTTTCACCATGTTCAGGTGAATTTTTCCAGTGTTACTTAATTCAGACTTTCTTTTTAACTTGGGACACAAAGTAGAGATTAGGTAATACAAATATGTATCTTGGCTGGTTTCTCACCGGTTACCCTTCTTTGGAGATGTAAAACGGGAATGCAGGTATTATGAGGAAATTATAAGATGAATGCAACAAAAGTAACTTGCTTTATCCTTCTGAATAGCATTCCTTAAATGCTAGAAGTGGTTGACTTTTCAGAAGTCTTGTAGAAGAAATCAGTCCCGTGCTTCCTGAAACATTGTTCTCTGGCTTCAAGATGCGTGTTTTTTATGTTCAGGTGTTCTTTTCTGGATCCCATGGAATGTTGGTGCTTATGAGTGTTAAGTAATGAACTCACTGCCCTTCCTGTTCTTTAGAGCCTGGGACCAAGACATCCTGAGAGCCAGCTCAGTGTATAGTGACAGCAGCAAATGGGGGGCATTTTTATGATGCTCTCTTAAGCACAGCTAAGCACAGTGAAGCGTGTTGAGGCTTTTTAGTAAACACTTGAAAATCATTGGCAGTAGTTCCAGGCTTTTCACTGAACTTGAGTTTTCTTTATGCTTTTTATAATTTGTTTTAAATTTTAGTTGGGTAAGGCTAGAGGAATTATGTTTCACTTTAACTTCCTTTTTCAGAGAAGTAGCTAAACTAGTTGAAGCTGTAGTTTCTCTTAAGATGTAGTTTTAATTTTGGTATATTTCTAGGGCAGTAGCTGTCAATCATTGCCATCACGGGGTGGCGTTCATTAGGACATGTATTACTGGACCCCTAACCCCCGAGTTGCTGGCTCAGTAGATATGGAGTAGGGGCTGAGAATTTTCATTTCTAATGAGTTCTAAGGTACTGTGGATGCTACTGGTCTAGAGACCATGGTTTGAGAATCTCTGTTATAGGGAATAAAGCAATGGAAACTACTCTAAAGGGAAGGTATGTGAAATTGTTATCCTGAGAATATTTTTACTTCACTTTATATAGATATTTAACAAAGCCTGCAGTATATGAATAATTTTTGTGAAAATAAAATGAGATTAGTTCTCAAAGTTCCTTTGGAGGTGGTGAGACAATTACACAAAGTGTATTAACAGCAGTAACGGGTACAAGTGGATGAATGATGGGATAGCTCCATATTTGCATGAGCTGTTGGGTCTCTAAAGTGGTCGTATTTCAGGTACATGGCACTGTCCTATGGGAGTTTCCCGGAAACTGACATTTAAGAGTTAAATGTGCGACAGATTCTGGGAATTTAGTGTGAAGGAACGGCATATTTGGCCCTGGAGTGATAGTAAACAAGTCCTGTGTGTTAGACTTGCTTGACTGAAGTCAGAATAGGATGGGATGCAACAGGATATGGCTAAAAGATGGAAATGAGGGATGTAACTTGAGTTAAGTTCAAGATTAAAGCCTGGGGAGCCCTATAATTTAATGGGGGTGTGAGGGAGTAAACGATGACGTGGTCAAAATGGCCCCTTTAAAAAATGATTCTGAATGCTTGGTGGGACAGATTTTTAGAGAGAAGAGGCTGAAGATTAATCTGTTCTTTCTAGTAATATTTTAGTTCCTGTGTTTTAAGTACTGAGCCATTGATGGAGTTCACAGTTCATTGGGAGAGACTGCCAAGATACCCACGATACATCATAATATAATGGAGTGCTTTAAAAGCAGTCTGCATTGGGTACCCATGGGCTCATGTGGGAGAGGCTTCTAGGAGAAGATAGGAAAGCTTCAGAGGGTGGTGACATTTGAGCTTGATCTGAAAGGATGAGTAGTTCAAAAGAGGGAGAACAGTCAAGAGCTTTCTAGGAAGAGAACCTCCTATTGTCTCTTATGTGGAGGTAGGAGAGATCAGGATGTTGAGAGAGTTCCAGGGCTGTTTTATGGACAGGGTATCGGGTTTATGGTGGTGCACATCAAGAAATGAGGTGAGTGGCCGGCCTGGTGGTGCAGCGGTTAAGTGTGCATGTTCCGCTTTGGGTGGCCCCGGGTTCGCTGGCCCAGATCCCGGGTGCAGACATGGCACAGCTTGGCAAACCATGCTGTGGCAGGCGTCCCACATATAAAGTAGAGGAAGATGGGCACAGATGTTAGCTCAGGGCCAGGCTTCCTCAGTGAAAGAGGAGGATTGGCAAAGATGTTCGCTCAGGTCTAATCTTCCTCAAAAAAAGAAATGAGGTGACTAAGAGTGGACAGATCATGAATACAAATGCCGCATTTTGGACTCAAGGGAAATAAGAAATTTTAAGGGAGGAGAGACATGGAGAAGATTCCATTTTAGGAAGGTTCTGTCTGTGGAAGAGGAGGAGGAGTGGGGAAAGACTGAAGAGTGGAAATACATCTGAGAAGTGATGAATTCAAGAGATACTTCGGAGCTAGAATTGATAGGATTTGGTTGGTGCAGAAGTGAGAATTTGAAGGAGAGGAAGTCGTTTGGCTTACGCCTTGGCTTTCTGGCTCTGAAACCTGGGGCTCTCCACCAGGGCAGAGCGTGTGGAAGGATGAATAGACGTGGGGATTAGATGATATGTGGCATTAAAGAACTCATTAAATTTTAAAATCTGAGCTGGGATAATAATACTGGGAATGTAAAGGACTCATCTGAGAACAGTTGCCTGGGAAATATTAGTTGAATTTGGTTTGGACTAAACATGGTGAAGTGGAAAGAGAGGGGAAAAAACCCATTAGATTCATTAGTCTTGGAAGTTTCAAAAAGGTATTCACAAATGAAAGGGGAAAATTGAAATTGATTGCAATAAATGTCAACTAGTCTGAAGGACATCCGGATTGAATGCATGTTGAACTTGAAAGTTAATTGAGAGGCGAGGTTATGTTAGTCTGAATTTGAAAGCCAATTGTGTTATTCCTTTGAAGCATGTCCCTTCTTTCTCAGTGGTTTATAATAAGGTGATTGGTGATACTTTGATACCATTCTGAAATTTCAAGTGTTGTCGGGAAGACTAAGTAAGAAATGGCAAATCTATCAAAGGTGGTATATGTAAATGGAAAATTTTAAATCATGCATGGTGTTGACTTTCTAATGAAACATGCAGTTTTGTACAAATTGCAAGAAAGGTAAATCGTAATTGTTTTTAATATTTTATCTTTCTTGGACAATTAGTTCCTCAGACTTCATTTATTTCTACTCAGGAGAGTTTTTGGTTTTACAAGTCTTGGGGGGTTTGGAAAATGTATTCACAAAGGAGAAAGAAAAACACATTCCTTTTTCTAATGTCATCTGTACTTCTTACATGTTTGTAATTCTGTTATGGGAAAGATGTTGTCTGTGGATTTTAACCTACTGGATTCTTTTTAACCTACTGAATTTTTTTTTTAACTTGTTTTTTTTTAACTATTGGAATTAAATAGTTTCATATGAGAATTTAGTGACAAAGTTCAGCTGTGAAGTGAGTTTCACTGACACAAATGCACGTGGCACTATTGGCAGTGGTTGGCTGTGGATGAAGGTTTAAATGGAGGATAAGGAGTAAGTGACTTTTTTAAAAAGGCAAATGATACCTATTTTGCTATGAGTAGGCTTTTAGGTGAGATAGCTTTGGGTTTGAATTATAACATATATAAGAAAGGTAACTTCTGGAAAATTGCTTAATCTCATTAAACTTTGGTCTCACATCTGTAAAATGCGGATATCGCTAAATATAGAGCTATATGGGAGGGAAAGTTAATCTGCATATGAAATTGGTAGAGCTATGCTGATGTAGTACTTGTATTCATTTTCTGTTGCCACTGTAAAAAATTACCACAATTAAGTGACTTAAAACAACATGAATTTATTCTCTTACAGTCTTGGAAGTTACATGTCCAAAATGAGTCCTAAAATGAGGGCTAAAATCAAGATGCCAGCAGGGCTGGCTCCTTCTTGGGGCTCCAGAGGGAGAATCAGTTCTTTCCCTCTTTCACTTCTAGAGACGGCTGGCATACCTTGGCTCCTGGCTACATCACTCCAGTCTCTGCCTCTGTGATCACATCCCCCTTCTCCTCTATAATAGTCAAGTCTCCCTCTTTTTCTCCCTTATAAGGACACTTGAGATTACATTTAGGGCACACCTTGATAATCCAAGATTTCTCCTCATCTCAAGATCCTTAACTTAATCACATTTGCAAAGTCGCTTTTGCCATGTAAGGTAACATTCAAAAATTCCAAGGATTAAGGTGTCAACATCTTGGGTGAGAGGGATGTTCATTATTCAGCCTAGCACAGTGCTCGAATTATCAACATTGTGGGCAAGGAATAAAGAATTAGAAATTGAATGTTTTGTTTAAGGATCTATGGTACTGCAATAAGGATCTATGGTACTGCAATATGAATTATCGATATGCAATATATTTTATAAACAGATGTATTTTAAAGAATGTACTGAACCATCTAGAGTACATAAGAAACGGGACCTAAAATGTATAAATATTAGATAATAGCTTAAATAAGATTTAATTGGAGGAGCGTCTAAGTTGGTCAGACTTTATAGGGATATATTGCAATATGGCTGTAATGGAAAAAATGAAAATCTGATGCATCATTTCTTACCATTTTAAATCTGAAAGACGAGAGCTTAAATCCATTTTTCCAAGGTAATGAGAATGCTGAGCTCCAAACTAAACTAAGTTGTAGTTCTTTCAGCTTCTAGTGTATGTTTCTGAGTGCTGATTGTGCTAGGTCTTGCCCTTCACTCTGACGGTATGTTTTTCATTAACTTCTCGGGTGTGTAGTCATTGCTTGGCTGTTGGCTTTGCTCACACATTTGATATCTTTTTCTAGGTTGCAGTCATTAAATGACCTTTTCAGTTAATTTTAGGCCCATGGGAAGCTTAAGTATGCTTTATTTGATTAAGATGAGTTAGTTAAATTCTTAGATCCTCTAAAATAGTGGTTTTCGAACATGGGCAATTTTGCCCCCCAGGGGACATTGGGCAATGTCTGGAGACGTTTCTGGTTGTCATGACTAGGGTGAGGAGAGTGCAACTGGTATGTAATGGATAGACCAGGAATGCTGCTTATCACCCTACAATGTACAAGATAACCTCCCACAAGAAAGAATGATAAGATTCAAACTGTTAATATTGCCAAGGTCGAGAGACTCTGCTCTAAATTTATATTGCCTCTATGAACCTTTGGATTAAATAAAATTGTGAAAAATTTAGTTTTTTCTGTCTCGGAATTGTTCCAGTATACATTAGGTAAAGATAGGCTTATCTAGAACAGGCAAAATTTAGGACTAAACTGATTTATGATAAACTTGGGCTACAGATTTTTGGATGATGGGGCTACTGATTTTTCCCATGTGGAAATTAAAATTTTGAAACAAGTCTCACTTATAGGCAAGGGAGAATAATGTACTTCTAAGCATTATGGAGACTTCTGAATGTGTAGCATGAGTAAATAGTTTGATATGTATTACTTTGACGGTATGAGGTTTGTACCATACACACACATAGCACATTTAATAATAATTATAGCTAAGGAATTGGTGTAATGATATAATAACCTATAAATAACAATTTACATCATTTTGTGCTTTGCAGGGAACTTTCATGTGTATCAGAAAGGAAATGAGTATTTACGTACTAGGCACTTTAAATATATTTTGTTTTATTTTCACAAACCTAAAGGTAGATATAGCTTTTTGTTGTTGTTTTTTAAGATAAGAAAATGTACCTTTGGGAAACTAATCAAAAGATTTTCCTATTTAATCTTTTTTGTGCTTATCTTGTAATCTTATTTATTTATGGTTGATGGGTACTTATCTTACAGAAGCCATACTCGTAAAGGCTTAGTAGTGCTAAAGTACAGGAAATCTATACTCTGCAGTTGTTCTCTCATTAAGAATTATGGTGATGTACTTCATTTATTTAGAACGAAGTCTTTTAAAAAGTACTTTGGCAACTTTCCATCTGTGGAATCCTGTAACAGGTTGTATGTGCAAGATAGTGGAACATAATTTTGCCAGAAAAGGTGGTAATGGGGAGCTTCTGCTATTGTCTTTGGGAGACAGAATTAGGCAGGAAATTTTTGTTGCCATAGATACGTTTTGGGCCAACACTTTGAGAGACTACTGAGACATTTATATTTCAGGATATTATAAAGACAGTTATTTTTCAGGATTAAGAAAAAAGTAAATTATTTCAAAAGTAAGATAGAAAGTGTGACTACTGATGCTAAAATGGAGCTTTAGTCTGTGGCTCTTAGTCCATGGGAAGTATGGATCACATCAAGTCTTAATAGTTTTGTGACCTTGGGAAAATTTCTTAAGCTTTTGGAGTTTCAATTTCCTAATCTGTAAATCATTAGATTGTTGTGTGGGTTAAAGGAGATAATCATGTATAAAAGTCAACATAATGATTAGTATAAAGTGCTCAATAAAGGCAATTATTATTTATATATGTTATATAATAAAGCATACAGTATACTTAAACAGAACACAATTGGAAAATACTTCATTAATACCGGTGTCTTTTAAGATTTTAGTAACAGTTGTGCCAAAAAATATAAAAGTGAATTTTTCAAAGTGTAAGTAAAATGGATCTCTTGTTATAGGACTTCTCAGAACTTTAATTTGCTATTATGAATATTTAAGAGGAAAATATACAAGTTGCAAAAATTTTTTACCTTAAGTCCTGTTAAAATTTTACCAGTTTCTTATGTTTCGTGGTAGACAGTATGAGAAACTCTGACTTTTTCGTGTTTGTTTATTTTTTAGTTTTTCTTTTTTTGAGGACGATTAGCCCTGAGCTAACATCTGCGAAACCTCCTCTTTTTGCTGAGGAAGATTAGCCCTGAGCTAACATCTGCCAATCCTCCTCTTTTTGCTGAGGAAGACTGGCCCTGAGTTAACATCCATGCCCATCTTCCTCCACTTTATATGTGGAATGCCTACCACAGCATGGCTTGCCACGCAGTGCCATGTTGGCACCTGAGATCTGAACCAGCGAACCCTGGGCTGCCGAAGTGGAACGTGTGAACTTAACCGCTGCGCCACCGGGCTGGCCCACGAAACCCTGACTTTGAAAGTACCTCACTAGGCACATTATTATTGTTCCAGTATTATGATGCTAAAGACTAAAAGATTTATGTTTATAGTTGAATTTCATATGGACTTTGCTGAGCATGGGCTTGAAAGTCTGGAAGGACACCTGAGATGTCTAGTTCAGTATTCTCCTAACCTGTGTCTTTAGGAACATCTGTGAATTTGACAAGATTTTTGTTGATGTTAATACTTGATTCCTTTTTCCTCCTGTGAAGAGAATTAATTAGTAATTTAGTAACTGTGTGCATGTGTGTAAGATATTATAAGGATTAAGAAGATAATCCAGTAGTGACTCCCCGGCCCTCATCTTCCCCTCTCTACAGCGTTTTTGACCCTGTTTGCTCTCTCCATCTTGCTTTCCTTCCCCGTCGTGCCCCTCCATCACACTAGATGGTCCTTCTCCGTCTGCTTTGCTGGTTTCTCCTCTACTTCTTAACACTTACCTGTTGGGTTTTCCAGGCCTTGATCTGTAGACCTCTTCTCCATCTACACTTATTTTCTAGGTGACCTCATTTTAGTGCTAAGACTTTACATTTCATCTCTATGCTGATAACTCCCCAGGATATCTCTCCAACCTAGATTTCTACCTTGAACTGCTTAGTTGTATGTCTAATTACCAATTACTTGCTTAACATTTCTACTTTGTCTAAGTGTCTCAAACTTAACATGTCTAAAGCCCAAACCCCCTATTTCCTTTGCTGCTGCTACCCAGCATTGTTCCCTACAGAAGTAAAATTATGAGTAAGTCTGTAATTGACATCTCCTCTGGCCTCTCCCCAACACATCTGATATAACTGAATGTCATAAATCCACTGAATACACAGAACATACATAATGGATACTAAATTTTGCATTCAGGAAGTGTCTGTTTCTGGGCTGCAATCCGACAAGGAATATACATGTGTGAGTCTCAACTGAGAAATCAGATTTATGTAATAGCAAACATATTCCATAAACTAGAAAAGAGTTACAAAAAGAGTCTGTGGTTAAGTTAGAAATAAAACCCACCTTTGAGCTCCTGAAAAAGCCCTCTTCAGTTTCATTAAAGTGGAACTGTGTGCCAGTGTCTTTGAATGCATGTGTTCTTTTCCCTTTCTCTTTAAGTGAAACTTGGCTATTCTTAGTAGTGTGTGGGAGGGGTGTGAAATTTAATAACAAATTATTTTTAAAAAGAGGGTACGTACCCATTCGTCATGTTTGGAATAAGCATTACGTTGCTAGGGCAAAAGCTGTTGAATTTCCAAGAGTTTTTCCTCACATAGGTAAGTACAGAAATCGTCAAGTTTATCTATTTGTGCTCACTAATTATCTCCAGATATAGTATTGTTTTTTCAAGTGTCATGTTTATAGTTTCCACAATCAGGTAGAGCTGCGTTTTGTAGCAATGGCAGATAAAAAGCTATGAGTCACATGTGTCTAACATTCCTGGAGGATTGTCAAATGGAGTACAGTTTCATTTTTAGAGATGAGGGTGGGAGGGAAAGAAGAATTTCAATTTTTCTTTTTTCTAAAATGTGGCTTACTTTTTGAGAGAAGGAAGGAATAAGTGCGGTCTTCCAAGAATTCATCTATAGCTTTTATTCACACATCTTTCCTTCCATCTATTTGACATAGTCATTAGAGAAAAATGGTGGTATGTGCTCTATTTTAAATAATGCAATGGATGAGCTCCCATTAATAGAAAAATAAAACTTCTGTTTAAATAGAAAAATGAGCTATTATCTGATATATTCCTAAATTCCTTCTTGATTCCTGTATTTGGAATAAAAACAGGCCCTTTCCTTAGACAGTAGTGTTAGAAATTATTTTCCCACTATGTTTCTTCAAATTTCACCTAGTATCATTGGGGTTGCTCAGGATTCCTCCTTTCCTCTCGTTTGGAGGAAAACTGTCTTGTTTCATATATAAAAATGATGCCACTGCTCTGCCATGAGCAGGACGTCTGCTTTGGATTGTCTCTACTGTCTCCCACTGCCACACATACCTCCCCCTTACCCCATACATATCTGACAGATTTAAACCAGATGCTGTCTACACATTTTCTTCTTGTGACTGCTTATGAAATCATGATTCAGGATCTCATTTCTTGATTTTTTTTTTTTTTTTTGAGTTGTGAACAGGTGGCCAGACTTCATAAGCAACAACTGGAGAGCAGAGATTACTTAGTGGCTTGGAGAGGGACCAAGTATCTTGTGGGCCCAGCTCCTCTAACATCAAACCCCCCTCGCAAGAGGCAACATCCAGGTCAGCTGGTGCCACCCAGGGCAGGGCTAGAACTATCTCTGGAAGGGTTGGGTCCCTGGGAAGAATCCACGCCTTGCTCTGGGAAGTAACATCAGGAAGTGGAGGCCTGGGGACATAATCACCCAGTGAGTTGCAAGTGTTCTGAGGAATAGAGGTGGAAGCTTATTCTAGGTCAAGACAAGGGGGCTATAGGGCTTGGAGGATTAGGGAAGATGGAAGGATGTGTGTGTTCGGCAGAGAGGAGACTGGATGAAATAGGAAGCTATACTTGAGTCTCTTATAGAATTCCAGATTCTGTCGGCCAGAGAAGCTTGCATGGTGGCAGATGGGGCCAAACTTCTCATCTTTCCTATTAGGATATGGGGAAATCTTCCCCCATGGTACCTGGGGCAAAAATAGTCCCACCCTATCAAAAATCCCAGCATGAGTTGTTTTTTTGTTTTTTTTTTGAGGAAGATTAGCCCTGAGCTAACTGCTTCCAATCCTCCTCTTTTTGCCTTTTTGCTGAGGAAGACTGGACCCGAGCCAACATCCATACCCATCTTCCTCCACTTTATATGCGGTACGCTTACCACAGCATGGCTTGCCAAGCGGTGCCATGTCCACACCGGGGATTCGAATTAGTGAACCTTGGGCCCCGAAAGTGGAACGTGCGCATTTAACCACTGTGTCACTAGGTCAGCCTCCGAACATGAATTTTTAATCACAAGTGCTTCTTCGTTTAATATTTCAGTCAGAAAACTGTATTTGATCTTAACAGGGATTGGACTGGGCAGGATGGGGACTGGGATTTGGGGAGGAAAGAAGATTTGGGAGCATGGATAATTCAATTTTTAGGGGATTATGATATTAGGATAGAGCATGGGGAATTTGGGCCTTCCAGTATTGCAAATGAGAAAATTGCTACCTTGAGGAAAAGGAGGACCAAGAAATGGGAGAGAAGCATAAAAAGAGAAGTGGGATTCTGTTCCAAATTCCATGAAGCTTTATTCTTATTTGGATGAAAATTTTCTCCATCTTTCTTTGTCCTTGATTTACTGAGCTTGCTTTGTGAGTGGCAGTAGGTAACTTAAATATCAACATTTGAATGCTTGGCTGCTCTTAGCCAGGCCTGTGATTGGATGCAGGGATACAAGCATGGGTCAGGTATAGCTGCATCTCTCTGTGGTGCACCAGAAGAGAGCCTAGGAGAGGCTGTGATAGGTGCACGCATGTGGGCCCAGAGTTAGCTCTTGGATGAAAAAAGACGTTTGGCAATATTTTTAATGAAACCCTAGAACACAACTGGCTGTACCAAACTATACCAAAACTATAATCTTATCCATTAATACTTTCTTCCCAAACTATACTATCAGATATGGCAGAGATAGATTTTTGGCTGAGTAGGCACATTTTTCTCTCATTCTGAACTTTCAGAAAATTTAAAGCTGTTGGCCATGGCAGGCCCTGGCCGAGGAAAGATTAGTGAGGAGGCCTGGCTTGTACTGACATGGATGTTTAGACAATGACAGTAATACAGTCACACGTCACTTACCGATGGGATACACTCTGAGAAATGTGTTAGGCGATTTCATCGTTGTGTGGGCATTACAGAGTATGCTTACACAAACTTAGATGCTATAGCCTACTACACACCTAGGCTATATGGTAGTAATCTTAGGGGGCCACCATCGTATGTGTGGTCTGTCATTGACCAAAATGTTGTTATATGATGCATGTCTGTACCATGCCAGTTTGCTTTGCCCTTTGTTTGACCTTATTTAAGAAATAGTTTCCTACCCTTGTTCAGAGTCTTCCATGGCAGAAGGCAAGGAAAGCATAACATGAGTGTCTTGAATTGAGTTTCACGGAAATGTCTCTTCTGGAGGGGAAGACTTGATGTGTGGGGAAACTTAACTGTCCTTCATCCGCTTCCCTCCCTCCAGTACTGTGTGGTTGAGATGGATAATTGGAAGGTAGTCCTGAAATGTGATTAACTTGATTAACCTGGGTTAAGTACTCTTCAGGTCTCTCATCGAAGGCCGAGGAGACTGGTACTGTTGTTACCATTTTACAGCTGAGACGATGGAGACAGAGTTAAATAACAGGACGCATGTCTCACCACTAGTGAAAGTGGAGTCAGAATTCATGCCCAGGAGGTTTGACCCCAGAGCCTGCTCTCGTAGCCAAGCTGGATCCTCACAGAAGGACCTGGCAGGGGACCTCATGAAGAGAGCCAGACCATCTACATGAATTTTATTTCCCTCGTCCTTTGATCCAGGATCTGAAGAGAATCCCAGGCCGCCAAAGTGGAGCGCGTGAACTCAACCACTATGCCACTGGGCCGGCCCAGTGTGTTAGGCATTTTTAATAAAATATTCTTGTGTGCTTGCCGGGTAGTAGATCCTGTCTTAAGACACTTGGGATATGGCAATAAACAAAACCACAAAGATCCTTTTAGTTTCTAGTGGAGGAGAGACAGATAATAAATAAATGTATGCAGTAGATCATTATAAATATGTAAAACAAAGCTGAGATGAGAGATGCAGAGTGTCAGGCAGGCTGGTTGCAATTTTAAACATTGGGGTCCAGCATGGCTTCATTAGGAAACCTTTGTGGCTAGCTTGTTGAATAAGATGGGCTTTGCCCTTACGTACCTTACAGTATCATGACAGCTGCTTCTTGATGAACACTTACCATGAGGCTAGGGAATCTGCTAAGTACCCGTGTGCATTTCCTCCTAATCTATTAAACTAGAGGTCCTTATTGCCAGTTTCTCCAGAAGGAAACTGAAGCTTTGAGAGTTAAATAAATTGCCCAGATGAACATAGCTAGTGGGACCCAGCTCTGACCCAAAGCCCAAGTTCTTAAATGTGGTATTATACCAAATCAACTCTCAAAATATTTATTATGGAGGAATTGGCCAACTTTTGGAGATAGGTCTACCTTATTTTTGGTTCTGATGGGTTGGGCAGTACCTTGACTGGCTCATGGAGAGTCTACATGGCCATGAGCTTCCCTTCCACTCTCCCTCTTGTTCTGTTTAAAAGGCCTTGGGGTTGTGCCCTGTGGCTGTGGCAGGCAAAGGAGCCACCTGGTGACTGACTTACATGCAGTGGGGTGTGTTTGTTGTGTGTCAGAGTGGCCTCTGTTGACTCCAGCAAATCATTGACTACTTGAATTCCTGGCATTACATTTCAGTGCTAGGACACTAATTTGGCTGGCCTATGTATCACTGTGTTCAAGAGTGTGTTATAAATGTTCATATTTAGAAGGGAATGTAAAAGGTTCTAGTGCCAAGGTCACTGCTTATTGTGAGTGTTTATTACAGAAGAGGCCATATCTTATATTTCCGGTGACTGTTTTATTGTCATAAAGTAAATAGCGAATGAGTGTATTGGATTAGAACTTTTAGAGAAGGCTGTGGGAAGGAGGTCAGGGGTTCAAGAGCTCTCCTTTTCCTTCTGCCCTCAGTGTGCTTATGGTAAGTTCAATGCAAAACAAACTACTTTTAATAGGGTGGTGATTTTCAGCCTTTGTATATCCTTTGCATTGAGTATTGATGGTTCTTTGTGCTTTGGTGTATTTAATTTCTGAGGTGTGTATGTTGGTCATTAATATAAAAAGAGGCTATATATTTTATAGCTTATTTTTCATTGTTGGTTTCTAGTGATTTTTCCCCCACTTACTACTTCTAAAATTAAATGTTTTTCTTTTTAATCAAGATAAGCTACAATTTTAGCACTTGGGCTGTGAAATTTATTCTATTTACTTTTTTGAAGTATAATAAACATACAGAAAAGGATTTATTATAAGTATGCAATTCAAAGACTTTAGAGATGGAACACACTTAGGTAGCCAACTTCCAGATCAAAATAATAGGGAATTAGCAGCAGCCCCCACCTTCCAGTCACTTCCATCCTTCCCTGCAAGGGTAACCATTATTCTGACTTCTAACATCATATCTTTGTTTGGCCTTTCTTTGTGCTTGATATGAGAGAATAATACGGTCTGCACTCTATCTAGCTTTTGCTTCCCATTATTGGTGTGATTGAACCATATGGTTGCAGGCAGTTGCAGTTGTTCTCCTTGCCATATAATATTTCATTGCGTGGATATTCCATAATTTATCCATTCTACTATTAAAGACATGTGTAGCTTCCAGTTTATTCTATTATGAATGGTGCTTCTATATATGTTCTTACACATGACTTTTGGTGAACATATGTAAGCATTTCTCTTTGGTATATACCTAGGAGTGTGAATTACTGAGTCATAGAATATGCATATATTCAGTTTGAATAGATACTACCAAATGGGTTAAAAGTTAAGTGAGAGCTTGTGGGTTTTATTTTTGATACACTATTTGGAGGGGGTGGGAGGTGCATGTTGTTCTTACAGTTATTTCAGTTCATGTTTGTTTATGGAAAGGAATGGTCGTAGCTATCTCATTGATTCTTTGAAAGCCAAGGTAAATATTTGTCTCTGTGTGCTCCTTCTCTCCCCTTTTTGTTTCTTTATGTGTATATATGTGCTATATATATGTTTTACATGGCTTATATACACACATAACTTGTGTGTACATTTATTTTATCTTATAAATATTCTGCTTATGACTTTTAGACTGGAATGCCACCCTAGAGGTCTTCTAGCTCAGGTTCCTATGTCTCTCTGAATTAAAAATGATCCTGTTTTAAGTGTCACTAATGATGGAAGGCACATTAGTTTAGGGTGACCCCCCTCTTTGTTAACTAACTCATGTTTTTGCTTCTTCAGCATTCTGGTGACATCTACCTCTTTAACTTTTCCTGTAAATATCATTTTACAGGTGAGGGAAAAAACTCAGTCTTGTAATAGAGTGAAACCTCTCAGGCAGAGATTAGTGGTTATTTTTTAAACTCCACTTTTCAACATCTGCAGATTCTTGGTCTCTGAGCAGTTTGTTCTGCAGAACTTGGGTGAGAAACCTCCTTGGACAATGGAAAAGAGAATTCAGTGCAAAACTTTTCTTTCTTTTTCCTCTTTAACGTTTTTATTTCTGTTTCCCGATTTTTCTGCCATGGAAACACACTGATTTCTCCACCCCACCCCCTTTTGATTGGGTTTGAACATTGTTTAGAATGAAAATACAAAAAATGCAAATAATGCATTTTAAAAATCAGACTGTAATGAATAAAATGAGAAAAAGACAACCTTGCTTTTTATAAAACTGACCATTATATTTCATGAAATGAATATGGAAAATTCTTCTGATGGATAATATGCAGTCTAAGGTTTCTGAACTTCCATGTGGTATTAATATTCATAGGACTTTAAAATTAAGTTTTTTTTAGTGAATAATTAATAATTTAAGGTTCGTAGATATTACTTAATAGATATTTTCTTTTTTTACAGGCAAGAAGAGACTGACAGGAGAGTGAAAAATGTAAGATATATTTAATGGAACATTATTAATGGTTTTTTACTTGTTCTGCAATAAGGCAGTGGGATCTAAAAATATCTGATATACTCTGTATCTTTTTTTCCAATGGAATTTTTGCTAGAAACCAGCCAGTCACAAACTTGATGTTTAAATATGGTTAAGACATAATGTTCTGTGACTTCATGGTATAAAAGGAAGGTTAAACCTAGGCAGTGGTTCCTTTCATGTTAGTAATGTGGGAAAGGCAGGTGAACATACTTCAGAATCTTTAGGATAGTAACTCAGAAACCACCAAATCAGACTTTAAGGAAAACACTGAATGTTTAAGAACTCTGAGTAGTAGCTTGAAGTAGACTTATTTCTATAATATTTTGCATATTAGATGAACTTGCAATTAGAAGAGTTTCTAAAAATGTGACAGCTTTATTAAAAAACATAAGAGCTCAATATCTTTATTAAGGAAGCTGAGAATTATTGATTTTAAGTGTTCATTCCGTAAGTTTGGAAAAATATTGATTGCTTTAAAAGTTTAATTTATGTTTTTCTCTTATAAATTTTTTCCTTCTTCATATGAACTGATAGAGTACATGAATACCTGTTGGGAACTGGGCTTTTGGTCTGAGAATATGCTCAGAAATGAAAATCTAAGAAGAATAACATTTTCAATGACCCTTCTTCATATATTTAAAAGAAAATCTACTTTCAACCGTTGATAGAATGCTATTGTTTATCTAGAGTGCTTTCCTGCATTTGAGCTTGCAGTTAGTTGCTAAATAGACTGATCTTATTGTTTCATGGAAATTTTTTTAAGGTTTTGATAACATTGTACTGGTTGGGAAGAAAAGCACAAAGTAACCCCTACTATAATGGTCCCTATCTTAATTTGAAAGCGTTTGAGAATCTTCTGGGACAAGCTCTGACTAAGGTAAGGAAACTGCATCTGTATGAGACGACTGCTGTAACACTACTACCTTCTCCTCCTCTTTCACTTCCTCCTCCCCTGCTCTCTCTCTCCTTTCCCCCTTCCCTCTTTCCTGTTTTTCTTTCATTTCTCTTCCTTCTTCTCCTCTTCTATAACAAATATGGTGGCTCTGACTATCTTTGCTTCCCTCTAGATTGGGCTGAATAGAGAGCATTGTTACTCATTTGCTGGCTTTGTATGCCACCACCAAGGAGTAAGTGAGTCTATTTCAGAGCAGTTCCCAGGGTATAGGATATAGGTATTTATCTCAGTTTTAGGTAACTGAATGACATACTCATTTGCTTCCTTTCTTAGACACTTTATATAACGTAACTCTTTCTACATTCGTTATGAACTCAACCTGTAGTAGAGAGGTGCTTCAGGACTATTAAAATGTGTGGAAGTTACTCAGTTTGGTTACCTGAATGTCTTCTTGCTGTGGGTGATTGTATCGCTAATGCCTACACTCCAACGTCCCCACAGTTCTGCCATATTGCTTCTGTTTCCTAAAGAGTAGTAAATGCTGTTATGTGAAACATGGTAAGGCTTTTTAAGTTAGAATCTTTTGTTTTAAACACATTTCTAGTCCTTCTTATCCTGGAACCAGGGTTGCAGCTTTTTAATACTTATCTTTTGAGGAGAGTCAAGTGCTGTGGCTGACCGTAGTTCTGCCAAATCTTCATTTATGAGATCCACATGGGAAAATTAACTTCTCTAGGGAGATGTTTATCTAGGGGAATTTGCAGTGCTCAGAAGAAAATATGTAGTCAAAATACTATCACCATTTAATTCATGGTATTTGCTTCATGGGTTTTTATGACTAAATGATACTGTACCGATAAGGTATTTAGCATTAGTCTCTGGCACATTGTAAGGATGTAATAAATGTTAGGTACCGTGATAAGGAATTTTAGGCTGGGATGAAAATGATGACCTTGTCTTACATCTACCCTCATCTTTAAATAGTTTCGCTACAGCTCACCCATATATGTTGTAGAAAGATGAGATTATAGAGCCTAAAAGGTTCAGGTATTCCTTTTTTAATTTAATTTTTTTGAATTGTAAAGAGTTGGTAACACTCTACTCAAATTCCTTAAAATCAGTTAATGCAGGTTGTAGTAGAGAGATTATCATGCACAAGCATTGTACTAGGTGTTGGGAAAACACTCACACAAGGCCAATGACCCATTCTCACAGAGCACAATTGTCTGATGGAGAGAGATAAGCAGATAGGTCACTGCAATGGAGGAGGGTAAGGCGCTGAGGGACGAATGTGCCCGGCCTTTGGGTACAGGCAGAGCCCTTGCCTTCCACTTATTTCAGCTAAGAAAACATCCAGTTAAAAACAATGTGGGACTTTGGCTCCTGTATTAGTGCTCTCTTTACAGCCTTTGGTCCTTTTTATGGCAGTCTGACTCAGGTTGAACAACCTTAGTACAGTGTTGGTGCTGCAAATGTTTAATTAAAGGCTGTTTTCTGCCACCAGTGTCAAAATCAGAGTAGGTTCAAAAGAATTATTGATAAAACTGTAGTTGTGGTTCCATTCCATTATTATGATGAGATAATAATGTAAGAGATATCTGAATATGTGATCTGTTTTGCATCCATTCTGTTAAAATCATTGTGTTCATCAAACTTTTCCCATTTAACTAGATAAAGTTTAATGGCTAATCTAAAATATGAAAAAAAAAAAATACGTGGGGTAAGCTTTTGCATCTGAGTCATCCTGTAAGTTGGAGGTGACTCATTTCAGGTGAATTATCAGAGTGAAATCATCTACATAGGAAAAAGGGCACCAGGGCTGGACGTGGCTTATTTTATGACTGAAGTGGCTCGTCATCAGTAACTTTAACATTTATGAGGTCAAAAATCGTCTCTCAGCGTGTTGAACTCTAAGGCTTCAAAAGATATGTGTCTAAGAAAACTGATGGATCTAAAGATTTACTTAAAATTTAAAAAATCAAAAATTTAGATTTTTAAGTTAAAAAAACGTGAAAATTCAAAAATTTTGAGAATATAGTTTGGTTGTACCAGCACTAGGCTCAGCTTCCCCATCTGTTTGGAAATAGGGTCCAAGGTAGGCGTTTGCATTTTCATGACAGGATGTCAACTCTAATGCCAGAGTTTCATCTAAAGCATATGAAATCTCACATAAATCCATAGACCTTATTGGTGCTTCACATGCTTCTCAAACAATCTAACCATGAATTGACAGATCCAGTCTTAGCCAAACGTATGCCCCAGACAGCTGCTAATTATTCATTGTAAACCTTCTTCGACTTTTTCATATGTTGAAAATATTCATAATTAAAAAGTAGGAAGAAAAGCACAATAGTACAATAATTGTGCCATCTGATTCAATTATCGAATTTCTCATATTGGCTTTATCGATCTACATATCTATTTATCCATCTCTGTTTTTACCTAATCATTTCAAGGTATATTGCAGATATCTCAGCCCTAAATACCCAGCATGCATCTCTTAAGAGTAAGAATATTCTTCCACGTAACCACGATGTCTATTATACTTAATTCATAAATATTTTTCACTATCTCATATCCAGTCCCTATTCAAGATTTCCCAATTGTCTCCCAGCTATCTTTCATAGCTTGTTTTATCTGAATCATGACTTAATCAAAGTTCACATATTACATTTGGTTGTTAGGAATTCCTGGGTTCTTTAAACTGTTTCTGTATTAGTAAATTCATCTGAAAGTACATTCCTGATTTCTACACTGACAAAATTACTTTCACCATGTTAAATAAGAGTTTAGGGGCCAGCCTGGTGCTTCAGCGGTTAAGTGCGCATGTTCCACTTCGGCGGCGGCCAGGGGTTCGTCAGTTAGGATCCCGGGTGTGGACATGGCACCCCTTGGCAAGCCATGCTGTGGTAGGCATCCCACATATAAAGTAGAGGAAGATGGGCATGGATGTTAGCTCAGGGCCAATCTTCCTCAGCAAAAAGAGGAGGATTGGCAGCAGATGTTAGCTCAGGGCTAATCTTCCTCAAAAGAAAAAGAAAAGAAAAGAAAAAACGCCCATAAAACTGTAAAAAAAAAAAAAAGAAGACTTTAGATACTCATTGATTTCTGTGTATGGGATATGCTAAGGGCTTTATAAATTTTACTTAAATCCTAATTTTAGCAAGTCCAGTTGTAGTTTGCGCTTAACTTTCATAGAAGAATGTTAATTAAAAATGCTTATTTTGAGTAAGTTCTATATAATTTATAAATCTATCGTTAATAACATTTGCCATATTTCTGTGTATCTCGTACATGAGCCAAACAACTATTTTATTTAGACTCGGGGAAAGTATGTCAGCAAACAAGTCTGCTTTCCTTGGTTCAGATTTAGGTTTCGTAATCAGTGAAAATAAATGAGTTCTGTGAAGTGTGTGCCTACTGTCCTTGTCCCTCTGTCTCTTTCTTTTTAAACTTTTTGTAAAGAACTTTAACTGTTATGATTTTTCATTTAACATAAACCACCCCAAATATTTCCCAGAGGTAGGCTAATGTAATCTTATTAACTTATCTCCTTTTGGATATCAAAATTAAAATTGACTTTTCTCTTTACTCCTTTCGTGTTTATTACCAGATGGCAGTAAGTATTCATTGATTTTAGCATTTGAATGTTATTCTAATTATTACCTTTTCTTTTATTAAAATGTTCCCCCTTCCTTATTTTTAAATAAACAATGCTACTTTATTAAATATTGAATTCCTCCTTATTGTGACACAAGTGCCAAGTATTAGTTGTGGGAAAACATTTACAGAGTTATGTACTGATTTTTATCAGATTTTTTTATGTTTAACAAAGAAATCTCATTGCCTGACTTAGCAAATGAAGCACGACTTGAGCTGTGCAAACAAACAAGTAATGACTGATTACATTTTTGGAAGTTTATGCCAACTTACTATTCTGTAAAAAATTGTTCTTTAGGCCCTTGAAGACTCCAGCTGTCTGAAAAGGAGTGGCAGGGACAGTGGCTACAGTGATATCTGGTGTTCTGAACGGGGAGAATTTCCTGCTGCTTCAGGCAATTATAAGAGAGAAGATTCTTTCGAAAGCTTAGACTCTTTGGGGTCCAGGTCATTCACAAGCTGCTCCTCTGATATCACGCTGAGAGGGGGCCGTGAAGGTGAGTTGTATTCTTGACTGTCATTTTATTTTTATTTGTTCACATATTAAGAGAAAATTGGGAACAGGAGAGAATAGAAAAATGGAGCAAAAGCTCTTGGGCAAAAATTTCACCAGGAAGTGGATTTTCATAGAGACTGGGGTTTCCTTCCTTCCTTCTTCATTATTTCACCACTAGAGGGGTATTGGTTTCACTTCTTTTTTCTTCCATTTTTAGAGAAGACTGGGGAGGAAATAGTTAACTGTGACCTGTTTTATCAATGATAATCTATGCTGATTATTTTCTTTCCAGATTCAAGTTTAATAATCTGTGTATATGAGATGAGGCCTATTAACTGATATATCTAAACATAAAAAAGAAAGTAAATAAAATTCTGTAAAAGTCTTTTGTAGTTC
This sequence comes from Equus caballus, assembly GCF_041296265.1. NCBI lineage: Eukaryota > Metazoa > Chordata > Mammalia > Perissodactyla > Equidae > Equus > Equus caballus. Next base: position 69,305,261 of record NC_091700.1, read on the forward strand.
CTGAATAATGGTCTTTCTTCCCTTCTTTTTTCCCCCAAAGATAAATTTCTCTTACCGAAAAACAGGAAAAATATTTTTATAAGTATCTGTGTCCAAGAGAAGAAATGATTGTCTTATCATGATAGAATATTATGCTAAACGTTGACAGATTAAGTAACAATATTAGTGTGGTGTTGAAAACATCTTTTACTTCTGTCAGAGTCAGAGCTGACCCAGGACAGAGTGTGAAAAGCACATGTTAATGAAAATCATTCTTTTGTGAGAAGGAACTTTCTTTCAAAATTGCATATTATGGTCAAATCAGTTATTTAAATGCAAGTCTTCTTCCTGTGGCTATTGGGTGGTGTGAGAAATTTCTGACTCTACTCCTCTAGTAATTCAAATTTGACTAGATTGAAACCACGAGTAAAGTTTCTTGAAATGTTTCTGTGCTTCCACCCCCAACATGAAAAAGTTGAGTGTTATGGTTGTGAGTTTGTGTTAGATGTTAGGGATTTTACTTTGCTTATTTTTGATTATTACTTTTCTATTTTAAAATGTTTTTCCAAATGTTTTTAATATAAGAAATTTCAAACATCAGCAAAGTTCGAAGAATTTTATAGTGAAGACCCATGTACCGGCCACCTAGTTCTACCATAACATTTTACTGAGCTCGCTTTAGCACATATTTACCTCTCTCTCTATGCGTTAATTATCTATCTTATTTTTGAGGCACTTCAGAGTATCTTACACTTGTCCTAAATATTTCACCATGCAATCATTAACTAGAATTTAATCTTTATTTGTTGTTCTTCTGATATAAATTCACATACAAGTAAGGCACAAGGAGTTTGTTTTTCAAAAATAAAATAAAATTAAATATTGTAACAAAACCCCAAGTTCTTTAGCTTTTAGAGGAGTAGTGGCATTGAAAAATTTAAAAAGTGAACGGCTATTAGAGAGTTAACCTTTATAATTACTGTTGCATTTGTTGGCTGTTTGCTATCTGGGTGTGACATTTTCATAGCCCAGACGACCATTAAAGTAGTTTTGAGGAAATGAATCTGAGTTTATAATTTATCTGAGTGATTAAACTTGTAAAAGCAGAGGCCAAAATTCCCAACCCACTGTGTTACTTTGTCCTGATTGAATAACCTAAAACATGCGATGTTTGAGTTTATATCTGGCCAATAAAGACTAAAAGGGATAAAACTTGAAGGCATGTGAGAATACACACTTCAGTCAGTTCAAAAGCAGTGGCACAGTGGGGTGGGATCAAAGTCCTATCCTCAGATGCTTGTTGGACTGGGTGCCTGGTACATGTGACGAAAAGCAGAGGGTCATTGTCACACGGCTTCCTGATCTTGGGAAAGGAGTTGTGGACCTTGCTTGGAGAGTGTGGAAGTGAAGACTTATGGTAATTACAAATAAGGAAGAAGAAAATGAAAAGCCTGGGACCACCAGGATAAAGCATCTTTGTGATCACTGTATTGAAATTCTGCTACCTACCAGGTTGTTAGTTCCCAATTCGTGATCACAGCTTAGGAGTATGTTTCCAGGTTAATAGTATTGTAAAGTCAAATTCCTTAGTTTTGTAGGAAACCTCTTACCTTATCAAGAATATTTGCCTACTCTGCAGAGTACTGTACTGGACTCAAAAAAGATTTTAACTTTAAAATTACATGCCAGAGGGATCTCTTTGTGTATTTAAAATTTTACATGTGCAAATTTTGGCAAGAATCATTGAGACATTTCTTATCCCCCCAAAATGTATTTTTTATTTAGGAGGCATTAAGAATGAAGCACCAGGTTGACTGTGAATCCTCCTGGTCATAGCTGCTTGTACTTTTTTCCTTTTTGCCTTGACTCGCCTTTACCCTGTTCCAGTCTCACGGTTTCAGAGCTGTGTGTTAAACCGCTTCCTGTAGACTACTCTGAATGTTATTTACTGTAGATTCCTGCCAGGCAGGAGGGAGGGGACATGACCGCCCTGAGCTCAGGTTAACCCTGCAGGTGTTCTCTGTGAGAGCTTGTGGCTAAGGCACTCAGTACTGTGCACAGTCAGCCTCTGAGAGAGCCCTGGTGGGAGGCAAGCAACATTTGCAAACTTTCTTTACAAATACACAGAGGCAGGAGGAAAATAAGAGCAGGAAAGGGAGACAAGTCAGCTTGGATCTGGACCAAGCTGTTTTTTACCTTCTTTTCTTCCTGTATCTTTAAATGAGCAGACTTACTTTTTTAAGAGAACAGATTAGTATTTGTGTCTATCTGACCTTGAGGTGTATAAAGTGTGTACTTTCAAATTTGTGTCTAAATGGTTTTGGATCAAAATCCAAGGTCCCCTGTATTTCCATAGCCACCTTCAGAAAAAGCCTTGAGTTTTATGTTCATGGTTAGGCGTGAGACTTGATATTTTGGGACTTGAGAAGTCATTTGCTGCAGGGGAAGAGGAGGCTAAAGGAATAACTGGGCATATGTGTATGGTGATGGATGGTAATTAGTCTTTGGGTGGTGAACATGACGTAATCTACACAGAAATCGAAATATAATGATCTACACAGGAAAAAAAGTCATTTGGTCCAATCTTGTATCCAACCTATGATTCTTGCTTATAGGGGTCTCACAAGAATCTATCAAACCCTTTGTGATCTTGTGCTTTTCACTTTTCTTTCTATGTCCTCCCTTATCTCTTGCCTCAGAGAAATTTTAGATGAGCACATGCCTTATTTTAAATTACTGTTTCCTTCAGATTACTTAAAAAAATTTTTTTTTTTTTGGTGAGGGAGATTGGCTCTGAGTTACCATCTCTTGCCAATCTTCCTCCTTTTGCTTGAGAAAGATTGTCCCTGAGCTAACATCTGTGCCAATCTTCCTCTATTTTGTATGTGGGATGCTGCCACAGCACAGCTTGATGAGGGGTATAGGTCTGCTCCCAGGATCCAAACCCACAAACCTCGGGCCACTGAAGTGGAGCCCGTGGACTTAACCACTAGGCCACTGGACCGGCCCTTCCTTTGAGTTACTTCTAAATCTCATTTTAGGTGCCTTTGGCTCAATTGCTAGATTTTATTCACATGTATTCCATCAACAGATTTTGTGCAAAATCATGAGGACGTGGAAGATTGAGAAGAAAAGGGGTTCAGCTGTAAATTGGGACTTTTTCTGCTTAGAACGTGCACAGTAGAGGAATGTACCGCATGCGCCTCCAGTATGCAAAGCCAGTTCCTCCTAATGGATCTTATCACAACTTCATGACAGATTTCTAAAAATATTCTCCGCAGTTAGCAGTAGAGCCCTGGGTTTCCAAGGGAAAGACAGAGCAGGCAGGCCGTGTGGGTTTCAGTTAGATGAATAATCTGGAGAGTAAAGCAAATTCTTGTGTCTTTTTTATAGGTTGTGAAAGTGACACAGATTCTGAATTTATATTCAAAATGCAGAATTACAATAAAGATGATATGTCCTATCGAAGGATTTCATCTATTGAACCAAAGTCTGCTTTACCGTTCAATCGTTTTTTACCCAACAAAAGTAGACAGCCATCCTATGTGCCGGCACCCTTGAGGAAGAAGAAGCTGGACAAAAATGAGGATAACAGAAGGAGTTGGGCGAGCCCAGCCTATCCAGAAGGAGATGGAACATTTCCAAGGTACTGGGATGTTATCTGATGATTGAGTTTTAAAATTCAGTATGCTGTGTGATTTTGGTGGGATATTTAAATGTGAAAGCAATAGTTCCTAAACTGTATTTCATAGATAATATATTCAATTTCACTAATGAAAATACTTTTTCTTACCTATATTTTTAGTCATGCATATCTTGAAGATATTTCTTCCATTTTAGAACGTCAGCGTATAATTTGCCGGTTCTTGTTTTTAGATGTATGCTTTTGGCTTATTGGTATCTTTCAGCTTACTGGGTGACTTACGTTGTTCATTGTGAGCCCTGCTGTGTTATTTTTTCCCTTTTTTTTCCTTCTTGATTGATCGCAGTGGACACAAAAAGAATCCTTTAATTGCCCATCAAATTAGCAGAGCAGAGTGTGATTTTTCAAAGCCAGCTTCCTGTCAGGTGTGTGGTTCTGAAAGTGGCTGGGACTCCAAGGATGAATGAATGTTGCCCGATGTAATTTTGGATGACTTAGCCAACTGTAGATTCCAAGTGAAAAGGAGGACTGAGAATTTCCTCTCGAAAACCATCTCTCTTAACTCTTGTTCACAAATATTTTCTCCTGCTGACCGTTTAGTCACTGGGATGTACGAACTGACGAGGTCAGAAAAATTTTTCCTGGATTGGAATGTCTATTATGCTGTTGATTTTGATATGTAAAGTAACACCCCAAATTGTCTACGATTTATCTCTTTCTTTTAACACATCTTATGGCCCTTGTATGTCAAGCTATTCTCTAATTAAAATGAAATGCTGTTATAATGCGTTAACTTTGTTCTAGGAGCTGTAATGATGAGAATGGGAACTAATTTGCTTCCTTCACAGTGGTGTAAACTTTGTGAGCCAGAAAGCATGCCTTTTGTGTTCTGTGTCACAAATTGCTCATACAGTAACTTAACTGGTTGGATATTTTGAACAGTAATGAGAGGAGAACATGGGGCACAAATGTGGAGAACTGGCCAACAGCACAAGAAACTTCAAACTTCTCTTGTTATTTGGAAGAGGAAGAAGAAAAGGCAAGCATACCCAACACTGTAAAGGATGATCTTTATGTGCGAAAGCTAAGTCCGATCATGCCACACCCAGGGAATGCTTTTGATCAGTTTCTTCCCAAATGTTGGATCCCTGAAGATGTGAACTGGAAAAGAATAAAGAGGGAAACGTATAGACCATGGTATAAAGAATTTCAGGGATTCAGGTTTGTCTTTGTGCATGTTTCTGTTATTCTGGCGTTCATTCTGTACCCTGGCTGGGTGCATTCTATGTGCATTTTTTATTAGAAAGAAGGGTTAATTTTCCCTCCAACATCAGTAGAACCTCTGTAACTGGAAAAAATTTCTGTTTAGAATTAAACCTTAGGATCTGCATCTTAAAAAGCCGTCTTCTATCTGTAGTCATAGCTTGACATTATTTTTAGTAGTTATATTTTTCTCCAATCTTTCTTCTTCTCTTCCTTCTCCCTTTCTCTGTGTCACTCCACAGTAGAAAGAATTCAGACTCTGAGGATGAGGATTCAGGCTCTGATGGAAGCTCTGCCATTTTTAGTAGAATACAAAAAGCAAAGCATAGGCTAGACAGCAACTGCCAAAAACGTTCACTCCTGCTGGAACTGGCTACCAAACGAGCCGTAGCCTCCCGGGACGCCCAGGCAGCCGGGAGAACCAGTGGTGCTTCGGATGAGCCCAGGTGTACCTGTCTGCACGAGCTACCTGCTTCAAGTCTGGCCTGCGACCCATGTGCCAGCTTCTGCTGCTACATTAATCTCTGCCCATGATGCACTGAATCATGAAACCTTATTCACTTAATATTTAGTATAAAAGCATAAGATATAACATATTGCTTTCTGTGTGAGCATTTAAGATTGGAAGTCTGTAGCATTAAATCTTCTTTAGCACAATGTGTAAGACATGGCATAGTGAGTTCTTTTGGAAAACCATTTCTAAAATGCTCTTTAGTAAGTTGACTTAATTTTACGGTTGTGCTATGTGTAGAGATGTGAAGAAAGGAAATAACTTTAGAGTGTGATGGCCAAGTCTGGTGGGAAAATGTCAAGAAAAGATTCATCACGGTCTTTCACAAAGCTTCAGAGCATTTTATTTTTTAAATTTCTGTTGACTACCTGTACCTATTGCAAGGTGCTTGATGACCAGTTCTTGAAACTTTCCAACATCATTGCTGCTTCTCTGGGATGGGAATTAGGTCATTGTGTTTAATGGAACGAGGAAGGGGTGAAAGCAAGAAGGTTATGTGTGTGTGTCTCAGGGAGGAGTACTCAGTCTGTGTTCTAGCCCCATCATTTGGCCTCGATGGTGCCCACCCTTCCCGAGGAGTACACTCTGCTCTTGTTTCTTTAAATGGTATCCAGGAAGGTCACGAGTGATGGCATTAAATCCTGGTCTGTCTGCCACGTGAGAGTCCCTCTTATGGCCCCCTAAGATAGTTCACCCATAGTAACTGGCTAGTTGGTCTGCTACCTAATTACCTTTTCTCTCCAAACTTAATAAGATTTCCCTTCCTTTTTCTTTTCTATGCTTCAGTCAGTTTTTATTACTTCAGGCCCTCCAAACATACTCTGATGACATCTTGTCTTCTGAAGCAAATATCAAAATTGATCCCACTGCTGGCCCAAGGCTCATAACACGCAGAAAGAATCTCTCCTATGTACCAGGGTATAGAAGAGATGACCTCGGGATGTCAGCCCTGGATCCTGACTTAGAGAATGATGATTTCTTTGTCAGAAGGACTGGGGCTTTCCATGCAAATCCATGTGTTCTCCGGGCTTTTGAAGACTTTAGGTTTTCTGAGCAAGATGATCCTGTAGAACGAGATATAATTCTGCAGTGTAGAGAAGGTGAACTTGTACTTCCAGATCTAGAAAAAGATGATATGATTGTTCGCCGAATTCCAGCACAGAAGAAAGAGGTGCCTCTGTCAGGGGCCCCAGATAGATACCAACCAGTGCCGTTCCCTGAACCCTGGACTCTTCCTCCAGAAATCCAAGCAAAATTTCTCTGTGTGCTTGAAAGGACATGCCCATCTAAAGAGAAAAGTAATAGCTGTAGAGTATTAGTTCCTTCATATCGTCAGAAGAAAGATGACATGCTGGCTCGTAAGATCCAATCTTGGAAGCTGGGAACTACTGTTTCTCCCATCAGTTTCACCCCTGGTCCTTGCAGTGAGGCTGACTTACAGAAGTGGGAGGCCATCCGGGAGGCCAGCAGGCTTAGGCACAAGAAACGGCTGATGGTTGAGAGGTCAGAGTGTGTTTCTGCAAGGATTTTGCTTGTAATGGATGGTCTTGCGTAACTTGTGAGAAAATGACATCATTGCCCAACTCTGCATGTCATGTGCCATTTTGAAGCATCTTATAAAAATTGATTTTGCTTTGAGAAACCTTTAGTCATTTTGTGGAAAAAGTGCAATTCCATATTTGCACATCTCTAAATCATCTATTTGAGGCCTGCTTAAGAAGGTTATACACAAACCCTGCCTTTGGCCTTAAAGAAGACTGGTATAATTCTGCAACATGTTTCGTGAAAATGTTTTCCAATTATATTTACAGACTTTTATTCCTCCTGTCCAGGCATTGCTGAAGAAGTCTGGTTGTAGTTTGGTTTTATATGTTGCTCATATTTTGGAGTATATTATTTTTTGTAAAGGTTTTCTTTAAAATATGGCATTGCAAATTTCATTTAATTCGGTCTTGATTTTTTTTTGACCTGGGTTTCTTTGACTATCAACGTGTGACTCGTTAAATTTATAGCGTAAAGTTCAGTGCAAACTTTATTAAAATGCATGAATGTTATCTACTGTCTGCTAAATTTTACATGTATGTAATTATGGCCATTTTGATAATAGTGTCTGCATTTATGTTGTGCGACTTGGCCGTTTTGATGAATGTTCAGTTTGTTGAACTTGGGGATGGACAAATATGACTTACGTTGCATAAAATTAGTAGATCTAAATCTAACTTCATTAGTTCCTGACAACAGGAAGCTTTTTGCTATGGATTTGTTGGTTCAAAGTAAATGAGGAACCCCTTTATCTTGCTTAATCTGAATTCCTTGAGCTATGAGATCAATGAGAATTTGAGATATGATCAAGAATGTGACTGAAACAGCAACCTTTTGAGATTTGTTCATCCCTGGTTAGACTCTTAGGTTAAAGATGTTGATCATTTAGAAACTAACACACTGGAAAAAATGACTTTTAATTTTTGGTTTTCTGATTTCTTAGACTCTTTCAAAAGATTTATGGTGAGAATGGGTAAGTTTTGTGGTTTACAGTAAAAACAACTCTGCATATTGCTTGCCCTTTGTGTAATGTGTCATTGCACTTCTCTCCTGGCATGTCACTAAATGGGGATGCTATGCACTGTGCATGAGATTTAAAAAATAGGAAATTTTTCTTATTTTTATCATCTAATGGCGATATTTGTGTGTCTGAGTGCCCATTGCATGAAGTGCTATATGACAGCAATAGTTTTTATTTTATTAGAAGTTTAAAATTCAGTCCCTTTTGTTTTTTTTTAAGGAGTTGATTAAAAGTAATAAAAGCCCTTGTCTAAGATTAGTTATATTTATTTTGGTGTTTGATTGCTACATAGACCAAAATTCTGGATGTTAAAGCCCAAATAACTATATTTTAGAAAATCTATGATATAAAAAGAATATTCGCATTTACTTTAAGGCTGGAATGCTTGCAGTTGCCATTATCTATAAACTCTTACCTCATGGGAAACTTTGTTAATTGGGATGGTGAGGAGTATTATCCTTCCCTTAGTAGGACTTAGAAACATTTTCAGGATTGCTGATTAGGGTAAAAAGTTATAACATGGCTGTTATAGAGCCAAAATCTGCCTTCCAGTACGGCAGAAATTAAAATCTTGGTAGTTTCCAATATCGTTGCAAGGACTATATTTATAACTAATTCTTGATCTTTGCCTGCTCTTTAACTCTGGTCACCTGGTAGACTTAAAATACATAAATAACTTTCTGGAAGTATTTCCTGTTTCTTGAATAACTGAGTTAAAAGTAAATACTTTTACTTTTTACTACACACTAAGTATGTAGAATCATTCATTCTTAGTGCAGGATAACCAGGTGGCTACATCTTAATGTTTTCCACCAGACTTTTATAACTTTGTAGAGATATTAGTTTTTGAGACAGAAGAAGAGAATTTAAGTATGCCAAATATTTTAATTTGTCTAAGCCTTAGTAGCTAAATATCTTCCCCAACTGGGATTTATTTTATCTCTAAGATTTTCTCATTTTGATAGCTTTTGGTAATTTTGATAGTAGTTTTAGTAACTTCTAAGATCTCTACACTATTTAAATCAATATGTCAAAGGTCTAATTGAGCCATGGGCAACTAATTGCAAATGCTACTCAGCCACTGATTTTTAAAAGTCAGGCTCTGAGCATGTTTTCGATGTGCCATGTAAAGGCACATTATCCGCTATCCAGCTCCTCATGTGCTTAAAGCATTCTCATCTGTGAGGGTGAACAAGGCTGTTTTTAACGAGACGCTTCAGCATCTGCTAATCTCAATTCATCATGGGAAAGCTGTTTTAACTTAATGAAGAATCTCTTTGCAGCTTCAAGCATTTTAAATAACTTCAAATGAAAAAGAATTTTCATTTGTTAACTAAGTATGACTTTATAATGTAAGCAGGTTGTTTTTCTTAAAGGGATGTTGGTACCCTGAGTACAAGTACTTGATGGAAATGCAAACACCTAGAACTATTTCAATGACTGTATGTTCCTCTTTAGGGAGACATTGTTCCTCCTTAGGGATATATTGTGTGACTGGGTTAAGAAAAGAGAGAAATCTAAATGCCAAAGCTCAGAAAGCTAAGGATTTTTCTGGGCTCTAGCGAACAGCAGCAAATGCCTCCTGTAGACTATTTCAAGATTGTTGTTAGTGTAGTACAGTACTTGTTGTAAAGGCTGTTCCCCTTGCAGTTTAGTGCCAAGGTAACAACAAAAGCAAAGCAAGACTGTCTGTAAATTGAGACTGATGAATAATGCATGACTTGTCAAATAATGGAAAGTAGTATGAATATGTCTTCAGAAAACTCAAGTGCATTTTAGACCATTTGCAATCAAAACCTATTAAACAGGATGTTTTTTCTATTCTATCAGTTACCAATATTTTTCTTAAATTCATCTGCAATGAAAACAAAAAATTTGAATTGGATTGAGTATAGGCTTTTAATCTATAACTTGTTTCATTTTTATAAACTTGTTCATAAATGTTTATAAACAAGTGATATTTCTCTGGACATAATGTATGTTGTCGAGCTTGGCATACTTACTTGGAAAATCATTATGGCCCAACATCCTGTGATTGAAAAATAACTGCCTATAACATGAATGCTTTCTTTTTGGCAAGGACTAGGTTAAAGAAAAATGTGCATTACCTTTTGAAGTTTTAGATTAATTTCTGGCTTGCTTTTTATTTTGCATTTAACACCTGTCACTTTGTTTATTTTTAGCAAAACGCTTTGTATGTGGCAGTCATTTCTCACATGTGCTTTTGTGTTGCAAGGATTGGTGTCTGTATGGTTCCATGACATATGAAAATTTGGTTATGATACCCCTTGGCAGAAGCTGTTATTACAGATTTGTTGTAAGGGTATATAGCTATAATTTTATAATATGATTAAGCCATTGAATCTACTGCTAGTGTCAACAGGAAATGAACATTGCTTCAAGGTGAAGTTGCAATCAAAGACAACTAAGACACATATATTTCACTTATAGGTTTTGGCCAAAAGATTCTGTGGAATTATAAGTACACATAAGACAGCAAAAAGGAAGGGAAAATAAAGCCAATGTGAGTTACTTTCTGGGGATTTTGCCCCCAGGGGACATTCAGCAATGTTTGCAGACATTTTTAATTGTCACACTGGTAGGTTTGCTACTGGCATCTAGTGCTTTTATAGCCAGAGATGCTGCTAAATGTTTTACAAAACACAGGATCGCCCCCTATAACAAATAATTTTCTGTCCCAAAAGGGTCAATAGTGCTGCTGTACAGACACCCTGATTTAGACTATAAACCTATAAATGCAAATCTCTATTATGTTGTCTATCATTCTAGTTTATTGTAATTCTTGAGCCTCTTACCCAGGTTTTAGTATTGATTACTCTTCAAAATTCCCACAGCACCTAATGAAAATATATTTAGAGGTGTATAAGTAAGTATATTCATATCTTCCCCTGAAAGTGGGGGACCCCAAACTTAGTATTATGTAATTTCTACTTGCTGTATAAGACTATCAGTGAGTTTATATTTAAGAAATTTTGCTAAGAAATTTTGATCCCTTATTCTTTAGATATTCATATGTAAGTTTCCTAATTGAGTTCTAAAATAATACACATCATAACACGAGTCAAAAAGTGCCAGGAGAGTCGTAGGTGGTCAGCATTGTGGGAGTAGTAACCTTGTTTTATAATCTATATCTTTTCCCTTAAACTTTCTCCTTCTTCCTCTCATTATCCTAAATGCTATTAAAAAATTCTATTCAACTGAAAATGCAACGTTAGACATGTGTCCTTTGGAAAAAATCCAAATGCAGTTCTGAATTGGAGCCTTTCCACATAAGGAAATACAAAGGTGGCAAGTAAATGAATTGTAAGAGAATTGTGATTTGCCAATGAATACTAATTTATTCTACAAAACATGTTAGAGCTGTGTAGTCCTTTATAGTTTCCCCAAACAATTTTGCTGGGACTATCTCTGGTGCCTATCTCAATTCTGTGAGGTAGACAGGTATTATATGCATTTGAGATGTGGAGAGAGAAACAGAAATTGCAGCTTTCCTGAGGACATACAGCTAGTGAGTGGTAGAACCGGACTAGGGCTTCATCTAATGAGATAATCCATGTAGACTGCTTGGCTGTGTTTTTGGCACACAGTAAACCCTCAGAAGTTTAATATTATTCTGTTAACTCTGATAAGGAAGGAAAGAATTCCTCATGCTTTGGCTGAAAGACTCCTGCACTCAGAAAGTTCTAGATTTTATCAGTGTGCCCTGGGGTGACCTCTCTTACTTGAAACTGCTTTGGGAGTTAGTTTTCAGGAGATTCCATGCAATCATATTTGCCTTACTAAGAATAGTTGGTGTATAGCACTAGATAGTTATTGAAATGCAATCAACATAACCTTACCCCTTTCTCATAACAATCCCTCCCTTGCTTAGCAGATGAGGAATCAAGGCTCAGATAAGTTAAAGGAAGTTAGGCTGAGGTGAACATTGGTGCCACTGCCAGGTCTGGAACCCTTGCCTCCTTTCCTATTCCAATGTCTGGCTCAGCCTGTATGGAATGTGCTCAGACTTTATATAGGTAACTTTATATACCCTAGGGAACAAAAGGAGCTCACATTCCTGCCATTTGCAGGGACTTGTCTACTTTGGATGGTGTTTGGTCCACTTTGTTCATATTGAGGATCTCTTGCGTGCCAGGCTCTGTGCTGTGGGCTACCAGGAGGATGATGCAACCTCTGCCCGTGATGAACATGTTTTCTGAAAATATGTTAAGGTTTTTACGGTACAGGAGGACGAGGGCTAAATGAGCACCCATGGATGAGTCTGGATCATTTGATACCATCTAGCCTTCCGCCCGCCCCCTAAAGATTAAAATCTTTGCATTTCCATTTTTGTTCTGGAACTATGTAACCTCCTGTGTTGGGTATCCAGATTCCTCTTATGCCTTGGTCCTGAAAAATTCTTCTTGCCTCTTTTTAGTAAGTCTGTTATTGTATTAGCTCAAATAACCTTATTCTTTGCAGTTATGACTTCAGTGAATTTATGTTCTCAGAATCACATAGATCGGCTTTATATACAGTCACGCCTAGTTAAGTATATATTATATTGCTAGATCAACAACATATCACTTCATATATGTACTCATATATTCTATATGTAATTCCTTATTATTCTTAATAAATCCTAAAAAGCTTTCTTTATAAAACTTTGGGGAGGGGTCATAATTTCTCACAAAAAATTAGAAACATTCTGTTTAGTTTATTTTGCTTGATTAAATGATAAAATATACCTTATTCTTAACGCAGATGTTAAATGAATATATCCTGCATGCCTTTTGCTGTGTTAATGCGTTTTCTTCCCAAGAAACTTGTGAGGGAGATCAGCCAAACACGCACACAAGCTCACGCACTACATATACCATAATGCTGAGTGTTAAATACCATGAGAAAGGTATAGGTAAAGCACTAGAGGAGTTAAGAGAAGCATAGACCACTTCGGGCATTGAATAGCTAGGAAGACTTTATCAAAGTGATAGAATGTTATCTAGATCCTGAATGTATCTGTGAGCACCTACCATGGCTGGGCCCTCTTTTAGGTACAGGTGATATAGCAGCAAACTAATCAGACAAAACTCCTGCTTTATAGTATTACAGGTTGAGGCAGGTGATATGAACAAACACTTCACCTATATGTACATTTCAGATGGCGATAAATGCTACAGAGAAAAAGAGTCGGGGATAAGGTGAGCCAGGAGAGAGGGGCATTAGCTATTTCTTGTAGGATGGTCAGGGCAGGAAACTCTGAGGTAACATTTAAGCAGTGACTGGAAGTGAGAGATAAGCCATGTGGATATTTGGGTGAAGAGCATTCCAGGCAGATTGAAGAGCAAGGAGAGAAGCAAGAGGTTGAGCATGAGCAGGGAAACCAGTTGTCTGGAGCAGAATGAATTAAGGGGAGTGAGACAAGAGATGAGTACAGAGCTGTAGGCAGGGGCTAGGTCATGTCAGACCTTACAGGTCTTGGAAGAAACTGCTTTTAACTCTAGTGACATGGGAAGAAACTGGTGGGTGCTGAGTAGAGGCACGCCATGATCTGAGTGCAATTTTGAAAAGATCTCTTTGGCTGCTGTGTTGAGAATATGTTGTTTGGCAGAAAGAGGTAGAAACAAGGAGACTGATTATTGCAATAATCCAACCAGGAGATATGATGGCTTGGATCAGAGGTAATGGCAGAGGTGGTGAGAAGTGGTTGTATCTTAGATGTACTGAGAACGTAGAGTGACCTGATTTACTGATGGGATCAATTGTGATGTGTGAGACAGAGGAATCTGAGGTGATCCCAAGATTTTTGGCCTATAGTATGGAAGGATAGAGTTGACTTTTATTGAGATAAGGAAGATGGAAGATGAACAGGTTGTAGGGTGAGCAACCATGTTTTTGGTCTGTGACAAGTTTGAGTTGTCTGGTGGACTTCCAAGTGGAGAATGAAGAGGAAGTTGCATATACCCAACCAAAGTTTAGTCTCACAGGGATCCTGGGGAATGAGTGGCATTTAAAAAGGCATTTATATTGGTGGGGGCTTTTGAGTTGGAGGGAACAGTTGAGGAAAGACTTTCACTGCATCTGACGGCTAAGTGATAATTTAAGCTACTTTAGAAGTCTAGGTAAGAGCTGACTGTGCTCTGATCTAGGGTGTTGGCAACAGAAATGGAAAGAAAAAGACACTGAATAAGAGGACTTGATAACTAATTGAAAGTAAGGAGAAGGGAGAGGCAAAGGTGAAAAATGGTTCTTCGGTTTCAAACGTGGATGATTGGAGGGCAGGTAACACCATTAACAGCCTCAAGAGGAAAAGCAGGTTTCGGGACAAGACTGAGTTTGGCTAGGTCGTCAATAGGCATGTGTTTAGTGAGCTACAGTTTACAAAATCTTTTCTAGATATTATTTCAATTGGTCCTTCTACAATTCAGTTGCCTTGAGGATATCCCCACAGAGATGTTTATTTTATTTTATTTTTTTTTAAAAAAGATTTTTTATTTATTTATTTATTTTTTCCTTTTTCTCCCCAAAGCCCCCCGGTACATAGTTGTATATTCTTCGTTGTGGGTCCTTCTAGTTGTGGCATGTGGGACGCTGCCTCAGCGTGGTTTGATGAGCAGTGCCATGTCTGCGCCCAGGATTCGAACCAACGAAACACTGGGCCGCCTGCAGCGGAGCGCGTGAACTTAACCACTCGGCCACGGGGCCAGCCCCCAGAGATGTTTATTTAACAAGCAATTGGAATTGAGTCAAAGGGGAGGGACTGGTCCTCAGCTGTAGACTTGGGAGTCATCTGCACAGAGATTATAATTTAATTCCTGAGCTAGCTAAGGGCAAGCATGTTATTAAAAAATGTGATGATGGCAAAATCTTGGGGAAGGCAAAGTTTAGGGGCCCAAGAAGGAGATGTAGAGTTACTTAAATGACTAATAGTGGCATCAATTACAATGAAATAAAATCGGAAGTGCATTTGGAAAGGTCTGTAGGAAACAGCATTATGGGCATCCCACCTTCAACAGCCCTTTCTCTCATTCCTACCTGCTCTTTTATGCCTCATGTCCAATACCTCATTCTGTTCGTTAGTTTCTACTCTAGATTGAGATCTTCAAGAGCTCATCCTCAGGACATACCTATGGCAGGTGTCACACAGTGAAGACATGAAAGCTGCCTTAATAATAGTAATAATAATAAAAGGACAGTAGAAGTTGTGCTATTATAACTGGCTGGTAGAAGCTGTGGTGCTTTGAGAACAAAGTCCAGTGCTGCAGTGGGGCAGAGCTTATAGAATCCTTGAGAAGCAGCACATTTGTCATGGTATTGAACTTGAGGAGAAAATATCAGGTAATCATTAAATTATTTAATAAGTGCCTAGAAAAGGCAGCCAGACCTTAAAAGATTATCTTTGGGGAGATAGGAAAATAAAGGGATGATTCTAGTGACGACTAATTATTATTTTTTTCTAAAGTAATCCTTTTAGGCACGGACCACTCCAAATATGAACTTTGGATTATGTTTTTCAGACTTGTGCAGGGTTCATTTAGCCATTTTGCGAAAGAGTTGAGTGTTAGGCTCTTGTTTCTGCGTTTTGGAAAAACACCATTTATCTCTGTAGTGCTATTTCTGTGATATTATCACTAAAGCGTCTAGGTAGTACAGCAGAAATTTAGATGGAATTTCTAAATATAAGCTGAACTTTCCAGCTTTAACCCTAAATCTGGTCATGTGAACCTTGGTTACCGTGGGTATTTTTGTTGCAGGAGTAAGTCCATGAGTGATGTCAGCGCAGAGGATGTTCAGCACTTGCGTCAGCTGCGTTACGAGGAGATGCAGAAAATAAAATCGCAATTGAAAGAACAAGATCAGAAATGGCAGGATGTGAGTATCCTTTGTACTGGGAGATGGGAAGACTGGGAGAGGGTGTTTGTTTGACTCTTTGCTACTCTTAAAGTTCTCTAGAGAATGTGACAACTTCCTTTAAAAAGATTTGTAAACTCTCTTGGCCCCTTACTGTTGCATATTTTAGGCTGTTTATCTTCTAATATTCTCAGTGAGTTCTCAAAAATGTGAGGCTGCTTCCTTGGAGTATAGTTAACTTATTTACTTGCTGAACTGAGGCATGACTATAACTGATGTTTGTGAAAGGAAGACTGCTCAAGGTTTAGGGGTACCTGAGGAGCAGAGGGGGTCTAGCACTGAGTCTTGGCATTAACAGGGAGGGATGAAAAGGGTCTTAGAGTTAATCGAGGAGATTTGGGAAGAAATAAGAATAACTTGGAGTAATATTTTGGTTGTAAAGTATTATCTAATATGAATCTAAATTAGATGTTTTCCTGGCGCTGTGTTCCATCCAGATGTCTGTATGGCTATAGACTTAATCTTTAGCTTTGTCCCTGCAGGAAAAAAGCTTGACCTTTTTTTGAAAGGGGTAATTGTTATAAGCTACAGGAGTGTAAGGAAAATACAGAGCAAACCCAAAGAAGTTTGAGGACAACTTGATGGTATGAGTTAAGTGGTAGCATGAACAGAAGGGCTAGAGATAGTAAATTTTAATTTTCAAAGGGATTAAAGTCTATGAAATAGGGAAGAAAACCCTGCCTTGACTACATTTTTCAATTCCAGGCCCTCTTTTAGTTGAGAACTCAATTAAATTGTTAAGAAACAGTCATTCAATGCCACTTTGCCAAAGTACATGGTGACTGTTTTGGTATGAAAATAAGTATTGAGACTATAAAATAAGTACTAGGGCTAATTTAAAAGCTGAGTTATGTTGACTGTCTTGAGATCATCCAGCTGGCTTAGATTTCTGTTCCTGGGAATATGGGAAATCGTGTCCACTTGTTCCTGCGTGGTCTTCCTTATTGCCCTGACCTTACAGTTCACCTATTTTGAAATCGTGTGCTAAAGTCTGGCCTTTCCAAAGCTTGCCCTCCCCTGCCTGAGGTGGAATTGACCACTCTCTCTCCTTCGGGCCCCTACTCTCCTGTGCGATCTATCACACTCGTTATTGAACTTCTATTTACATGTCTGTCTTTCCCTCTATACTGAGAATTCTTTGAGGGGAACCACGTCCTATTCATCTCTGTGTTTACAGTCCCCTGCCTCAAAGCAGGGACCGAGCTCAGTGTTTGTTAAATGAAAGACTGAGTCTGCATCTATGTTTAACCATTACAATCATGTCTCTGTTCCAGTTTTACTAGTGAGACATGTCATTTCACAGAACAGCCAGATTATTGGAGGGAGATGAAAATGAATTTGAACCAGTTCCTGATCTTTCTGACCTGGCACCCAATTACAAGCATTTAGCATTCTTTGTGAAAATGGGCAATGAGGCAGGAAAACAAAAATGGGGTCTGTCTTACTAGGTCAGGTTTTCTAGACACATGAGATAAAGGCTTGGTACAGAAACGCTGGCTATAAAAAGCAAAATTAGGGCACCCTGGCATCAAGTTGGAGTGAGTAGTTTGAGCGATGTAATGGGATAGTCTGGCCACTCTCACTGCTAGAACGGGTGTGTAGAAATTCAGGTTTGTCTGTGTTGATGTGATTTTTTTCTCTCAGGACCTTGCAAAATGGAAAGATCGTCGAAAAAGCTACACTTCAGATCTACAGAAGAAGAAAGAAGAGAGGGAAGAAATTGAAAAGCAGGCCCTTGAGAAGTCTGAGAGAGGTTCCAAGACGTTTAAGGAAATGATGCAGGACAGGTAATAAGGCTGAATGCATCTCATGGTTGGAGATACCAGTGTTAGAAATATTTTGTGTAAGTGTCGTGTAATATAGGTGTGCACCAATATTAAACTGTAATCAAATATGCATGAAACTTTTAGCATTTTGCTCTGCAGTGAAAAAGCAAAGTATTTCTATAATAATGACTTATATTAACAAAAGAAATGAATGCTTAATATAGGTGTGCATAATTTCTTCATTTTACATTGTATATTTACATGCAGAATTGAGTGCTGTTGGCTATATTTGGTGCAGAAAATAAACTTTTTCTCCTCTTAAAGTAAATTTAGGAGTGAATGGTCAAATAAAACCAGTTCCCACTCTTAACTAAACAAACTTCTTTTTCATGGTTTAGTGGAACAATTAAAATTATATTTTAAAGGAAAACTATATAAACATAAATATGAGGGTTTGTTTTTTGCATTGCAACATAACAGAATAAAGGTCCAATTTAAACTTTCCTGTAGAACAGTTACAATGTGACACCTTGGGGTATTTACAGGTCAGGGAGGAGGCAAATACACTTTAAGGATAATGTCAAAAAGGAAATGTACTGTCAGGTGAAATTAAACAAAGCTCTTTTGTACCCAGGAAGCCAGTGGTAAACACAATTTCATTCACTTAAAAGCAACGTGGTTAGCTTGAAAGGTGCTCCTTACAGAATGGTAGCAATGAGACTGTTTCATCAACTTGTCTACAGATATGAATGGTGCCTTTAATCTGTAATAATTGTCCGTGTAAATTCTATCAAGCTATATGAAATCATATGCTGACTTGATCTTAACAGAAGTCTGAGTCTCTTGTGGTCTTTTTACTAAATTATTATAAATTGTATAGAGGAAAACTCAAACAACTGTCAAGGAATCTACATCTTTGGAGGGTTCAAATTGATTATCAGACAATTAGTTATATTTCTAGTGTGCTAGTTTGAGAAGAGTTATAAACTTGTGGATAAAATTTTGTGAATAATCTATTAAAATAGCCTGATTCCCTTATTAAAATGTCTTTACAATTTAAAAAAACCCTCTGAAGTATCTGAAAGTCTCTTTAAAGAAGAAAGTCAACTCTTAAAATCTTAGTGTGGCATAAAAGGAAATTGCATGTATTTGTCTTCATATGCTGTTAATGTTATATTGATTATTGTGTGAAGCCAGTAGTCTTTGTAGTCTCAGTCCATTTTATATGTTAATTACCAAAATGACATCTGTCTCTTCACCTCTGTGTGCAAAATGCATAACTTTGTGGTTGTGGTCTGCTTTTTTTTTTTTTTGCTAAGGGAGTCCCGAAACCAAATGTCTACAATTACATCGAGGAGGAGAATATATTCTTCTGATGATATATTGAATGAGGAAACATTTCCCCCTACATTGGCTATGTCGGAAGAAAGTTACCAGAGTGAAAGGGTAGAAGAGAAGGGAACAACTTATCCTACAGAAATTCCTAAACAAGATTCTACAACTTCTGCAAGAAGAGAGAACACTATAATAGCTGAAATTCACCTTCCTTCCAAAAGCTCTGTGGAAGAACAACGCCCATCCACTTTGTCTTCTCTGCATTCACTGAGTACACAGATGGAGTCGACTCGAGTTTCAGCTTCTCTCCCCAGAAGTTACCAGAGAGCTGATACAGCCAGGTTAACATCTGTGGTCACACCGAGACCTTTTGGCTCTCAGTCAAGGGGAATCTCATCACTCCCAAGATCCTACACGGTAAATGTGTTCCCAGCTCACTTACTCAGTTCTCAAGAGCAGAATGTCAGTGAACTTGTGCAGAAGTTTGAGTTATATATGCTTGATGTGTAAAATGTACATAACATATATAAAGCAGTTTTATTTTAGCCAATTTAGATTCAATAGATATTTAACACTTACAATACAGCAACAATCCAGAATTGATTAAACTTTAAATTCAACGAACGAATAAGCTACATTCTTCTAAGGCAGAACGTTTATTTTTTAGTGTCATATTTTCTCAAGTACAGCTTTTGTAAAGTATTAGGTTGAACTATATGAAGTTGCCAGTAGTCAGTTCTTTTTGACCTACAAAGTAACAATTTCATGTGGTTTAACCTAAATGTTTTCAGATGCTTATGTACGAATTTCTATTTTCCCTGATTTCCCACTTCATTAGAACTTGATATGTTTGAATGTAGTTATTAAAATGTGTCTCATGGTTCAAAATATATATACATGTATGTGTGTGTGTGTATATATATATATATATATATATATATATATATATATTTCTATTGGGATTTTTAAGAATGTAGACTAGGGAATCATTTCCCCTGAGAATGAAGCAGTCCACATACCTGAAAGTAGGTGTATTAATTTTGATTATGTAAAAGGAAGCAATACAGCCTTAAGAAGACCAGTGTTCAAACTCCTTTTACCTCTGCCAATGTAGAATCCTAAAATCTGAAAAAGAAAAAATTTAATTAAAAAAATATTTGAAGTGAGAGAAACTTGCCTAAACTAGCCAGGAAACTCCTGATCATTATATTAAGTAAAATAAAGACATATTTGACAACATAAAATTAAATTTATATGATAAACACTATTAACATAGTCAAAAGACAATTTATAGACTTAGGAAAACATTAGTAAAATGTATTATAGATATAGGGTTAATATCCCTAAGGTTTAAAATGTTCCTACAAATTGGTAAGGAAAAGATAAGCAGTAGAAAAATGGATGTAGAAATGAATAGCCAGTTTGAGGGAGAGGACATTTAAATGGCTGATAACATAAAGCATAGAGAAGCACGGTCAACCTCATTAGAGCAAGAATGAAGTACACAGCTTTTCAAAAAGATTTAAAACATCCAAAATGTTTAGTGTTGGCAAGGATGCAGAGAAACAGACATTCTTATACATTGTTTTGGGAATGCCTTGCTACCATCTTTAAAGACATATATGATTATTTGCATTTATAATATATATAAAAATATCTTTTTGTTCAGCAAGTCTACTTTTGGGAATCTGTGCTATAAAAATGTTCCAATTAGAAAGAGCTGTGGGTATTTGTTGCAATATTTTTGGAAGTTACAGAAAACTATAAACAACATTGAAGGCATATCAAATGAATAACCTGTTGACAGCTATACTATGGAGTATTCAGCAATTGGAAAGACTAGTTTAGAGTTCTATCTGTTGATCTGGCGTGATGTGAAAGAGCAAAACAAGTTTCCGGAGTCTATTTATAATGCAAACTCTTTTATAAAAACAACCACTCCTCTCACTACATATGTGCCGGTCTGTTGATGTGAAACATTGTGCTCCAAGCTTTTAGCAATAGTTACTTTGCTGTGGGAGGTATATGTTACTGTTATAATTTTAAAATGTAATGTTTTTTAAACAGACATAAAGCTAACAGAATACTAAGTTTAAAATGATGTTTCCTATTTAGATGGATGATGCTTGGAAGTATAATGGAGATGTGGAAGGTGTTAGGAGAACTCAAATCACTTCCGTCAGCATCTCTGCACAAAAACCCGACACAAGCCTGCCTGCTTTCAGCTCATCCAGCGCGAGAGAGACAGCAGCAGCGGGAGAAGACATGACGAGGTTGCCCTCTCCTACACCCACCTTCTCATCTCTTTCCCAGGACCAGGCTGCCACTTCTAAAGCCACCTTGTCTTCAGCATCTGGCCCTGATTTAATGTCTGAGCCTGGAGAAAGGAGAAGCTCACCACAGACAGAGGTCTCAAGATCACAGGTGAGTTTGGGGAGGCTCTTTATCACCTGCTGCTCAGAAACAGAACTACTTAAATTTGGAAACAGTGTTTCAAAATCTCTAGGCCTTATAGTCTAGGCTGATAATGTGGAAAATGAGATTGCATTTTATTTTTAACAGATCTTAGAGGAAGTAGGTCTCTTCCGACTCTGGGTTTATTGATCCAGATAACCCTTGTGATATGGGTGTATTGAGGTTTTTTGGACCCATCTCTTTGGAGTTTGGCTGGCTTTTCTCTCTACTCCTCGTTTCAGCAGCTCTTGCCTTACTCTGCTGGCACTCAGCAGTCCCGGGTCCAGGTGCATGAGTCGCTTTGGAGGTTTTAGATGCAGGTCTAATAGATAAATGGGTAATAAAAGCCCCTTCTCAGGGAAGTTAACTGGAAGCAAAGAGAAATCGGTACACATCAGAGGTACTGGCCTCTAGGAACATGATATTTCTTTTTATATCATATTAACCTTCTAGTGACTTTTTTTTCTTTTTTTTGAGTAAGGAAGATTGGCCCTGAGCTAACATCTGTTGCCAATCTTCCTCTTTTTTTTCTTTTCTCCCAAAAGCTCCCCAGTACATAGTTGTATATCCTAGTTGTAGGTCCTTCTACTTCTTCTGTGTGGGATGCTGCCTCAGCATGGCCTGATGAGCCATGCTAGGTCCATGCCCCGGATCCAAACTGGTGAACCCTGGGCCGGCAAAGTGGAGCACACAAACCCAACTGCTATGCCACTAGGCTGGCCCCTTCTAGTGACTTTTGATACTAATTTTTACATTAGAAAGTCTAGAATTTTGTACCACTGTTTGTGTCTAAATGGGAATATTGAGGCTTAGTTACAATGTGACTATTCTGTTCCTTCACATTTGGAGTCCAAATGAAATATACCATCAGATGAAGAATGACTGGAGGCATTTGCTATTTTTCCTACTGAAAATCCCAATCGATGACTTAAGAGAATTATTAGGTTATGAGTGTTCTTTTAGTATGTTTCAGTATGTTTTCCATGTAGGCAAAAATGCTGCTGGTTGTCTAGTAGACAGAAAGCTTCTCTCTTTTAGAAAGACCCTTGTTAAGCAATTTGATGGTTGTGTGAACTTCTTAGCATGGAGGAGCTTTTGTGGTTCTTTGACTTAGTCTAGTGTTCTCTAGTGCCTTACTAGAGTATATTTATATTCCAAGGTACAACATCAGGTATATAACTTGGCCTAAGTTATAGTAATGAAATAACTTTATGTGAAATAATTTGATATAACATTTAGTAGTATTAGATTTTTATTAGTACAGGAAAGCTTTACAAGTTTAGAGGGATTTTTTTTTCCAAGTATAAATTACAATGTGCTTGAGAAAATTTGGAAATGCAGGAAAGTATACATAATAAAAATCACTGGTAACCCCATCATTTAGAGATAATCTGTTAGTGTTTAGGTATATTTCCTTCAGTTTTTCTTATGCTTGTTTACAAACAAAGCTAAACAATTTCTTCAGCCTGCTAAAATCATTAGTTGTAAATTATTTTGTTTTTATTTTTTATTTTTATTTTTTTGAGGAAGATTAGCCCTGAACTAACATCTGCCGCCAATTCTCCTCTTTTTGCTGAGGAAGACTGGCCCTGAGTTAACATCCATGTCCGTCTTCCATCTTCCTCTACTTTATATGTGGGGTGCCTGCCACAGCATGGCATGATAAGCAGTGCGTAGGTCTGCACCCGGGATCTGAACTAGCGAACCCTGGGCTGCTGAGGCAGAACGTGCAAACTTAACCACTGTGCCACTGGGCTAGCCCCAACTCCATTTTTAAAGAATTGGAAATATGTACAGTCGGCCCTCTGTATCCTTGGGTTCTGCATCCACTGATTCAACTAACCACGGGTCAAAAGGCTTCAGAGGGCTGCATCTCTACTGAACGTATACAGACCTTTTTTCTTGTCATTATTCCCTAAACAGTACAGTATAACAACTATTCACATAGCATTTACATTGTATTAGGTATTATAAGTAATCTAGAGATGATTTAAAGTATTTGGGAGAATGTGCATAGGTTATTTGTGAATACCATGCCCTTTTATGTAAAGGACTTGAGCATCTGCAGATTTTGGTATCCGTAGGGAGGGTCCTGGAACCAGTCCCCCACAGATACCAAAGGGCGGTTGTAGTTAGCCTCCTAAGTGTCAGTGGATGAGAACAATAGCCTGTGTTACACTTGGGGAACATAAGGTGCCCTTGGATGAACAATAAAAACAAAAGCAAGGTCCCTTTTGTTTTTTTGTGTGTTTGGCTTCACCTTTTCAAAAGCAAATCCAACAAAACAGCCTGATTAATGTATTGTGGGCTAGGTGGTGGTAACTGCCTCAGGGTGGCAGCTGACTAGCTTCATCCATGGATTAAGAAAAAGAGGCTAAGTGAGGTGTGTGGGTGTGTTCCAGCTTACTGCAATTCAGAGGAACCTGAATTAATGCCGCATAGTTTCAGGTTTCAGCATTAATGGATTTATGCTCCTTTGTCACGAAACTTGAAATGATATTCTACCCAGCAGAATTCTGTTGTTAGTGCTGTTGAGTCAATTCCGACTCCTAGTGACCCTGAGGACAGCAGAGCAGAGCCCTGCCCACTCTTTTTTGTGCCATCTTCTTACCTTCTGGTGCTGTTATCAGACAATGCTCCACTGCTATTCATGGGGTTTTCGTGGACAGTTTTTTTCGGAAGTGAGTGGCCAGTTCCTTCTTCCTAGTCTGTCTCAGTCTGGAAGATCTGCTGAAACCTGTCCACCATGGGTGGTCCTGCTGGTGTTTGAAATACCAGTGGCATAGCTTTCAGCAGCACAGCAATATGCAGCTGCCACAGTATGACAACTGACAGGTGGGTGGTGTGGTTCCTTGACTGGAAAACATACTGGGGCTGTGGTGGTAAGAATACCAAATCTTAACCACTGGACCACCAAGGCTGGCATCAAGCAAAATTAGGCTTTATTTAACAAGTGTAGAGACTGGCATTCTTGAACGTGTATGTATATTTCATATGGCGACTTGCCTATCCCCATGATGTTTGGCGTGTCCATTTCTGTGCTATGAGGAAAGTAGCTTGTGTAATATCACTCTGCTCTCATCACTGAGAGCTTACTGACTTGGGCAAGGCGCTGTGACTGCACAAAATGGCCGATGACCAATATGTCAAGGGCATATGCAACACTCCTTCAAACTCTGGTCCAAACTATAATTCTAGGAGTTCAGAAAATAACCAAAAATGATGTATGGCAGCACATCTACATGTCTCGATAGCTTTGTGAGTGTACTTCAGGTCTTCTTTCTCTTTCTTACCTCACTCTTTAGCTGGTTATGTCCTTTCGTTTCTTCCTCCAGAATCTCCTTTGATGTTCTTTTCTATCCCTGCCTCACTCCCCAAATTCAGGCCCTTTCCCCATCAATGCAAGTGCTTTGTAAATAGTCGCTTGTATTTGTGCATTCTACATGGGCTGGCATCAGAGTAACTCGCATGATGCCAGCCTGGACTTGGTCATTTCTCTGCTCCAGAGCCTGGAGTGGCCTTCCGTGGTCTGTTTGATGAAGTTCAAAGCACACAGGAACACTAAGGTCCCTCATGGCTGCCTCCAGACTCCCTATGTAGTACTGTGACGGCTAATGTTTGAGTGCTTACCAGGTGCGAGCTAAGCTTCTCAGGGCATTGTCTTAGTTCATCTTCTCAGTGACCCTCTTTTCCCTGTTTCACAGTTGTGAAAATTGAGGCATGGAGTGGTCGTGTTGCTTGTCCAAAGCCATGCAGGGTATTGAGTGGTGGAGTCAGGATTTGAACCCAGGCAGTCTGATTCAAGGTTGCTTATACCACACTATGTTGTGGGGAAGTGAGTGATCTAAGCCACAGGAGACTGCTTGCTTTTTCTTGAACACATCATATCCTTTCATGAACACATCACATATATTTGTTCTTATTGTTGTCCCATTTGAAAATGTTCATTTCACCTGTCTCTCTTTTGAAGTTATCCTGTTCCTTCAAAGCCCAGGAGGGTCACTTTCTTTGTAAGTCAAGATATTTCCTCCCTGTAGTTAGAACTGAACACTGAACTTTTTTTTTTTTTTAGGAAGATTAGCCCTGAGCTAACATCCACCGCCAATCCTCCTCTTTTTACCGAGGAAGACTGGCCCTGAACTAACATCCATGCCCATCTTCCTCTATTTTATGTGGGACGCCTGCCACAGCATGGCTGGCCAAGCAGCACGTAGGTCCGCACCCAGGATCTAAACCAGGGAACCCCGGGGCCACCAAAGCAGAATGTACAAACCCAACCCCTGTGCCACAGGGCCAGCCCCTGGAACGGAACTTTTTGCCTTTTGAAAGTTTCACTTGATGAATTCTTCCTTGATCCATATTCATATGTTCATAGTTTCTCCTTCACTGGTATTCTTTATACCCTCCACAGTCTTTATACATAGTTGGTTAAGTATTTACTGAGTTGAATTGCATTCAAGGCCTTGATTACTAGACTGAAGTATGAACTTGGTCCAGCAGGTAATTTAGGTACTTATAGGTTCTTTAATGTGGGAATTTCAAGATTAAGAGGTGTTTTAGGAATGTAAGAACTGTGATATTGCATAGAATTATGTTAAGGAAATGGAGTCTGGGGCCAAAGACTGGTTAGGAGAAGTACCACAGAATTGTAGTAATAAGTTGGTTCATACCATGAGGAAGGAAAAGCATAATGAAGGAAGGAACTTAATATAACTTGGTTTAAAACCTGCCCACAGGAATTTCTTTCCCATCTCCGTTGCTGAGCTGGAGGTTTATTCCTCTCTATTCCGTCTTCTCCCCTACTTCTCTTGTGATATTGCTTCTTTATCTGCCCCCCTACCAATGCAGGCTGCCGGGGCAATTCTGGGGTGACCCCAAGCAAGGCGAGAGACTATGACTCTCAGAGTCCTTCATTCTCCTCCAACTGTCTCTCAGACGTGGCTTTGAGATTTTTTCCCAAATTTGGTTTTGCCTATAGGTTTTTGTTTCCTTTTGTCCTGTCAGAACCTTCTCTCAAACTCCATCCAAACCCATATTTTGGAACCTCTGCCCAGATTTTTTAAAGTAGTGTTCAGAGTAGGATTATCACGTGGAAGAAGGAAGCTTTTTACATGTCCATTTCCAGGTTCCCAAGCCTATGAGAAGTGCCCCTTTTAATAGCACCCAGGGCTTACATTATCACGGCTTCACATCAGGCATTTTGCTTCACTAGAGCCTACTGTCTCTAAGAGTAGGAAGCAAGCCCGTCTTGCTCACTGCCAGCACGGTGCCTGGAGCTGTAAGTATTTGTTGAATGTGAACTGGGTTCTATTGGCTTTAGAGCTAATTATGTGAGAGTTAAATAGAATTTTCTTTAGTTGATCTGGAAACTGCTTAACTAGCCTACGTGTCGTGTATAACATCGATTCCATGAGAAAAAGAGGATAATTACTGGGCATCAACCATGTGCCTTGACATCTTTGAAATGCTTCATTTAATCCTCTCAATAATCTTGCAAAGTTGGTGGTATTATCCTCACTTCTACCAATGAAATGCTTGAGATTTCAAAGTTATGTAACTTGCCCCAGGCTGGTTCAATGATTACGCTACAATTGCTATTTCTTTGACCCTAATTTTTTTTGAAATATGACATGTTCATATTTGAGAACTGTCTTATGTATAGTTAAAACACCAAATGCTGACTTATTTTAACTATGCCATGTCTTTAGAATTTTAGAGCCAATAGGAACTGAAGTATCCTCTGATTCATAAAGATAATCATTCTTAAAATTGTTTTGAGGAAAGTTATATATTTATTGAAACTTTTCAGTACTGAATCTATTTCTGAAATGTAGAGTTTGAAATCTACCTGGTAGGCAGTGAGGAGCTACCAGCAATTTTTAAATGGGTGTGATATAAAAATCAGCATGTTCTGTAAACTTCTGGCAGCTGTGTGGAAGACGGAGGAAAAGAAGGGCTGGAGGCATGTGAGCCAATTAGGAGGTGACCACAGTAGTTTAGAGGGAGACCATGGTCCAAACTAAGATAACCTGCAGAAGGATGGAGGGATGGGGTGATTCAAGATGGACTTATGAATTGTGGGCTTGATAGCGCTTTATCAAGTGCACTCCATTGTGTGGAGCTGGGGTAGGGAGCACTGAGGGAAAGGAAGGGAGGAAGAGTCCCTGAAACAATCTGGTATTTCTATCTTTGGCATCTGGTTAGATAGTGATGTAATTGACTGGTATGTGAAAAACAAGAGGTGGAAGAGTAGGTCTGGGGAGGAAGATAATGACTTTAATTTTGGTTTTGTTGGGCTTATACAGTAGTTGAAGACACAGCAGTGAAGGAAGTTACTCAGGAAAGCATGTAGTCAAAAAGATGGGAGGTTGACTAGGGAAAGACCACAACAAAATTGAAATAGAAAAAGAGGAGGAACTGAGAAGTGGCCAGAGAGTTGGGGGGAAAAGGCAAGAGAGAGTAGAATAATGGATGACTTAGATGGCTGTTTCTGAAGGCAGGAATAGTTGGTAGTGTGTGGTGAGATGAGGACTGAAAATGGGTTTGGTAGGTAAGAGATAAGCTTGGAATGGATTGAGTGAAGTGGTAGGGTTAGAAACACCGCTTGCCACTTTGAAATGGAGAACTGGAGAAAGTATAGATGCGTCCTTGGTGATGGAGAGTAGCTCCAGGGCCATAGCAGCACCATGATTTAAGGGCTGCTCACTTATGTTCTCGTCCCACTAAGACCCTGAAGCAAAGACACTCAAGAACCACGTGTACAAAAATCAAAGATTATATATTTCCTGTTATTTATGACTTTACAGCCTGAATATTTTAGTGTTTTATTTAATTTTATCAACTTAAGTAGGTTCCCCTTAAGTAACACATTTATTTAATTGAACAAGTTTAGGGAGAATAGCTTTCTGACTTGTTAGTATATAAGATTGATCCAGTTTTTCATTAATTTCCATCTGTGGTGATATGAGAATCTTATCCTAAAAAGAAATCTAATCTTTGTTACTCCAGATCATCATGTTTTTGTTTAAAAAATTCAGCTTTCAGTGTATGCTTCTGTTTAAATTGTATCTAATTATAGGGAAGTTATTTTTAAATCCTGATATTTTGATAGCTAACTAATCCTTTATCTTTCCCAGCATAGGCAACTCAAACCACTTGGAGATAATTCTTTATCAGTCGTCAAGAATCTAGATTTCCCCCAATAATTTATATTCCTGGTTCCATCCAGTTCAAACAGTAGTTCCTCCGTTATCGTCTTCTGAAGCATGGATCCGTTGTAGAATACTCATGTGGCATCTATTTTGCAGAAATAAGTCAGGCAGTCAAAATCTTAATGGAAATCATTGTGAATAATTTTATACTTGACTGTAGTGATAGATTTGTTCCCCTGCAAGGAGTCTCAGGGGTAACCTGATTCAAGAGCCAAGGATTCCACAGATGCCTGAGGGACTGCCATGAGGAGGGAGTCTCTGAGGCCCTCACTTTGAAACTACAGCCACTCGCTTTAATTCCTTCTGTATACTGGTTTGAAGGGAGGTGATCTGCGTAAGATTTTCATTTGAAAATAGGGTTTTGAAAAACAGAAAGCTTGAAAATCAGTGTTACTGTTAGAGAGAAGGCTCTTCCAGACTCAGTGACATACCTGAGGCCACCTGGTCATTGACAGAAGTGGACCTGTAGTGGCTCATGTGGTTCTTTCCTCCTTTGTCCGTGTACGGTCCCAAGGACCCCCACACCTACAGTCTCCCAGGCCGTGGCCACAGTGAGGCTGTCCTCTGACAGCTATTTCAGAGGAGTATTTATCTGCCCTTTGATTTAATATGTTCGAGTAGAGATTTCTTTATTTCCAAGGTAAGAGCAGCCCTCTGTGGGACAATTCTTCTGGTCTAATAAAATTGAGATTCTTCCATCTGTGGCTTAAGCTCATTCTCTTTTATCCTGTATTTGGTAGAAAAGGATAATGTTCACTTGCTGTCTCCCACAAAGTATTGTTTATGTAGTTTGGGACTATTTATTAAAACTCTATCCTGTCTTTTATTCTTCAAGATAAAAAACCTCAATTAGTGTCTTGAGTATCTAACCCATCATTTGTCTCTGTGCCCTTATGTAGCAGTAGATTATGAACTTTAATTGGCTTTAAGGTGGATTTTTTTTTTTTTGTAAGAGTGGTGAAGATGACCACTTATCTTTACTGAGTCATCTCTAATTTAAGTGTGTTGTGGTTTTGGTTAAGGAGTAGAACTAACCAGTAATTTTTTCTGTTCATAGCAGAGTTTTATTCTGGAGGTTGGTGTTCATCAGGCTGATTATTAATGAGTGTTCTCATTATCTATATCTGGGTTCCCATACTTCAGCTGTTTTTAAAGCTGTATAATGAACACTTTTCTATATTATTAGCTACAAATATTTTTTTTCTTGCTTAAAAATATCCCATACCTACTGATGAAGATTTGTTACTTCTAGAGAGCAAGGCCAGTGCCTAATTCATCTTTATTTCCCAGTGCTAAGCACTGTGTCTTATACTCAACAGATGCACAATAAATGTAGAACAAATGAATAAATGATTATTGTTAAAGCACTTAACTTCTGTGTCCATATCACATGGTAACTTCTCAATCCTTTATTTGGTGCCTTCCTTCTAATTCTTATGTATTATCACAGTTTTTCTCAGAATATTATCACTTGAATTTAAAACTTGTTTTAGAGGTGGAAAAGCTTAGTCATAAAGCTTTATGAATTGCCCAGTTGGCCCTAGGTTTGGGTTTAACTGCCAAATTAAAATGGAAAAGCTGTAGGTCTTTTTCTCGAAAATAAAGTAGCTTTAGGAAGACTTTTGCCCCGAGCTAGCATCTGTGCCAATCTTCCTCTGTTTTTTATGGGATGCCGCCACAGTGTGGCTTGACAAGTGGTGCTAGGTCCACGCGTGGGATTCAAATCTGTGAATCCTGGGCTGCTGAAGCAGAGCTTGCGAACATAACCATTATGCCACCAGGCCAGCCCCCAATTTTTTTTTTAAACAGTTAAGTCTAAGTTCTTTATTATTGTGACTCAAAGAACTAAAACACTACTCTGGGGAACTCATTATGTCAAAATTCTTATGTTCTACTTATGAATTAGGAAAGTCTGTGAAACTGAATTTGTTGCCGTGTAGTGTAGTGATGGAGATGAAAAGAGAGTTCTGTCTGTTGTCCAAGAGGCTGTTATTCTTGGGTTTATGGGCTGATGTTGCCTCAAGAACATTATGGCCTATAGTACAGGGTGTCTCAGTAGGGGTCCTCCTGGCATCTTATGGGGACTTCCTCAGAGATGATACAGTTCAGTGTTTCTCGTCTTGTGTAGCAGCTCTGCCTTTCCCACAAAAATGCCTTGCCCAAACTTCAGATGCCCGCCCATTAGGGGACGGTACCAGTTCTAGATGAGCACTACTGGTAGCTGAATTATGTGTCTGTGAACTCCTTGAAATCATTCAGCTAAATACGTTAAATGTTGGAGAGGTAGTTTTAAGAGTTAATATGGTAGCATTTTTTAAATGATTTAAATCACTCAGTTTCATTCCTGGGTAGTAAGAAATGGTCTGTAAATTAGACCCAATTGTATGGCGAGCAAAAACGTAGGCTTTATCAATGGCCAACTGGTTTATAGTATTAATGTGAAGAGAAATATCTATTGATATGAAGATTTCCCTTATTTTAGCAGAAAAGTAATAAACTTGGTGATATTTACATAAATGAAGGTTCTGCCAAATCCAAGGTGAAAAAAATGAAGCTTCTGGTTTATAATGAAGTAATTCAGTGTACGTTGTATGCAGCTTGCCTTCTTTCATGGATAGACTTTCCTCCTCCCGGGTGCCAGGGACACCTGATCCCACCGTGTCATGTTTGTTTTCAGGATCAGTTCAGTGATATGAGAATCAGCATAAACCAGACGCCTGGGAACGGTCTTGACTTTGGGTTTACAGTGAGATGGACTTTTTCCGGGATCTTCATAGCATCAGTTGAAGCAGGTAAACCATAGAATTAGTTCTACTGAACTTTTTTCTCCTTTCTTATCCTATGCTGTTCAAAAAAATCCCACAGAAATTAGTTTATTTGATGTAGGAGGAGAAAACATGTGGAAAATGCAGCAGTAAAGCAGGAAGATCCATCCTCTTTCTGAGACTATGATTTGGGGTTACAAATTACATAGTTTGTTCTCCTTGCCTAATTCATTTTAGTTTTGCAGAGTCTTAACTTTGTGACTTTTACAGAATTCATTTGTCGAAATTTTAGGGTTAACATCTGAAAATGCTAACAAACAATACTTAATTGAAGATACAGAAGGAACTTTCCCTGATCAGATGTGTTGGCGGTAGATATATACATGCTGTATAATAAATCGATGTTTTCTGAGCATCCTGATATATCTGTTGCTCATGGACTCCTTAGGATGCTTTGGGACTATAACAGAAGGATTGCCCCTCGCCTCCGCAGGGTTATACTAAGTCAAGCCTAGAAATTCTTGGCAAAATATTACCAAAGGCCTAAAATTAAAATAAAGGCCATTGTATTTAAGAGGAGTTCCTCATTTACATATTTTAGCTATATAAAATTGCATGCTAACTCTGCTTATTTCTTTGAAATTTCAAGACCGCTTTAATTAGATAATGGTGAGTAGTAATCTTAAGCAGTTTTAAGTGGCTCTGTTTTCTTCCCCATTCCAGAGTGCATTTTTATTTGGAAGCTCAATTAAAGTGCAGTATGTTTCATATTTATAATTTAAAGATAATTTAAAATTTTCTTCCTGGGTTAATAAAGAAATTTTATTGAACAGATGAACTTATTATTTCTCCTTTAAATGTTAATGAAGATACATACTATAGAATAAAAATGCTTTTGGTTGCTTTTATGTTGTAGCTACTCAAATATTTGATAACTTTAAGAAACTTTGTAACTCTTCTCCACCTGGAAAAATGAGAAATAGTTGAGATTACGAAGCCATTTTTTCCTTAATTTAAATAAGCACTTAGAATGTGTTTTTTCTTGTTATCGGTGGTTATATGTACTTTGCTTTATTTAGGTAGCCCAGCAGAATTTTCTCAGCTACAGGTAGATGATGAAATTATTGCTGTTAACAACACCAAGTTTTCATATAAGGACACAAAAGAGTGGGAGGAAGCCATGGCTAATGCTCAAGAAACTGGAAACCTCGTATTGGATATCCGACGCCATGGAAAGTTGGGTGAGTTGGTTTTCCCACTGGTTGGCTTTCTAAATTGGGAACTGGTCTTTGGCAAGTGGTTATAACAGTTTGCTTCAATAACTTTTTTTTCTTTGCATTTTACTTTTTGGCTTAAAGATGTTTTGTAGTTATGTTGAGACAACTCTGGAATGACACTTCCTTGACTATTCTGTCTGAAAACGTTTTACTAGTAAATTTACTGAATTCTGCCTTGTTTATTGACTGATTTATATGCTGGACTGACTTCAAATACAAAGATCAACTCAAGACTACTGTAATTGTATATACATTTGGGAGTCAGATAATAATGAGTATTAAGAATTAGACCACGATTTAACTTTCTTTACAGCATTGTAACTAACTGTAAGACAAAACATGGTGGGTCATTTTCTTGTTCTTCATTCTCAAGGAAGTTCCAATATACATTCCATTATTCTGTTTCTTAACTTTGGAGGTTTAAGCCTCCCCTGACCTGCCATCTGATGCTGTCAGAATATAATGTTCGGTCCTGGTTTACAGAAAGATTCAGCAAATTTGCTAGTCTTTTCATTATTAACATGATCTAACCCTTGTGTTTTGGGAACGTGATCTCTTGGTAGAGGCCCTAAACTCTTCACTTCTGTCACACACTGATTTGTCTGTCTGTCTTGTATACGTGTATTTTGTATATGTGTATTCAGTAACTTTGTTCTTTCCACTTCAACATTTACCTGTACTCATTTCTTGATCTTCATGTGCCAATCAGACTGGGGCAAAGACCAACCTTCCCTGCCATTTAAACGGCATAAAACCCTCAATCTCACCAGTATGGCTACCAAAATTATAGGTTCACCTGAAACAAAGTGGATTGATGCAACTTCTGGAATTTACAACTCAGACAAATCTTCAAATCTATCGGTAGTGACTGATTTCTCAGAAAGCCTTCAGAATTCTGTAAGTATTTTGAGAAGTGGGAGTACTTGTATAGAGCGAAGCATCTGTAGGAATTGTGTGTGGGGAAAAGAATTTTTGTTTGAACAATTTTGATGCTACTTTCAAAACAAATAATTGAAAACGTAATTTATAGTAATGAGAGTAAAATGTATTTTTGAAAATCATAAGGCATTACCCATTAATAAATAGAGTAATAGTTATATAATGGTAAAATTAAAAAATCCCATAGTGGTGTTTTGCAGGTATTTCTTACCAATCTTTCATTGTATACCCTTCTCTCAGATCTTTGTGAATGTGAAGTAGTAATTGTGTAAAATTATACACTCTAACTTTTCTATGTTTTCTTTATCTTTACTGATAAAATAAGTATAAAGGTTGTGTTCAATTTAAAACCTCATGAAGCATTTTTAGTTTTTGTATAAGTGAATTTGATGGGTAAACTTATATATGCAGTTAAGAGAAACTCAGTTACATTAATTGATTAAAAATAATTATAATGTAGAAATTTTTCTAAGTATCAAAGCAGTAATACAATTTAAATTTTCAAATGTTTATATTGATTCCCTAAATATAATTGTTGTTATCCTAAGATACTCCTTTTTACCTAATAAAGGAGATCTTGTGCATTGTGTAGGAAGAGTTTAAATGTTAGAGAATCCTATATGAATATATTGCTTACTCATAAAAATAAGCCAAATGGACTAATGATTTGGCCCATCATGTTTCTTGGAAAATTAATGACTGATTGAACTTAAAGACATTCATGCTCGCAGCTTTAATCCTTCCACAAGTATTAAAGAATAATGAAAAAACTAAGTTTCTATTTTATATAAAAAGCTGTAGGGAATACATTAATATCCTGAAAAATTCATCTTGCAAAGATACTTTCACTAATGGGAAATGCATTATTTAAGCCCAAAGTCCAATTGGAGGGAATGTTGTTAACTGGCATTTTTCTTTTCCAGAATACTGAATCCAAGGAAATCAATGGAATTCGTGATGAAAGCAATACTTTTGAATCAAAAGGTAAACATCCCCATTATAACTTACATTTATTATATAGGAAAAGTCATAGCATTCAAGTTCTGCTGTTATAAAAATTAGCATCTGGGAGTGAAAGAAAAAGTGATACACTGCAAGTTGAAACTAAAAGGTTAGCACACAGATCCAGTTGCAGCCAGGTGGAAGGGCATTCAGTTCCAGTGTTGAATAGTTCAGGAACTGCAAGCAAAGCTTTGGCAGCATGTCCAGGAGCTTTGAGTTGCCTATGTGTCTAAGCCAAATAAGAAAGACTGGTTTTCCCAGAGACGCTGGCCTTCTTGCTGTGGTATGCTGGCAAAGGCAATCTTAGTTAACTTCATTCATCGTTTTGTATTTTTCTTTTCCCTTTTGTTGTTGTGAAAGGGACAAGCTTGGAGGCAGCTAGTATTAATAGGGAAATGCCAATGGCAATGACCACTTGTTAGCAAAAGTACCCATTTGTAATGAAAAAGCAGGCAGAATATCTAGGGAAAGTTTGTATTATGGAGTTAACACTCTCTTCCTCCTTCTGTCTGTCCATAAATAATTTAGCTACTACAAGCTGTGTGCTATTCCTTAGGCATACAAAATAAGTAAGATCTGGTCCACATCGGCAGGGAAGGAGACCCAAAGAAGATGACACTTGATGTATCATGAGACTAGACTGCCAGGAATGGGGCTGGAGTTTTGCAGTGGTTTGGTGGCTGTGAATCTGCATTTGCCAGTTCATAATCCATTATGTCAAAGCCAAACCAAGTTTATAAATTTCTCTTCCTTTATTGATTATCTTTGTATTTAATTTCCGATAGTTAGAATTCTAGGTCCTGTTTTACAAGTGACGCAGGCAGAGCAAATTGATAAGACACTGAACTTATTGGTGACTGTGGGACTATACACAGGACCTGTCATTTGAGGGTTTTGTTTAGATACATAAGTGCCAACTAGTATCAGGTCATAATTGCATTTACATTTTATGAATAAACTGAAGCATGATAATCATTTGCCATAGTCTTGCGACAGATCTGTAGAAGTCAGTGTTTTTTATTTTTTATCTGACTCAACTCTATTTACTTTAAGTTAGTGGCTATAAGATCTTGAAAACTAGGGCAAAATATTCTAGTTAGAAGAATGTTTTAATTTTGGCATTTGTTTTTCTTTGATCTTTCTCTGGGTGTTTATTGTCTTCCTCCCCATTATTTTCCAGCTCCTTTTTTACTTATCAGTACTGTGAAAACTCTTAGTTACAAACAATTCTACTTGTACTAGGAAAGATTTTGGATTGATTAACTTAAGCAAAAAATTTTAATTTCCATTTCCCTAAAGCTGTGTGATCTAGCATGGAAGATGGTACTTTGGCTTCTGTGACACTATGATGCTATCTGCTAAAATTTATTAATCAAAATATTAGTTCCTTTTACTAATTTCAATGTAGTATAGACTACTAAAAATACATGTGTCCTTGTGCATTGAAATAATCTATATTTTCGATGGCTATCAGTTTTGTCATTTTAAAAAATAGTATTGCTACAAATTGGAAAGGTGTATCAAGTATCATTTCATTTTCCAGTGGTGAGAGATTAAAATGAATAACATGGTATTGATGTATTTTTTTTTTTTGTATTTTTCAACTAGCATCTGAACCTATTTCTTTGAAAAACTTAAAAAGGCGATCACAATTTTTTGAACAAGGTAAACCACCAAGCTAACAATTCATGCACTTTCATGAAATTGTTCCCACTCTCCACTCTTTCCTGATAGACTGTGGTGCTGGGCCCTGAACCTCTTCAGTTTGGCCATCATTGTGACCAAGTAACATAACCCATTTCCATTCTTTCCCTAGGATCATCAGGCTTTTCTTACAGTTCATGGGTCTACCTCTGTGGTAATGGGTCTTTGCGTGTCCTTTGTATACCTCTGGTGTTTTTTTATTTTTTAATTAAAAAAAAAAAATTGAGATGCCATTAAAACACACACTTCTTTCCACTGGGTGACAGTAAGAAATGAGGAATTTCACTTAAGCCTTACTGCTTCCTACAAACTGCGCTATTAGATTACACCAACATGTAATTGGCTAACTTTTTAAAACTCTAATTTTTGGTTAGGGGAAAATGCTCTTAATAAAGAGCAGAGTTGTTTATTGCTATTGAGGTGGTGGCTTTGGGGTGTTACTAGGACCGCGCTCTGTTGACTTTGAAGTAAATGAAAAGTAAATTTTGGTTGCATCTGGGGACAAGTGATGCATTTAGAGGTCTTCTGTGTTGGTGTAGTTGCGCAGTGCTGCCTCATGAGGCGCTGTGCATGTGGACTTGCTCCTCCTTCACGTTTGTCTAATGCTCTCTCTCATGAATGCACTTCGAGCTGTGTTTTGCTACCAAGAACTTAAAAGTAATAGCCAACATTTGAGATGCAATGGCATGGTCAGGGGAGTGTGCTGTTGGTGTCTAAAATGTTGTTTCTCACTTTTAAGATTATCAAACATTTCCAACCTTGCCTTGTAACATGGTATTTCCTGGATCTGTGTATTTTGTGTTCATCTCCTCATAGTCCTCCTTTGGTGAATTAAGGTCTCTTTTGACCATAAATAGAATTGGCTTACTAACTCTGCATGTGCAAAGTCTATTTGTGTCAGTATCCTTAGTGTTTTTGATATTTTTTGTTCAACTCCTGTTTTTCAATGGTAATTTAAACGATGCAGTACAATACTCCTATCTCAAATTGGCTAAAGTAAAGAAATTCCTTTTCTTTCACTATTCTAATTTTTACTCACTTTTCTTCAACAGGCTATTTTAGGAAAGACTATTTTCCTAAGTCTCAAAGCAGTTTTCTTAAGTATAGTTGTGGAAGTGAATAATTTGACAGCTGAGGTTTCAGGAAAATTTTCAAATACTGTATGATAATGTATTTTTGTGAAATTTGTTCCTTGTTTATAATCATTGTACTACGTACAGACACACGCTTATGTAGGCCCCCTAAGAATAAAGAATAATACTGTGCCCCTAAGTTTACGCGTGAAGTTTGAATATTTGTGTTTCAGAGAGGGAAATGTTTCCTGAACGTGTTTATTGTGGTGGCTTATTTAGGAAAAGTAGCTCATTAATAAGAAGGCCTGAAAAATGTGACTTGGCAGCTGTCATGTAATTGAATAGTGGCGAGTAAAAAATTGGATTTGGTAGATGTTGTAGCATTTAAAATTCTTTTTTTTTTTTAATTAGGCCAAACTATGTAGGCCCAGTGTATTAATGAAAGAACCTTGAAACTTCTTCAAAAATACACCAGTTACCCAGTTCTAGTACTGAGAGCTAGGCTGTACCTTTGCATAGTTTCTTCTTTTTACTGACTTTGAATTTGGAAGATGAGTAACAAAGATGTAACTAAAGAGAAAAAAGGATCTACTGCTGTTTAAAAAAAACATTGATTTCACTTAGTATACTGGCATAGAAACAGTTAATGATATAACTTTCTGAAAGGAAATATTTCATAGAAATGAAAAGACTTATATCGTGCGTTTTTTCTTTCTTGCCCTTGTGCTGCAATGCAGGAAGCGCCGATTCTGTGGTTCCTGATGTAAGTAGTATCCATTTGTTTTTGAAATAAATAAGGTGACCGTGGTGGGACTGAATTAATGCAGAGTAGCTTCACTGACCTTTATTGTAAGTTGTGTAAGGGTTTATCAAGGAGTAGTCTTTCCAAATTGAAAAGACTTCTTTTGAAATAGAAAGCCAACTCTCCTCTGGTCCAGCTTAGGCAAAGGGTGATATGAATAATTCATGCTGCAAAAGTGCTTCAATGGATGACTGAATGAAGTAATATGTTCTTCTTTGTTGGCGCTCTTCTACCTGGTAAGCTTCCAGTTCCGACCATCAGTGCCCCGAGTCGCTGGGCATGGGATCAAGAGGAGGAGCGAAAGCGACAGGAGAGGTGGCAGAAGGAGCAGGATCGGCTGCTGCAGGTAGAACAGAATGATGCGATCAACAGGAACTGTTCTTTAACTGCTTTTCCCTGGTCAGTGTCAACCAATACTGAGAGGCAAATAAAAAACATTAAAGCCAATAACCTCATAACTAGGAAATCTTCTGATAGGTAACACATTTTATGTTAATGAATTGCTTTCTATCTTGAGGATTTCCAGAGTCATCTTTTTAAAATAATTATTTATTAACCCCCTGTATAATTTTAGTGAGTACACGACACTATAGTTTTGTGGATTTTCTTATGCATGAGCGGTCTATAGAGGTGTGTAGATTGTACACCCCCAGAAATTGTGTGTTCAGTCCATCACACAGTACTTCAGTCCCCCTTACATTCGCCAGGGGCTTTAATGAATTACAGCCATGGTAAAGGGTGGCTGTGGGTTCAACTCTGAGAGTTTACTCTTTCCCAACATCTGCATTTTAATTCAATGTAAGCTGTTTTCTACTTGAGGGATGAAAATCTGATTGGTTAAAGTAATATCACTCTCCTTAAAGATTGAGGTGAAGGGTAGAGCTAGAAAAAATGCTAACGAAGAAGATGCTGTTTAACATCATTAACCTGTTAATTAACTAATATGCTATGTCTTCTTATAGGAAAAATATCAACGTGAGCAGGAGAAACTAAGGGAAGAGTGGCTGAGGGCCAAGCAGGAGGCAGAGAGAGAGAATTCCAAGTACTTGAATGAGGTAGTGTTGGAGCATGTCATGTTCTTCATTCTCCATCTTGTTGGTGAAATTAGCTGAGAAATAGAGGATACTACATTTCATTGGCTTTGACCACGCATTCACTTACATAGCTCTTTGCAAAATACAAAATGAGCTCTGATTTGTCAGAGTTTTGCTTTGATGTGTCAATAAGTGCATCTTCCGCTTCTAAGTTACATCTCCATCACTTATGTGTGGCTTTGTCAGTGATAGAACTTTTAATATCATTTCAAGTGGAATTCAGAGCCAACTACAATAAGTATCATCTAAAACTGAATATAGACATGTCTGTGAAATAATAGTAATTTTTTTCTCCCTGGTCACATAGGAATTGAAGGGCCTAAACTCAAACAGCATTTCTCTGACCACACGGGCGCCTGCTCTTGCCACCTGGGAAGCCACTTGGGGTGAAGGGTCCAAGTCTTCCGACAGCGAAGGAACCCGAGCAGAAGAGGAGAGGCGACAGCATCAAGAGGACAGTGTGAATGAGGACCAAAGAAAGAAGCTGCAGGAACAACTCACTCTTGAGAAAGAGAGGAAGCTGAAGGAGCTGCAGTATCAGGAAGAGCAGGCACAGAAGCAGCGTCAGGTGGAGGCGGAGGAGCAGAATCGCCGTGCGGAGGAGCAGACGCGCCTGGTGGAGAGAGAGAGGGAGACGTCAGTCAGAATATACCAGTATAGAAGGTCTGTCCCCACGGCCACAGGGCACATGTGATTTTTCACTTGGCTTAGCTTAGCCATATCCATTCGCCACTTCAAAGGCACCTAATTCGTCTTCCTGCTCCCTACCATCCATTCTCTACACAGGTGAACACAAGCAACCAGAGTGATCCCTTTCCATTGTAAATCTGATCCTGTCACTTTACTTCCTCTCATGTTAGAATACCATCCAGAGTCGTCTCTGTGGCCTAGAAGGCTTTTGTGAGTGGATCTTGGCCCTTTGGTCAACCTTGCTTCCTACTTTTCCCCCTCACTCAGTCTGTTAAAGCCACCCTGGCCTCCATTTTCCTTCCTTGAAAACGCCCAACATACTCTGTCCCTGGACTTTTGCATTTTCTAGTCCCTGTGCCTGGAGAAGTCTTCCCTCACATTTGTCTGTCTGTCTGTCTTTTTTTAAGTCTCTGCTCAAATGTCACCACCTCAGACTTTCCAGAATACCTCATCTAAAATACATGCCTCTTCTCCACCCCTTCTCACTGTACCCCTTACCCTGCTTTATATTTTTGCATTTATTGTTTGTCTGTGGCCTGCCTGCCCCACTAAAATGTCAGTATTAAGAGGTGGTAAGTTTGTTTTGTTTACTTCTGTAGCCCAGCCCTAGAATGTACTGGAACACAGCAGGCACTCAGTCTGTATTTGTGGAATAAATGAATTGCAAATGTCTGGTAGTAGTAGGTCTCTTTTTCAGCAGTGAGTCATTGAAATACTTCTATATGTTCAGTTTTCAACCCAGAGACCATTTTCATAAAGAGGCTAGAATAACATTACTTTGGTATCCATTTCTTAAACTTGGGGAAGGTATTAAAGTCTAATCTTTTGACTGTAAACTCTTTTTTTCATCTTTTAGGCCTATTGATTCCTATGATATACCAAAGAGAGGAGAAGAATCTTCAGGTTTGCTTCCTAGTGACAGGTGTGTACAATGTTTAATTGTACTTTAGTTTGAGTAATTGGCTTCAGATGACTATTTGAGGGCTTGCCTAGATGTTTTGTGGGAATACTTTGGTGCTTGGTCTTTTGTGGGATCCAAAGAGATCTTGCTGGTTGATCTTTGTATCAATTAGCTTTTGCTGGGTAGCCAACTGCCCCTAAACTTAGTGACTTATGATTTTGTGGGTCAACAATTGGCAGTTCTTTTAGTTGTTTGGGCTCCTCATGCATCTACTACCAGTTTACTAGGCAACTCTACTTTTGAGAGTTGGCTGGCTGTCAGCTGGGGCAATGGGAGCAACTAGGCCATGTGTCTTTCAACATCCAGCAAGCCAGTGCAGTCTATATACATGGTGGCTGGGTAGGGAAAAGAGAGAATTAAAGAGAGGAAGCATGCAAGACATCTTGCAGTTTAAGTTCTGAACTGGCATGCCATCGCTTTTGCCGCATTCTTTTATCTTAAGTCACAAGGCCAGCCCAAGTTGCTGGAGAGCAGAAAAACTCTCTCTCTTTATGGCAGGAACCGCAATGCAAAGGGAATAGACACAGACAGGGGAGGAATTGTGCTCATTTTTTGCAATCTACCTTAACCTTTATTTTAAAGAGGTTGTAAGCAATGGCATAAGCTTACCTAAAATGAAGTTACATGTGGACATCTGAAATGAGAATCGTGACCTCTCTCTTAGTTTGATTAGAACTACTGGTTAATTTAGGGGAGTGAAGATAGGGTTTCAGATGTCTGAAAAGTTATGCATATCTTAAAATTTCCTAAAACATTAAGTCGACTGTTTTAAAGTAATTTTTAAAATGCTTTGCACTTTAGAAGTCACTCAGGACTTCCGAATAGTCTGTCTGTAAATACACAGTGTATGACTGTTAATTTGTGTTTTCAGAGCTGAAGTTTCTTCTTTAGGAAGTATGCCTTAGAGCAAGGAAAGACTTCTGTAGGCAATCAGGATGACTGACTAGGGCTCAGAGCAGGTAGGGAAAAGAAAAGGGAGATACAGGTATTAATGGGCTGACATTAGCTAGAAAAAATTCTGGTGATGGATGATCTTATTTATAATGAATGTTTCCAGGTAACTATAGATCATTAAAATGTGTATCTCTCTTTTTTAAAGCTATGGATTTATTTATATATTTAAATAAGCTTTATTTATGTAGCTCATTACCTTGAGAAAATAGATTGCAAAGAAAGGGAACTTACGGAATTCTGGGAAAAATGAAATGCTTCTATGCAGTTGTGAAAGTGCAGACCCTAGAGGTATTCAGGAGTGTGGCTGGACAGCTTGAAATAAAAGTGTTTTCTTCTATGTAAATACAAATGCAACCATTTGGGAATGTTGCTGGCAGTTGTGTTACATTATTATGTATTATACATTATTATGTTGTATCATATACGTATACATTGCATGCATATACATGTGTCAGACATATACATATGTATGATATTGCATACTATATGATGTGTATTATTCATTGTTATTCCTATTATTTGAAGTTATTTTGCTTAGTAGAGTGAGAGTGAAGTCAGCATGTGTTGACGTGTAGACCTAAATTTTACCATTGTGAAGTCAGGCATTTTCAGAGTTGTCTCTGCCGGTACACTCCAGTCCCTCTTTGGAATGCCAGGTAGCACTTGGGAAGCTGCTGTTTCAGGGTGGTACCCTAATGCCCCAAAAGTTGGCTTCTTGACCCTTGGGCAGCTTGAAGGAAGTGGGACAATTTTTTAGGTGATCTGGTGACAGATGTTTTGTACAGCCTGGTAAGACTGAGATCTGGAAGAGAGTCCAAGTACACAAATTGTTCAGAAATCACAGGCTTAATCATCATACAAACTGGAGAGGATTTTCACGTTTATATCTATTTCTAGCATCAAGCTCTTCTCTCTTTCACAGCTGCCACTGTTTTTGTTAGTTTGTGCAACATGAAAAATTCCTTGGTATGAAAATAAATATAGCTCTCAACAGACATAGGAAATAAATCACCTGCTTTAAAAAGTAATCTTTTTGGTGTTCTTTCTTCATAAATATGAAAAGGATGTTCTTAATGAGACGTATGTAATATATTGTGTTCTATGTTTTAGGAATAAATCCAGGTCCACTACTGAACTGGATGGTTACCCCACAAATAAAAATGGTAATTGCGAGTTTTTTTCAAAATTCTTCAGCACGGTCGCTTATTTATGCTATCACACGCTATGATCAGTATTTTTAAGGTCAAGATATTTCAGGTTCATTAAGATTACATTTAAATTAAAATAACCAAGTGTTTTCTTATAAAAACAAAACTATCTTGTGCTTATTTTGACTTCATAATGAAGGGAGTACTGGGAGATTAAAATGGCCTTAAATAACTAATAAAATATGGGGAAATTTTGCAAGGTAATGCTGATACAGTTTTGTATGGAAGATTTCATCTTACAGCCAAAGAAATGGGACAGAAAAGTTTTCTGCAGAATACCAGGGGACTTAAAAATTGTGTATAAACTTGAAATTGTGCATTTAAATGATAAGATGTCAAAAAACCCAGAATGTAATGATTTCCTTAACTTGGCAAAAACAATTTGGAACCTGATACTGTTAGTATAAAGTGTATTTCTAGGTACACATGGAACTGAAGTTATATAACTAAGGGAAAAAACCCAAGCAAAACACATTGTTTTAAGCAGGGTTTGCATACAGGCTTGCAAAAGCAGGTGATAGTTATGTAAATAAACGAAGGTTCAGGTGAGGGTTGAGGTGAAATAGGTGGACACATCCATGTAAGTGGACAGCCACTCCCAGCTCCAGCCTGTCACTACCGTGTGGTTGAAAGCAAGCCTGTGATTGCCAACTGTTTCTGTTATAAAGAGAAGTAAAGAAAAACAAAAAAAGAAAAAAACCTGGATTTTTCTTTTTTTCTGGAGGAAGATTAGCCCTGAGCTAACTACTGCCAATCCTCCTCTTTTTGCTGAGAAAGACGGGCCCTGAGCTAACATCCATGCCCCTCTTCCTCCACTTTATACGTGGGACGCCTACCACAGCGTGGCTTGCCAAGCGGTGCCATGTCCTCACCCGGGATCCCAACCTGTGAACCCCAGGCCGCTGAGAAGCGGAATGTGCAAACTTAACCGCTGTGCCAATGGGCCAGCCCAAGACCTGGATTTTTAATGTTGTGTTTTTAAGTGCTGATAAGAAATTAAAAAAATTAAAACCCTCTATGAGCCAAATAATTTATTTATAGATGTAATTGGTCTGATGGCAGCTGGTTTGTAACCTCTGGTTAAAGCTTGTAGAATTTAGTTTCTATTAGGTTCTATGACCACCCCTATCCCTTAACGTATAGGGCCTTCCTTTATATGGTCCTAGTTTAACTTTACCAGCCTATTTTGCTGTCTTTCCCCCATTAGGAAACTTAACTATAACCAAATTGTTCTCTCTCTCAGTTCCCAACTTATCAGATGCTTTCCAATCTGGTTCCTCTGGTCTTCCACTTCTCTGTTTGGATTTCCGGTTTCTTCTCCCCTGAATTTGCCCCTAACCACCACTAAAATTAAAATTTAAGTGCTTCAATCTGCCATGAAGCTTTTTTAATCTACAGTGATCATATTCTCTCTGGCACTTAAACACAGGACCTGTTAGTAATGGCAAGTGTGACTCTCTGAGATAGTCTTGTTAATATCTGTGGCTTGTGTTGTTAATCTGGTTATTTTTGTATGTATATTTTCTCCCCTTTACTAACTGTAAGTTCCTGAATATCAGCCAGTGGTAGTTACCAAATATTGTATTGAAAAACTTGGTTGTGCCAATAAGGCACATTTAAAGTAGAAAACCTTTTATTTAAAATCTGACCACATTGATAAGCTGTGTGTGTATACAAATATAAACATAGTTGTGTATAAGCAAGCTTTGGGGGCCTTGCTCGTTGCTTAGTGGAAGATGAA
The DNA here is from genome assembly GCF_041296265.1 of Equus caballus. Lineage (NCBI taxonomy): Eukaryota > Metazoa > Chordata > Mammalia > Perissodactyla > Equidae > Equus > Equus caballus. The sequence continues at coordinate 69,350,107 of NC_091700.1, forward strand.
CTAAGGCAGCGACACATCCTGAATTTTGAAAGAGTGACAATAGCCATGAGTCTGGAGACTGAAAAAAAATAAATCCTGAGATGAAATTTCTTACTCCAAATTAAGGTGGGGAGGATACTTCCAAGTTATGGATGTTTTACCCAAATCAGAAACTGATGAGCAAATCCAAGGAGACAAAGCCTGCAGGATAAAAGCTGACTTAGTTGTCATTCATAAATTCAACATCCAAATGATCGCTCTATCAGTTTCTTAGAGCAGAAACAAGTCTGATAACATTCCTTGGTTATCATTCAGATTCCTTGGATACTTTTCGATTTCACAAAAGCCATTTCAGTGACTGAATATGTTCTCATTCCTACAATTTGGTCATGACTTATACCATGAAGACTGAGTCACGTTAGCTGGAGATGCATGCATTTGTGTCTCCTCTCTCCCCCAGGAGGAGTGTAAGTTTTTGGAAGAATAGAACTCCCTGTTTCCTTGCAGAGTTGTCACAGCAAGCTTTTGATGAGCATGTGCTTGATTGATTTAATTTAGGAAGGAAGGGAAAAGTGGAAGAGAAACTATTCCTAAAGGAGCATTTTGTAATTTAATATTGCTAAAATCACTGCTGGTTGTTTGGTTTTGAGGCAGCCTCCTTACTTTTCCAGAGTGCACTCTGCAGTCTGTCTCTGGGTGTGGCACTGGAATTTCCAGGAAGAGGAGACTGTTACTTTATGTTGCCAGGCAACAGTCTCACTGAGAACTGATAATGTTAGCATGTGTGCACAGTGTCACATTTTTTGCTACACCGTATTTGGAGATTTATCCACTATCTCCTTTTTTCCTGTGCTAATCCTACAGCTTTTGATGTGTTTTTAATTTAGGAAGCAATAAATATGTGGACAGAATTGGGAGCACCAGCTCGACACAGAAGAGCTCCAAGAAGGAACAAGTCCCATCAGGAGCAGAGTTGGAGAGACAACAAATCCTCCAAGAAATGAGGAAAAGGACATCCCTCCACAATGACAACAGCTGGATCCGACAGCGCAGTTCTAGTGTAAATAAAGAGCCTATTTCTCTGCCTGGGATTATGAGAAGGTGCGAGATGTCTTGGGAATTATTTCCTCTGCTATACTTTGAGGCAAATATTTAATTTGTAGACATGCTGGCTACTTTGGACAGAAGAGATAAGACAAAAATCTTATCTAAGATTTAGTGGGCCATAGGGAAGTAGAGCAAATGTTATTGGGCATTTATTACATGCCAGATATCTGCCAGTTCCTTTGTCTCCACCATCTCACTTAATCTGGGGAAAATGTTTTGAGGCAGGGATAGTAATTCTGCTTTTCCATGTGAAGAATCTCTGGCTCAAGCAGGGAATACACTTGGACAAGACCATATGGCTAATCGGTGGCAAAGCTGAATGTAGAACTCTGCAGTGCGATTAGGCACTTAAATAATTCATGCTGCTCTCAGTGCTCCCTTGACTGCTGAACTTTAAAGGAAAAATTAAGCCTCTACTTGTTTGTTTATAATGAGATAATGGTTAGATTGGAATTATGATAATAGTGTTCACACAGTGTGAAAACCTAATTTTTGTAACTTTAAGAAAAATATATAGATATAAATTAATTGGAAATGAGAGAATGAACATTTTAAAAGCTGTATCTTGGGTAAATGAATACTGAAGCTACTTTTATTCAGTATTTCCTCAGCTGGCAAATTGAGGAAAATTATTTGCAACACATTACAGACAGAGAGCTGATTATCTCAATACACAAATTACTTTTGTAAATCAGTAAATAAACTCTGACAACTTAATAGAAACAGACAGTGATATGAACAGACAGTTCACAAAAAAAAGAAACATGGTCAATAAACATATAAAAGATTAACACTACTCCTAAAACAAAATGATCTGTCTCGCTTATGGGATTGTAGAGAGTTAAATGATTGGTTAAATCTAGTATTGACAATTGTGTAAGGAAAAGTTCTTGTTCCCAATGGAGTGGACAGTTTTTCAGTGTTTGTTAAGCAAAAGTTTTAATATCTGTACCCTGTGAGCAATTTAGTCTCTGGCACTCTATCTTCTAGATATATTTGGATAGATATTCAAAGATATATCAAAGCTATACTCTTAAATGTTATTGGCAATATCAAAACAGAAAAATAATCAGAATGTCTACTAATAAGAGTATGCTTAGTACGTGTTAGGTGGCACTCTGATAAGGTAGCATACTAAACAACTATTAAAGAATGAGAGAGACATATTGCTGCATAATATAACACCTCACAACTTAGTGGGTTAAAATAACAATTCATTCTCTCTCTCAATTCTGAGAGTTGACTGGGCAGTTCTTTGCATAGTGTTAGTTGGGGCACTTGGGAAACTATCGTCGTTTAGAGCTGGGGTTGGCAAATTTTTTTGCATGAAGGACCAGATAGTAAATAATTTAGGGTTTGTATGCCACATAAGTCTCTGTCACATATTCTTTCTTGTTTTTTTATGACTGTTTGAAAGTATAAAACATCCTTAGCTCATGAGTGGTACACATCCTGATAGTGGGCTGTAATTTGTTGGCCCTTGATGTAGACATTCCATGGAGAGCTCAGCTGGAGCTATTGGTTGGGAACCTCTGTTCTCCATACGGACCTTTCCACATACCTGCTTGGACTGACTTATGACATTGCATCTGGATTCAAAGACGAATCCTTGCAAGAGAATAAGCCCTAATGTGCAACTGCTTATCAAATATCTGTTTGTATATTGTTTGCTAATGTCCCGTTGGCCAACACTTCACATGGCCAAGCCCAGAATCGCTGGGAGGGGACTACACAAGGGTGTGGATACCAGGAGGATGATTCACTGGGGGCCACCAAAGCACTGTCTGTCACATGAACTGACATGAAGATACTTCTAAGATAATATATATTACATGGAATAAGGCAAGTTATGAAGAATATATGTTATAGAATAATGCTATTTGTTTAAGAATGTTAAACACGTGAACACGTTATAAGTGTATGCAGATGTGGCTATACTTATGTAAGTTTGTATGTATATGTAAATCTGTGCTTGCATATGTGAGTAAAACTCGAGAGGGATACATAGTTAACAGTGGTTTCCTCTGGGGATTAGGGCAGGTCAATTGTGGTGAGAGAGTGGGCAAGCTTAGTCCTCTCAGATACCCTTCTATACTGCTTGGGTCTTTCTTGTCATGATGATGTAGTACTTTTATAATCTTAGAAGAAAAAATACATATTTCAGACTTGGGATAAGAGAGAAAGTTTTAAATGTAACAACAAAATTGACCAGGTAGAAAAATCCCCTCACAATTTGGAGTCAATCTTTGTAAATCAGAATTAATCTAAGTACATGACTTCATTTCAGAGCGATTTTCTAAAAGTTGTATTTAAATCAGTTTGTGAGTTAAATTCTATTTTAAATGCATATTTAATTTAAGGGAAGTTTCTGGTGAATGTTTCTATTATGTGGACATTGAACAGTTATTTAAGCTTAGAGTTTTGAGTGGTGAGTGAATGAGGGCTGTACCTTAGGGAATGGTCTGGGTTAATTGGGAATAAGGGAGACTTTGATTTGAAAGTCGTCTCCACCACTGAGTAGCTCTTTTTACTTTGAATAAGGTGACTTCTGTGAGATCTAAAAAAATTGTGCATGATGTTGTGAAGATTAAATAAATTTAATATTTTTGTGACAGTGTTTAGTCTAATACCTGACATATGTAAGTGCCTGAAAAGGTATTTTTTTGGTTGGGTTTTAAAAATTAAAATTGATGTGTCTAACCAGTTGAAGGTTTAAAGGATGAATGTATGTTGTCTTTGTCTTAGTATTTATTTTAAAAATTTTTTTTAGTATTTTCCTTTCCACTTTGGTATTTATTCTTTTACCTAAGCACTGGAATAAAAAATAAAAATGAAGAGTAATTGAATATGAAACACGATGCCTCCAATGAAAAGAAACTTTAGTTGTTAAAGGTAATTTTATACATAACTGAAGTTGCTGGATTAATACTTAATAAAATAAATAACATGGATATTTTAGAGACTGTAATGATAAGTAGATTTCTAGTTGATTGTACTATATAATTTTGATTAATCTTTTCCATGTTTCAGAGGTGAATCGCTGGATAACCTGGATTCCCCAAGATCCAATTCTTGGAGACAGTCCCCTTGGCTCAATCAGCCTTCGGGAGTCTATGCTTCTTCCTCTGTTCAAGACTTCAGTCGCCCACCACCTCAGCTGGTGTCCACATCAAACCGTGCCTACATGCGAAATCCATCCTCCAGTGTACCCACTCCTTCAGCTGGTTCTGTGAAGACCACCACTGCACCTTCCCCCGCACCACGCGGCCATCCCCCTTCAACGGCACAGGCAAGCTCCCAGCTACGCAATAGGTGAGGCCCTTTGGATTTCTTTGGATTTCAGAGTTCGTTTAGCAAATCCATTAAGAAGGCTTTGTTAATATCTTTCCATGCTACCCTAAGAGCATTTATTGATGTCTTATGAAGCCATTTGGGCCTTCAGAATGTTTCCTTCATTGCCACTGTCTTGTTTACTTGTGCTTGTGGTCAATGTCTTAGATGCAGGCGTGCCTGAATAGTTTTCAATGTGGAATCCTAAAAATATACAGTGTTTCATGAATGAATTTGAAATTTATAAGTAAAAGCAGTATTGTAAAAGCTTGGACTGTTTTAATGAGACTAGAATATAAACTCATCTTATAGGAACTGAGTGTAAAAGGAAAACATATAACCAGGTGTCATCATCTTTGGAACTTTTAACAAACTGGATTGAAAAAATGTTAAGAAGTTAGATATTGCTTTTTGGATTTTTAATTTCCAGCGTCATTGCTTGCCTCTTATCTGGTTTGCCAAAATTTTGTTCATACTACACCAACTGAATCCTGTAGGTCATATGCCATGGGAACTGTGTAAGAGTTATAATGATAGGTCTTGACTTGGAGCTTGCCTTTTGATATGGGGTAAAGCTCAGATATCAACAAGTGTTGGATTTTAGATCTACGTAGCTTCTCCATAGATCATCGATGCTTCATGAAGCCACATACAGCAGTGTTTCTGCTGTCACCTGATGGGAGTTCTACTGGCATGTACTACTTTTCATTGCAAATGAAAAGCCAAGAAGTAGAAACACAATGATTAATATTATGATTTTTTTAGCTATCAAATAAGGAGTTTTGTTAAGAGAACATATTTTACATCCGTCTAAAATGTTACTTGTACCAGGATCTATAAAATGTGTATCAGAGTTTGAATTAAGAAGAGGTGAGGATTTATGGTAAATTTGAGGGGAAGATGAAGGCCATTGAGGGGAGGGAAGGCAGAGAGAGGACCCATTTACTGAGAGCCCCACCCTCGGAGAGCAGATCAGAGACAAGGGTGGGCTTTTCTGCCCTGAGAAGGTCTCTATTTCGAAGGTGGCGCTCTGACATGGGGTATGAAACAGCTGTGCACTTTTCAGTGTCACTAAAGTGCTGTCCTAGTACTGTGGGATGCAAAGTAGGAAGGGGCCTTCACCTTCCCACCTGGGAAAGGAGGTAAGACTTGTATCCAAAGGAAAGTAGAAACTTTCCATACCTACCTAAATGGTAGCTATCAGGCAATTTTAATTTCCTTCTCTCAGAGGCAGTCCTGTAAACCAGAGGCACAGTCAGGAAAGCACTGATACTCGTGTTTAACTAGAATATTGGGTGAATGAGGAAAAAATTGGGAAAATGAGGTGAAGGTGGTAGGCTGAATAGACTTATGACACCTCTCAAAGAAGTTTGGGCTGCTCTTTTAGTGTTCCAATGGGTGGAATAATATGATTAGAGTTGTGCTTTGACAGGTTTAACTGGCAAGAAGATGCAGGCTGGATTAGAGGAGGGAGAAACTATTGCTAAGTACAGATGTGGTCTAAGGAGGATAGACTCATGAAGTGCAGGATGGACTAATCACACTGAAATTGTTCATCTATGTGACTAGGTGTCAAGGGTTTCAGAACCATCATGGAGATCCTTTGAGGTACAATATATTCAAGGCATACTTTGGTTGGCTGGTGAAACTTTTTCCCACAGAGATATAGAGACTGTCCTACATCGTTATTAATGTTAATACCAGACTGTGATTTTTAAATAATGACCTTGAGCTGCATAGATGAAAGCCTCCGTTCCGTTCTTGTTCTGCGTCTAGGTCAGTCAGTGGGAAGCGCATGTGCTCCTACTGTAATAACATTCTGGGCAAAGGAGCTGCCATGATCATCGAGTCCCTGGGTCTTTGTTATCATTTACATTGTTTTAAGGTGAGACTGAGCCAAACAGCCTGCAGGCCCGCAAAGCTTTGCTTGGAGAGCGCATGGCTTCTTTGAGCGCTGGGTGTGGATGTGCCACTAACAAGCTAGCTACATTTGTCGTCTGTGCTGCGCTTTGAATCACAAATTGCCTGCTACTACTTAGGTCTCAGATCTTGAACTTAGTTTCAGAAATTAAGTCTGGAAACACTATGTACTTCCTATCTCCATTCTGTTAAGATTCTATGAATAAAATTTACAGTGCATAAATGCTTTCTCTAAGATGCTGTCATAGGCATATTTGAAATGTAATTTACCAGTGTTATTAACGGCGTGGGGACATGCAATTATAACAGTGTCCAAAAGCCTAGCTTTGAATAGGGAGACTATATGAGGAAAAGCATTGTAAATATTTTTGCAGTCGCGTAGCCTGCTTACACTTGATGTGGTCCTGCACATAAGGAGGAACTAAGGTTGCAACTGCTTTATTTTGCAGCTTTTGTCTTTAGAGACACATTTATTTGATTCTTGAACTTGCATTGGACCACAGAGAGATTGTGGTTGTTGATCCTGGAGTCCCGCAGACCACAGCCTGTTTAAGCTGGTATATTACTAGCTTGGGTTGTTCCTAGGCATAGCAGAATGAGTCAAAATCATTAGTGTTTGAGCACGTGGAACCAAAATACTCAGCCTTGAAGCGAAAGCTCAGTGTGCGAACATTTGCCAAAGTAGTGCAGTGGTGACGCGGGTGTGGCTCACCCCAGGGTGGAGTGCCAGAAACCCAGTCTTCATTCATTTTGTCACTTCTTTCATGTGGTACTTTAGCCTCTCTCATTCCCCTGGGAGAAATGAAGTCTAAATTTCTTCAAGCCAATCAGCAAATCGTTTCCATTCTTTTGGTATATTTAGAATGATCATCTTAGCTCTTAAAACTGGCTTTATGAATTCTTTAATATCTCCTCTGGCAGGTTTGATTTTAATTTGCTAATTATCTTTTGGCATTTTTTTTTCTTTGCTGAAACACGTCTAAGAGCTTAGAAGCTGCATTTGCTCAACTTTTTTTTTTTTCTTCTGGGAGCGCCCCAAGCTTTCTTGAGTTGACTTCATATGGATTTTTTTTTTCTATCTTCCAGTGTGTGGCCTGTGGGTGTGACCTTGGAGGCTCTTCCTCAGGAGCCGAAGTCAGAATCAGAAACAACCAGCTGTACTGCAATGACTGCTATCTCAGATTCAAATGTAAGAGAGCAAATCAGAGAGAAAATCTCCTGTCTTTTAAGGAGACCCCGGGTTCCCATGCATTTCCCTGAACCTGCAGCCATCTCCCCGTCAGGCTCCCTGCCTTAGAACTCGTCAGGAATCGTAGTGTGTCCGCCTCAAAGAGGGTTTGGGGTGTGGGTCAGTGCTCAGGATTCCAGCCACACAGGGTGGGATGTGGGGCCGAGGAATTGAGAGGGACGTGGGCCCAAGAGTCAGGACGGTGTCCTGTGCAGTCTGCTCAGAGTCTGGACAAACTTCTGATGACTGGAGGATACAAACAAACCAAAACAGACAGTTAAAGGAAGCATCTGTGTAGGCTGTAACCTGTTTTTTGGCTAAGGATGAGTGCCTCATCATTAGCTGATTTCTATTATTTAGCAATGGGCTTCGATTACATGATTTAGAAGATGACCAACTTTAAAAACTGGTTTGAAAAGGTAGTAAAGAGTGGTCAGTTTATGCTTTGTTACTATATAATCACTTATTAACATACAATATTTTAAAAAGAAAAGCATTAATTTTGATTATATGGTGTTTCAGTGTCATTTTTGTAAAAAATTGAGTTTTTCAAAAACTTCACGTGCTAATTTGCGTCTAAGCATGTTTTGTTTTAAGTGTGTTATAAAACGTAGGATAGCGTTATTAGATTGCATATTGTTGATAGCTACTGAAAGACAACCATTACTGCTGTTTCTATTTTGAACCTTGATGCTGGTAACATGTGTTTCTTCCTTATTGTGAAAGGGTGTTACAAGTGGTATCAGCAAAACCATTTGCTTTTGAGCTCTGAGGTATTTATGTGGCCCTTTATGTGAAGAGTGCTTTGGAAATGGTTTCAACCCAGTCAACTCTCTTTTATCCGTCAGCAGGTTCTGAGCCTTCTTAGCCCAGCGGTCCAGTCCTTTTCTGGACTCCGCCACTGAGGAGGGAGAGTGTCAAGGCTGGGCATGTGATGGGGGGAGTGTGTGTTATGTGTGTGTGCTTTTCTCTCTTTAATCAAATTCCAAAGCCAAATAGAATTGAATTTTGGAATCGTCATAGAAAAATTGCCCAGGCCTTTTCTCTCCTCCAATACAGATAATAGAGAGTTGAGTGTAACTTATTTCTAGATCAGCAGTTAATTTTTACTCCGTTTTTGCAAATAAAGAATTCTAGAAGCCCGAGGCTGTGATTTGCCTAGCTTTATCCTAAGTGAGTGACAAGGTTACTCTTTCTACCTCACGGGGCCACTCTCTGAGTGATCGCTGCGATATATCCCAGGTGGCGATCTTCACGTGTTTCGGAATCTAAGCACTTTTCTTTCTTCTCTCCTCGCCTGATCAGCTGGACGGCCGACCGCCATGTGACGTAAGCCTGCATACGAAGGCACTGGTGCAGATAGAAGAGGAGGTGGCCGCTGCTGGTGTAGATCTATAAATATACGTTGGATGTCTTTGTGCTCTCTTTTTTAAGAAGAATAACAACTTTTTTGGCCTCTTTAGATTACATCAGAGCATTATAGTCTTAGTAGAACTTGTATTTTTGTTGTTGTTTATTTATAAGAAGGTAATTATGTGTGGGGGGAAAAGTGCAGTATTTTTTTGAATTCATCCTAAAAGCACAAGGGAAAAATAAGAACTTCAAAATATTTTTGAGGCTGGTAATGCTCGAGTTTGACTTTCTAGTGGTATTTTGAAGAGGGTTATTTTATTGTTTTCTTTCAAAGGTTCTGAAACATTTGAAATAGTTAATATAAATATGTAATTGCATTTGCTCTGTGTATTGTAATGTATACTAAATGCAGAACCATACGGAAAATTTCACAACTCACCCCCACATTTCCTTTCTGGATCTTCTTTTCATCTATGTAATACTATGATTAAAAAACAATTTAGCTTATATAACATTTTATTTGCTTGATGAGGGGAGCTTTATTGTCTTCACCAGAATTGTCACTAACCAATTTCCAATAGAAAGCTCTTGTTTTCATTAATAAAAAATCATGGTCTGTATGCCGGAAGTTTTCTCCAGAAACTAGTGAGCCTTTCTGTTCAACTGCATTTGTAAATAAACTTGCTGATGCATTTAAGGAGTGGTTCTTCTTTTTCTTCTGTGTGAGGGTGTGTTTGTGTGTATCTGCCTTCCAGGTCTGTTAATCATATTTCAGTGTGTGGCTCTTCTTGATATTATGTTTTATTTAGCATCTTTTTCTGAGGTATAAATTGATACATAATAAACTGCACATATTTAAACTGTACAATATAAGTTTTGATATATGTGTATACCTTTGAAACTGTCACCACAATCTTGACTTTTCTTTTACTAAAAAATTTTAACAAACTTTGTTTTAATGGAGAGTTGCTTTTGAATGCAGTGTTTTTACGGTAAGAGGTGAAGTGAATGGTGAATTGTTGGATCATTTGCATAAAATCTTATTCTTTTGCTTCTTCAATGATAAGAATATAACTGAATTTACAAAGTCTATAGAGCAAAAAAATATATACATACTCTGATGTTTTAGAAATCTGGAGTGGGAATGCAAGAATACAAAACTTTAGCATGCTTTAAGCAAAAATATAAACTTGAGGGGCTGGCATGGTGGTATAGTGGTTAAGTTCACGCACTCTGCTTCAGCGGCCCAGGGTTCAAGAGTTTGGATCCTGGGTGCGGACCTACGCACCACTCATCAGGCCATGCTGTGGCGGTGTAGCACATACAAAATAGAGGAAGATTGGCACAGATGTTAGCTCAGCAACAATCTTCCTCAAGCAAAAAGAGGAAGATTGGCAACAAATGTTAGCTCAGGGCCAATCTTTCTCACCAAAAAATAATATATATATATATATAAATATATAAAAAATATATTCAAATATACAAACTTGAATCCTTTATAATAATGAAGGTAGAGTGGATAATTCCAGGATATGAGAACTCTACTGGAATAGATTAGAAATATAAAGAAGCTCTAATGTGGGAGAAAATAAAAAATTTAGTTCATTTTTATTTTTGTTATTCTTTATGTCGGATTATTAAAGTAACATGTATTTATTCGTGCAAATTTATCAAATGCTCTAAAGCATAAAAAATATAACTCTCAGTTCCAAATTCTAAAGGTGAGCTCTGTGTTTGAAATCATTCTCTATATAGTTACTTATCCTGCGTTCTTAGTTGACGTTGGATTGTGAATTTTTCCATGTTTTTAAAATAATTTTTATTTTATCTCTATTAATGGCTACATAGCGCTATATTGTTTGGTGCTATTAATATATTTAGTTGATTCCTCCACTGTGTACATCTTGTGTCTCACATTTGACATTTTAATATATATAATATAGTTATATGTAATGAATGTATAAACATTTCTAATATAAATTCTATGATGGACTCTATAATCATATCTCTTTCTTTATATTATTTTTATAGACATGAGATTATTGACTCAGACATTATGCATTTTAAGGCTGTCATAATACACATTGCCAAAGTGGTTTCCAGAAAGATGCTACCAGCTTAGACTCACACAGCAGCGCACGGGCTTTTCCGTCTCACTGCATGTTCACCAAAATGACTTTCCGTTGCCTTGTTCTCTGCCTGACCTGTAGTAGCCCTCACTGTGCGGTAGCTGAATAAATTAATAAATAGTCCACGGCTTCAATTTCTGCCTTGTTTATTCTGCTTATTCCTGCCTCTCAAGAGAGCTTTTATTCTTATATCATGATTTGTTTTCTTTTTTTTTTTTTTTTTTAAAAATTGGCACCTGAGCTAACATCTGTTGCCAATCTTTTTCTTTTCTTCTTCTTCTTCTCCCCAAAGCCCCCCAGGACATAGTTGTCTATTCTAGTTGGAGGTCCTCTAGTTGTGCTATGTGGGACGCCACCTCAGCATGGCTCGGTGAGTGGTACTAGGTCTGCACCCAGGATCCAAACCAGTGAAACCCTGGGCCATCAGAGTGGAGCACATGAACTTAACCACTCAGCCATGGGGCCAGCCCCGATTTCAGTTTTCTTATCCAACATCTTTTCTGATTGTTACTCCTTTTCATGTCTTTTGCCTTTTCATCTTATCCTGTTGATTTTTCTTCAGTGTTATGACTTTTTTCTTGTTTCTCACATCTTGCTTAGTCTTAATAATTTTGCTAATACAAATTGCTAAAACAGCTTTCAGAGATTTTCTTCTAAGACATTAGTTCTGTAGTACCTTCAGTTAAGCCCATGTGTATTTGTTACTTTAGGAACAAGGGAAGGTTCAGTCACTTTTTATTCAGAACATTTTTTATTCACACTTTATGTACCAGGCACTGTAGATACAGCAGTGGATAAATACAAAGTCTTGGCTCTGATTGGGCTTAGATTTCTAGTTGTGGGAGACAATGAAAAAGAAATACAGGAAAATGTAACATGCATATGGTGATATGGACACTGAAGAAGTAATCAGGAGGATCCTGAGTGCTGGGAATGGAAGTGTTGGTGCTTTTTTATATGGGTTGTCTGAGACAGCCTCTCTGACATTGGAGCTAAAGCCTGAAGGAACGAGGGAGGAAGCCTTACAGATATTTGAGGGGAAGTCATTCCAGATGTAAGGAACAGAAAGTGCAAAAGTTTTGAGGGGGGAGAATATTTGGTGTGCTTGAGAAGCTATCATGGTTAGAATGGCATGAGTGTGAGAGGGTGGTAGGACGTGTGGGGAGGGCGGGCACAGGTCAGCAGGCCATTTTAGGACTTTGGCCCTTTGATGGGATGGGGAGATGTTGGAGGGTTGAGCAGAGGAGTGAAACGAACTGACTTATGTTTTAAAAGGACTTCATATCACTATGTGAGTGATAGATTGCAGAAGGGCAATACAAGCCAGGGAGATGAGTTCGGAGTCTATTGAGATTGTCCAGGCAGAAAATGTTCTCTTCAACAGGGTAGGAGCAGCAGAGTGATGAGGAGTGGGCAGATTATATTGTGTGTATCTTGAAGGTGAAGCTGACACAATTTTGATGATGGATTGGATGTGGTGTGAGAGAAAGGGAAGTCAAAGTCTAAAGTGTCCTGAGGACTGAAAAATGGAATCACCATTTTCTGAAATGGCTACGGTTGTGGGTAGAGCACGTTTGCGGTGGTGGGACAGGGATATTAAAGTTTTGGTTTTTAAACATGGTAAAGTTGAACAGTCTATTAGATAAACAAATGAGAGTGTCAAGTAGACAGCTGGCTATGCAAGTCTGGAGTTCAAGGGAGAAGTCTAGGCTGGAGCAATACATGTAGAGTCATCAGTATGTAGATGGAATTTGAGTTTAGGATCAATCAGGAGAACATCACCTACGTTCCAACTGTAACTAGAGCAAAGCAGATGTCCAAGGACTGATTCCTGGGCTCCTCCAGCATTAGTGATCAGAGATGCAGAAAATTGTCCAGTGAGGCAGAAGAACCAACACTCTGGTGCCCTGGAAGTCGAGTCAAAACTATATTTCAGGGATGAAGGGACCTGTTGCATCAAATGCTATCCAAAGATCCCTTAAATTGAGAACTGAGTTGATGATTAGTGATCATGCTCATATTGGTGTTGGTGGATTGCCCTTCCCAGATGTTTAGTGGGCGGGTCCTTCATGTACACGGTACCTAGCCCAATTTCCAGTGCCTAGCAACCTTTGACTAAATTGCCCTGGTGTTTTTGTCTTTTTCTGGCGAGATGACCTGAGAGAGAACATGGAAGGCCATCTCTAGGCCACTTTCTGTCTGTACCCTTCCCCAGAATATTGTGGGAACTAGAACTGCACTTCCCAGTATGTTGTGGGTTAACTTGACACATGTGATTCTCTCCCTTCACCACCCGCCCTGTAGTTTCTAGGGGAAGTCTCAGAGTATTATAGAAAGAAAGTTACTGGGGTTGGAGTACAGCGACTGCCTTGAGAAGAAGAGCCAGCCAGCTGGGTAGTGATTCTCTTCTGCCATGTTCTGATATGCAGACTTTAAGTCTTTTAGCCAAGGCACAGGCCATGGTCACTCTGCCTCTTCAAGCTACAAACAAGCTTTGGTCCTTAAGTTTTGATTCACAGTTCAGCTTCGTGGTAGTAGATGTTAATCCAACCCCCGCCGCACCCCCCCCCCCCACACCCCGCCAGATTCCAGCATTGGATTGGTAGTGTTAGATCTCAGTGTTGAGTTTTCATCATTTTCAGTGTCTTCATGTATGCTTTGTGGGAAGCAGGGAGAGTCCAAGTCAGAAATTGCTGTCTAGATGTCATATTAAGACATAAGAAAGTTCTAGGTTTAAAATTTCCTGAGTATTCTTGAAGACTACTTCTTTATATCCTTAACTTAAAGAAGCAATAGGTACAAAGGTATTTTTAGCCATTCATTTCTTTAGTTTTACACTTGTGAATCACCTATGTGTGTGTGTGTGTGTGGTGGGGATTAATCATACCCCTCTTTGCTCAGAGTGCTGGGTCAGTTGGGAATCTTTATAAGAGGCAGGCATTGAAAATACCAGCTTCATTTCTGCTGGGAAACCTTCTACTTCCTCCTGCTTGAATCGAGCTTAATGACTGAATGGCGAAGAGAAGAGTTTTTGTTCCCCGTGTTTGTGGGCTAACTGCATGGAGGAGAGAAGACTGCAAGTGACCTGTGGACAAGCAGCTTCCAAAGAAGACAAGGGCAAAGATTAGGGGCCAGGCCATGTGAGCGGCAAATTCCAACAGTCTGTCTCAAAGAGGGTAGCACTCATCATTCTTCCCCCTATGGGGAGGAGCAAGTGAGCAGAGTAGAGAGAAGGGGTGATTTCTTCAATATTTTTGAGAAAGCAAATACTTTTGTTTTACGGGTAGGCATGACCGTAGAGAAGGGGAGAGAATGATTTTCCTCCCTATATGCATTAAAACCTGGAATCTCTGCAGTTCAGGAAGGAAAGTAGTATGAAAATGAAATTTGTTCTGATCAAGAATCTAATCTTGGCGTTTTACTTGAAATTTTCATTTATATCACGGTGTGAAAACTAGCAAAAAAGACAGAGCTCTCTGGATTCCAATGAATAGGCATGGAATAATAACTACGGCCTGATTGATAGTGTTGAGAGACATCTAACAGGGTATGTCAAGGTTGGGATTTCACTTGTTTTATTTGGCACTTTAATATCCATCCCTGCAATCTGGAAGAGGGATTGAAAGGCATGCTAACGTGAGTCCTAGTTTGTGCCAGTAAAAATGGCATTTTAAAAAACTTAATTTGTGTTGAAAATTCATGGGTATGGGAAGGAAAAACACAACTTCCAGATTCTTATTGTAAAACATGTGGGTACTAGGAGTATATTTGATGAACACCAAGCAATCTCATTTGGGGGAGAAAGGCACGTATCCAAAGGGTTTTAGTACATGGTAGAAGAGACCAGGGCCATGAGAGAAATACAGTGTGTGAGAATCCTGAGTCGTTTACTTTAAGGGAGCAGAAGCAGCTTCATAGCAGAGTTGATACTTGAACTGCATCTTTAAGTGTGGATATGATCTTTGCTGATAGCGCAAGCAGAAGGAACAAAATACCATTTCTGAGTTGGGATCAAACCCTCAGAGATTCCTCCCTCACTTTGTATTCCCATCAAAACCGTACACAGTTTGGCCTGTTTTGCAGAGGAATGAGAAGATCCCTACATGTGCGGTGTGTGATAACGTACCCATGAGGCAGTGAAGATCTGACCCTAGGGTGGTGAGACTGCAAAAAGGAATGAGCAGATGGATGAGAGATCCTGACTCAAAAATGTGACAGGAGCTAAAGAGAAGTGAAAGAATAACTCTGGGACCATCAAGCCTGGGGAGTTTGGAGACTGATATGGTTGAGAGAGGAGATGAGTTCTGTTTTAGACATACTGTGGGGTTAACATACCAACAGAAGTGTCTAAAGGTAGCTGGAAATAGGGGTTTGGGTTTAAATAGGAGAAAGAAATGGCAGCCGTTAATGTTTGTTAGCATGCTCAAATTGACTGATATCTGTCTGAAGTTTATTTCCTTACCTGAGAGGAAATCAAGAAGGTTGATTCATCCAGCAGTTCAGTAATGTCATCAAAGACCCATGTCATTTATCTCAGACTGTCTTGACATCCACATCCTGATCCTAAGGCTAGTTACTACCATGTTTGCAAGATGGCTGACAGGCTTCATGCTTACTTGTTCATAAACACTGGAAGGGAGACTGACTCCTCATTGCTCTTAAATGTATAGGGGAACTTTTCTAGAAGCCTTTAGCAAAACCCCTCTCTTCTAATTGGCCAGACTTGGGTTATTTGCCTATTTTTGAACCAAAGGTAATCCCATCCTTTTGGCAATTAGGACCCCTCAACTTCCAAATCATGCTATTGCTACTTAATGGGAGTATGATGGAGTAAATGTTGAGGAGTCAACCACAACATTTGCCATAGTTAGCTTTTATGAATTCACTTAAATTATTTGTTGAGTATTTGCATTGTGCAAGACCCTGTCTTGCTTTCCTAATTAAAACCTTGTAAGTCAGTGAGTTTCTTAAGAAACAACATAGAACAGGGGAAGGGACAAAAATATTTCCTTCGATCATACCCAAGAAGGATCGTGTGACAGAGTAGTTGATTGAAAATTTGACCTGTTCAAGCAAAGATCAGCTCATGGTGTTGATGAGGTGAAAAATCAGGAAGCTGGGTAATTTGTGAATACTTGGTGAATACAAAGTGTGAAAAATATTCATACCTTTTCAGGTTTCTTATATAAAAATTCATGAAATCATGGGTTAAATAGTCATCTTTTTATGATTAAATTTTAAATTTAAGATTATGGATTTTATGTATTGTAATCTTATGTTATTGTTTAACACATTTCGTTGACCCATTAACTCTCTCAATGATTCTGTTTGACAACTCTGTGTGCAGCTGTTCAATGCTTACACTAGAAAGATCCTCAAAGCTCTTCATGGATAGTAAGTATTTTTCAACACCAATTTTATAAAATAATCCTGTGGAAGATTATCAAAACTCCTTGCTGTTAAAATTAGATTGGAGAAAAAATAGGGTTTACTTAAAATTCTATAGGAGAGGCTTATTAGAATCAGGAGAATGATGCAGCAGTATTTTCCAGCTGACACTCAGGCTTTTAACTTACATATTTTTGCTTGCTACCCGCTGTTACTTTGTGTGTGTGTAGCTAATGTGCTTTATTAGATTTATAATGAATTCAGTGTCACAGACCTGCATGTGAGGCGTTGATCTGTTGCTATTTCAGGACAAATAGAGAGTTCCTCTTACATTTGTCAGAAGCTCATTTGCGCTTTCAACCTATTCTACAGTAGCAGGAAAACATCCATCAAAGATGGCCAAAAGAACTCCGGGTCAAGTTTGCAGGTCATGTGTGCTCTTAAATCTATTCCTCCCTCCACATCAGGCTAGCTCCCTAGGATCCCTTGGTCATAAAATGCCGAGTTTGTGTCAATTTCACGCTCAGATATGTAATGAGGTTTAGGATGTCTGTGATGCATTCATTTGAATATATTTAACTTGTAGTCTCAGGAACATAGCTCATAGCTGAAGTGGCAGCCAGATGAAAGTGGATAGGAGAGAGAGGACAGGAAAGAGCCTCTCTCACTACCTGAGTTCATCTTAACCAGTGTTTATTGTGTACTCATTGTGTGCCGGGTTTATTAGGGACACCATAGTGTTGACCTTAACCAGTCAGCCAGTTATATCTCTAGCAAAAATGAGTTTATTTGGGATCAGCAAAGAATTGTAACTTGGGGTCTGCAACCATGGCGAGCCATGTGCAAGTCCCCCAGCAGCAAGAGAGGAGAAAATCCTTCTTTTTTTTTTTTTCCAGCATGGGTCGATGAGTGGTTTATAGGTCCACGCCTGGATCTGAACCTGCAAACCCCAGGCCACCCAGTGGGGCACGTGAACTTAACCACTACACCACTAGGCCAGCCCCAAGGAGGAACTCTTTTGTAGAAGGGAAGAGGAAGTTGGGAGGCCTGTCGTAAACAAGGAGTCCATTGGAGGAATTGAGAATTTGATGTGTAGTGGCTTTTCGCTGGCTGAATTGTGACAGTCTCTCATTGGCTGAGCTTCCTGCTGATCAAGAAGTGGAAGTCTGGTGTCTTCCTTTTGGGCTCTGCTATCCATGTAGGGCATGAGAGCTCCGCTTTCGGCCTCTTGACTCCACTTTAGAGAGGTTTCTGTTTATTTCCACAATAGCAAGTGTGGTATTTTATAAAGTTCAGCTATGAAAATTAACATTTTTCTAACTGAAATTGCATACAATTTTATAATTGAAATTAATATCTACTTAGAACCTCATTCCTTCTGAAGGCAGAAAGCTCAAATCTAGTGTATTTCTTCTCTCCATATTTTTCAGATTTAAGTCCAGTCAAATCAGGATTTTCCCTATCCCCTCTTCTTTCCCATGGTTTGCAACTGACCTTTGGCTTTATTTCCAAAGTGACAGAGTCATGGCTCTCTGGAGGGTGGGTGTAAGCCCTTCGTTCTCACTGGTTTCTATGCCAGTGTTCACCGCAGCACCTATTGTCCTGTCTGATCTTTCTACTTGTTAGCCCTTCATGATGGCATCCAGTGGGGTGTCCACTTTCCCATCTGATCAGTGGCTGGAAGGTCTATGCAGCACAGCCTGTCCAGGATGTATTCAGCTTAAGCATCCATCCCTGCATCTCAAACATGCGACTCCTTTGGGTCAGTGGGTCTGCTCTGTCAGCAGAAGGTCATCTCCACCCCTAGACCGTTAATCATATCTGCAAAGTCCCTTTTTCCTATAAGGTTACGTGTTCACAGCTTCTACGGATTAGGATGGGCCTTTATTCAGCACACCACAGTCACTTTGCTATTTACCAACTAAAATCAGGAATTGATATCCTCCCCTCATGCCTCAATTTATTTAAAGGAAATATATTAGGATGATTCTGACTAAAAAATATTAAAGTATTTTTCTCAAATCATATTTATAAATGTGTGCAGATCACTAAAAGATGTAAAAATTGGATTTATAGTCTCAGTAGACTTAGTTTTCAGTGGGATAGTGGTGGTTCTAATGACCTCCACATTGCTTGTTTTGCCAGCACATAACTCATTTCTTATGGGAACGGTCTCCAAAATGAGGAGCAAGATGATCCATTGTGTTGCAGGAAGAACACATCGCAACATTTATTTATATCTTTGAAAAGACAAATTTTAAGCTTTTCCAATATTGCACAGAAGGGCTGGCACCCACATGCCTGTATTGCTGGCTATGTTAGTCACATGTGGCATAGAGAACAAGACGTATCCTGAGGGCTGAATGGGAATTCCGCACTGTGGAGGGGTTGACAACGGTGCCCTCATTTGGCACGTTGTGATGTATTACAGTTTACTTGTGGCATCACCTTGCAAGCAAGATTTTAAAAAACAGCAGGAAGAACCTCTACAATTCTTTCAGTGATGTTTAAAGTCAAGTAGGATTTAATCCGTCCTTTGCATACTACATATGATGATAAAGGTTTACAAGCATCTTTTGCAGATAGTACAAAGGCAAATACCCTTGCTCTTTCTACTGAGAAAGAAACAGCTTAAATAATATACTGAAAATAACACGGAAGCTAACATAAGTGTATTCCTTTGTCAGCAAATATTGCTGAAAAGGCATAGAAAACATCACTGAAGTCAAGAAGAAACAAGTATGAGAACAAATCATTCAGTGTGGGAGGTTTGCTGCATAGTACAGGTGTCTCCATCTTATCTCAGCTTATGGTATTTGCTAAATTCTGTTTCAGTGATGAAATACAAGAACCATCAAAAAAAAGAACATTCCAGAAGACGCTCAATAGTAAATTACTTCTTTATTAAAAACAATAATTTATGTTAAAACTGTGTATGTTTACCCACTGTTAGAAAAACTATTTTTGGAGTAAAAAGTTTCCAGAACATATTTATAGAGAGTCTCATGTATTATTATTATACTATTTTTACTGCAATACTTATTGCAAGTTTTAGCCTGAAGGAAATTGTAGCCAGAAATTCATAAATTAGTTAATTTTATAAAAATACCTTTTTCAGCTTTATTGAGGTATGATTGTCAAAATTATAAGATATTTAAATTGTACAACGTGATGATTTGATGCACATACACATTATGAAAGGATTCCCCCTTGTCAATTGCTATATCCATCACCTGACATATTTACCCCCTTTTTTGGTGAGAACATTTAAGTTTTACTCTCTTAGCAAATTTCAATCACACAATACAGTGTTATCAACTCCAGTCCCCATGTTATACATTAGATTCTCAGACCTTATTCTCCTTAGAGTTGAAAGTTTGTACCCTTTTACCAACCTCTCCCTATTTCCAACCTCCACCCCCTAGCCCCTGGCAAACACCGTTCTACTCTCTAAAAACAAGATTGTTACTAGAGTAGAATACCAGTTTGTAATGAGATAGGCAATGACCATGAAAATATTTTTTTGCTACACTTGATGGCAACAATGTTTGATGGCTTTGTTTTCATTACTTTGTTTCGAAGCAGTTGAACTTAAAAATGTTATGCATTTTCCTTTCCAAAAATGTCTTCCAAATTTGTTGACCTTTTCCCAGATAAGTGGTTGTCCATAGTTTTCCTAATAGATATTTCAAATACAAACACATAAACTTAATCATCTTCTTGTATAATAAAGATGACAATTTAAAAATGAATAAGAAAATTCCTTTTTGAAAGAAAAAATATTTTGAAAATTAGTATTTAAGAATTTCCATTGTTGTATGGTTTTGTTGCAAAAAATACGTCATGCACAGCAATTCTCATTGGAAACTAACATGTTTAAAAATATTTTCGAATGATATATTTTAGCAGAATTTGAACCAATTTGTTTAAATATACACAAAAGGAGTCAGTGAGTGATTATAGCGGGATGGAAATTTGTTGGCTCTTTTTAAACAAAACTTCTGCCTAAACGGTAGATAGCATTGAGCAATGAGTGCCATGACTTAGAATACCAGCCAAGGACACACTCCTTCCATCTGCTCGTTTGTGACAGCCATGCAAACCAAGGATGGCTATACACCAGTCCACAACTCAATCTTCCAATCTTTTTTTCACTAACCAAGGTATTTTGTAAAATTAGAGAATATTTAATCATATTTTTTTCACAAAAATATCTATAAAAATAAAATTTTTGAAGGAGGAAAGTTTATACCAGTAAATAGTAGAAAATGCTGCTTTTTGTATTTTTCTCTTTTTTTCCTTCTCTTTTGGCATACACAACATTATAGTGCTTGTAGATGATTTGTACATAAATATTAATACTGGGTGCTATGTGCCTTTTTTTTTTTTTCCTAGACTGAAGTCGTGCATTATTTAAAAGGTGAGATAAAAACGTTTACAGTCCTGGCAACTGAAACCCAAGCAAGTGAAGTGAATTGATGAGGGTGTCTCAGACCAGAACTGGAACTTAGGTTTTTTTCCTTTTTGGGATTTTCCCATCTTATATCCTTTTAACGTATTTTTTACTTTAGGTGAAGGGATTGCATTACAACACATTTACATTTGTTGGAGAATTGGAGCGTTAGCAGTGGGACTCATCTATTGTTTCTGTGGTTACAATACACCTGGGGTAGAAACTTGACCTTTCAGGGATGGAAATCTGCATGTGAAAAGCTATTGGTGATCAGATAAAACACTTGGTCTCACCTGGAATTTTGCATTTTCCATAAAGAGCTGTATTTATTTGTCCCCCAACTTCCTCACGGTTGGACCGAAGTTTTCTAACTATTTCATATGACTTTCATAGCAATTAGTGCTTAGAAAGAGGGGCAGGACAGTGTGATAGTTAAAACAACAGTGTTGAGAATTATACCATCTGTGGCTCGGCTGATTATGGGATGTGTGACTTTGACCAACTTGCTTTCCCTCTCTGTGCTTCACTTATGTGTAAAACAAAAGTAATACGAAGATTACTAATAGACTGTATCTCATTAGCTTCTTGTAACCAAGAAGAGAGTCAAGTCGTGCACATCTCTTAGAAAAGTGGCTGGCAAATAGATACAGACAATGCCTCTTAACTCTTAGCTGAATGGCGAATGCTGTTTTGGAAAAAAGAATAAATAATCTATCTTCTAAAAACTTTATTTCTGTTTTTGAGATGATACAAGATTGACACCACTTTAGAAAATCAACAATAAATAGCATAGAGTGTAACCGTGCTCCTAAGTCTGCATTTCGTTGTAAGATTTACTCACAGCGGTCCCTTTATGCATTTATAACACTAGGTGGCAGTGTTACCCCAAGGTGGGGAAAAAAAATCCAGAGCCCCCCTTCTTTCTCCTTACTGTTTTATAACTTTCTAGTCAGCTTTTGAATCACCAATCAGTCCAATATTAGCAGTCTGGGCACACCCCAGCGCTGAGACCTACAGGAGACTTGCTAAAGGATTAACAGGAAATTTAAATGATCATTGCCTCGTGCGGAGCGAATCCCAACTGTCGCGACGTGGAGAAGCTAGGGCCTCATTTGTCTATGGGGTGGTGACCCTGGGCTTTGGGGCTTTTTTCTGCCCAGGAGTAGATATAGGAACGTTTGAGCTCATTGGGCAGCGGCCTGGAGAGGCTGTGACTCTCCCGGCAGCCTGCGGCCAGCTTTGAGAGGCTGTCATGTTTCAGGAATCCCCCTTTTTCCTCAGCTCACGAGCCAATGACACTTTATGGTGGCGATTTTGCTGCAGCCATTTCTTGGTGACTCTCTTTGTGGGAGAGGCAAGAATTTGCTAAGACACCCGGGTCTTGATTTTTTAAAACTGCCAGCTTTTTAAATAAAGCTTTTATTCTTTTTAGATTTTTTTACGTGGGGCTCCTTTGAGAAAGATAAGAGTAGATTGGTGGAATTATCACCTGCTAAAATGAAAAATGCCGCTGACCCAAGGGGGCAAAGGCGTAAGGCCCACAGGAAGAGGAGGAATGCTCCTGCTCCTCCTTTGGACTGGATTTTCCCAGTGTTTATTGAGCCCAAAGAGTTGTTGTTATTGCTCTTTTTTTCCTCCAAATCTTAACTGCATTTATTAGAATGCTGCATTTATCATACAGAATTCTCACTTTGTGTCTGCTGTCGGACTTTCCAAATTGTTCCAGTGGTCTATCTTTTTTTAAAAAAATCATGGTAAAATTGGTATATAACATAAGTTTTAGGTGTACTACATTATAATTCGACATCTGTATACACTACACAGTGATCACCACCGAAAGTTTAGTTACCATCCATCACCATACACTTGACCCCCTGCACCCGTTTCACCCACCCCAATCTCCTTCCCCTCTGATAAGCACCAGTCTGTTCTCTGTATCTATGAGTTTTCGTTTGTTCATTTGTTTTGTTTTCTTTTTTAGATGCTACTCATGAGTGAGATCATATGGTATTTGTCTTTCTCCAACTCATATTTCATTTAGCATAATGCCCTCAAGGTCCATCCATGTCATCATAAATGGCAAGATTTCATCTTTCTTTTTTTTACAGCGGAGTAGTATTCCATTGTGTATTTATACCACATTTTCTTTATCCATGTTCCCATTGATGGACACTTAGGTTGTTTCTGTGTCATGGCTATTGTAAATAATGCTGCATTGAACATAGTGGTGCATATATCCTTTTGAATTAGTGTTTTTGTATTTTCCAAAGAATTCTCCTTAGACAGATCAACTCTTCAGTGGATTTGGGCATATATCTCTCTATCTTTCTATCTCTTTATACCCACACATGCACATTTTCATTCATCTAACAAATATTTTTTGTGTTTTCCCGCTGTGAGCCAGGCACTCATCTCAACAATGCAGATAAAGCAGTGAGCAAACAGATGACGTCGCCCCCTCTTCTGGAGCTTATATTATAGTGAGAGACATAGAAATATGGCAGGTGGTAAGTGCTGTGAAGTAAAGTGATGCAAAGGGATAGACAGTGATGGGAAATGAAAGGGATTCTACATGAGAGAGGGTGGCCAGGAAAGGATTCTTGAGGATGATGATGTCTGAGCAGACACTTGAATTGCTATAGACTGAATGTTTGTGTACCCTGCCCCCCGCATTCATATGTTAAATCCTAATGCTCATTGTGGTGGTATTTGGAGGTGGGGCTTTTGGGAGGTGATTAGATCATTAGAGTGGAGCCCTCATGAATGGGATTAATGCCCTTATAAAAGAGAACCCGCAGAGCTCCCTTGTCCCTTCCACCATATGAGGACACAGTGAAAAGATGACCATCTAAGAACCATGTAGGGGGCCCTCACTGGATGCTTAATCTACTAGCGTCTTGATGTTGGACTTCCCAGTCTCCAGAACTAAGAGCAATAAATTTCTGTGGTTTATAAGTCACCAGCCTATGGTATCCTGTTATAGCAGCCCCAGTGCACTGAAGCATGAATAAAGTGAGGAAGTGAAACTTGTAACTTTCTGGGTTAAGAATATTCCAGAGGGGAGAGCATACAAATGCTTGAGGAAATGAGGGGTGAGGCAAAGAGGCAGGCAGGGTAGATGCAGATTGATGGGGCCTGAAGCTTACGAAAATTAGTCACCCTCTTTAAGGGAGAGTGCAAAATTAGATACAAAGGTGAATATTTACAATAAGAAAATCCCAAGAAATTACAAAATTGAAAAAGCTAACAAATCGTGCTGGCATCAAAGTTCAGTAAGGGCATTTTTATTCATGAGCTACCTGACACATCTGTAGAATAGTTTTTCCTCACAGTTTTGGCTGTGCAGTCTTTGATTGCTTCTTCATATGGCTCTGATGCTGTAATACCTTTTTATGGAGATAATAGAAAGATAATTTAGTCTTCCCTTTAGCATGGTTGAACAAAATATTATTGACAGTTTATAAAATTATTTCAGCTTCACACTTCTTTTTGGTTCTGCCACGTAAATCTCCAATATTCTCAAAACTGGAAAATCTCAAAAATTTCTCTCAAATATGAGCTGTAAGATTTGGAAGAATTTTCCACAGAGTTGCTTGTGGTTTTGTTCATTTCAACCCTTGGTTTTTTCCTACTACTGAATAATTGTAAAGCTGGGTGCGTGGGACCACATCATATCTCATTTAACTTTTGCCCTCATATCTCCACATCACGATATTGTTGGGTGGGTCCGTGCAGAGGTGGACAGGCATTTCCTGGAAGCCCTTCCTGTGCCAAGATAGCTAACAACACACAGAAGGACTGCAAGCCACATGGATATATCTCACTTACACGAATAACATGTCCTTGAATCAACTTTCCCTTAGCCAGATCCCCAAAATGCCCAGGACCGCTCCCCTGCCCTCTGACAAGAGGGGAGATGTAACAGAGGGAAAATAGGAATGGAAAGGACACGTCTTAACTGATTGTGGTTAAAATATTCCTCTTTTGCAAAGTTTACAAAATCTTATGACCATGTCAACACATGACTGTACAAGTAAGGGGCCTGAAACTTAAGCGTCATAAACTCCATCATGGTAAATCCACCTCTTCCAAAATAGGAAGGTACTCCTGCCCTACTGTTAGATCATTAAAGGAAAAGGAGATCCAAGAATGTGGGATTTGTTTGGGAGAATAGTTTAATATATCCGAGTTCCAAAACACTCAAGAGGCCATGGCAGACAGATTTCTCATCTTGTACAGTTGTGCCTCACCAATAGGGGTGACCTGAGAGGATGGGATAAACATGGTAGCTTGTGGGATGGTGATTTTAATGGATGTGTGATGTGATGGGTAAGGGGAAGTGGTCTTAGCTAATTTCACAGATAAGTTACTAGTAATTTTAATCTTGAAATATTTTTAAAATATGTAAATCCCATTTATAAAGTATGCTTATCACATACGAGTTTTTAGGCTAAACCAAGCTTCCAGAAGAATTTCTCCCTTGCAGTGAGCTGCTTCAGGCACCTCACCATAGCCTTTTGGTAGTCAGGGCTTCCTCAGTAGGAAATTTAGAGAGGTGTATTTAGACTAAAGGTTCCATCCTCTAATAGCTTATGATCCCTTGTCCACCAGGGTGACACTCCTGGCAACACTGGAGCCAATCATTTCTCTTTACAGCTGTGGTTATTCTCATGATCTATTTGTACGGATAAGCAATATAGCACAGAGGCTAAGAGCACAGGTTTTGGCAACAGACCATGGCTTGTACCTGGACTCCACCACTCTCTTCCTGGGTGTGGGTTAATCATTCTGTGTCTGTTTCCTTCTCTATAAAGTGAGGATCATGAACGTATATAAATCATGCTGCAGTTATGAGCATTAACTGAATTTTCTTTCTTTTTTTAATTGAGGTAACGTTGGTTTATAACATTATATAAATTTCAGGTGTACATCATTATGTTTTGATTTCTGTGTAGAGTATATCATGTTCACTGCCCAAAGACTAATTACCATCTATCACCATACACATGTGCCCTGTCACTCCTGTCTCCTTCCTTCTTCCCCCATTCCCCTCTGGTAACCCCCAATCTAATCTCTGTATCTCTGTGTTTGTTGTTGGTGGTGGTTGGTTTTATTTTCTACTTATGAGTGGGATCATATGGTATTTGACTTTCTCCATCTGACTTATTTTGCTTAGTCTAATACCCTCAAAGTCCATCCATGTTTTCACAAATGGCACGATTTCATCTTTTTTATGGCTGAGTAGTATTCTGTTGTGTATGTGCACCACATTTTCTTTATCCATTTATCCATCGATGGGAACTTAGGTTGTTTCCAAGTCTTGGCTTTGTGAATAATGCTGCAATGAACATAGGGATGTAAATATCTTTTCTCATTCGTGTTTTCATCTTCTTTGCATAATTACCCAGAAGTGGAATAGCTGAATCACATGGTAGATCTATTCTTAATTTTTTGAGGAATCTCTATAGTGTTTTCCACCATGGCTGCACCAGTTTGCACTCCCACCACCAGCAGTGTACGGGGGTTCCCTTTTCTCCAGTCCTCTCCAACACTTGTTTCTTGTGTTGTTAATTATAGACATTCTGATGGGGATGAGTGATATCTCATTGTAGTTTTGATTTGCATTTCCCTAATAATTACTGATGTTGAACATCTTTTTATATGCCTGAATTAATTTTTGGTGAAAGTCAGTGTTTGGCACAAAGTATGTGGCACACATCAGCTACTTGAGTGATCTCTCCAGGTGGCTCCTGCTCAGCCTCTTCCCTTTGCCATCATGCAGCCCTCACTGATGGGACCAGTCGTTGGCATTCATAGTTCCAAGGCCTGACTCTCAGGATCAGACTTGCCAACAGTCTTCATGAGGGCCCTGGTCTAGCCAGGTCGTATTTTTAAAACAAATATGACCAAATAAAATAATCTAAAATGCAGCTGCTCAGATTGGAGCAGAGCAGCCCACCTATTTGTCGCCCTCCTAGATTACTATTCCTCTCTTCCAGGGTCCTGGGAACCCTCCAAAATCTTATTTTTTCATAGAACACAGTTTGGAAACCCTAAAAATCAGTCAAATTCTCTTCCTTAAATTTTAAAAGAAAAGGCAGATATTCTTCTACATAGAGCCATGTCACCCTGTGATGTTAATGGGGCCAGGGTTACCGAGGGCTGTTTATCCATCTATAAATCCACAGAGGCAGATCTCGTGTGCCAACTACACATCTAGCCAAATTGTCAATGGACTGACCTGAGTTTCTTCTCGGGTTCCTGCCTGTGCATTTTTTGGTTTTAGGGTGGACAATCACAGGAAGAAAATTGAGGGCTGGCTGCTTTCATTTTAGATTCAACTAACATTTATTGAACATCTAGACATCATGCCATGAACTCTCATTACTAACCCATACAGTGAGTGTTTATATTTTCAGATGGATACAGGGAGGTTCAGAGAGGTTAAGAGCCTTGCTCATCATAGAACCATAATGACTTAGGTACTTTTTTTTTTTTAAGTCATAGATTTTATACCCATCTTCTAGTGCAATGTGAAAATGTAACAGCTCGCATATATATAAAGCTCTATAATGTACAAAATACTTTTAATTATGACAATTTTGGCACTTGGTACTTAAATATAGAGCCCCCCCACCCCAATTCTTGGTTCTCAGACTAGGTTTAGATTAGTTTAAGACCACAGAGCAAGTAGGAGACTTAACCAGGATTCCAACCAGTTCATCTGGCTGCAAGTCCAGCATGTCATCCCCAGCCCTCTATCACCCAGGTGAGAGGGCTTTTATCCCTTTTATCCTACCCTGGCCAGTTCACTGGTAGAAAATGTTCTTGGAGACTCCTAAATCAGGATTTTCTTTTTCTTTTTTGCTGAAGAAGATTTGCCCTGAGCTAACATCTGTTGCCAATCTTCCTCTTTTTGTACTTGGGCCGCTGCCATAGCATAGCCACTGACAGATGAGTGGTGTAGGTCCCCACCAGGAAACTGGGCCTGGGTCGCCGAAGTGGAGTGTGCTGAACTGAATCACTAGGCCAGTGGGGCTGGACCAGGATTTTCTTAGCATGCGTTGACTTGGCTCCTTCTGCTGGTGGGAGACTAACCCTGTCTGAAGCATGTCAGGCTTCCTTTTGTTTTTCAACAACCATTTGTACCTACCTCCATGGAAGGCTAGCTGGGTGGCAGGAGGGTCGGGCAGTTTAAACCCTTCATTACCAGAGGAAAATAGCCTTATTGCTTAAGACAGGCGAAGTAAAGGGAGATCAGTAGTTTGTATCCATTAAATGTTCAGCTAACTTCCCTCGGCTCTCTCCAGCCCTGTGGTGGTTAGAAAAAAACAAGAAAAGGAGTGATGCGCCCTGGATTCCAATTTTGCCTGTTAAAACATTGTGACCTTGGGCGAGTCACTTTACCTCTCCAGCCTCTGGTTTCTAATCCGTAAAATGAGGTATTTTGCTCATGCCCGAAGTGGGCTTGTCTTACCACTAGGGGGCAGGCAAATGTAAACGCTGAGTTGCCTACTTATCTTTCACACATAGGAGTAAACAAAAGGTTTACTACAAATATGTTTTTCAAAGTTTTAAGAATAAAATAAAATAATATACGGGGTTTCTGATAGGGTCTTTGAGCACTCTCAACTCTAGGTTACATCTTTCATGTTGTTTGGGTTCAGTTGCCTGTGTTGTATGTCACAGTAATATAACATATTGTATGTTACATTTACCGAGTGCTTACTGTGTGCAAGGCACTGTGCTGTACATGTTGCCTGTAATTTGCACAATGAATTTTGCAAGGTGGGCATCATTCTCGCTTTACCCAGAAGGAGCCTGAAACTCAGTGGAGTTAGGTAGCTTGCCCAAGGTCACCCACCTGGCAAGTGGCAAGGCTAGGATTCAAATGTAGGTCTCTTTGCCCCTAAGCCAGACCCTGCTTTTATTCCCACAGTTCCCCCCTCCCGCAGCCTCATGAATGCATGCACATGGCCCGCTCCAACTCTGCCATCACCCAGAGGCTTGACGATGTCATGGAAATACTTCTCTCTTTGTGTGAGTGAGTGTGATTTCATATAACCATAGAAATCACTAATATATAAAAGATTAAGTCGTGACATTATTGCTGGAACGTTATTGGATTCATGCGGTGTGTTTCCACTCATCCCACATAGCTCTGAGGCCCACATTCCACATTCCCACACAGCCCACCACCTCCTGGAGGCCTTCCTTCTCCAGCTCCTCTCCTTTTCCCTCTCCACATGGTGCCCAGAGGGAGGCAACAGCTTCTCTGCTCAGTTCTCTCTCTGTTGCAAATGCCTACAGGATTCATTACAAACTCTCCCATCTGCCTTCCCTGTTCTCCATCCACCCCTCCCCATCTCACCTTAGCTGGGGTTTTGCACGGACCTGCTACTTTCAACTACACAAATCAATGTATGTTTCCTAACAATATCCACCATTTGAAATATTTTTCTCTTTTTCTTGCCACTTATTTGTTTTTTTTCTTTTTTTTTTTGGTGAGAAAGATTGGCTCTGTGCTAACATCTGTTGCCAATCTTCCTCTTTCTTTTTTGCTTGAGGAAGATTGTCACTGAGCTAACATCTGTGCCAATCTTCCTCTATTTTTTGTTTGTGGGATGCCACCACAGCATGGCTTGATGAGCAGTGTGTACATGTGCACTGGGGATCCGAACCCACAAATCCTGAGCTACCGAAGCAGTTTGTAAACTTCACCACTATGCCATCAGGCTGGCCCTTTGTTTTCATTTTTAACCTGAAGTTCAAAATGTTTCCTCCAAATACTTTCCTTGAATATCACTACTCCACTCTGAACATACCTTTGCTTAGCTTTTTTTTCAATTTTACTAATTTTGTCACCTTGTATATTGCTCCACAGATCTTCTCTTTCATGGGTTTGTAGTATATTCCTAACAGAACTGTAAGTTTCTTGAAATCACTAGTGTTTGATTTGTCCCTGTATTTAATGAGTATTAATAACAATCAATGCTCAGTGAGCTGGATTCCATTTCTGATCTTCATTTGTGAGGCAAGGATCAGATCAGGTGCATCATTTCAGGAGCACAGAGTATCATCAATCGGCCCTCTGGTATTTACAAGCATCTATACTGTTTCCAGTTCTGTGTTTTGTGCTGCAGTGCATGGTCTGGTATCATTTTCTCAAATACCCAGTGAGGTAGATACCATTATTATTCCTGGTTCACAAGTGACATATCTGATGGCCAGTAGACTTGTAGACATGGACAGAGGCAGAGCGCTGACCATGGTGGGTTTGAATCCAGGCAGACTGACTCCAGAGCTCGGGCCTTTAACACTACTCCATCTGCCTTCTGTCCAGACTTTGGTACCACTTGGTCTTGAGGTTTCAGAGCTGGGGTGTGGGAAATAGAGGAGGAGTAACGATGGTAAGAATGATGAACGTGGGACGGGGTAGCTGGTAGAAGTCTTCTTATTCCACACTGTGACTCTCCCTGTAACCCTAAACATCTCAAATAAATTCTATTAACATTCAAGAAATGTTTGAGAACAGAGTTCTTACAGAAACTCTGGAAAGAGGCAAAATAGCTTGAGAAGAAGCAAAAATCATGGTGAGAATGCTGATGTCATCTAGATCTCTAAAAGGAGTGGTACCTCAGCTAACGTCTGAACAAAAGTTACTATTTTGGTCACTAGGCTCTAAAACAAAAACAAAAACAACAAAAAGTATATGTAACTTTGATCTAAAATGACTCAGTTAGAGGACATGTCTCTCTCAAGTAAAAGTAAGTTCCCAGCTCAGGATCTCCAGCCTTTCATGATCTTTCTAAGTCCTCTCTTGTCCTGTCACTGCTGGATGGTCACTCTGGGGACAGCCTTGGGAGTGCAGTCAAGAGGGGAACAAAGGTTCCCTTGGCCTCTCATTTGTCTCTTTGCATCTGTTGTAATTGTTGCAGAATAGCAAGCCTACCACTCAAAATGGCCCCAAGTCTCTTACTCATTGATTAGTACCATCATTAATATTGAACAACTGGACTGGCCCAGGCAGTGACCATCAGAACAGAGGATAATTATAAACGACTCATGTAGACAGCAAGTGTCTATTAAATATTGGATGTGGTTAGTCCAAGCATGGGCTTTACTGTTTCTCTGCTAGCAAACAAGGAAGAGGTGGTAAAGCTAGCTCTTGGCTGGACTTCAGGTAGCAGAGAAGACTAGGATTGACCGTCACCATCAGCAACTCTGATGAGAGTTTAGGAAAATACTAGAGGGTGATGAATTTCTATGGGGCATCCCAAGAAGCTCAAGTAAGTGGTACTCAAACCCGGCTGATTACTGGAGTTACCTAGTGGGCTAAAAAATTACAGATCCTAGGCTTTGCCTAAGGCCGATTGAACTTTTAGCCATGGAGGATGAGAAGCTGCATTCAAAAAATAAAAATTTCCCAGGTGATTTTGTTAATTAGTTTGAGAAATAACTTATTTGAGGGAACATTCCATTCTTGTTCTTTGCTTTTTTTGAGACTTCTTCCTCATTTCCTGATTGAGATCCAGGACTGTTTCTCTGGTTACAAAGGTCAATTATCTGAGCAAAGGGAGAAGTAGATAGGGCATTTAGAAGGATTTAGGTCTTTCTTGTGTGTGTGTGTGTGTACAATGCATTTGAAATATAGACTTTAAGTCTATAAATAAGCCCAATGAAAATGTGCTATTTTAAGCCTTGGTTTCATTATGTGTAAAATGATAGCAATCCTAATAAAAATGATGATACACCCTCTCAACAGTGTCCCTTGTGCATCACTGCCAAATCCATGGTGATTGTTTGTAGACTTTTGCCTAATCCCACCATCAGCCTCATTTATGTTTTTTCTTCTAGGTTAAGAGAGTTATGGTTTATTCTCTTCGAATCTTTTAGTCTCTCATAGGCTTCCCAACAAGAGAAAAAGACCAATACAATTCCCTTAATGACAATTGCTCTTTTTCCAGGTTTTCTACTGCAGCAGGTTTTGAGTCAATAGATTGGCCAGTGGGAAGTCTACACTGAAATCAGCATTGTGCCTGTAAGCTCGCTTGGGAATTACGTCAATAAACTCGGGGAAGTAAAACTCTCTCTGCAGAAGAATCAATCATACTTATCTGGCGTGGAGCCAGTTCCAAAACAAAGGACTATGTCACTGGTTAGAGTCCTATTTCTAAACTAAGTGATACAGAATGTTCTTAATTGTCAGAAAGTGATAAAAATAAATGTGGTGAATAGATACCCATTGTGTTTATCAGAGACACCAAAGCAGAGAAACCAGTGTTGGAGATTCCGTGATCACTACAAAAATAAACTCAAAATAAATCAGAAAAGTTTCAAAGCTGCAATTCCCAATCAGGTGTCTCTAAGCTAAATAATGAATGGGGAAAAGAGACTTTTAACTTAAAAAATTAAAAATCCTACTAAAAAGCATATGTCTGCTATCGAAAGACCAAATAAGATATTATTTAATAGATGTTTCTTGGGAAACAAAACTTTTAAAGAATGGGCACGTGAAGATATGAATGAAAATAATAAAATGTAGAAAGATTAAAAATGGCAAAAAGTTTACTTCAAGGTATTCATTACTAAAAAAGAAACAAGGTTCCTTATATCCCATTGTGTTTTATAATATAGACTTGAGCATATCCTTTAGGATAGTGGACCCCAACTTTTTAAATGCCCCAAACTTCCTTTTTTCCCAATACGCTCCACATAACAGTATTTGTACTTTTGTCATATAATAGTGGTGGCAATGTGTAATTACAAGATCACAATGAATTTAATACCACTTCAAATAATTGGTATTTCATAAATCAGAGCAGCATGTATAAGCCATATAAGATTAAAAATAGTGGCAGCTAGGCGCTGGCCCTGTGGCCGAGTGGTTAAGTTCGCGTGCTCCGCTGCAGGCTGCTCAGTATTTCGTTGGTTCGAATCCTGGGCGCGGACATGGCACTGCTCGTCAAACCACGCTGAGGCAGCGTCCCACATGCCACAACTAGAAGGACCCACAACGAAGAATATACAACTACGTACCGGGGGGCTTTGGGGAGAAAAAGGAAAAAAATAAAATCTTTAAAAAAAATAGTAGCAGCTATATGTGCAAGAAATTTGTTCAATCTGCAATGTTTGAGGATATATACTTTGAAAATATTGATTCTTCCACCCCTCTTTGTTTTAACACTCCAAATCTCCCGGTGATCCATGGCCCACATATTTGAGATTACCACTTAATAGAGTGAAAACAAGAATGGTGGATGGTTTATTAACTTCTCCCTGAGATGTACTGTCAAGAGTCTCTGGGCTGAAATTTATTCTCCTGCTTATATCTGTGTTGGCCACCATTGACACGAGGCGGAGACTACCTTACTCTCTACAATCTTTGGCAATTCTAGTGTGTGTCTCAACAATATCATGCGGGACTAGAAAAAGAAAATCAGGGAAGATCGCCCAGTTTCTAGTGCTGAATTGGGACTTGGAGCTAATCATTTTTTCTCCCTTTTTATGTGCAACATAAAGACTCCAATGCTCCTGTTATTAACCCAGCTTATCGGGGACTGAGGGGAATAAAGTTAATAAGAAGTAAAAATCTGAAAGCTTTGGCTGAAAGGTATTATTTAAGCCACTGGAGAAAACTGTCCAATTATGGATAAGAAAGTAGAACTGATGTAAACTTGTGTGTAATGGTAAGAAATCTAGAACGTACAATTTTCTTACATATATTTTATTCTTTCACTAGTAGATAGAAATAAAGGCGCCCAGCCTGCAAGAGAAAGTCGGGAGTAGTGGGACTGAAACTGCTATTCTTGTTGTTTTTCCTTTCCTGAATGTGGCCTCACCTGTAATTCATGCTTCAGTTTCTGGCTGAGGCTCCCCGCCACACTCCCGCAGTGCCATGCAATAGCCGATACTCAGTGGAGTGTAAAGATTCTTTGGAAATTGTTTAGATGAATACATAATAACTTTTGCTACATTCAAAATACTGTTTATTCCTTGAACTCACAAGGGAGAAACTCTAATCATGGCGATATTAAGTACTGTAATGAACCACAGGGTAGCAGATGGGCCCTGGGGTAAACCATTTCTGTACTATTGATTTACTTATTTGATTTCCTTGTAAAACGTCCATGACCTGAGCCATTGCTGCAGAATACAAATGCAAGTTTTCAATCCAAGCCAAACATTAAGAGAAAGAATCTGAGTGTTCTCAGGAAAGTGAAAGGAAGGTTGATTAGTGTCTTGGGCCTTGGAAATCAATGTTTTGCAGTTTGATCAGGTGTGTGAGGATGAATTCTCTATAGAGAGTGCCACGACCTCTATCAAGACACCCCAATATGATTTTATTTCTAGAAACTTCTATTTAGAGCTCAATATCTGTGAGGCATTCTGTTGTATGCTCTCATGACATGAGGATATTGGGATATGATTCCTGTCCTCAAAGAAATACATGATATTTATGATAGTCATATAATTCCTTACAGTTTACAAACAACATATAAACATATAAGATGCAAACTTAAATGCCTCAGGGACCAGGCAGAGAGTGTCAATTTATAGGGCTGCCTGTTGCAAGGTGTGGTAGGGACTGTCACCAACTGGGATATGCATTACCCTCTTAAGTTCAAATTCACATTTAAAAAAATCTGCTTTGTGGGGCCATCCCGGTGGTGTGGTGGTTAAGTTCACGTGCTCTGCTCCAGCGGCCTGCAGTTCATGAGTTTGGATCCCAGGTGCGGACCTACTCCACTCATTAGCCATGCTGTGGAGGCATCTCACATACAAAATAGAGGAAGATTAGCACGGATGTCAGTTCAGGGCTGATCTTCCTCAAGCAACAAAAAAGGAGGATTGGCAACAGATGTTAGCTCAGGGTGAATCTTTCTCATGAAAAACAAACAAACAAACAAACAAAACCCCCAAAACCCCTGCTTTGTTGTTAAAATGAAATGTATATGTGGGCTACATTTACCATGTTGACCTCTTTTCAGATATACACACTCTTGTTTGAGCTTCTAGCAACTATTTGAATTTAACTTTATTGCCACCATTTTGCAAATGAGGAGACAGTGGCTTTGCGAGGTAAAAGTCTTGGTTAAGGTAACTTAGCTAGTTAATGGGGAGGGCAAGGATAAGAAACTGAAGTTCTATGGGCCAAAGTGCAGTTATTTTTATAAAAAACTAGTGGAGGGGCTGGTCCCACGGCACAGCGGTTAAGTTCGCACGTTCTACTTCGGCGGCCCGGGGTCCTTGGGTTCACATCCTGGGTGTGTTATGGCACCACTCATCAAGCCATGCTGTGGCAGGCGTCCCACATATAAAATAAAGGAAGATGGGCATGCATGTTAGCTCAGGGCCAGTCTTCCCCAGCAAAAAGAGGAGGATTGGCAGCGGATGTCAGCCCAGGGCTGATCTTCCTAAAAACAAACAAACAAAAAAGCCCACTAGTGGAGCAGGGAGAGGCAGCAATTTCTCTTTATTCTGGTATTTACTCACTCTTCTAATATCTAGCTTATCATCCAAGGCTCCTCCATTGATTTTGATTGACACCTTCCCCATATTTTCATACTACATTAGAGAACACAGTGTAGGTGTGTAATACCCTATGTCAACATGCTTCTGATATGTCAGAGTCTCTGGGTTGCTTTCAATACATTGATTTGCTCTTGAAGGACAAGAAGTTGCTGAGGAAATAGCTTGATAGAAAAGGGAGCTGCTGCGTTTTGAGCAAGCTGGTCTATCCAGAGTGGACCCAACACAGAGCTGCAGACCTCACTAGGGCTGTGCGTGTAGGATGCTTCAGATGATGAGTACAAGTCAGGGACTTGAGCGCCTATCTTCAGGCTAAATTCAAGGGGCAAAATATGGTCTTCGGAGTCAGAGAGAGCTGGGTACCAAACATCTTGTCCTGGGTGACCTTGAGCATCTAATTAAACTATCAATATAAATTTTGTTGTTTGAAAATAGAGAAAAAATTATTGTTAAATAAGAGAATGCATTTAAACCAGGTGTTGAGGGCAGCTGTTACTCAATAGTAGGTACTCAGTAAATGCTGCTTCTCCTCTCTCCCTCTCTTTCCTCTGCCTTCATGCCCAGAGCAGGAGGCTTGTGGCCATGCTGGTAAAATGAGAAGTTGGGAGAGGATGCGCTCTGAGAGCTGGGGGGCCACAGTCCTCAGTGTCACAACCTATATAGTATTGACAGGGACAATATCTGCCTTGGGATGCTCCAAATACTTTGTCACTCTTAAGCAACAGTGAACAGGAAATAAGTTGTGGAAAACAAAGTGGAATTTCTGGAAACTGCTATCGTAAAAGCTCTGAAGGGGTCACATGCAGATTAGCATAATTTTTATTGCAGGTTCTATTTTTGTCCTATAAGACACTTATTTGGATTTCATTGTGCCCATTGTGCGGCTTTTGTTCTCAGGCTGTGAGTTTAATTATTTAGTTATTTATGAGTCCATCTGGGCACAGTTTTATTTCAGTGACAAATTTATGGTCAGTGAATTTTAGTAATTAATGAATAAATTATTTCTCCTCCATAAATGCCTCTGCAATTGTCATTTCCATAACAATTCATAATACTTTAAAGGTTTTTTATTAGTTGAAAAAGCCAGTGCTAATGGAATCAGGAAAAGGAGATTTTAAATTGCTTTAATTAACTATGTTAATTAATATCCGACATGTGTAAGATATTGAGTCGGCTTTGGTTGGCTCGATTAGAATTTACTTGCCTAGAATCTGTCTAATACATGAATATACTTTGTTGAAAGAAATTGTAATTCTTTTGTGAAGTAAATGGCAGGAATAAAAGGATTTCCTCTGTTGTAATCTTTGATTCCTGGTATATCCTCGAATCCCTGAAATTTGCCAAAAAACCCCACAAACAAACGCAAACAAATCCACATATTGGATTTCCAAAAGAGAAAACCTTAAAGCCATTTCATAATGTGATTTGAAGGAATTAGGGAAGCTTATGACCATTTGTATCTTTCAAATCTTTTTCAAGCAAAGTCAACACAAAAAAATTTAAATAAACTCTGTTCTCCACAAATCACTGCACTAAGTGGACTGGGGCAAAAAAAGATGACTAGGAATAAACCCTGCTCCTGTAGAACTCATGATTTATAAAGATGGAAGACGCACAACTATTCCAATGAGGAGTTTGGAAGAGAGCTTGGAGAACACTGTGTACAGCAGAAATGCAGACCCATAGATTGTTGCCTTGAAGATAGTGAATGTCTTATTTTGAGATCCTCATAGGCTTAGCTTATGGTTTCTCAACAGAAAACACCAAGAATCATTCTTGATTTCTCTTTTTCCTCACACCCTATCCATTCCATCGACTATTCCCGCCAGCTTTTCTTTCAAAATAGTTTTGAATCTGTACACTTCTTAACACTTTTACCAATACCACATGGCCCAAGACCCAGGCCAGACTCCCTGTTTCCATCTTGACTCTCCAGTCAATTCTCCACGCCATAGCTAGAGCATTTCCTGCTCTGACCATTTATCAGCCTACTTATTTTTCCAACATGCTGACTCTTATTCCTGAATTGGGTCCTTTTTGCACTTGCTCTTCCCTCTGCTAGAATAATTTCCCTCCAGATAGTCTCAGGCCTCGTGTACTACCTCATTCATGTTTCTGCTCAAATATTACCTCCTCAGAGAGACTTACCTGACTATCTTATCTAAAATAACCTCCCATGCCCTACCAACCTGACTTTTTAATTTTCATCATACTACCTGTATCAATCCGAGTTCAAGCAGAGAAATTATATATATATATATGTAATATCTGCATCTGTTGCTGAAGCCTAATGTCCACAGGGCTGTGGGAGGGGCAGATGGATGTCGAGTGGACAGCTCAAAGACTGGCTGGAACCCATGGCACGAGCTGAAACCCCATGAAGACAGACTGAAACCTGTGTCCATTTTTTTTTTGCCTCTGGCCATGCTGGTGAGGGTATCCCGCAGAAGCCAAGTAGCCCATGACAGACTCTCTCCTTCTTTTATTTTTCTTACTCAAATATCCACCTTCTTCGGGCCTTCTTTAACAATCCCATTTGATTAACAAACTACTCATTAACTCTGAGTCCATCAAGGAGTTAAACACGCACACCTGGCCCACGAGTCGACCTGGTCCAAGTGTGGAAGAAGCAGAAGGAGGATCAGGAAAGGTAGTCCCAGCTACTGCTTCACACCCATGGGGTAACTCCGCACGCAGATCAGCACCTACTTTACTGGTCCTGAGACCTCTGTAAAAATTCAGAGCCAGAAGAGTCTCATTTTAACAACCTGTTATAAAAAGGAAGGATATTAGCTTTGGTTTCAGGTAATATGATTTATAGCAGAGTCTTCCTTGGTCATTACCTAATTTCCAACCATCTCCCCCATCAGCCTATTGCTGTTGCCTAAAATAATATTACTGATTCTTTCCTTGGTGTTATAAAGAATTTGTCACAATTTGACAATGCCAAAATGACCTCCTCATTCAACTGACTAATGTTACAACTTCTGTAAGTGCTTAACAAATATTTGGTTCAGTCCTCAGAAGAACTCTGAAAGTAGATGTTATTATCTCCATTTTACAGATAAGGAAACTGAAGCTTAGAGACGCTAATACCCCAGTGAGGTCGTAGCAGCAGAGCCCTACAGGATTTGAACCCAGTCTCCCTGATTGCAAAGCCTAGTCTGTTAACTCCATATGTGCATAATTACAGCATAAACATTGGACTATTTGAGATATTTGCTATCCTTTTGAGATGTAGGCATCAGCCACTAGTGTCTGGTGCACTCTTCTACGGTGTGAGGCAGGATGAGAATAGAGTAGAACATGCTAGTCATGTATTGAGCTAAAGCTAAAGCAGTTAAAACCAAATGAAGTGGCTAAATCGAGAAGACAGATTAATGCAACACATTTGATCAAGTAAATGAATAAAAATGGTTCAAGGGATTGGTTGCCTGGCAGGAATTAGTGATTTAAACTGGGAACAAGTAAATGTGGATTTGATGGAAATCTAAGAATAGTTTCAAGGCAGCCAGAAAAGAGTGGAGACTTGGAGGAGGGGTAAAAAGCACTCGTCTTCAATAATATCTATGCTTTTCCTCTCCTCCCCAGGCATGTAGCTGAATTACATTTCCCAAATCCTTTGCAGTTAGTTTTGGGCCAGTTGACTAAGATCTGCCTGATAGGATATGGGTGGAAGTGATGCCTGCCACTTCCAGGCCTGGCCCATAAAAAGCTCTTAGGCATGACCCTCCTCTCTTCTCTCTTCCTACATTGCAGCAGCCTTGAAAGTCACATTGAAAGCAGTGGCGCTTTAAGACTAAAGGAGTCTGAGTGCCTGGGTCCCCCTATTATCCATTGCTCCTCACTCCCCACTCTTTACTCTGCCCCCACAGACTCATACTGGGCTGTGGCATGAGAGAAGAATAAACCTTTGTTGTATTGTGTGGGCTTCTGGTTATATAAGCCAATGTTACTTATTCTGTAAGAAAAGCATGCACAATGGCTCAAGCTAAATTCTGCTCAAAGTGTCAGTGCTGCTGCTGTTTTTACCCCTTTCTCTCCTTTTCTTTTTGATACCAGAACTCAGAGGTGTTCAAGTGGCTAATGATAATCAAAACTTATCGAACCAAGAGGGAAGCACAAGCTCCCTGAGTCTAGGTCAAAGCCCAGCTCATATTCTGTGTTTGTGTCTGTTTGAGTCCTTGAAAAAATAGTACACCTTTGATGGAGGAGAGAGGATTGTAAATTCCGAGAGGTTTGGTATTGACTAGAGAAAAGATGAGAGAACTGAGGTGGCAAATCACATCACATAAGATTTTATCTCTTGTGTAGACTCTGATGGTGGGTGAAGAGTCGACTAGACAGAAGACAGGGAACCTTTGTGGTTTTGGAAAAGAACTGGCACAAGAAATGTGGTTTATAAAATGAGTGGGTCTTGAGAGGCAAGCCCAGATGATGTAAGAGTTCAATTGTCAGATGAAAGATTGAAAGGAAGCAGTGGATGCAGAGAAAGGAATAGATCAAGAGATACTTTGAAGGAAATAGAACAGCTAGATTGGGTGACAATAAACATGAATGATGGGAGAGAAAGGAATCAAAGATAACTCAAAAGTCTCATTGGGAGAGGGATAATTTTTTGATGGAAATGTGAAGGATTTTGTTTTGGATATGTTGAGTTGCAGTGACTCTGAGACATCCAGAAATGTCCACTAAGCAGATGGTAAAGTACTTCCTAATCAGGTTGACTTTCCTTTTTCTTTCAAGTACAGTAAGAATGAGGCTTTTCATTATTGGAGTCTTTCTTTTTTTTTTTTTGGCAAAATTGAAGTCAAACTAATACTTTCCAAGCACTTGATATATGTATCTTATGATGGTGGAGATGTTTAGTACCTCCACCATTTTGCTGTTGCCTCTTGTTCTGTTTCCCATCCCACCACAATAATTATGGACTCTACACTTTGCTCACACTGCTAATGCATTTATAAAGCATGGCCCTGCTGCTCTTTCATGCCCTCGCTAGTTTCAATTTATTTTCTGACTTGGCCTTTCTGACTTGGCCTCTGCATGTGTCAAATTGTCTTATACATGTCCTTGATCTTTTGCCCTGCTAACATTTTGCATATGATTACATTTCAGAGTTTGGAATCTTCAGTCATGCAGTAAACAGTGATGCTGCATTAATTTTAAATTCGAGAGATTGAAAAAAAGGTCAGCTTGGAGCTAGAGATTGAATTTCTGTAGGAGGCAGAGTGCCTTAAAAGCTTGCATTTCAGTGAGATGATTTGTAAGTGACCCTTGTGGCTGATATTCAGGGAGAGAAATTTAATGATTTGGAGGTGACAGCCAAGTTAGTGCATGACTACTGGTCAGTTTCCCGTCTTCTTTGGAGACAAAAAGCTTGAGAATATCAAGGACTGTTTGGACCAGAAAAACATGGGGGTTTATGTGCTACTGGATCTTTAGGTTGTGCCAGGAGAACGGCTGCCCTAAGGAATCAGTTAGTACTTTTCCATTTCCCTACACACAGCAGAACTATTTGGAAGCAGCTCCCTCCTCTCTCTGAACCTGTCACAACCAACCTCACTGGCCTTAGTGCTCAATGCTTTCTTTTCTTAAATGCCTTTCACATACACAGATTCAGTGTACCATCTGTCACTAAGTGTGATGATTGTCAGGGAGGTCGGAGAAATGTCTCTTGATGGGTGTATCTGATGTGCTCATTCAAATATGCCCTCTGTGCACCGATGCTTGTGGAATGACCTCTCGCTGCCTCAAAGGCTGGCCTCTCTCCTTCTGCATGGGGCACAGAAGTGTGTTCTTCCTCCCACCAAGTCCCCCTTTAGTACTAAACGAATTAGTACTAAACTAGTACTAAACTAATTATCTAAACTAATTATTATTAGTACTAAACTAATCATCAGGCAAAATGATACTAAGTACACTAAGCATCAGGCAAAATGGTATATGTCTGCAATATGAGTTGAGCTGTGCACAAACAGATGTGCAACAAGGTTGTTCAGATTCTCCATGGACAGGGGGAATATCAGAATAAGTAGAGGGACTCTTCAAATATACCCACCTAGGGTACATTTCCTCTGCATCCCTGATAAACAATAACAGATGATACAGCTAGAAATTCACCATGTATATGACCAGAGTAGAGGAGAAAAAAAAGTTGATCCCTTAGTTCTGCATGATTCAGAATAAGATAAGAAAATCGTTGTTCATGTTGAAGTCTTTAGTGATAGGAGATCAGAAGATGGATATGAAAACCAGATCAAATATACTCCTAGAATTCAATATTTCCAAGTTATATGGACTTAGAATTAGATTAGGCTTCTTTATGCCTGAGGCTTAATAAGATTAGAAAATCGTGTTGCAGTTGTGCATGTTTAGATGAGAAAGAGTAGTAATACTCACCACATGGCTCAAAATCCTCCTTTCATGGAGGAGAGTTCTGAGGCCTAGAGAAATGAGGATTGTCTATGGTCAACGTGGTATAATGGGAAAATCCTAGGCTTTATAGTAACAAGAATCTGTATTTCTTTCTTTTTTTTTTTTTTTTTTTTGAGGGAGATTAGCCCTGAGCTATCTACTCCAATCCTCCTCTTTTTGCTGAGGAAGCCTGGCTCTGAGCTAACATCCGTGCCCATCTTCCTTTACTTTATACGTGGGATGCCTACCACAGCATGGCTTGCCAAGCAGTGTCATGTTGGCACCCAGGATCTGAACCAGTGAACCCTGGGCCACTGAGAAGCAGAAGGTGCGAACTTAACCGCTGCACCACTAGGCCAGCCCGAATCTGTATTTCTTGATTTGCCATTTGACCTTGAGCAAGTTTCTCAACTTTTCTTAGTCTTGGTCCCCTGATTTGCAAAATCAGGATGTTATTACCTGTCATTCAAGCTTATTGTAGACAGTAAATAGGCTAAAATCTCTGAAACAGTGCCAGACATGTAGTAAGCACTACATAAACAGGAGCTGCTAGTGTTATAAGTGCTTAGAGAAGAAAGAGTTGGGAGTAGAAACTATATTCACATTCTAGGATATAGCTTTTGTTGTTTTCTTGACCTCATATAGCTCTTAAATCAAGTTACTGTTAACAAAGACTAGCATTTATAGAGAGTTTACAAGCACTTTATATGTGTAACTCATGACAAAAAGGAGGGGCCAGTAAAATAACCCAGATGTATTGGTAGGGGACATTGACTTTGAGAAATTCAATGACTTGCTCAGTAATGCTAAAAAGGAATAGAGTTGGAACTGAATCCAAACTCAGGGCACCCTCTACCTCAATCTACTCCAGCGTCATTCCTTT
Organism: Equus caballus; assembly: GCF_041296265.1. NCBI lineage: Eukaryota > Metazoa > Chordata > Mammalia > Perissodactyla > Equidae > Equus > Equus caballus. Next base: position 69,392,826 of record NC_091700.1, read on the forward strand.
ACAACCAAGGGTTTATGCGTCACTGTTTTCTCCATTCTTTAATTAAAGAGTGATATTAGTGCTCCCCAAACATACTCTCTTTCTTGTATCACACACACACACACACACACGTATATATACACATTAATTTCTGAAATGGTAATATAACTGTTATATTGAATGAATTGAACTCTACAGGGTGCAAATAGAAAACACATTTAATATTTCTCATTATTGTTCTTTCAAACACTGTGGATATTTCATTCCTGTAACTGGGATGAAATCTCAGCCACCTTCTGAAATGTCCCCAGGCACTCTTAGATAATAAAATGTCAACTGGTCTTCTAGCCATGATGGTAACTTGTTCCTGACTAGCTCTTCCAATGTAAACAACTATAAAGCTAAACAAATATATAGAAACCAACTATTTTCAGATAGTGGACAATAGGCAGCAACAGACTGTAATCCCTGAGAGAAAGAAAACACATGAGCCCTAATATTAGCCCAGATTTCTAACTGGAGGCACTTTCAGACCATAGCAAAGGAATCTGAAACCCAAGCAAAGCACAACAGTCTCACTGAGCCGAGGAGGCAGAGTTTGGGGCTGCTGAGAACTTGCAGGGGTGGATACCTAAAAGGATGTGGCTGGCAGAAAATAAGCTTCAGAAATCCGCATAGAAGTCCCCTTGACTCTTTGGCCAAATGCTAAGCTGCATGTATAGGGAGAAATGTCTCAAGGCCTGAGCAAATAGCTACTTGGAGGAAGTATGGGCTGACCTGAGATTTTGGAGATCCTGGAGTTCAGGGTAGTGTTAGGATTCTGATCAACCAAAGTAGAGAGACTTGCTGAAACTTCAGGCATTCAGCTGAAACTCCAGAAAGGCCACAAATTAGACATAGGGCTGCTCTGGCCTTAGAGAAAGAAGCAGAAAAATGTGCTCTATAATCAGTAGAAAAAAATAATCAATGGAAACAGACCCAGAGATGACAGAGATGTTAGAATTAGCAGAGAAGAACTTAAACAGCTATTATAAATATGTTCGATGATTTAAAGGAAAAACTTCTCATACTTAGTAAACAGATGGGTAATCTCAGTAGAGAAACTGGAATTCTAAAACAAGAAAGAAAGGGAAACACTTGAACTAAAATAATAAAATATATGAAATGGAAAAATTCACTGGATGAGCTTAGCAGAAGATTGAACATCGTAGAAGAAAAGATCAGTGAAATATCCAAAGTGAATCAGAGAAAAAGAGCCTGAAAAAAGGAAAAGCCTCAGAGACCTGTGGGGTGACATTAATCAGCATAACTTACATGTAACTGGAGTCCCTGAAAGAAAGAAGGGACTGAAGTAGAAAACCAAAGAAGAAATAATTACTAAAATATTTCAAATTTGATCAATAAATTTGGGAACCAGGTAAGGATATTCACCGTCAAAACTTCTTTTCAACAGTGTATTGGAGGTATAAGAACTAATATGTGAATTTAACAAGATTGAAGGATTCAAGATCAACATATAAAAATAATTGCATTTCTATATACAAACAAGAAACAACTGGAAAATGAAATTAAAAGTCAATGTAATTGTCAATAGCATCCAAAAATATAAAATATAAAGAAATAAGTTTGGTGAAAGATGTGTAAGATCTCTACATGAACCACCACAAAACATTACTTAAAGGAATAAAATAAGACATAAATACATGGATAAATACACCCTTTATGGATTGCAAGATTTAATATTATTAAGAAATCAACTTTTCCCAAATTGTTCTATAGATTCAATAGAATGCCAATTGAAATCCAAGTGTTTTTTTTTCTTTAATAGAAACTGACAGGCTGATTTATAGGGAAATGTAAAGGACTTAGAACAGTCAGAACAACTTTAAAAATGAAGAACTTACACTACTTGATTTCAAGACTTACTTTACATTATCTTAATCAAACTCTTGCTATTGATGTAAGGGTAGACAAATAGAGTAATAAAACAAAAAAGAGTCCATAAGTAGACCCACGTATATATGGTGTTTAGGTTTAAAAGATGACTACAGATTCTTAGATACCCCTCCCATCAGGATGTGCAATTCTCTCGAATCCAGATGGGACTGCGACTGCTTTGACCAAAAGAATATGATGAAAGTGACACTATATAATTTCTGGGAGTAGGTCATAGAAAGCTATGCACCTTCTGCCAGGTTCTCTTGGGACACTTCTGGGGGAAGCCCGTCATTAGGTAAGTTTGGCTACTCTATAATTGCCAGGCTGGAGAGGTCATGTGTGGATATTTTAGTTGACACTCTCAACTGAGCTCCCCGCAGACAGCCAGCATGCCAGTCATGTGAGTGAGCCACATTTGACACCCAGCCTAACTAAACCTTCAGATTACTGCATTCCCATGCGATGTCTGAGTGTATCCACATGAGAAACTTCAAGTAAGAATGCCCAGCAAAGCCGTTTTTAAATTCCCAACCCACAAAATAATGAGCAAAATAGAAGAGTTGCTCTAAGCCACTAATTTCTGTAGTAGTTTATTATGCAACAAAAGTACTTGGATAATTTAATGGGAAAATGAGAGTTTTTTCAAGAAATGGTGCAGGAACAAATGGATATCTATATGGAAAAAAAGATGAACTTCAATCTATACTTGGTACCATACATAAAACTAGTTCAAATTGGAAGACGAACTTAACTGTAAAAACAAAATATGTAGAGCTTCTAGATAAATACATTGAACTATACTTACACCATGGAATATACTTAGCAATAAGAAGGAAAAATAACCTACTGATACATGCAACATCATGAATGTATCTCAAAAACACGATTCTGATCGAAGTAAACAAGACGCAAAAGAGTACATATTGCATGAATCCATTTATATAAAGTTCTTAAACCGATAAAAGTAATCTATGTGATACGGAACAGCAGTTACCTCTGCACAGGGCGTGAAATCTAGCACTGGTGCCCTCAGTCTACGGTAGGTACCCAATGCCGATGATTTTTCTTTCAGGTGCTGCAAAGGCTTCCACATAAATACTCCTGCTGGAGCTCCCTACTTGTAATTCTCATGATTTGAGTCTCAGCCTCTGTATATCCAGCAGCCCGTCCCATGCTAATTCTTCCTTTCAAGCTTCCATCCTCCACTCAGGAGAATCACCTGAGCAAAGCTCACTTTAAGGCGGCTCCACGTCAGGTTTCCCACCATCTGGCCCACATCTCACCACGAAGACACTCATGAATCCTTGTTCCACTAAGAATTGCAGTTTGTTTCCAGTGTAGGGTTTTACATTGTGGCCATGGGCTTCAACTTCTCACCTCAGGCTTTTTCAGGCGTAGTTCTGACATCAGTCTTGGACTCCACATATGCTAGGGAATGAAGGTCAAACTCCCTTAGCCTTTCACTAGAAGCTTCTTTTACTTGCCTTCTTCCCCTCGTCTATAATGAGGAGAGAAAATATTCCAGCTCTCCATAACCTGCTGCAGTAATTTTGCTCTGCAATCCCTTTAACTTTAATCCTTTTATACCCTCAAGAGATTTGATGAGCAACTCATGGCAACACTGATTTCTTGTCATTCGCTTCGAAAGTTCTGCAGAGGTTGTCTTGCCCCACATTTTGTAATCCAGGGCTACTTACTACCTATTGTTTGCTTTCTCCAGTTTTAGACTGAGGCAGGAATAGTCCAATTTAACATCTTGTTACAGAAAGGGGGCATTTCAATGCCTCGGGAGCTGACCTTTAGCTGACATTCTTGGCTTTCCAAAGCCGAGCACTTTTACTAAATTATTGGCTGCAGAAAATCTGTCAGAAGATTCAGTTTGTCCACAATTAACATTTATGTCAAGTGTGACAGCTAATTTTGTCATGCTTTCAGCAATGAAAATTCTCTTGTCTCACCAGTCTTTCTGCTACCTGCAAATAAAAACCTGACTGTCAACGGATGTAAGCCAGTCCTTTCCCTCTGTTGAATAATTCTGAGTTCTCACTTTATAATTTTATTTTTAAATACACATTATATGATGGGATAAGCCATAGTCTCATTACTATTAAAAGAAAGCTTTATTTTTTGTGTTTTTTAGCCTTATTGAGGCATAACTGATATAGAAAAATATCCACAAATTTAATGTATACATCTTGATGAATTTGGACAAATGAAAACACCTGTAATACCATTACCACAACCAAAGTACTAAACACATCCTTCACCTCCAAAAATGACTCTGTGTGGGTGTGTGTGTATTTTGTGGTAAGAACACTTAACATGAAATATATCCTCATATTTTACTGTGCACTGTATTGTTGACTATAGGTACTATGCTATACAGCAGATCTCTAGAACTTACTCATTTTGCATGACTAAAACTTTATACCCATTGATCAATAATTTCCCATTTCCCCCTGTCCCCAGCCTCTGGCAACCACCATTCTATTCTCTGCGTCTATGAGTTAAAACTCATGGCAATTATTGGATCTGTAGAATCTGTTGCAATGACAAATATCTGAGACGGAAGTAAAATGACCTCCTTGTTAACAAGTTAATGCCAAACAAGATGATTTAGTCATGGATTTCCTGATAGAAATACTAACCAGTGTGAAAAGCAAATCAGAATCCAAGAGTGTGTAGTGACTACTACGGTTTTCTTTATGAAGAATAGATTTTTTAGTAGAAAGTTGAATTACCTTCTTCTCTCTTTCTTTTTATTGCTCTCTAAATGCCGTTTTGAGTTACAACATTGGTTCTCTTATGGGAAGAGACCCAGTGATCTTTCATTTTGAAAATAGTGATGTAAAGTTGGCGTTTCCCACTTCCCCTTTTGGCTTAACCAAAAGTAACAACAAAACAGAAGGAGAAATGGAAACATAAGATGCATCTTCAGTAGAAGAGGGAGATAGCATAAAGTTTGAACAACAAAGCAGGTGAAGTAACATAATGAGGGTGGTGAGCAAACAGACGGATGGGAAGAATTAGAGAGAAGATGTCCATGTGGGTAGCTCCCAGAACTCAGTGTGCTTTTCTAAGGGAGGGGCCTCACCTAGAGGTGCGAAACTAAAGCTCTTTTTGGGAAATTTGGAACAGGTGTCACTGGCTGGCTTGGAAGGTTTCCCTCTGCTTGGTTTTGTTCTGAGAAATGAGAAAAGGGGCCAAACGAGGAACTACATAGGTCATACAATTTGCAAGAAGCAGCCTCCCTGTACTGGTGGGTGGAACTGCAGGAGTCTTTACATTATAAATAGGCTTACAACCGACAAACCCCACAGCTGGAGAAAAGTAAAGTCTCAAAGAGCTCGCGGACACTACTACGAGCCACGAGGAAATTTCCTGCCATTTGGGAATCATGTCCTGGCTCCTCCTCCATATGACCTTCATACATATAATTAGTTCATGAAAAATTTGCCTCATTCAAAGATGAAAAATTAAGAAAAAAGAAATCAGCACAGATGTATACTAAGTTATTACTAGATAAAAGAAGAAAAGGAAAAGAAAAACAAGTTGCAAATAAAGAATACTCACTAGAAATACATTGCCGATGAAAGTTTAAGGCAGATATTTCACCATTCATTAAAAAATTAATGGGGGCTGGCCCAGTGGCACAGCGGTTAAGTGTGCACGTTCCACATAGGTGGCCTGGGGTTTGCCGGTTCGGATCCCGGGTGTGGACGTGGCACTCTTTGGCAAGCCAAGCTGTGGTAGACATCCCAGATATAAAGTAGAGGAGGATGGGCATGGATGGTAGCTCAGGGCCAGTCTTCCTCAGCAAAAAGAGGAGAATTGGCAGCAGATGTTAGGTCAGGGCTAATCTTCCTCCCAAAAAAAAAAAAAAAAATTAATGAAAGAATTGTTCTAATACAGAAAAGAGATAAAATAGAAATATACTAAGTCAGGGAGAGGTGATTAGAGAGAAGTAAGAGACGAACTGTGAGCTGGCAGAGTTCAGGAAAAAGTCAAAGCAAAAATTAAATAAACTACGAATAAAACTACTGTAGAACTAAAGGCAAAACTTTTAGCAGCAAGACTGAAACTAGACATTGATGAAAACACAGTAAGGGGCATGATAAAAATGAACACAGGGGCCGCCCGGTGGCACAGCGGTTAAGTACATACGTTCTGGTTCGGTGGCCCGGGGTTCACTGGTTTGGATCTCGGGTGCGGACATGGTACCACTTGGCAAGCCATGCTGTGGTCGGTGTCCCACATATAAAGTAGAGGAAGAAGGGCATGGATGTTAGCTCAGGGCCCGTCTTCCTCAGCAAAAAGAGGAGGATTGGCTGCAGATGTTAGCTCAGGGCTAATCTTCCTCAAAAACAAACAAACAAAAACGAACACACTGAAATAGAAGCAAAGAGTTAAAAAGATTAGAGGAAAAATAATGGATGGGATGCTGATATGCATAGTTGTTGTCCTAAAAGAGGAAAAATGGAGTTAATTATTCAGAAAAATATATAGAATATTTTATGGATAAAAGAAGAATCTACAGTTTGGAAGGCCATGCTATTTCCCAGGAAAACTTGACCCAGAATGATACATGCAAACTTCAAGAAAAGGAAAAATTCCAGTAAAAAAGAACAGTCTAGATTCGGACTTGTTTACAGAAAACAGCAGGCAGCACTTGAGAATTTCAGACCCACACAAAATATTATTCCTGTACTGACAACAGACATTTTTGAATATGTTAGAATGCAGAGAATTTTGATCTCATGCATCCTTCTTAAAAAAACTACTAAAGGATAAATGTTAGCCAATCAGTAGATAAATGGTAACATACAGAAAAAGTGATTGGTGGTCTGTCCTGAATCTATGTAATTGCACAAAAAACAAGTATGAAGAATATGGCTGTAGAACTCAACACAAATGTTATAAACCCTGACAAATATTGAAAGGGAGTAAAGAAAGGGAAGAAGGTTTATCATTATTTTGCTGGTTTTCTCATCTTTTACAGTGAAATGTTAAAAGATACTATGTAAAGCTGATGAAACAACTGATAGAGGCATTACAAGGCAGGTAGATGGCAGTGGGAGTAGTCTGTTGTTATAAGGGAGAATATTCCATCACTGGTACTGTATTACTGGGACATGGTGGTAATAATGACCAGATGGACTTGTAGTTTGTTTCATTATTGTTTAAACATTTTCTAAAAAACGATGAACATCCTTATTGGTAGCACCTGACACGGACTGTTCCACAGCCTCGCCCTTGGTAATCCACTGGATAAAAGTACAATTATAGCCACATTACAAAGGCAGACACTAAAAAGATAATATCACCAGCTAAATGAGGCAGCAGAGTAGAGGAAGGTGAAGAGAAAGGAAAACTATATGCGCTAATTTCATCATTGGTCAAAGTATGGAGTAAATTGGTACTGCAAAAAATATGCCACTGTGCCTTTGAGTAGGCAAGGATTTATTAAATAAAGATTCCTGCAGCATATATTATAAAGGGACGATTTGTAACCAGGATAATTCTATAAGACCTTCTATTCTTTAAAAGAAACAGAGGATCAAATGTATTATGTAACGTCATAGATATAAACGTAACCATTAGGAAAAAGTTCTTCCCAAGTTTCAGGAAAAAATCAGATACAAAACAAAATGGGGCAAAGAAAGACCACATAGGGAAAGATTAAAAAAAACGAAGAAGAAAAAGAAAGCATAAGACACTTTTCCTCTTAAGAAAATAAGTTTCCTACTCCACAAGGTGTCCTGGTTTCTTTACTTCCTGACTCACTGTTCTTATTTTGTTCTTTTTTCCCTGCATGTCTTGCATGCAGAAGCCAAGAAAGAATGTGCATTTCTGTTTTGGAAAGGCTGTGGTAGGAGGTGTGCTGGCACTGGAGCGGAGGAACACAGGATTTTATAACCATAACTGTTATCATCAATTGTTGCTATCACTTTGCCTACCTTTAATTACTCCCGGGAATTGATCAAGGCTTAGAACAAATGCCTCGCTGTGAGTGTCACTGCACTGAGAGGCAGTGTGTGGTGGGGCAAGACCATAGGCTCTGAGGAAGGAAATTTCTGAATTAAAAATGCAGCTTTTACTGTCTCTACTCGGTAAATATACTCTGTGAGGCCCATTCTCCAGGCTCAGCTTCCTCCTTTGGAATATTGCATAACACACACCTTGCAAAGTTGTCATGTGGATCATGAAAGGTAACATTTTCTTGAGCACTTACTAAGTGCCCTGCTCTTTCTAAGCATCTTACATTGTGTTAACTCATTGAATTTTCACAAAAACTTGAGGTAGGTTCTGTTATTATTCCCATTTTACAGACAAAGAAACAGAGGCAGAGAAAAATGGTTATTAATTCAAATCCACCCAAACAGCTAAATGAGAAACTGGGATTATAAACCCAAGCGAAATCATTCTAAGGCCTGTGTTCTTAACCTCTTTGCTTTATCGTCTGTCTAACTCAGAGGATTAAAAATGAAACATGTCATGTGTCTCACAGCGACTAGCGGGTGTCAAAGGACAAAACTTTTCCTAAGAAGAACGGGCTTCATTGGCATTTCAAGTCAAGGCATGGAAAGGTCAGGTAAATTGTTGATTTTCAAACCACTACAAGAAGGAGGTGAGATTTCTGGAAGAATGAAGAGACAAGCGGTTACTGGACATTCCAGATGACCAGTAGTTCACCTTTGCAAACAGGAACAATGAGTGGAGGGTTTGGAGCAGATGCCCCTGGAACAGCAGTGTCATTCCCAAAGCAGAGAAGTAGGCAGTCTTGAAAAAAAGGCTTCCTGGGGGGAGCCTGGAATATCCTGGGGAATGTCTTTGAAGCCGTTTTGTGGGGGACTAGACAGACTGAAGGGCTTCTGTAACTTTCGATCCTGAAACGCAAGGATGCACAGTTAGTTTCATTTGTAGTGAATGGAGTCAACAGTCATCGTTCTCAGCAAGAAAGTTTCATACTTCATCAGTGATCTGAGTAGATGTGTCTCTTTTGCTTCAATAAAGAGAGTGGGGGTACACACACAAACTCACACTTACGCATAGGCACTCACATATACGTTCACATACGTACGCACATTCTCACATACCTATACACACACACACAAACACACACAAGTCCCACGTGTGTTTTCACGTTGTGGGTCCCAGACCCCACCAATCTATTTAATTGGCTTCTGTCTGAGGCGAAAACTCGATTGCTCTGCCTATGTTGGAGCTTCCCTCTCTCATGTGTGAATCCTGCCTCTCAAAGAGAGATTGCAAAGTTCTGCAGAGATCACGGGAGATGACTTGAAATGCAAAGCAATGTGCAGAAGAAACGAAGTTGCTAAATGCGTTGCATTTTGTATGCAAGGGGCTGTTTCTGGATTTGGAGATGGAAGACTTTAATCCCCTCCCTCTGCCTCAGCTCAGAGCCCAGGTCCCTGCTGACGGCATATCCTATCTGGCTGTGGGCAGAGAGCAAAGACTGTGCCTTCCTGTGGCTCCACTTCTTCAGAACTTCCCAGCAGGAAACGAGCCTTGTTCAGTACTGCAGAAGGTGAGCTGTTCAGTCCGCCTCATTCACTGCCGCCATTCATTGTCACACGACCAGGCTCTTTGCAGTTATGACTCTCGATTTTTGAAGTCCAAGTAATTTATTTGTGTTGCTCAAGCACAACTGGTAACAGCAGTTCTCATACCATTTGCCAAATGTATTTATCTCCAGTCAGGCTGCCATGCTGAGCTGGTGAGACAGATGCATTCGTAATGCCTGCTTTATGCTGAGTGGACTCTCGGCTCTTTGGCTCCTGCAGACACTAACCTGGCGATGGGCAAGGCCAGAGCAGCTAAAGGGAAGGCCTCAGGGTTCTTTCCCCAGCTGGCTTCCCAAATGGTGCAGGCAAATGGTGTGCAGAGTCGCTCCTGAGCTCTAAAGGGGCTCAGGCTCAGGACCACCCTCGCTGGCCCCTGCTCCTCTGTCCTTCCCAAGCCAGTGGGTGTGAGGCTAGTTGTTAAAAACTGTTCTGCCCTTCCAGGGCCCATGGGGAGCTGCTGCCTTTCACTGTAATTACCCTTCACACCATTGCTCTGTTTAGCAGGGCGACTGGCTATTTGGATAAAATTAGATTCTGAATTTAAAGCCACATGGGCATGAAATTATGTTCTAACTGGGCCATGGAATTGCTGATAGTCCCTGCCACCTCTGTACCTCAGGCCCCCGAGGAAGAGGCTGTTGAGCTACCAATGTTCTTTCTGGAGTTAGAACAGGCTCTAAGGGATAATGACACATGGATGAAACTGAAAACCTCGATAAGATGGGGCCAGTGGGGACCTGCAGGGCTTGGATGCTTCCAAATATTTCTCTGAAGTTGGCAGTATTTCTTTTTCAAATAACACGGAGTGCATTGTAAGCTTGGGTGAGGTAGATGTGTCTTGCTTTTTAATAGTTGTATTTAAAAGAAAAACCAGAAATGAATTAAATTGGTGGTTGCCAGAGGCCAAGGGGAGAGAGAAATGAGGAGCTGCTAACCAATGGGCATAAAGTTTTGGTCAAGCAAGACGAGTAAGCTCTAGAGATCTGTTGTACAACATTAGGCCTGTAGTCAACAATGCTGTATTGTATACTTAAAAATTTGTTAAGAGGGCACATTTCATGTGTTCTTACCAAAGTAAGATAAAATAAAATAAAACAAAATAAAATAAAAATCAATCTAGTAAAAGTGCCAGAGGAACATTAGGAGAGAGGACATGAAATCAAAGATGACTTTTTCCTAGAAATGTTGGCCCTGCTGCTTTTTGGTGACTGAAGCCGAGATGTCAAGGCTCCATGGGCGTGCTCTGCTTGTCATCAGAGTGTTAGTGCCAGGAAGGTAGGGATGATGCTGTCCTTTTCCTTCACCATTGTAGCCCCCTTTCCTGTAGGGACTCAATGAATATTTGTTGAGAGAACATGTCAGTGGAAGTGCCCTCTGCTGAAGATATATAACAGTTGACCATCAACTCTCAAAGATCCACATGGCCTTCGTGGATTTCTGAGTCAGCAGGGGACTAGTACTCTCTTTGTATCATGGAGAAGCAATGGCAGTAGCCCATTGGTTTTTTGGCTCTCCACATTTGAGTGCAGAAGTTGGACTGACCTCTTACCTCTAGACAGCCCAGGGTTCTTGTCTACTTAAGAGGAGGGAAGAACTACAAGAAGATACCAGCTTCCCTGATAAGAAGAGGACTGAGTCAGCTTTGGTAGGAGCTATTATATAGCAGAGATGTGCCCATATTTATACCCAAGTCTCTGTAGCGGTTCACTCTATTCACATGTAGAAATCAATTCATAAACTCAGTACTTTGAGTCAAGGCTTATACAAAGATGCTGACTTAGTAATAAGGGCCTGAAATTAACAAACAGAGTTCCCAATATGGATAGCATGGGACAAAAACCATATGAGACCTACATGAGAATTCAGCCTAAAGCAGTTTAAAAGAAAAAGTTTTTGAGAATTATCTTTAATTTCATAGTAAAGAGAAATTATTAACTAATATCAACATCCACTCCATGCCTTGTGAAATTCATGTTAGGAACATATCAAAGATGTGAACTTAGTTGTTCTCCAGCCAACTTTTAGAACACCTGAGTCAAAGAAACCTATCTAGGTTTTCTTATAAATACAGACACCTCTGTATTTATAAATACAGACACCACTGTAGTTTCATGGGAGCCTACAAGGTTCTGAGTGGGCTAAACTGGGTAAGATGGTCTCCATACAGAATTTTATCTTCAAACAGCTTATTTCTGGTTTGGTGTGGTACCCAGTAGTTTAGTGGGGGAAGTAAAGGCAGGGCTATAATGCTCATATGTTATTTATCTGCAATTCTTTAAGACTGATAGCAGGGGTAGCAGTTTTTCAGAGGGGTTGTGCTCACACCTTAATTATCATTTCTGGGAGGAGGTGGAGGGGGTTAGGTTGTGGTAGGGGAGCCATTGCTCTCTCTCAGGGGGTGTGGTTTTGGAGGAGAGTTGGCAGAACAATTCTCTCGTGGACTCTTTTACTCTGTAATTTGGTCTGGGAGGAGTCAATCGATATCATCAACAAAAGTAACAACACTTGGTATTTACTGAGTATCTATTATGTTTTGGGGGACTGTGTTAAGTATTTTACATATATCGTCACATTTTAAATCTTTCGTATAACCCTTTGAATTTAACAGTACAATGTCTAGGTGGTTGGGAAAATTGAGGAGTAGAGAAATTAAGAAACTTGCCCACAGCTAGTCAGAAGAGGCCCTCCTGTGGAGGTATGGCTGGGAGGGGTGCAGGGACCCCAGCAGAGGAGGTGGCAGAAGCCCAAGACGAATTCTGTAGACCTGACTGACTCCAAGCCTGTCATGACTGCACTGCAGGCTGTTCTGTCCAGGCACTCTGTGTGTGTGTGTGTGTGTCTGTGTGTGTGTGTGTGTCTGTAATAGCTGGGTGTAGTTTTAACCAGATTTAAGCCACTTGAGGACTCATTTTGGAGCCCAAGTAGAGTGATGCACAGGTGGAAATAAAGGACTTGTGGGTAATTTTCCATCTAGTTTAATAATTATCAAATAAAAGTGATTCATGCTGCCCACTGGAATGCTGGAATAACAGTTTGATAACTATATTTGGCACTTGCTTTACAGAGAGGCACTCTTTCAGAGCGAGTCCCTGAAACCAACATTATAGCAATCTTGTTTTAAGTCCACATGGGGAAATCACGTCTTAAAATAAGATGCTTTGAAGTCAAGGACCAGCGATTGAAGTGGCTACCTGCTTCACTTGCTCTTTAGTCCAGCTGCCGAAGTTTTATTCCATAGTGGTTATTGTTACACACTTTCCGAAATTTCACTGATTGGGAAGTGAAAGAAGGGAGAATAGTAAGGGATTTGAAAAGGAGAAATAAACCCTGTTTTAGAAATAACATTATAGTGGTTCAATTTCTCTTCAGCCTCACTGAAACAAATCAACATATACCCAAGACAGTCTAATTAAAAAAAAAACTGTAACAAGATGAAAAAATATTTATTTGCCAGAATTTCTCTTGGGGAGAGCACTTTGTTGTGAGAGAGAAGGAACTTCAATAAGGGGCTTGGGATGGAGAGTGAGACCCAAATGGCATGCCCAGTAAGGAAAAGATAGTCCCTTAACCACAAGATATAAGATGAGAAAGGAAGTTTGTGGGCAAAACAGGGGTGGGGGTGGGGGTAAGATCCAGAGCTGGAAGCTCCAGGGGCAGCAAACTTGTAGCAGGTTTGGGAGGAAGAAAAATTTGCTCCATGCATTAAGTTGGTTTCACCTATGCTCTGTCAATTCCCTCTTTTCAGCTTCTGCTCTTGGACTCCCAGGGATAATCTTCAGTGAGATGGACATTTCTCGCTCCTCTTCTTAGGGGAGTAGAAGTGGGCTCTTTTGAGGAAATGTGAAGAGATACCTTTCTGTGTTTGGGTCGAGTTTAGGCAAAACAGCAGGAGCAGGTGGGGGTACAAGGGAGCAGCTAACATCTGCGTTATAGAGTGACGAGAGTGGCAACAGCTTACACTAAATAGCAACCTTCATATTTTCGTAATTTAGAATGTTGCATTTTATATTCAGAATATTTAATTTAATTTTGCCTTGCTTATGATTCTATCTTTTCCTTTCTGTGTGGAATCTCATATTGATCCCTCCAGGAAAGCTAAGGTGGTTGATTACCTGTCGGGAGACTACCTATTGGCCATTTGTGGGTAATCTTTTGCTTTTTCTAATGATTTATATGTTTTGTGAATTTTTCAAAGCACAATCCATGGCTTGGCAAGGTGTCAAAACCATCCCCTATAGTGCAAAGACACATACTCTCCCCTGGAGAATTGGTTCTGGATGGAATCAGTTTTGACTCGGAAAAATAAGAAAATATGATTACAAGAGAGAACGAATTGTTCATGGTGAGCGAAAATAAACGCAAAGGCAGGTGGGAATGAAGAGCTGTTTGTTTTCCTGTGAGAAAGCACTAGAGAGACTTTTGAAGATAATAGCCTTAACATTTATACAGCTCTTCATATTTTTAAAGTGCTTCCTGGTAATTAAGAGTCATTAATCAGATAGCAGTTGCAGGTCATTCAATGAATTAGCTGTCAATTTAAACTGAGAGCTGTGCATAATTCTGGAGACTAGGAACAAACATCATTCATTTCATACTTCTCAAAAATTGTAACTTTCTTGTGCTGATTGAGAGTTCCTACGTGTATGAGTTCGCATTATGGATATCAATGTGCACTTATTGTATGAATTAACATTTATATAGAATGCTAATTTATAATTTATTAGTTTGATATTTACAATGCTTATGGAGATAACATTAAATAGGGAGACTCCAAGTTGTTAGAACTGTCACGTGAGAGTCATCATTAAACGCCCTCCCTCACACAGGGGAACATGTTGGCATTGCGTAGCCAGTAAAAACTCACAATGGAGTCTCCTTTCTTCTCCAGATTGAACGTTGCTACCCTGGATGCACCAAATGATTGTAAAGGAATCTGGACTCAATACCATTTTTACTGCAAGTGGATGTTTTATCTATTTGGCTATTTCTATGAATCATAACACAGTTAATCTTCAATCTAACCTGAAAAGAAATTATACATATAAGATAGCAATTTATTTGGCACATTTATGTTTAAATATTAAGAAATGCTTATTTCCCACTAGTATTTCTGCATGCCTGTTCTTCAACCAATAATCATAGGTAATTGAGGGCTGAGGAAAACCGTAGATCTTGAGTTGAGTTTTTCGGAAATTTATGGGGACTCCTTTGGCTTTGATGCTTGAATATATCACTATGACTCTCACTGGTTTTCCTACAAAGCCTTGAAACTGTGGTTATTTCTCCCAGCAGAGCCTCACATTTCCCTCCTTCACACGATCATAAACAATCTCTGCACTCAGATGGCCGGGGTTTGAATCCGGATTCTCCCACTCACCAGTTGTGGGACCTTGGGCGAGTTACTTTGCTTCTCCATTTACTCATCTGTAAAATAGGGGATAATTTACCTCATGCTTTCAGTTCTTAAGAGGGTTAAACGAGGAAATATTTGTGAAGTGCTTAGAACAGTGTCTGGCACACTTGCAGTACTGCATAAATATCTGTTAAACCTATTAAAAATTTCACATTTAAAAATACCTTGCTGAGTTGAATATAGAGGCTATTTTATTAATGTTGGCTAAGTCTTTTTAAAATTCACATTTTAAAATACTTTACAAAAAAAAGTTCAGATTTCTTCGCTTAGCAAAAGAATTATACTTTAAGGAACAAAATTGGCTAAATTTGCACAATAAAAAAATTTTCTTTCAAAGTACCAGGGGTCTGAGGGTTGGGCAAATGATATTTGGTGGTGGCTATGAAAACTGTGGATGAGATGGCAAGAGACGAAGGGCTGGATTAGCTTTAGCTTCTCATGAGTCACAGCTCACTGAGGTTGTTAACCGATGAATTCGAGGCGGGGAACTTGGGAGGTCTTGGCCAACCTTCCCTGAAGGAGTTCTTCAGCTCTACTCTCACTCTAATTCAGTGCGACGATGGTTAAGGAAAGCTCACAAAGCAGGCCAGCAGCCAGAAAAAGAGAATTTAAACACGGGAGTGATTTGTTCCAGGAATGTTTTAAAATTCCGAAAAGTCTCAAATGGAACGATTTGCATTGAGAAAAACTATTTTAATGTTATACAACAAACTTTTAGAAGGGTGAGTTTTGTCCACAAGAAAACAAATAGAAAGTAATAGGCTATTAAAATTCCCAAAAGATTGCCTTGTATTTAGAACATTTTTCCTTGGAAGTCAAAATATCAGAACACTAGAACAAAAATAGAAATCACAGGCTATTAAAATTCCTAAAAGATTGCCTTATATTTAGAACACTTTTCCTTGGAAGTCAAAATAAATATCATACAAATGAGGTTAGAAAACTGAAATGTGCACCACTGACAATCCAGCCCCGAATCCATTATAGAAACAGTTGCCTTTAGCTATATTTCATAAGCTAATATAGATCTGATATTTCTTCCCAAGATGAGCTCCACATTCCTCTTTTTTTCCTAAAGTTGATTCAGGTCAGGAGGATGATTAAATTAGAGTAGGCTGGGGGCCAGCTAGGTATCTCGGCGGTTAAGTGCACACGTTCCACTTCGGCAGCCTGGGGTTCGCTGGTTCGGATCCCAGTGCAGACGTGGCACCGCTTGGCAAGCCATGCTGTGGCAGGCATCCCACGTATAAAGTGGAGGAAGATGGGCTTGGATGTTAGCTCAGGGCCAGTCTTCCTCAGCAAAAAAGAGGAGGATTGGCAGCAGATGTTAGCTCAGGGCTAATCTTCCTCAAAAAAAAAAAAAAAATTAGGGTAGGCTAAATTACAGTTCAATAACAAATGACCCTAAACTATTCCTTGTATCTGTGGGGGGTCTTGGGTGAGAGATTGTTCCCCCTTCACCTCCCAGCGGTAATAGATCTCTCTTTTGTATCAATGGGTATCCTGAAGCCCCAGGGCCAAAAAGCTTTGGCTTTTTTTACTCCTCCCTCAGCCCTGCTTCTCCCCTACCTGTAGACACCTAGTGCTTGTTACTCACAGTGAGGACAGCAAGGACCTGCCCCTCTCTCAGTGACAGAGGACTTTTGCCTCTACCTCTCCCTGAGGAGCAATGGATTGTACCTGGGCGCTGGGGTGGAAATATTTCTTGTCTCTCCCCTTGCCACTTCCAAGCTTTTTTTCTTTCTTTCTTTCCTTTTTTTTTGAAGGGAGAGATTCACCCTGAGCTAACAATTGTTGCCAATCTTCCTCTTCTTTTTTGATCTTCCTCCCCAAAGCCCCAGTGCATGGTGGTATATCCTGGTTGTAAGTTCTTCTATGTGGGCCTCTGCCACAGCATGGTGACTGACAGATGGGTGGTGTGGTTCTGCAGCTGGGAAACGAACCCCACTCACTGAAACAGTGACAGCACCAAACTTTAACTCTAGGCCGTCAGGGCTGGCTCAAGCTTTTCTTTCTTTTCCCTGAAAGGTCTGGTGAAGGAGGTGGATTTCATGCTTATAGACAAGGAGGAGGGCCTCTCTCAGATCTCCTGCCAGCCCCCAATCTCTGCTAGTGCCCAGAGGAGGCCTGTGGGGAACAGCTTGAGAGGGAGTGCGGGTTCCCCTGTGTCTGGGCTCCCGGAGAGTCTAAATTGTCCCTGTTAGCCAACCCTCAGCCTTTCAGGCTTCACTAAAATGTTAGCCATTTTTTTCCTTACCTGCTTTTATGCTGGCTCTGCTGAAGGTAGAACAATCACACTTCCTGTTCCTCTTTGGAGGAACTTGTCACCCCATATTTCACTTGGTGTTTCGTAACCTCAGCTCCCTGATGGGCTCAAGGAAAGTTATAACTGTGTACACTCTCTTGCAAGTGATGTTCTCTTGCAGCTTTATGCATTTTAAGCCGAAACTGAATTAATATTTAAGCTCTCATTACACTGTAATCTTCCACAGCCCAGACAGGAGATGAGGAAAGATAAGAGTTCCAGAAATTCAAGAGAACAAGCTTTGTTTAACCCAGCCAAAGGGGCATACTTTGGTTCATCTTATTAAGGATGCCGAGAGCTGGTGACTCAATATGTCCTGTGATCTACCACATGTTCAAAAACATCTTAGCTTTCGTGTGGAATTAATCACAATCCCTCCATGTTATAGTCAAGGCCACTTCAATGTGGTTCCCAAACGCTCTTCTCAGCATCATCCACCAGCCATAGCGGCGCCTTGTGTGTCAGCCACACGAGTTGTCAGACCTCGGAGTGGGGTTAGGCTTCCTTTGCTGGAATGCAGAGTGTGCCACTTATTGGCTCTGTGACCTGGGGCTAGCTGACTAACCTCTCCATGACTCAGCTTCTTCATTTGTAAAATGTAGAAAGTAATAATACTTTCGTCACAGGTTTGTTATGAGGTGCCCAGCGTGTTCTAGACTATTCCTATTCTGAGAACCTCATCTGCAACAGTAGAATATGTAAAACACTAATGTTCAGCTTAGGTTTGAACTGGTATCACCTTCCCTTTGCCCTTCGTAAGATTGGCTTTCATGAATGTATAAAAAAGATGAGGGGTCGGCCCTGTGGTGCAGCGGTTAAGTTCCCACGTTCCACTTCTCAGTGGCCCTGGGTTCGCTGGTTTGGATCCCGGGTGCGGACATGGCACACCTTGGCAAAAGCCATGCTGTGGTAGGTGTCCCACGTATAAAGTAGAGGAAGACGGGCATGGATGTTAGCTCAGGGCCAGCCTTCCTCAGCAAAAAGAGGAGGATTGGCAGCAGTTAGCTCAGGGCTAGTCTTCCTAAAAATAAATAAATAAATAACGGTTAGCTGCTCCATTTGGGATAGTAGGAGGTGCTTTTAATCTCCTTAGCCCAGAAGGTGAAGTTGAGTTCTGACGTGTCTCATCACTCCCAAGTCTTCTCTTCTGTTATTGTCCTTTTTAGCTTGTAATCTTATTCCCCTTAAGAGAGTCTGTTAAGATTAAACACTAACTGACTTGAGGTTCTAATCATCCATGGAGTTTTGAAAAACACATTAGTTCTCGGGCTAGTATATGTCCTGAAAACCATTCATGCATCCCAAAACATTCACGGAGCAGCCACCGTGTGTCAGGAATTGTTCTAGCCAGATGTTAGCATCAGAGACTAAAGCCTTTGCTTTATAAACTACTTAGAAGGAAGAACGGATTAAAAAAACTACAAAATTCACTGGCAACTAGAGAAAGGTTTCAACAGCGAATCCCGTCGTTGCCTCGTTCTGTGATGCTTCTTGTTGCGAGAGGGATCGTCAGGCCTGACGTTGATGGTTTCGATGGTTTTCATGTTGGCACTGGAGTTGAAGGAAAAGTGAAAAAGCCTTCTGAGATGACATGAAACTTAAATTACTCCTTCCTGCTTTATGTCAGTTGTAATAATTTTTAACTTGACTGCCTACGGAGAGTTCAATTATGTTTTTAAAGAATTACAAATTACAAAATTATAGCTAAATCTTTATTGTCAGAGCTCTTGATTAGTTAAGTGTTCTGGTTAATTGAGTTTTCTTGTTATAATGAAAGATTAAATTGAAAACGCTTATTTCAAACTTTCTGCTGAAAATCATTCTGTCTTATTTTTCTTTCCTAATATAAGGAAAGTTGTTAAAATAGGTTTTCTGGGGGTTGTTTTATTTTATATTATCTTTTTTTTTTTAACATTGTGGCTTACTCAGTGTCTCATGGTCATACTTAAAAACTTCAGTTACCTTTCTAGAGCACTAAAAATTGGGACAAAATTTGTATTAAATTTATAGTAACTTCAGGATATACCTGAGAAGAAAAGAGACAGTGTGATTTAGTGGGACATGCATCAAATCTGGGGCCTGAGAGACCTGGTAAAAATTTTGTTCACCATTTACCGTCTGTGTAATCCTGAGAAATTTACTTAATGTTCCCAAGTGGCCTCAGTTTCTTCATCTTAAAATAAATAAGAATATGTTGCATCACATGTTCTTTGATCGTGTGATGATGCAAAGAGATGCTGTGTCTAATGGGCCTGGCGTGCAACATTTATTCAGTGCATGATTGTGGGCTTGTTTTTGTTGTTGCCTCCACGTTCTACTGGTTTATTTTGCTATTAATTACTTTTGTAAAAGTCATGGATGGCCTTCTGGCTTAAGAAGGTAGATTTATCACATGTTTATCTCCATTTGCTCTTTTCAGCCTTCACTAATATGGTAGTAAATGGATAAAAAAGAATACAAGGACAAATGGAACAGGGGAAAGGATATCAGTGGAAATAGACATTTTAACAATTTTTTGGACAGAAATAAGGTAGAGGAAGATAACTGACTGAGAGGGGTGAAGAAAGCTACAGCCTGAAATGTACTCAGGGAAATACACTTTTTAAAGAAACAAAATCATTCCCCCTAAATTCAGAGAGATTTGGGATTTGAAAACCAGGGAGAGTACAGAGTACTTGGCTGAAAACAGATCGAGATCTGGCTGAAAATGAGCAGGAAGCATGACCTCCTCTCGGTCCTCTCCTCTGCCTGTACAATGGTAACAACAGTGCCACTTTTCTACATGCTTAAGAAGAGCAGAAGTTGCTTCCCTAGGAAATTTGGATTGCAGAGGTGTGCGGACTGAAGTTTCAGCAGAGGAAACATTGGGTATGGGGCTAAAACAGGGGACGTTATGTGGAAGTTTGTATCTACTGCCTTCTTCCTTCCTAGAAGCCTCAAATTCAAAATTCCAACAGTGAGGCTGCCATGCGTGTTGACCCAGATGTGCACTGTTCAATGCTAGGAGCTGCCATTCACATGATAGCATTGTATTCTTATTATGACAGTTTTCAGGAGATGATAGTAAAGTGCCTGATTTTACCAAATCAAGTCATTATGACAATTTTCCAACAGATGGATATAAACTGTCTTGAGAAAGGTGGGCCTTTTTCTAAATCACAAAAATGCACTTGAAGCAGGATACCTGAGGGTTACAGTAAAAGTTCAATAAGAACCAGATTACCCTTTGACCTTGTTCCCAACACAGACACAGATGAAAAGAAGTTAATCTTATTAATTTGCTGTTTTCTTGTTTAACCTGAGGAGTGATTCAAGGGTCATAATGATTTATGAGCTTGTTTTGTGGAAGAAAAAGAATGCCTGTAAGGAAGTTAGGATCACCAGATAACCAGCCCAGAAGTCTGATTGCCCGAGGGCTTATCTGGAGTAAAATAAATGTGGATACTCCTCTCCCAAGACCCGTAGCTCTATAAAGATCTCCTGCTTTCTTTTTTTCTTTTTTTTTGGTGAGGAAGATTGTCCCTGAGCTAACATCTGTGCCAATCTTTGTTTATTTTGTATATGGGATGCTGCCAAAGCATGGCTTGATGAGAAGTGTGTATGTCTACTCCAGGCATCCAAACCTATGAATCCTGGGCTGCCAAACTGGGGTGCAAGAACTTAACCACTATGCCACTGGGCTGTCCCCTCCTCCTTTCTTCTTTAGCAAAGGCACATTTGAGAGAACCTATCCTCTTGCCTTCTCGTTTTGGCCAATTCAAATAAACCTTTCTCCATCTCCAAGCACCAGTGTCTCAGTGATTGGCTTACCACACAATGGGCATATGAACTTGAGTTTAAGAGGTTCGGTATCATAATCAATGGGTTGGTGACCATTATCAGCCATCAATTGCCTCTGAAATTCCCCCACCTACACCACATTACACACATGGAAGATTGGAAAGTTCTTCTCCATAACTGCATGGCCCCAGGGTGGAAAGGAAACAAAATATTCACAAAAAGTCATTAGGAGTCCCCTTATTATAATAGTCAGCCCCCGACCTGGTCATCCTAAAATGAAGCCCAGCTCAAATGCACGGAGATTCCAATTATTTATAGGTGAACAAACAACCCGTGATCATGACATGTTTGGAGAGTACGTCAGATATAAAAGAGAGATCTAAGCAAGCAAACAGAGAAAAACAAACATGTAGCAATCAGAGACAATGCAGGTGTAGGGGAGGAAGACATTTCCTCTCCCCAAATGGGGGTTCGTCTGGCCGGAGAACGAGTTAAATTCACATGAGACAGAACAGCAAGAGAAAATTAAACAAAGCTTTATGAGGACCATGGCCCGGGGCCTTTCTTCCCGAAGGAAGAAAGGGCACCCAAGAAGTGGGGTGCACAGAGTGGTTATATAACCCCAAACAGGGTGCTTTGCATGTGACTGAAACGTCCCTCCTGCAATAGTCACAAGATTGCCCTGTTGGCACAGTGCTTGATGGACACAGCAGCTAGTGGTCTGCTGTCTCGGTGGGCGTAGCAGGAGGCAAGTCGATTGTCTGGAGCTGGGTGGTCACAGGTGAGTGTAGCAATCAGTTCCTAGCCTACGGAAAGATGCTTAATCCTTAAGAAATGCCAAAGTTGGGAGGGGGAGGGAAGTCAGTTACAGGAGGTTACCAGACAAGCACAATAAAATGCAGATTTAAGTCCTTGCCTTTGGTATTGATTAAGAGTTTCTAGAGAGAAGGTCATCGCCTTTCTTCTTCCCGGTACAGAGAGGGAGGCACATTTTACAGATAGGAATTTATCTTACAAATGTAAATGTGTCCCAACAAAGGGCAAGTTCCATTCCTCAGAGCCTCCTTCCCTGTCTGAGTTTATCAAAAGCAATCAGCCTCAAATAATCCTGATGCCAAAGAGACATATCTTGGGGCGGCCAATTCCAGGTCCCCACACAGGGAACAAAAGAAAATGGGAGGAGCAATAACAATCACACACTCTCAAAACAGAGAGATATGAGGATATTGTAACTATAAAATAGGAACAGAATGAATATAAAATGATATAGTTAAAAGAAAGGAATATTAGAAATTAAAATAGAAATTTCAGATGGATTAGAATGTAAGTTAACCCAACCTCCTAGAAAGCAGAACATAGGAGAGAGGAAGGATAAAATATCTGTGAGGAGGAATCCAAGATAAGAATGAATGCTAGGCAAGGAGCTGCAGAAAGAGAAAGAAGAGAAAATAAAGGTGATGGACATTTCAGACTAATGACAAAAGAAAAATTTTGAGTCCTGAGAGGGCCCAAAAGGGCCCAAACAAGTATCTATAACAATAATTTAAAATAAAAGCACACCAAGGAGCTTAACGGAATTTTAAAGCACCAGTGATGAAGAGAAAATACTGACTTCCATGGAAATAAAAGAGGTTGAATATGAAAGACTGCGAATTCGAATGCATCAGATTTGTCAGCAGCTACAACCATGTGCTCCAGTACGTGGAACAAAGCAGTCACAATTCAAAGGAAACAATTTCCAGCTAGAATAATCTCACCAAACAAGCAATTAATATGGGATGAAGGAGAATATAGATGTTATCAGGGAGGCAAATAGTCAAATTTAATTTCCAGCTACTCTTTCTTAAGAAACAATCTGGAGGTATGCTCAAGAAAAATAAAGGAATAAAGCAAGAAAGAGGAAAAGAAAAGATTCAGAAAACGGTATATTAAAACCAGGAAGGTGATGAAAGAAAGTCCCAGGAGAGCAACTGTGCATCAGCTCTAGCTAGCCACGGGCTTGATTAGAACAGGAAGATAGAGAATACTGGAAAGTGGATTTCTGAGGAAAACGGGTAGTTAGTAAAATAGTAGATGTGTTGGTGTGGTTGGATAGAATTAAAAATGTGTTAAAATAAAAAGGTAAGTGGGGAGAGGAAGAAAAAAAAAGCCAGCAAAAAAGTATTTACACAGTTATAATGGTCACATTAATTTAACTAAAATAATATAATATGGCAATTTAGTGGGGTGGGAACACAAGGTAAGTGGTAGGTGTAAGAAAACTAATCCCTGTCAATCAAAATCAGAGTCAGTAATTAATGATGTCTAAAATGATAAATCAAAAATAGTAATATAAGCCTATTATTTGAAAATGTGGAAGTAGCTTATAGAAGAAATTACTTTTGGCCAGCACACTTGGTGATTATGGAAGGATGAGACATTAAGTATTGTTTTTCATTTTAAACTCAGTACGATGTAATCTTTTTTCCTATGTGCATGAATTAGGTTGATAATATTAAAAAAATTAGGGACAGATGATTTCCACATAGGAGAGCTTCATTATTGTATGAAATTATATAATTGAGGGCATATAAATATGCGTGTGTGTAGGTATATATGTGCGCATATGATTTTATGATCTTTGATAAAAATGTGGAAAGACATATACTAGTTCTCAAAGTGAATTATGTTGGGGATGGGAAGTGAAATGTGAAGAGAAGAAAAAAAGGGGAGGAAACAATATTTGGCTAAGAAACTATATTCTTTGAAATTACAGAACTTTTTAAAAGATGGTAAGCCACTGTAATCACTCAGAAAAATCTAAAAAGATTTAGAGAAATAGTAACCTTTTTTGTGAGTACTTCACTTAAATGTATTTAGTTTCCTCTAATTGGTGTTATGCACAAATTTCTCTTTGCACCATTTCAGAAGTTAGCAGACTTCCATTATTCTGTCCAGAGAGTAAGGATTAACCGTATTGTTCTATTTCTGTTTTCATTCAAACTAATCACAGTTATTTAATCAACCAAATTCGTGTTATTGTTTTTCAAGGGTTTGAGAAAAAAAGTAAAGCCCATGTATTTACGCTATTTGAATGAATTCTTAAAAGGAATTTTACTTGTTGGGAAATGTTAAGAACCACAGATGTGCTTCTGCCTTTATTCTCCATTTACAGAAGGCAGAATTAGAAAATGAGCTTCGTCGCTGAGAAATTTTCTCAGTACCAGTTTCTCTACCATTTAAGTTACTTTTCATGATTAGGTCAGAGTTGCTTGAAAACAGTTCCCTCCTTCAGCATTGATCTAGTACCTATTATCTCCATTTTTATGAGGAAGTTGCGGCTAAGAAAGGGTTAGTAACTTGCCTAAGGTCAAAACAGTAATGGTGTCAAATTAAGCATCAAATCCAAAACGTGTGCTCTTTTATCTGTCCCGTAGCGCAGTGAAAGGCTGCATATAAAGATAGGATTAGTGATCCTTGACTTCATTTTTTTCTGAGAGGGTGTTGGAGGAGGTCACTGAGAGGATGTGACTGCCAGTTGACCCCAGAGCTGGACCAGGGCAATCAGAGGCTCCTCACCCCTCCCCTGTCCTTGGAATGAATTCTCTACCCACTGTGCCTGCGCTAGGAGCCACTTCAAGGAAGCAGGCTTGAGAGAGTGATGTGTTGCGGAGACCATCAGGACGGTATCCATCACTGAACCCAGGTAAGGCCTCCAGATGATCTTTTAATGATTCTGGCAGGTTGGTGCAGGGATCTACTCGTCTGGTGGCTGTCCAAGACAAGCCTCATGTAAGCTCTCTAGCTTAAAACTGCCACCTACCGATCTGGAATGGTCTGCTTCTTTCTTCCATCTCTCTTTGCTCTCCATGTACTGGGCATGGGGTGGGGGTGGGAAGGTAGTTTCAGATTTCACCTGGGAAGCTCCCAACCTTTTGAACCAATAGAAGAAGAGTGTTCCCTCCCTCAAATTTAATTCCTAAGTCCTTTCCCACACACCGAATGCATATGTGTATATTCAGTGCCACCACAGAGAGATCAGCCTGGGGCGGTATTCTGGGTGATAGACAGTTAGCTGGCCTTGCCCTAAAGACTTCAGACCCTTTGCACACACTTAGCTGAGTTTATTGTGTGAGGAAGGTGGATTACAAAAGGTTCCTGGCACTGCTTTGTTTACTGAGACGGGGTGAGTAATTTGCCAATAAAGAAAACATACCTCAAGTCTATGTTGCAGTACAAGCAAGAGCAATAAAATCAGCCTCTAATGACTGGAACTGCAGCCAGGTATAGAGCGGGGGCAGGAACTTTTCTGAGATGGAGGAGGCTCATCATGCTTATTTTTAAATTTCTTGCTTGGCCCAGTCCTGTGCTGGGCACATAGTAGGTTTGTTGTTTGACATAGCATGTGTTCAACAAACACATATTGCTTGATTGACACATAGAAGAGCTGGCTTACTTTGTCACAATCAGGAAAAACGCCATAGGCTTTGAAAATGAAGATCACAGTCTAAGCAGGTAGCTGTCATTTATGGAGAACTCACCATGTGCCTGCCACTGTGCTAAGGATTTTATGTGGGATGACTCACTCTCAGAAGAACCTGCGAAGGTAGATATTATTATTATGACCTCCTTTTTTATCATGAAGTGTCAGTGATGGAGCCAGGATACGGAGCTTGTGTTCTGGTGAGGTCTGGAGGAGTGTGAACTGAAGGAGAGGTAAAGCATTCTCACACTGCTTTCGGTTATATCACTCCAGCTCTTCCCTTCATCCTGAAGATGGGACGAGGGCCTCCATACCTGGATCATGGGGTGTAGAAGGCTCAGCGTATTTACACATTATTTGGATTTCCCTCTATAGAAAGATGGATGTAAAACCAGGGAATTGATAAATGTCTTCAGCTTGCTAATAATTAATTCCTATGCCATGTTCTCCATTTTTAATAGCTAAAAAACGATACTCTCACCACTTTTTCTGTCTGACTATCATTCGTTAGAACTGTTGTTAGCCTGACAAATCCCCTGGTACTCTTCCTGAATCATCTTCTTATTTAATTTCATCCCTTTGTTACTCTTAATCCTTTCTGAATAATATCTCATGCTATTGCTTTCTGGACTGATCTGAACTTCTTCTTTCCCTGTGGATTTTGCTTGACCAACATACTTATTTCATTCTTGTTAGATTTCCTTATTAGTCAGCTCTTTCACTTCCTCAACTGTTTTGTGTTTTATGCTCAATAATTTCCAATGTTTCACTTATTTGTGGTTAGGAACTTTCCAGAACCAAATGCAATATTTTCTAGTAATCTAGAGAATGGGGCTGCAGGGAGAGCCTAAGAGTGCATCCTTTATTTCTGCTTTCTCTCTCAGGGACTTTGTAGGTTGAATTGTGTCCCCTAAAAGGATATGTTGGAGTCCTAACCCTTGATACCTGTGAATGTGACCTTATTTGGCAATAGGGCCTTTGCAGATGTAGTCAAGTTAAGATGAGGTCATACTGGAGTAAGATGGGCCCTTAATCCAGCATGAGCGGTGACCTTCTATAAAGTGAAGAGACAGAGAGACAGACACAGAGTGGGAACACCATGCAGAGATTGGAGTGATATGCCTACAAGTTAGGGAACAGCAAGAACTGCCGACAATGCCAGAAGCTAGGAAGTCATGGAACAGATTCTTCCCCTAGAGCCTTCAGAATGAGCATGGCCCTACTGACACCTTGATTGCAGACTTCTAGTCTCCAGAACTGTGGGAAAATACCTTTCTGTGATTTTAAGCCACACCGTTTGTGGTAATTTGTTATGGCAGCCTAGGAAACTAACACAGAGATTAACCCATTTCCTGATTTATTATCATCCTTAGACCTTAGTTGTAATAGCGCCCAATGTGTTCCTGGCACTGGGCTAAGTGTAAGCATCATTTCATATCTAATTTAATTCTCATAGCCACTCCAATATTTTAGTGTTATTTTCCCTGATGTTTTGATTAAGAGACTGAGTGCCTGTGAGGTTGAGTCCACTCTACTAAGGGGTGGACTTTGATATGAATCCAAATGGATTTGACTCCAAAGCCAGTGCTGTGAACCATTATACTAATCTGCTGTCCACTAAAGCAGTGTGGTCATTTTCTCTGTTTCCCTCCCCTCGCTAAGTGAACATTTGGAGGACTAGATTCTCTGTATAGTGTTCTGACTTGATTTTGTAACAGGATAAAAATCGTTAAACTTTCCCTATGCTCCATCACATTTCTAACACATTTCTAGCATCCTCTGTCCTCGTCGTCATGCCTACTTCCCTTCTTTAGATTGATTTTGGTCACTAGGAAAGGTACTGAATCAGATCAGGGAAAACTGTTTACTATTTGTTTATGTGTCTGAGGAAAAGTCCAGGTCAGAACAACTCTGAGACTCATGATTCAGGGAGACGTGTATCCAGCTATTAGCACATAAATATGCTGTGTCTGCCTTTCTTTCAAGTAATAATTTGATTAAAAAACTATTCTTGCCTAAAATGAGTAATAACCAAAGATTCCTCAGCTTCATGCTCTGAGGAAATGTTCTGAAAAGCTTGTAAAATGAGCTAAAACATTTTGGCGTGGGTGAGAGAAAAATCTGGAAAGGAAAGGCCCCTGTTACTGTTCTCCTTTTCATTTGGTTACTTGATTCCATGTTAAGCCTTTATTCTTAGGTTATAGGTTAACAAAAAAAATCTTACAGTTTATCTTATAATCTACAAAGCACTTTAATATATTATTACATTTGATTCTCACAATACTCGACATCTAGGTAGGATAGATATTATTATTCTCATTTTAGAGATGAGAAAGTACACTTGCAGAGATGACATATTTTGCCTCAGGTTACATAGACAGTAAATGGAAATGAGATTAGACCTTGAATATTGTGGTTTCTAACTCATCCAGTTAAATTTTCATAAATCAATGTAACTTAACAATAAAAATTAACATTTATATTGTGTATTTAATCTCATAATCCTCACAACTGCTTTATAAAGTAGATTTCTAAAATTTTATTTCACAAGCCCATGGACAACGACTTAGAGAAAAAAGAAGCTTAAGAGTGTTGAGTAAATTGCCAAAGGTCATATGGGTTGTAATGATACTGAGGATTTGAGCCTACCACAGAACACACACTCTGAGCTGCTTTACTGCACATCTTCCCCAGAGTACGCATTTGTTAATGTGAAGGTAAGAGCATGGAATCATTTACTAAACAATGATACACCAGGAAGATCAATCTCACCCTGGAATCAAAACCAGGCTTTCAATCAGATAGGTGACTGAAGGGGTAGTGTAATTTGAATTAAAAAGCACATATTTCTTTTACATTGAAACCTTAACTGGGTCCAAATTCTCTTGGTTCTTAACTCAGATCATTTAAATAATCTCTATTCTGATCAAGCATTTGAAAAATTTACTTGAATTTTAAAACACATACTCATAGTCTTTCTTCGCTTCTTAGCACTTGTTTGGGTACCCTGATGAGAGTTGAAGGGTTGAAATCCTTGATGATGACAGCTCTGTGCTGTTAGGTGACAGCTCTGTGCTGTTAGGTGGCAGCTTTCAGGATCTGACAGACAATCCAATTGGTGTGACAATGATCAGACTCTTGAGAAGTTAAAATCATCTTCAAATCACAACAAGATATAACGGGGAAGTTAGAAAAAAAATTGCCTGCAAATTTTTTTCCTGCACTTTATTGTTACATGTGCTGACCACATTTTTTTCACAGTTAAATCCTAGAGATAAACATTGTTTCCATTTCAGAAAGCAAGGCTGGGTTAGGCCCTTTATCTGAATGTTTTACATTGAGCAAATTTCTTTCAACTCATTTAAAAAAAAAAAATAGAAATCTCTTATTTAAGAAAGATGCTTGATATAGGAGTCTTTGCATGCTCACCATCAATTTATTGACCTCTCTGTATAATACTTAGATTTGAGAATGTTGAAAGGTTTCCTTTAAATCATCTATTGAATGGCTTTAGAGTAAATTTAATCCTCAGAAATATTCAGCACTTTTATTAGGAATGAGGAAAGACAACCAATTCACTGAGAATTGTTTCTGTCCAAAGATCAATGTATCTGAATTACGTTTACTTTCATATATGCCGTCTGATGAAATATTTAGAGTGACTTCTCACTTTTCAGAGAAAAATAATCTTAAATAATTGATTCATCTATAGAATGAGGCAAGCATTATCCACTTCCCAGGATACTGATAAAAATCTGTTTTCTTCTCAATTTCAGCATATACTAAAACTCAAAATGAATTTAAGATTAGAATCAGTGATTAGATTAATTTGTGCTACATGTCATTATGTAGTTAAAAAACCTATTGTTGAGAAGGAGATACATAAAATAATTTTTTCTTTAAACTTCTAATGACTTAACCTTTAGGATGCTTGGTGATTTCTACTGGTTGTCCTAGCACCTTGTGCTCCACATGTGCTGGATCAATTGAACATGCCTAATGCATTGTTTCTGACAGTGGACTTCAATATACCCAGATGTAGTGTTAGAGCGTCACTTTATACTGAAGAGTTTATCAACCATCACGGCACAGTGGTGGGTTTTCTGTGTCTGTGCTTTGATTCAGTCTGCTTGTAGATAGAGGACCAATTTAAACGAAGAGATACACCTTTGTATTTTAACAGTGATATTCTATGAAGAAAAACAAAAAATAAATCAAGATGCTGTCATTAGTTCATGACAACAAAACTGGAATATATTCAGACATTTCTTTGGAGACCCTTTTTGATGTGTAATTTTCCCAGTTTTCTTTCTTTTATATAAATTTTTTCCAGGTCTTTCTTACATAAAGCTAATCCAATGTCACATTTAGAGTTTAGTTTCCATATCTTTTTTGTTGTTGTTGAGCAAATTGGCCCGGAGCTAACATCTGTTGCCAATCTTCCACTGTTTTGTATGTGGTGGGGTGCCATCATAGCATGGCTTGATGAGTGGTATGTAGGTCTGCACCTGGTATCCGAACCTGTGAACCCCGGGCCACAGAAGCAGACCACACAAACTTAACCATGACGCCAGCTGGCCAGCCCTGAGTTTCCATATCTAACGTGGGAATCTCTGGCTTTCTGAGGTTATTCCCAGGATGCCATTAATATGAGGGCCTTAGTATTCGTTAGTAAAGTTTAGGAGAAAAATAATTTGGAACTTTTGCCAAGGCTGTGGATTACACGGGTTCAGATAATTCTTTGTGGTGTATGCAGTACTGGGGGTGTTTTTTAGGGACTATGAGAGCTCACCCTAACTGAGTTACTGCCAGACAAGAAGTACTGACTTGTGATTCTAGGTATAGGCTTCATCATGGTATTGATCTGAGTTTGTGTGTTGTCCACGCAACGTTAAACAAGGTGATGGCTCAATGTTTTAATGCTCAGTCTCCTCATCTATAAAATGGGATGACAGTAGTAATAAACACAGTATTTGCCTTGTAAAGGTGTTATAGAAATGAAACGATCTAGCAACATGCTTATATATAGTAGACACACAAGAAAAATTACTCTTATTATCCTTATACTAGCTAAAGAGGCAGAGGGGAAAGTAGGAAGGACTGAAGATATCAGCTAAAATTTTATTCCTCCTTTACTGAGGACCCACTGCTCTAGGGACTGGGTTGGGCTGTTGAACATACATTCATGGGACAAGGCCAGGGAGGAAATACAGGCAGATAGTAATGTATGGGTGGTAGAATTAGAATTGATTTTCATTTCTTCTTTATGCTTTTCTGTACTTACTACATTTTATACTATAAATATATGTTACTCCAGCTTAGGAGTCAGACAAACCTGGCCTTGAGTCCAAGCTATATGAGTAACAAGCTGTGCAGTCTTGGGGATGTTACTTCATCTCTCTGAGTCTGTTTCCCCATCTCTAAAATGAGAGTGACAGTGTCTCCTTTGCAACGTTGTTCTGAGGGTTAAATCAAGCGGGGCTTCCTACATAGTGCATTTAACATAGATTGACCTACAAAAGTGTTCATATAATGGGGGCTGATATAATTTACTGAAAGACTATTGAAGGGTAAATTCTTTTCTTACTGGTGAAACAACTGAAGCACATGGAAGTTCCATGTCTTTTCTGTTATCTTCCAGGTAGTAAATGACAAAGCCTGGGCTAGAAATCAGGTTTACTAACACCACGTTTTTTCCAATAGACAGATATTTCCAAAATTTCTGCCACTGAGTACAATCTTCACAATTTCTTCCATATCCACATAATATCCTGCTATTATTTGCTTAATATTTAACTTTATATTATTCCTTTTCACTTAATAAATTTTAGAAACTTATATCATTATTTTAAATATAAATTCAGTATCACTTTCAGTGTCATAAACAAAAGGTAATTATAAAATAAATTCAATAACACAAAGCAATTCTATTATGTTTTAGCTAGATACTACTAGAAGAAAGTTAAAGTAAAAAAGATAATAGCTTGGGAGAGAAGTTGTAAGAGACTGGATCACTCAGGACATCAAGGAATTGATGCCTGGTAGTAAGAAACAAGAAAGCAGAAAGCTGGTACATAACTATAAGAGACTGGCCATTTGCATTTTGGGTTTCAGAATGGATAGGAATGGGTACAAATGTACAAAGATTGGTCATGGGACAAATGCTTCACCAGTGTAGGATTTCATTTCTGTTTCAGAAAAATCTGAAACCACCATATGCTACCGTATGGGAGGAAGACATTTCCTCTACCCTCTCTGGGTCCTTCCGGCCAGACAACGAAGTAAATTCACATGAGACAGAATAACAGGAAAAAATTAAACAAAGCTTTATAACATATATATGTGGGAGAGGCTCAGGAAAACTGAGCAACTCAGCCAACTGGCTGAGGCTACCTGTTTAAGTATCTTCACCTACAGACAAGGAGGACATTTGGGGTAGTGGTTTGGGTCTTCAAATGGAAAAGCAAGTATTTGGTAAATAGAAATTTGATAAGAGTGGCTTTAGCAAGGATCCTCCTAGTCTACCAAAACCCAAAGTTGTTTATGGTGATGGCCTGCCCTGAGGACAGGCCTTTATTTTAAATTTGTTTTAGGCAGTTATGGGGGAAAGGTCGAATGTTCTTGCTGAGTCTGAGCTTTTATTGTCTTCAGCTTGAAATAATCCACATACCACAGTGGCGCATCTTGGGGCGGCCTGCCCTGGACTCCATCACTACTCATCAGATTTCCTAAAAGGATCCTGTTCAAGAACCTGCCTTGTTTATTCTAACTGATTCGTCAGCCATCCGTCCCACTTTCGTGTTGTCTCTCACTTTCTAAGATGGTTTTGTATCAGCTGTTGCTGTGACTCTTATGCTAATGCATTGAACATGAGTTTTGTAGCAATGAGGCAATCCATTTTCAGTGACAGGTGATAATGAACTGAGCGGGTTACACTATCAAATGCCCTTCTTGTTCTGGCGGGAGTGATGGGAGTGCAACATGAGCATCAGTCAAATAGCCCAAAAATGGCCTTTCGCATTCTGGTTAAGGATGTCAGTAATTTGACCACATGCGGAACAGATGGTGTGAAGCGTGTTGGCAAGAAACCTTCTCACCAGAGGTTAAGCCTCTAGAGTTCTCTTCAGCAATGTGTAATTGTTCTCTGTCTGTCAATATTTTTGGAAGGTAATTAGTGAAGTACACACATGAGAACAGCACTATATTTCTGGAAATGAGGAGGAAGTAAAGGAAATCACCCATACGACTAAGAAACTAGCAGAGAAACTCCTTTCTTTTAATTCAAAAAATCTTTCTTTTCTAATCCTTTCACTTCAGTTCTCTTCCTCATTTTTCCTTTATTTACCTCTTAATATTTTTCTCTCTGACAGATCATCCTTAAATTTTTCAACTACCTTAGCTCCGGCTCCTCTTAATGTCGTCTTTTTCTTGTCTGAGAAAGATTTACAAAAGAGAAATTTCCAGTTTGGAGAAATAAAGGCTTAAGGAGACTTTAATTAAAGCCCATGAAATATATGAAGAGGATAAAGATAAAGCAGACCATCCCTAAGTTCTAAAATACCAACAATAAAGTTTTCCTGTGTACGTTAAAAATGGCAGATACAAGATGAAGAAAAAAAACTCTCACAATTGACATTTAAGGGATCAATCTGAGATTTTTCAAGAGTCTCTCAAATTATAAGTATCAATGAAGTGTAAAGTTCCTCACGTAAAATGCAAGAAAAGGTACTGAACCATATGTGCATTTCCTTTAGATTCTTAATGAGTCCTTACATCATAAACCGGTGCCAAACTCTATGAAAGTGGAAAGTTGGTTAATTGATGATGTGAGGATGGACAGTTTGATAGATATGCAGTTTTGGAGGAGGGAAAGCAAGAAAACTGTACAAACATTTCTGTGAAGCCCTTAGTGGTAAATGTATTGATGAAGCTACTCAAACGGTCTGTAGTTTTCTCTCTTACTTGATGGATAATTTTCCCACTGACTGGAACACTAACTAAAACATTGTCATGAATTGCTTTCTTCCAATTTCTTTATAAAACATATTATGGATTTATTCACCTTACAGCTATGAGCACTGCTGAAATAGACATTTTTTAATTTATCCCAGAATTCTATAGGAAGCTATATTGAGCTTATGAGTCATCACTTTCTTAACCTCAAAATTCTATTAACAGCACTATCATTTGCCTTTCTTTTCAAGACTACTTTTTCTCAAGAAAATGTGTATGTGTGTGTGTGTTTTAAATAACATCCAGAATTACTATTCCGTTGCTTATAGTAAACTGTTGAAATCTCACATATTTGTGCTTCTGGGTCTGGGAGATATTGGTGGCCAGATGAATCTGAATTTCTCTCTATCTCTTTTATTTGCAGATGACATAATAGTATACTTGAAAAATTCTAGAAAGTGAAGTAAATCTAACTCAAACAATAAAAGAATTCATAATAAGGGCCAGCCCCGTGGCCTAGTGCTCAGTTTGGCATGCTCCGCTTTGGTGTCCCGGGTTCAGCTCCTGAGTGCAGACCTACACCACTTGTTGGAGGCTATGCTGTGGCGGTGACCCACAGGCTCAGAGCAAATCTTCCTTAGCAGCAACAACAACAACAACAACAACATTCAGCATAGTAGCAATATAAAATTAATATGCAAATATCAATAATGGACATGTACACAAATAGTAACCACTTAGAAGTTATAATGGGAGAGAAAATCTCATTTACAATAGTAACAAAGTGGTAATATTTGTAGGAAAAATTTAACAGACGTTCACAACCTCTATGAAACACTCCCGAAAAACTTAAAAGTAGGCTTGAATAAATGGAAAGAGCCTTTGTCCATGGTTAGCATGTCTCACCATCATTAAGATGTCACTTCTCTCTAAGATGCCATAAGTTTAATGTAATCCCAATAAAAATACCAACTAAATTCTTTTTTATTTTGGAGCTAGACATGTTGATACTAAAGTTCATTAAAAAATAACTTTCAAGAATAGCTAGGAAGACATTGAAAATCAAGATACATAATTAAATGTGTGTGATATTCGTGCATATATAGAACATTGGAATGCAAATTCAAAAATAGAACCAATTTTGTGTGAAAATTAACTGTCTGAAAAAGGTGGTGTATCAAATCACTGGTGCAAAGATGAGCTTTTAAAATAAATGATGTTAAGATGAATGAATAACCATTTGAAAAAGTATAAATTTAGATGTATTCCTCATAGAATTAACAGGAATAAAGTAAAAACGTGGAGGAAGTAGTGAAGTTGTAAAGAAAACATTTTGAGGGGCCGGCCCTGTGGCCGAGTGGTTAAGTTCGCGTGCTCTGCTTCCGTGGCCCAGGGTTTCGCTGGTTCACATCCTGGGCGCAGACACGGCACCACTCATCAGGCCACACTGAGGCGGTGTCCCACATGCTACAACTAGAAGGACCCACAACTAAAATACGCAACTATGTACTAGGGGACTTTGAGGAGGAGAAGGAAAAATAAGAAATAACAAATCTTGGGGCTGGCCCGGTGGCCGAGTGGTTAAGTTCTTGCGCTCCGCTGCAGGCAGCCCAGTGTTTCGTTGGTTCGAATCCTGGGCGAGGACATGGCACTGCTCGTCAAGCCACGCTGAGGCAGCGTCCCACATACTGCAACTAGAAGGACCCACAACGAAGAATATACAACTATGTACCAGGGGGCTTTGGGGAGAAAAAGGAAAAAAAATAAAATCTTTAAAAAAAACAAAACAAAACAAATCTTAAAAAAAAGGAAAAAACATTTTGAAACCATTATATTAAAAGATTAATTCAAACAAAAATTATCAACGGGTGTTAAGGCTAGGGATGAAATTAGATGAGGAGCAGGATATTTGCATGGTCTCTATTGTTTTCTCACAGATTGTTTATGCTGCATCTATACTGTGCAGAAACTGGACAACATCTTGACTAGGTGATCAAAATTAACAAGGCTAATTAATGGCAGATGGACATCTTTTTCCTCCAGATGCATTGTTCTGAGAACAGCACAACATCGTCTAGTGGTACTTAAATTGGCAATGCTCAGTTTACTTAGATGGAGATAGCAAGGAAACCTCAATTGAGGAGCACTGCATAAAATACTCCTATTCTTCAAAAACGTCTTTGTTATAAAAGACAAAGAAAGGCTCAGGAAATGTTCTTGATTGAAAGAGACTAAAGAGGCATGACTACTGGTTCGATATTTGATCCTGGACTCCATCAGGTACTGGAGGAAAAAAATGCTATAAAGTATACTATTGGGTCAATGGATACAATTGTAGTAAAGTGTGTATATCAAATAAAAGTATTGTATCAATGCTAAATTAGATAACCATACTCGACTGTGTAAGATAATCTTGTTTTTAAGTACGAAGGGTGAAAAGGGTCATGATGCTGGCACCACTTCCAAATGGTTTAAAAAAAGTAAATTATACACATATCTATGTTTACACCTCTATCTATCTATATATCTATGTAACTGAGATTGACAACGAAAATGTGGCAAAATGTTAAATTTGGTGAATCTAGATAAAAGTTAAGCAAGAGTTTTTTTTTACTATTCTTGTAACTTTTATGTAAGTTTGAAATTATTTCAAAGCAAAAAGTTAAAACACACATATATTAAATTTAAAAAAGTTTATCCCATAGCTATGCTGTTATACCCTGAGCAAGATAGAAAATAAGAAGGAAAAGGGAAGGAACTTCCATCCTCCGGGTGTATGCTGGGGTTTCAGAGGGAGCAGAAGTAAATGTGTGTCTTGGCTGTCCTTTGAAATATAAACCTGAAACACCAAATCCAATTAAAACGACAGAAAATTAATTAAAAGTGTCATAATATATAAAGACAAAGAGAAGACGGCGGAAAGTACAGCATTAGGATTCTGGCAGCTAAAAAGCATATGGTGGAGTGGGAACAGATTCAGCAGACTAGAGAAAGCTGCTAGTGAGGGAAACTAAGATGCAAGTGGATTCATGCAGCAGAACCCAGAAAGCCCCAGGAGTTGGAGGTATGCGTCACTGCTGAAAGTGGGGGTCACAGGGTGTCCTGGATATGAAGGGCCTGAGTGTAGATGATTGGTTGCAAGTCTGTACAAGAAGTACTTTCGAGCTTCACTCCACACACTGGCTCACTGCTTCTCCCTTACCCAAGCAGAAGACTGGGTTTTTGCTCTCTAGAGACGTGGTCAGAGGAACCCAGGGCTCAGGGACTCCAGGCACAGCTGGACTATGGGTAGTCACACTAACACCGAGGGGTGCATCCAAAGTCTGTACGCCGAATGGCGACAACCTCATCCAGCTTACTCCACTTGCCTCTGAGAAATCAGGCAGCCAAATTTAGGTAGTTAGAGCAGGACATTGGGATTTTCTTCAGGGGAAACTGACCAGCCCAATGTGACTTATAAGTACTGAACATTAAATGTCCTCAGGAAATGGTTCCGCCCAGTAATTCTGAAAGGAAGGATGCCAGTTGATAAGCCGTCTACATGACCTTTTCAGGACTTTATGGAGAGTTTCTAGTACAAAAGATAGGACAAAACAAGCAAACTAAGGAATTCAGAGACAATGTACAAAGCTAAAGAAAACTTCAGAAAAGTATCATTAACATCTTCAGACAGAGAAAAGAAGATATCTCCAAGGAATTAGAACTGGTTGCAACAAAAAAGGAACAGCAACAAAAAAATCCAACTTTTGGAAACTAAAAATATCATAGCAATTAAAAATTCAAGAAAAGAGTGGAAGATAAAGTTGATAAAATTTCCCCAAAAAGAAGACTAAGAAGACAAAGAGGTGGAAAATAAGAGATAAAAGAGAAGATTAAAGGGTGAGTAGAAGGGGCCAAATATCCAGAGAAGACCTTCAGAGAGAGAAGGAAATACAGGAGAAAACTGTTAAAGAAATGATTAAAAGAAAATTTCCCAGAACCAAAAGACGTGAGTTGTCAAGGCTGAGAAAATCACTTGAATACCCAAGAGAATGAATGCTCTCCGCTCCCAAAAAGGGGGAAAACATCTACGCCCATTATCATGAAATTTCAGAACATGTGGAATAAAGGGAAGATTATAAATGCTTCTAAATTAAAAATGGATTTTATTCAAAGGATATAATTGAGTCACCGGATTTCTGAATAATATCACTAGCAAGTAGAAGACAATGAAGACAGACTTAAGTTCTTTATTGTAAAGTTGGGCATAAAATTGCATTGTTTTGAGAATCAAAGGAGAAAAACGTAAAATGTTAGTATACCTGGCATTACATTGGTTATTATTAGTAGATGGTGAGTAATTTGAAGACAAGGATCACGCCTTACTCAACTCCATGTCTTCCACAGTGCCAACCAACATACAAGGCTGGGTGTTACTAGTACTCACTATGTGCTTATCGCATCCAGCGAGAAGTGTGCAACTGCAATGATGCTGCTAGTGGCCATAGACAATTCCCAGAGAAGAGGTAAAAATGCTCCTTTCTGGTTTTATGTGGTAGACTAAGGGTCCTTGGGCTGGAGCTCTGTTTATTTTGTGCACAGTCCTTACAGAAAAGTTCCAGCATAGTCTCTGGTCAAAAGAATAATGGGAGCTGGACTGGAAGTCCCATATTTGTGGAGCTCTGCCTGCTGGAAGCAATGCTGTACATGGAGCCAGCAAAGTTTGTCCATTGGGGCTCTTGGAAGAAAAGTATATGTACATTCACAAAGCAAAGAGACTTAAGGAACAAATTATTTACATGCATAGTTTAAAATGACCCTTCCTTCCCCTCTGTACACACATAGGATGATTAGTATTCAGTATCTTTCTGGCACTTCTAGTCAATATAAAAAGGGAGGAAAAAGCAATAAGCTATATATATTAGAAAGGAAGAGATAACTTTTTTATTACATATGACATGAAAACTAACTATTTTTAAATGAGTTAATAAAATAACTGTTTTATCACAGATGACATGAAAAACCATTAGAAATAAAAAGATTCTAGCAATTATAAGATTAATTTATGAAAACTAACAGCATTCTCTTATACCAGAAATAACTTGTTAGAAAATGTAATAAAAAAATTCTAAACCATAATAGAAAATGATTGGGAATAATAAATAAATAAAAATAAACAGTAAAACCCAGGAGGTTTTCAATCTGATGTCAGCCACCCCCTTTACTTTTAAACCATAAAGGCCCTCGCTGCGAAAAGCTGCTCATTGGTATCAAGACTGTAGCTCTCAAAATCCTGCTTCAGAGAGGCAGCAAGCTCGATGTTGAGAACGTACTTTGCAGGGAGGCTGCCTAGATTTGAAGCCCAGCTTCAAGATGTAATAGGCAAACCACTGGCAAGCTCTGCTCCTGATTGTCTTGTCTATTAAACGGGGTTAATAATTATATTTATCAAATAGGTTTTTTGTGAGTATTAATTGAGTTAATACATATAAAGACCTCAAAACAGCGTCTGGCACATTGTAGTTGCCACAAAAATGTGAGCTGCCATTATCACTGTGTATCCTGCTTGATATCATCTACGGTGTGTTCCTACGGAACTTAGTTCCCACTTAAGGCACTCCCTCAACAGTTGTAATGAAGTTAATCTCATTACCATTTTCCTCCAAATTATTGTTAACAGGGAAATGACAGATGTGTGTCCAGCAAAGATGGATCAGACTCTAAGATCCCAGGGGTTTAGTCGTGTTCTCCTGAATGTGCATTCCATCTTCCTACCTCACAAACCTCTATGAAGAAAACTGTCAAACCTCCCTGCTGGCTTTATAAAACTATAAAACCTTTCTAAGGGAGACACATGCTACCTCCCGGATAAGAGTCAATATCATCGAAGTGTCAATCCTGCCCAAACTATTTTATACATTTAATTCCAGTGTAATAAATGCTCCATGCCCTTCTTTTGCTAACTTAGCAAGCTAATTTTAAATTTTGAATGGAAGACTAACTGGCCCAGAAAAGCCAAAAAATATAAAAGTAAAAGAAGAATAATGGTCGTGTTTGCTTTGCTGTAAATCTAATCAAACAATAAAGCTCTACTGACGGAAGTAGTCTGGTGCTGGTATCCAGCGCCCTAGCCAGTATGGCAGCCACCAGCTACATGTGGCTATTTATATATAAATTAATTAAAGCTAAATAAGATGAAAAACTTAGCTTTTAGTCACATCATATTTCAAGTGCTTAATAGCTACTTGTGGCTACTATGTTAGACAGCACACATATAGTACATTTCCATTATCACGGAGGGTTTATTGGACAGCGCAACTCCAAAAACAGATATATGATAATATACAGGATATATAGGATAATATAGGATAAAGGTGACAATTCAAATAAACGGGGAAAAGTGGATTTTTTAAATCATTTAGGGGGACAATTTTTGATAATTTTAGAAAAAAATTCAAATGATAACACCACTTCACAGTATAAAAATAAATTTCGGATAGTTTAATGTTTCAACCACAAAGATTAAAAAAGTAAGTAGTAGAGAGGCCGGCCCAGTGTCACAGCAGTTAAGTTTGCATGTTCTGCTTCAGCAGCCCAGGGTTTGCCAGTTTGAATCCTGGGTGTGGGCATACATACCGATTGTCAAGCCATGCAGTGGCAGGCATCCCACGTAAAACAGAGGAAGATGGGAATGGATGTTAGCTCAGGGCCAGTCTTCCTCAGCAAAAAGAGGAGGATTGGCAGCAGATGTTAGCTCAGGGCTAAACTTCTTCAAAAAAAAAAACGTAAATAGTAGAAGAAGAACAGGAGAACATTTAAAAAATTTTATGATTGGAAAAGTCTATTAAGGAATAACAAAATATTCTGAAACCACAAGAAAAAATAAAACAAATAAGACTACATTGAAAAGAGGACTTTTATATAAGAGAAAAATAAAGAAAATAAATGATAGATGACAGCTGGGAAAATTTTGCAACCTAATTGACAGAAAAGGGCTACTTAAAGAACTCCTGAAGAATAATTTATAAAAAAGGACAACTTCAATAAGAAAATGAGTAAAATGCATTAAAAGTTAACTTGTAGAAGAAAGAACGCCATGACTACTCAACATATGAGTGGATGGTTCATTTCTCTAGTAAAAAAAATGCAATTAAAACAACATTGAGACATAGTAGTTATTGTCAGACTGTCAAAGTTTAAGAAAAAGACACAAGGCTTTCTCCACACTCTTGAATGGAATAGAGATGGGCACCATGTTTGGCAATAAATTTGACAAGCATACAAAAATTTAAAATGTGCCTACTTTTACTTTCTACCCAGTAATTCCACTTCACCCAAAGATGTACTTGTACATAAAAGGTTAATTCAGAATTATTTATAATTTACTCCAAAGAGAAAGAGTATAAATGTCTATCAATAGGGGATTGGTTAAATTAATTATGGCATATATATGTGTACATATTTATAGATGTACATACATAACAAAAATACTCTACAGCTGTGAACACAGCAAGGTAGCTCTGAATGTTCCTGAGTAAAGAAATGCCCTCAATGTACACTGAAGTAAAAAGAGTGTTACTTATAAATAAATGTTAAGCATTTAAAATTTTATAATATAAATAATTTACTTACAAATTATTTATGAATAAAATAAAGGATATTATACAGAGTATTACGGAAATTTTATTAAAATATGTACATACACACATACACAACCAACACACTCTTTCAAACATGTATAGTTTTCATATGCTTAGAAATAAGTCTGGAAGATTTAAAACCAAACTATTTAAAACACGCTATTGTAAACATAAAAATATCCGTGTGGTAAAATAAGAGAGTAGAGTTATTAGGTGCAAAGGAAAACTTCTGGGTACCATGGGAAAGAGGGTTTAAAAGTTTTCAAAAAATAATTTACACTGGTCAGGCGGAAGTAAGTGTTAAATAGCAGGTGGGCAAAAACCCCTGGAGGTCCATAGGAGACTCAATGAATTCTAACCTGGGGAGGCAGGACAGGAGAAGGAGTCACAGAGGATATTTGAGTCGGTCCTGAAAAGAAGAATAGGATTTCTTTGCTCTTCGTTTTTCACGTCAAAGAACCAAGGCACTAGAGGATTTTCCGAAGCCCTTAGCCCAATGCCTGGCACACAGAGTGCTCAAGAAAAAAAGTGGGCATTCCAGGTTGGCGGTGGAACAAAATTTGCAAGACAAGTGGTAAGAACTTTGCGGTTTGCTTGGGGGCAATGTAATTGGGTTCTGGTGCCTGCGATTTGTGTGAAAGGCTGGGAGGCAGGGGAGGAAAGGCAATGGAGGGTTTTGAAAACAGCTGGGAGTCAGAATATACAGGACATTACATTGCTTGTTAATGAGTTTAGACTGTATCTGCTCATCAAGGGTTTTGAAGAGTGATTGGAGTAAGATCAAGCATGTATCTTAGAAAGATAACTGATGTCAGGATGAAGGATGACTTGGAGAAGGAGGAGACTAGAAAATCCTTGGGGTGTTATTGTGAGTGTTCACACCAGGCACGATGGGATCCAGACCCGGGGTATTGACAGTGGAATATAAAGCTGAGATCAGACAGGAGAGAAAAACCTATAGAGGAAGTGTCTGCAGAAGCTGTCAATGCATTCTATCCTCCTTATGGGATGTTTTGGCTACTCCCAAGATATTTCACACTGTCCTTCCCTGTCATGGCTTTTGTCTCTTGCCCTTCTGCTAGGCTTCTCTTTTATGAGCTGCCTGCCAGCTATTGAGGCTAACCTTGGTTTTTGAAATACCGTAAGGCTTGGAGACACTATCCAATTAAACATTAGTTAATTAATGAGGTGTCTCCTCCTAAAACAATTAGATCCTTTTTAGCCAGAGAAAGCTAAATATCTAAATGTAGAGTATAAATATGATTATAGTGGACTGTAGTTGTAGAGTATGGAACAATCCACCTAATGGTTTAGGGCAGGTTTGAAGAGAGGTTAATAGAAATTCATTGCTGTCTGAGTCAAGCATTTGATCAATTATTGTCCTTCCATTTTTAAATAAAAGAAACAGAAGTGTGCAAACATGAGCACTGAAGGCTAAGCGTCTGACCAGCTTCTTGGAGGCAGCGCTGCTCCAGGAATCACATGGGGATAGATTTCTCTTCCTCTAAATTCTCTGTGCTGACTTGTACAATTTATGGCCAAGGACTCTGGCCAGGATGCTTCTCTCTAAAAATGAATGTACATGTGAAGAGGAATTGCAGATTGCCTGGGTGTTTGGTTATTTTCCTCTCTGGGAACCACCAGATCTTTAGCCCTTTAATAGGAAACCACCATGGCTGTAGTTCACACTGTAGTGACGGCTTCCACAGGTATTGTGTTTACAGAGAGGCTTCTGTGTCCACAGTGCTGGGCTGGTGTGGTGTGAGTGAAGCCAAGACACTTGAGACTCAGTCTAGGCCTTCGTGGAGCTTACAGTTTAGACGGTGAAATAAGACTAACACGTGGGGAACACAAATGTGAAACTG
This sequence comes from Equus caballus, assembly GCF_041296265.1. NCBI lineage: Eukaryota > Metazoa > Chordata > Mammalia > Perissodactyla > Equidae > Equus > Equus caballus. Next base: position 69,435,726 of record NC_091700.1, read on the forward strand.
TCAGAGGAGTGGCTCTCCTTTTTTTCTCCACAGCGCTAAAGACATTGGGCTATATCAGAGATAACATAGTCTTCAGTCTATATTTGGTTCTTGGGTTACCTGAAAACCACTGCTTTTTCACAATGGATTGCTCGGCCAGTGTGTCACTGATGCAGCGTGGGAACTGCTGAATGAGAGAACGCCTTGTGTGGTCCAAAGTTGCCTTACTCTTAAGGCATTCAGTAGATGGAAAGACTGATCCAGCCCCAGAAGCCTTCAATGTGGAGAAGGCATCGAAGGATGGATGTGTCTGAACAGGCAGGATCTGAGGAACTTTACATCCACTTCTCTTTCAGGTCCAGGAATACGAATGCTGATGTGAAGCTATTCAGGTCCTTAAAAGAAAATTCTGAATGGAGCAGAACCGTTCAATAATATGTCTCAACAACATATACTGAGAAACTGCTCTGTGACTGCTGCTGAGCCAAGCAGAGGGGAAACAAAGATGAGAAAGACGTGACTTCTACCCTGGAAAGGCTTCTTGACTGAAAGTGGAGAAAGATCAGACTTAGCATCTTTATATTTCCCTCATCTATTGGGAGACAACAACATCCTGTACATCTGGCCAAAAGTAGGCTATTTTCTCTATCTAGGTGAAACTGGAGCAAAACACATGGAATCTCAGTTAACCGATAATTCAGGCCAGTTAATCCCTCCATGCTCATGTTACCCTTCTGGGTCTCCTTGGAAAGTCTTGAACTTGCAAATGGCATTCGGGCTGTTTATTTTGCTGTCTTCAGTGACTCTGGGTTTGATACTCTACATTCTAAGAATGTTCATTTTTCTTCTTTTGAAACCTTAATCTTCCCAATATCCACTAAAGAATTAGAATGCTATTTTAATGCAAGAATCACTAAGCCTGAAGACTAATGGTTGGAATATTTATTTATGTTTTGAATGACTTACATTTTTAAAATGGAAAAAACACAAATTCATTTGAATGCTTAATATTTACATGTTTAGAGGGATCCAGAATTACTATCATATTTCTAAGTACAGTGATGAAAAAACATTGTTATTATGATTTGTTTAATTTCTGTTCATCATTCAGCCATACTATAATTCTGAAGTCACATTTATCATCTTCCCTGTAAGCTCTTCCCCCCAGTCTATTTCTCCTCCTGCTTTCTACCTCATCGCTGCTCGAGGCATTAAATACTTTCCCTCTAGCCAGCAAGAATCTGAGCACTCGGGGCCTCTTTGGCTCCTCCCCTTCTTTTACCTCTGTATCTAGTCATTGGTCAAATCTTTTCTTGCCATGTTGCCTCCTGCAAATCTGTTTTCTTCTATCTCAGTAGTGAAACTAGTTTTTAATTGGCTATATAGCTGTGCTAAATAAAGATTACATCTCTGAGTATTTCCTGACAACTAGATGTATTTCTGTGTCTTAGTTCTAACAAATGAGATGTAAGTGGAAGTGCTGTGCAGCAATTTCTAGGAAGCTTCTTAAAAATGTGTTCAGACTAAAAAGCTTCTGTGAGGCAAAGGAAACCATGAACAAAACGAAAAGATAACACACCAACTGGGAGAAAATATTTGCAAATCGCATGTCTGACAAGGGGTTAATTTCCAGAATATATAAAGAACTCATACAACTCAACAACAAAAAACAAAAAACCCGATCAAAAATGGGCAGAGGATTTGAACAGTTTTCCAAAGAAGGTATACAGATGGTCAACAGGCACATGAAAAGATGTTCAATATCACTAATTATTAGGGAAATGCAAATCAAAACTACAATGAGATATCACCGTACACCTGTCAGAATGGCTTAATTAACAAGACAAAAAATAACAAATGTTGGAGAGGATGTGGAGAAAATGGAACCCTCATTCACTACTGGTGAGAATGAAAACTGGTGTGCCACTATGGAAAACAGTGCGGAGATTTCTCAAAAAATTAAAAATAGAAATACCATACGAGGGGCCAGCCCAGCGGCGCAGCAGTTAAGTGTGCACGTTCCACTTCAGCAGCCTGGGGTTTGCTGGTTTGGATCCCAGGTGCAGACATGGCACTGCTTGGCAAGCCATGCTGTGGCAGGTGTTCCACAAATAAAGTGGAGGAAGATGGGTTCAGATGTTAGCTCACGGCTAGTCTTCCTCAGCAAAAAGAGGAGGATTGGCAGCAGATAGCTCAGGGCTAATCTTTGTCAAAAAAAAAAAAAAATACCATATGATCCAGGTATCCTGCTACTGGGTATTTATCCAAAGAATAGGAAATCAACAATACAAAGAGACTTATGCACCCCTATGTTCATCACAGCATTATTCACAATAGCCAAGATGTGGAAGCAACCCAAGTGCCCAATGACTGATGAATGGATAAAGAAGGTGTGGTATACATATACAATGGAATACTACTCAGCCATAAAAAAGACAAAATCGCCCCATTTGCAACAACATGGATGGACCTGGAGGGTATTATGTGAAGTGAAATAAGCCAGACAGAGACACAAACACCATGTTCTTTCACTCATATGTGGAAGACAAACAAACATGGGATAAAGAGAACAGATTAGTGGTTACCAGAGGGGAAGAGGGTTGGGGAATGGGCAAAAGGGGTAAAGGGGGAAATATGTATAGTGACAGATAAAAACTAGACTACTGGTGGTGAGCATGATGCAGTCTATACAGAAACTGATATATAATAATGCACACTTGAAATTATACAGTGTTATAAACCAATACGACCTCAGTGAGATAATTAACAGAAAAAAGACAATATGTGTGCCATTTGCCATATACTTTGTTGTCCCTTCCTACTATGTGCGCCTGGCTGGAGCTCAAGCAGGCATTCTGAAACATGAGGCAACACAGTAAGAACAGCGAAGCAGGAAAATGGAAGAGTGGTGGCCTGCCAATGAGAAGCTGCCCTCCGAGCCCTGGACTGCTTGACTCTGAATTTCTTTCACACAGGAAAAAAATAAACTCCTGTCTTTTTAAAAAACCACTGTTTTGGGTTCTCTTTTACATAAGACAAATCTAATCCTGATAATACAATTCTTTGTGCTTCTGTCCCATTGTTGCCATTCTTGCTACTGTTGTCAATCCCACAGGAGACTAAAAAACAGCATGATGTCTATAAAGTGAAAGGTCTAGCTGCACAGGCTCTGGAATAATTCTTGTTTTATTTTTTGCTCTACATCAACTTTACGTGTCTGTGCCTTGGTTTCCTCATTGTTAAATGGGGACCTCCTCAGTTTATTGACGAGAATAAATGAGATAATGCCTATGAAAACCTCACATGCCTAGTGTCTGGTAATAAATGCTCCATAAAGCATAGCTTCCCTTGATATTATCATCTTTTTTAGTTTGACCTAAGGGAGAGATCTTAGAACAAATGCCATTGGACACGATGTACTGATTCAATGACTTACTAAATAGTAACTTGCCGTTCATACTCTTCTCAGCTCAATCATTTTTGTATTTATGCCAAAATTTTACATTTAGCATATTTATATTTACATTTAAACTCAAAGTGCCCAAATCTATAGGCCTTATTAAATCACAGGCTTGCAGTGATGACACTGTACATGTTGATGTGGCGTATTTCTCAAAGTATTTTTCTAGGGTGTCCTCATGGCAGAGTGATTAAGTTCTTGCGCTCTGCTTAGGCAGCCTGAGATTTCCCCGGTTCGGATCCTGGGCGAGGACATGGCACTGCTCGTTGGGCCATGCTGAGGCAGTATCCCACATAGCCAGCCAGAGAGACCCACAACTAGAATGTACAACTGCTTACTGGGAGGCTTTGGGGAGAATAAGAAGGGGAAAAAAAGAAGATTGGCAACAGATGTTAGCTCAGGTGCCAATCTTTAAAAAAACATATATTTTTCTGGTATAATCTTTCATACCGTCTTCTTTGGCAGTGAAGCCTCTTGTGCCCAGGTCTTCTATTATCTTCTATAATATTTACCACAGGGGTTCATTCTGCTTTTTGTGCCATAGATTTTCTTTATGCAAATATAAGCCTGTGAAACAGAATGTTTTTCAGTCAATTTCAGCACCCAACTTATTTTCAGATTAAAATTCAGACATTTAGTCAAGTGCTTATGCCAAATCTCAGATCCATTTATTTTCTTTTCAAGGATCCTTTAAAAGCTAGTGAAAAATTGATTTACTATATTTATACCAATAGTGTTCATGACCTGGCTGAAATATGCAACATTCTTGAATAGTCTTCTTCTTAACAGAAAAATATTTTTTATTTTGCGATCAGCTACCACTTGGTCCTCCAATTATTGATGCCTAGTCTGTAACTGTGACCCAACAACTGTAGCCAATTTCACCATTACTCTAGTTGGAGTGCTCTGCTTTGCTGCTTTTCTCGTATTGCTTCTCAAATCCTCCTCCACATCACTGTACAGAACTGGATCAAGTCATTCTCTTGCTTAAAAGCTTTGGTGCACATAGCTCTTGGTCTCTCTATTATATTCTCTATTCTTCCAGACAAACGCCGTCAACTCCATGAAACCTGATACCTGCAGCCAAAAGTGATATTTCACTCTTCTGTCTTCTCTTAACACAACCTCTCAAAATCCTATTTTTTTAACAAATGATAATATTTTCCCTCAAGTTGTTCAACTTTTCTTATTCACAATTGCAAAACTGAACACGAATAGGCTAGGCTCCCCTTGGCCTCTGCTCTGTTGAGCGTTTTTTTACCCTCAAGGTCTTAAGGAGGGTGGTGGGGCAGAAGTTTAGAAAGCCAGGGCTCAAAGATATGAGCAGAGGCAAAATTCATGACCAACATTGGAGAAGTCAGAAAAAGAAATTGAAATTGGAGTTGACCCAAAGTTTAAATCATGTTGGATGAATGACCAAATGAGTCACAAATGAGCAAAGCTGAAAGACGTTGATAGTGGGTCTCGGGAAATCACTTTGATTTCTAGCCAAAGTTCATGGCTTTCTGTTTTGGGCTGGCAGGACCAGTGGAAGGTGGATGATAGAATTGCTGGATGAGAGAAGTAGAAGTAAGAAATGCAACAGGACCAAGGAGCTCTGTATCTTTAAACAGCCTTAAAAAGCATTTTTCCTTTTTTTTTTTTTTTTTTTTACAGCAGGGTGGGTGGTATGACATTATTGGGAGAGGCAGATGCTGTCAATAATTTGGATTGTCTCCCAAATGGTGTCTCTTGGCTCTGCTCCTTGGATTCTGAATCACATTCTGTATGTCTTGGGTGGCCAACAGCCTCTTCCGACAATGACAAGGTAGAAGCGGACTCAGCAATGAGCTAGAGGTGGAAACCCTTGTTGCCATGGAATGGTGGAAATAGGCAGAACTAGCATCCTGAAGAAGGGATTGGAGCCTAGCTAATTATTAGTACTTCTGCATACTGCAAGCTCTGGGTGTCCCTGCAGAGTCATACTGTGTATCACATTGGGGAATTTTCATGGGCCAACTGTGGGTTTATACTGAAGGCAAAGCTGAAGGCCCTGTGGTGTTTTTTGAGAGTGGACACCTTACCTCCTGGGAGATTGTATTTCATCCATCAGTGTTGTAGTCTACTGGAGCTCCTATACTGTGGTGGTAGTGTGTGTATGTGTGTGTGCGTAACTCTTTCAACAGAGAATCCAAAACAATTTGCATGCTCTCCCCATAGTTCTTCCTCATCTCTTACTAAGACTCTTGTAATAGTTTTCTAACTGATATCCTTTTGGCTCCAGTCTTACTCCTGCAATTCTTTATCTGCACGGCTGGGAAATCTTTGTGAAGCACAAAGCTTTTGGTTCTTCATTGCCTAAAGTAATTTGGGCACATATCTAAAGGTGATGCTCACCTACACACCCAGCGAAAAGCAGTCTTCTATTGTGAAGGGCTCTGTAGGAGAGAGAGGCTATGTATGTAGATTACCTGCCAATACAGGATAAGGTGAAAATTTATTGGTGAAAGACATGGCCCTCCACACCCTGGTCCTCACTACATCTGTTTCCTTATACTTCAGTAATCCTTTGATGTACTCATGCCCCTCTGCGTGCAGTTTACTCACACTCCAGATTGTATCTTGTGCATGTGCCTTGCCCACACTGCCTCTGTCTGAAAAGTCCTCCTAAATCTACCCTATTAGAAAACTTATCCTTCCAGACTCAATCCAAATGTTACTTTCTTAATGACTTTCAAACTCTTTTAAATGAGTTAATTAGCTACTCTCTTCTCTCTGGCAGATTTAGGAGGTAGGGCTGAGGAGTTCACCAAGGTGATGACAGCAGCTTCCTGGGGCCCCAATACCTAAAGTGCCAGGAACAGCAGGAAAATGGCTGAAGAAGGGCAGTGTGGTGTCTTACGGGGCTGTGGAGTGAGGCAGATTGGGCCGTAACTTTGCTGCTTCCTCCTATAAGTTCTACTATTTTTGCAAAGCATTTCAATTTTGTAAGCCTGAATTCCTTCATTTGCAAAGTTGATATAATATTAAGACTTTCTTTTTATTATTTTAATTTAATTTAATTTATTTATTCTTTTATTTCTGTATTAAATAATATATACAAAGTGCTTGATTTATTGTCTGGCACATATTAAACATTCATATAATAATAATAAAAACAACAACAATAATAATAAGTAATTGCTATTATTAACATAGAGACTTGCCTAAAATTTGATTTTCTAAGACGAAAAGAGGAACATCATTCATCCTTGTTTAAGTACTTCAGGATAAAAAGTAGGGAGAAGGAAGAAATTGCATGAGAGGAACCATTTTGGATGATGAGAACAATACTTTGATATCTACTGGAGAATTTATGAGAAACAGTATATCAGAGTATTTTGGTGGGACCTTGATGCAACTATGTAAATGCAGTAGCTTCTAATTTTGCATAAACTGGGCAAAAGTGTATCTAATAACAAACGTCTGCACTAGGGATGCTGGGACTTGGACCCTTAATGCAGAGCAAGACACAGCACCTGCTCTGAAGGAGCAGGTGGAACATGAGTCATTGTACACCCAGCAGGGCCTTGCCGTGGAGCTGTTTCTCTGGCAAAGCCATACATGTAGCCACACTAGAAATACCATTTTCACACCTGGAAACACAATCTAACTTCATACTAATTTGGAAGTTCATACGTTATCTGTTATCTGATTTGGAAGTTTGTCAAAAAACAATGTACTTGTGATCTGACCCTATATCAGAGGTATGAGAACATCCATCTGTAACCATTTTTATTATTTTCATCATATGACATGGGATAAAATGTCTGATAACAGAAGGTACCACATAGATACGTGGTCATTTTGCTGTAAAAGACCATCTGCCTACCTCTGTACAACATGGTTGAAGAAGCATAAAATGAAGACCCAAATCCCTTTATACCCTTGAAGACCAGATGCCATATGATGTGACGGATAGTGGGCTGAAATCCGCCCAGTGCCTGTCCAGTGAGTAGACATTAGGTAACAGGCAAAACACCCAGCTGTCAGGAATCTGAAGCACCATGGCATTTGAGAATTTCATCATTAAAATTCAGCATGAGGCTTAAAATTTGAGATTAGCAATTTAATGAGAAAGCATAGAAAAATAATGACACTGTAGAACAGGCAAAATGTAGCTCTTTGGTATATTCCACTAGCTATAGCCAGTTCTTTAAAAATGCTATATTCTTGAATTTTAGAATGTGCTCAATGCTTCTTTTCTTGGGAAGTCATGAACTGGTGGTAAACATAAGGCGGTGGCCTGGGAACTCAGGTGTGAGCCATTTTAATCCTGCATCCGGATAGGGAGTGCTTTGGAGACCTGGGAACTGGGAAAAGGAAAAGTGTGCCAAAGCACTTCCTCCCAAGGCAGAAGAATTTTATAATGCTTGTCAGGGCACTGGGTGCAATGAAAATTAATAACAATGATTCTTTTTCAGAGACAAGCCTTTCACTTTTGCCCAAGTATTTTAATATGCTGTCTGATTACAGAGAATATGAGAAATGAGCCTCTCTGATTATCATTTTTGGCTAAAAGTCTTGGCTGGCTATTGGGACAATCTGTTATTGCTGGCTACTGCTCCGGGAGTGAGTTAACACCAGCCATTCCGATGCTCACTGAAATCTATATTTGCGTGGAATGGTGGTTTTCGGCTTCCAGTGATCACCTTGCCATTTTTTGCAGCACAAGCAAAAAAGATCACTTTTGTACCCCGTGGCCCTGCTGGAATTTTAGGCCCACAGCTCACATTCTCTGTATTTCGCCAAGCTCATTAGTCAGTTTACAGCCGTCTGTCTTTGTACCATTAACCCACTCTGTTGGGCACCATACTGTTGATTTCTGTCCTGGTAAATTATGTGCAACCTGAGGTTTTCTACGGACATGCTGTTCTAATGGCAGCTTCCTCAGAGGGGATCTGGGTGGAGAATCCCTCTGTGAGAATCTCAACCTGTGGCAAAGTTTGGCCCTCAGGGGATGCAAAGGGGGATATGACAAGGGGAATCTTTATTCTGCTATAGGAACTGCGAGACAATGGAAAAGTGCTGTTCTTGACTGGCCAGTGGATAAGACTAGAATACAGGGAAGGATAAAAGAAAATCAAATGGAGACTGAAGCAAGTTTCTGGCCTTGGTGGAAAAATAATAGCACATAGCAGAACGATACCATGCAAACAGCAGTAGGGGGGTAAGATTCCTTTTCTCCTTTTCTCTAACATTCCATCTGTGCCACATCTTGGATGCTTTCCCTAAATTCTGCTCGTGCTACTTGGAGAGGATAGAGACAAAGAGATAAAACCAGCCTGTGGTTCCCTGGAAAACATACAGCTAGGGAAGCAGAGCTAGCACTCATCATAAGGAGAGAAGGCAGGACTCTGGGAGCTGAGCTAAAAAGGATTTTTCTGCTGGCTTTCCAAATTCTATGGAAGAATTTTAAGAAATGCTGAGAGGTGAGAGTGCCTCAGGATACTGCATGCTGTCTCAGGAAAGAAAGAGACAGATGTTGTATGTGAAGCAAGGAAGAAATGTATCCTCTCTCTTATTTATTTGTTTATTCAATTTTTACATAAGTATGGATTCATGGATATTTATTTCATCCCATGAGTTTTAATCCAATTTTCTTGTTATTTATTTTTTTTATTACTCAAATTTTTCTATTTTGGCCATAGGAGCCCCTTGGAGTTGCTTCTTCTATGTAGGCTTATATTTTCCCTGTCCCCAGACCTGGAACCTACCGCTTCTCTAAGGGATCCTGGTTTCCTTTATTGGAGAATGGTGTTTGGAAACCAACCAATCTAAGAGCTAGGTATGTTAATTGCTATTAAGGTATCATTGCTTCTAGGCCCTTTCAGTGGGCAAAACTAGGAAAGATATGTGTGTACACCCACTCATGGATATATATGCATCTATATTTATTCCTGTATCTATCTGTATAAATATTAAAATTCGTAAGTTTATACTGATATCTTTCATTCCAATCCATCACAATAGAGTGCTTCCCCCTTTTTCTTATTTGTAACTTCCTCCCGCGACAGAAACTTATCTCCATTATTGACAACATATTTACTCATTTGTTCACTCCTAGTACACATACAAGGTAGTTTCAGAATTGCTAACTTGTGCCTTGTGAGAAATGCATTTACTAACTAGATTACAGTATTTCTGTATAGATCTTTTTGTCTTTAGGATCTAGGTTTATTTTGATAATACATTTTATTTCCTCTCACATGTAGTTTCAAGGTGACCTTCTCCAATATCAGCCATAGTGAGATAATTATCACTCAAATAGATTTTTGGTGGTACAGGTTATCACTGGAGCACAGCACTGTGGGAACTGTCCGCAGATAACAAAGATACTTGTAACCTGAAAGAAAAAATTTCACCTAAGTTTGCTTATTTCATAATTGGAAATAGACGCTTTGGTATAATGTCACCATTTTTCCTAGTATCAGCTCAAAAATCAATATTTCTATGAAGTCTCAGAGGATCATACTAAATTAGGAGATAAAGCCCATACCATCACAGACATTTTAAGTTTCGATTATAGAGTTAATAAATCAAAATGATCCAAAAGTTCACTGCAACTGCCCTTTTGAACAGAACTCAACCACTGGGGAGGATTTCAAAATTGTGAATATTGTTCCATATTTTGTCTCTGTATATCTATATCATATCTCTATATCTATATTATGTGGTAGCTTCCTATAAGTTATTTGTACAATTTATACCCTCTAAGACTGATTCTTTCTAAGTTCATAGTAAGTGGTAATTATTCCAAATCCAAAGGATACACAGGGAGTTCTTAAAATTCTGTCAGAAAATTAAAATAAGAACATAGTGACATTTATATCTATTAATACAGCAAAAATTAAATAATAATAAAGGTAATTCACTCATTCAAAGTGTATTGAGTTCCTACTGTAAGCTAAGTGCTGAGAAAACAGTTGTAATTAAAACAGACTAAAATTCTGTCTTCACGGAGCTCATATTCCAATGAGGGGCACATGGGCAATAAATAAACTAAATACGGTCGTCCCTCACTGTCCATGGGAGATTGGTTCCAGGACCCCTGCAGATACCAAAATGTGAGGATGCTTAAACTCCTTATATAAAATGGCATGGTATTTCCATATAACCTACACACATCCTCCTATATACTTCCAATCATCTCTAGATTGTTCATAATACCTTCAATGCAAATTCTATGTAAATAGTTGTATTGTTTAGCGGATAATGACAAGAAAAAAGTCTGTTCATATTCAATACAGACGTAAGCATCGCAGTCCTTTGGGTCGTGTTTCGTTGAATCTGCGGATGCAGAACCCGTGGATACTGACGGCCGAATGCCTGTTGTGTCGCATCGGAATACGGCAGACGATACGGAAAAAGGAAAGCAGGAAAGGTGGATACGGAGCGTTAGGACCTGGGGTGGGTTATAAGTTTAATTAGAATGGTCAGGGAAGGGATCATTGAAAAAGTGACAATTGGGCAATGACTTTGAAGGAGGGGAGAAAAGAATCTGGGGGAACACTTAGCATAAGGACCCCAAGGCAGAAATGTGTCTCAAGGGGCAGCACAGAGGTCAGGGTGGCTGAAGTGGAGTGAATTAGAGGGGATTTTAAGAGATGAGGATGGACAGGTATGAGGTGGGGTGCAGGGAGAAACAGTGAGAAGTAGGCTGAGAGTGGAATGTCTTGAAGCAAAGGTAAGGGCTGTAGCTTTTATTTCATTAGCAAAGGCCAGCCACTGGAAGCTACTGATCAAATACAAGATGTGATCCAGATCTTTTTATTGCCTACTAACTACAACCCTTCCAGAAACTCAGTTCCTTGCACCTTACTCTCTGACTACCACCTCTTATCTTTACAGTTTACTTTCTCTAGAAACCCGACTTCAATGATTCTTTGATCCTACCAGGACCTCCAGTCCATGAATCTGAGCTCTTTTCTCTTCTCGCTTATCCCTTAATGTCCTCTCGCTACTCTTAGCCTGGTGAAATGCTGTGGTCAATCACGATTGCTCCACTGACTGGACCCAAGGGTCCCTTGCCCTTCCTTCTTTTCTTTGTGGTTGTTTGGCAAAATCATAACCCTAGTTAAATTCAACTCCCCACATTCCACACCTGAACTAGTGGAATGAAATGTTGCAGGAAGAAAAAGCACATCCTCATGGACTGGTTTTACTTTGAATTCATGACCATAAACCTGGAATGCACGCTTAATGTCTCCAGGCAGTCATACCAGGCTTTCCACTCCCACGAGCAATCATTCATGCTTTCACTCTGCTAAATGATTGATCACTTTCCTGTCCTGCCTCAAACCTGCGACATGTTTTACTCTCCATGTTTCTCTCCTTGTTTCCTCTCTTACTAAAATAATTAGAAAATAAGAAGAGACCCTCCACAGACTTCCACACCCATCTACCCACCGTCAGTATCTGCCATAACATATAGTGCTTTCTTGCCTGCAATCAGAGATAAATTTTAATGCTCTTATCTAAAGCTCATCCCTCCACCTTGTGTATTAGATCCCATTTTTCATCATCTACTCAAGCACATCACTCCTTCCATCTCACAGAATCATTCTTTTACTCCCTTCTGGAACACGTTCATTAATATGTAGTTTTTCTCTCATTAAGAAAAACAACAACAAGAACAAAAATATCTTCCTTCAACCCCTCTTCTTTCACCAATCCATTCCTTTGCTCTGCTTTACAGCAAAATTCTACAAAAACATTGTCTGTGCTCATTGACTCCATAATCTATTTTACGTTGATCTCAATCAGGGTTTCATCTTGACCAGGCCATTAAAATTACTGTTTTCAAGGTCTTAAGGTCACCTTATTAAATCTGCTACTCAATTCTTAGCTTCGTATTACTTGACCTATCATTAGTATTTGTTAACAGTCGATCATGTACTCCTTTCTTCACTTGGCTGCCAGAACATGAGACTCACCTTGTTTTCTTTTTACCTTTTTGATGACTCTTTCTCAGCCTCCTATGATGGTTCCTTCACTGTTCCCTGCATCCTAATAATGGAGCTCTCTGAGGCCTAGTTCATGATTCTTTGCTTTGTTGATACTCATTTTCTCAGATCTTACCCAGTCGCATGGTGCTAAATACTCTGTATATATCAACAACTCCCCAATTTTTATCTCTAACAGAGCTTTCTCTCACATTTCACTTCCATCTGATAGAATATTATTTTGACTGTATCTTGAAAATACATATAGTATATTCAGAGTCTGATCACTCATCACCACCTTTAGTACTATCACCCTGGTGTGTGTAGCCGCTGTTATCTCTCACTGAATTATTACATGGGCATCATAATTTGTCCTTCTGATTCGATCCCTCTATACATTTGTCAGCACAATGGACAGCGGACAAAATGAGACTAGACTCAAAGAGGCACAAGGGTGAAAGCAGGGAAACCTGAAGAGCGGCTAGATAGCAGTGGAGGTGGTGAGAAGGGGTCAGATTCTGGATCCATCTTGAAGGTAGGTCCAATAGGATTTGCTGATGAGAGAAAGTGAGGAGTCAAGGATGCCTTCAAGGTTTTTGGCCTGAGCAATCGAAAGCATGGAGTTGTAGTGAAACAGGTGAGATTTTACATTGCTAACGACTCTTAAATTTTATAATCTTTGGAAGCAAGATGGCAACCTGTATCATATGCCTTTAAATGTTCATACTTTTTGAACCACTGTTCCTATTTTGATTTTTTTCAACAGAAAGATAAGGCTCTTTTTCTAAATATGGTCATTATGATATTGTTTACAATAGTAAAAAAATAACATGGAAAATATTTATGATATAGCATTAGGTGAAATGATATGTTCACTATAATTAGGATAATGTAAAATATTTATGGAAGTGCATGAGTCAAAATCTGAATATGCAAAAGTAAAATCAATTAATTATGCTAGGCTAGAAAAGGAGCTATTTATTTTTAAGTTAAAATATTCCTTAATGTTTTGAAATATTTTTAAATTTATAAAAGAGAAATATTAGAAATATAATTGTATCTCTATTTTAGACAACAGATAGGTCACTATCTGTTTACTTTTGTCAAGTGGTGAAAAATTTTGACAATTTGTTATGGTGATTTAAAGGTTTTAATGGCTTTTTATAAATGAACTCTCATAGACTTCTACCCTAAGAGTTATGTTTTACCCCAGCAACCTTATACTGGAATGCAGAATCAAGGGATTTTATTTCAAGGCTCAGCTGTATCTCTTATTCACTGTGTGATTTTGGTTGAGGTGTGTAACTTGAGTCAGGTTTTTCATTTGCAAAATGGAGATCTCGGTCTCTCTTCTGTCTACTTGATAGAGTAGTTGTGAAGATGAAATGAGATAATATATCTGAAAATGCCTTGAAAACTATAAATCACTACAGAAATTGGAGGGATTATGGTAATTTGAGTTGAGAGTACTTCTGCTTCATTCTGAAGATTATGTCCTTAGGTCTTTGTCATCATCTCCTGATCCCAAAAGGGATGCTGCCCTTTGAATGCGAGTCAAGTGTCCTTAAAGAACTAAGCAATAATAGAAGCATATCTTTTCAAAATAGGAGCAAAATTATAGGATGTTAATAAATCATATAATCGTCTCACAAAGGTTAGTAGAAAAGTAGAAATAACAGGCATAATTCACTGTATAAGAAATGCATTTGAAGTGCACTCAACTTGAAAAAAGGTAAACAAGAGGTACGTGAAAGCTTAAACACTCGAAGAAAGGAAGTAGTGGCCTACTCAGTGACTGTGTGTATTTTTTGAATAGATATTTCTGCAAAGGTAAAATACTAAATTAGTTTATTAATAGAAGATTAAATAATTCATCTGGATGAATAAATAATTCATCCTATGTACTAGCAGTATATAGGGAGGTGTCCCATATACAGAATCTCAGAGCACAGAAGAGAATCTTCTCATCAAGCACCAATACTTTCTTGAAGAGGAGGGTTCATCAAGACAGTAATCCAGGTAGAATTGAAGAATAAGGACAATATCAGTTTTCAAGTTAAAAAGTTGAGATCATGGCTCGCCTAACAGAAGCAGATTTAGGCAGCCGGTGTTCAACAATCAGAAACAAAAGGCAAATGAAAGAGTTTATTGGTCTGCAACACATCTTTGCATTCTCTCCAAAGCTGCATATATGTTATGGGTGATAAAATCCATCAGGATAAAAATAGGATGCATTGTAAATTGAGAGACACCAATTATTATTTTTGAAATGACAGAAGAAATTGGCCCAAAGTTTATAGCTACTGCTGCAAAAGCTATACAATAAAAGCAATGTGATTATACAGTAGTTTAGCTAAAAACAAATCATCTGATGCTAGAGTAAATGGACAGAAATAAACTGCAAAGTGTATCTTTGCTCATGAGAATGGGAATCAGTTTTGGCCTAGATCCAAACTGAACTAAATATGATAAAAAGGAAGAAACATGTGCTTTTAGAAATTTTTCTCCCCTACAGACTGCAGTCCCTGTTCGTTCCTCATTGTGTGCATCCAGCTTTCTCTGCAATGGCTTCTGAGTAGAATGGGACTGAATACGTCTGCCAAGAAAGTAGGTGACCTAACCATTTGGAATCTCAGTTCTGTCATCTATAAAATGAGAAAGTAGAAGATCTAAGGTCTTTTCCGACTCTTAACAAAAGAATACTTTCTTATTTCCAGCTCTGTTGTCACCGAGCCTTATACACCAATTTTAAAAGGGCTGACTTCAAGTATTTTTGTTACAGACTGCCAAGTTGATTGTTCTCTAGGGCTGTTTATTGCCTTTTGATATTTTAGTTTTCTTTATTTTCTCCTGTGTTGGATTCTCTGTGCCTTCTGTCTCGTGTCTTCTTTTCCTTGGCCTCATCCCTCATTTTGTTGGACCGTATTCTCCAGTAGGCCCAGATGCATGGGAGGTGAAAATTGAGTTCCTGCATATCTGAACATGACTTTATTCTATCCTCACTCTTAACTGATTGATTGGTTTCAGAATTCTAGGTTGAAATACTTTTGGGCCTCAGAATTTTGACAGCATTTCTCTATGGCCCTTTAGGGCCCGTGTTGCTGCTGATATGCCAAGTGCTATTCTGATCCTTGTATTTTTGTGTGTGAGCATTTTCCTCTCTGAAAGCTTTTAAGATCTTCTCTTTATTCCCACAGCACTGAAAAATGTGCTGTGGGGTGTTTTTAAACATTTAGTTATTTATTTTTATTGTGCTTGTTGAACGGGATGTTCATTCTGTTCTGTTCTTAGAAATTTTTCTTTTATTAGATAGTTGACAACTTTCTCCCCTCTCTTCTCTCTGATCTTTCTTTCTGGAACTCCTCTAATCAGATGTTAGACTCTCTGGACTGATTCTCTAATTTTCCTTTATTTTGTCTCCCATTTTCCTTCTCTGTTTTACTTTCTGGGATGTTCTCCTCAACTTTATTTCCTAATCATGCTACTGAATTCTTTATTTCTGTCATCATATTGTTCATACCCAAGAGTTCCATTTTGTTCCCTAAAAATTCTCTTTTGGACTATCCTGTACTTTTTTCATGGATGCACTATATCTTTTTATCTTTCTGAAGACCTTCATTTAATTTTTCGTTCGCTGGATTTTTTCTTTTGACTTTTCCTTTACTTTTGCGTTTCTTCTAGCTGTTACTTTGTCTTGGTTCTTTTCATTTATATTGGAGGCTTTCCGAAAATGTCCAGTGAACCTTAGATGTCTTTTCCTATTTAACATTAGAGGCATTAAAAACCTATTAGAAAACAAAAAAACAAAAAAACCCCCCCAAAAAACCTATTAGAAGCTCTTTGTGTATTGGTAGGACTTATTGAGGGTTGTTTTGCAGCTGTCTCAAACCCGAATATTCCCCTGGGGAACCCACAACTATTAGTACATATGAGGACCCTTCCTTGCCCAGCAGTCAGTTTACTCAGGAAAGATCTCTCCAACTTCTGATGGACAGAGTCAGTCTGATGGAGTCAGAGTACATGGGACAAACTTGGCTACGCCTTGAGGCTCAGAGATGAGTCAGAGGAAGGAGGTTGGGGTGGCAGGAGGGGGTCTCAGTGTTCAATTCTGTTTTAAGAATGGGGTCCCACCCTAAGCTACTCCTGGCGGGCCTGTGTCCTAAATCCCTTGGGTTAACCCACAGTCTCTGCCTAAATAAGCTAGAGGCAGCTGGACTCTAGGAGTCCAATTGTTCTTTGTAGATTTTCAATAAACTCTTCTGTCATCAATCTCTCTTTCATATCTACCTGCAGAAATATCTTTGATCTCCAATTCCTAAACCCATCTAATGTTCTATGTCATTAATTTTCTTGATAATTCAGCATCTTCCCTAAGATATTTTCCAGTTTTCTAAATATCATTGACATCACTTTACTTCTATCATTTGTTTTGTTCTCTTTGTGTTTATGTTTACTTTTCCCTTTCTCTCATTTTAGTAGAGTGTTTTTTGGGGGAAACAGACTAAGTCTACTGTTTTTCTTTTCATAATGAAGCATAAAACATAATTAGAAAATTCTAGATGATAAAATCAACCAAAATTCCGTTCCCCAGATTTTAGTGATTAACACAATAGAAGCTGATTTTTTTCTCTCGTGTAATCGCCCAGTGAGAGTTCCTGATTGTTGCATGTCTTTCTTCCATGTGATAATCCAGGGACCCAGACACCTTCCATTTTATGGGTCATCTATCCCCTGGAGATTCCTTGTCTTTATATTAAGTTGGCTGAAGCAAAAGAAAGCATTGAGGAGGTCCGCCCCGGGGTTGAGTGGTTAAGTTCACATGCTCTGCTTCAGGGCCCAGGATTTCCCTGGTTCGGATCCTGGGTGCAGACCCACCACCGCTTATCAAGCCATGCCGAGGCGGCATCCCACGTAGCAGAAGCAGAAGGACCTACAACTAGAATATACAACTATGTCCTGGGGGGCTGTGGGGAGAAGAAGAAGAAGAAAAAAGATTGGCAACAGGTGTTAGCTCAGGTACCAATCTTCAAAAAAAAAAAAAGGAAAAGAAAAGGAAGCATTGAGAATACATACCTGCTTCTTCAAAGCCTTGGCCTGCAAGTCATAAGCATTATTTCTTCTTTCATTCCATTAATAAGAAATTGCCATATGGCTGCATAAAAGGGGAGGGAGCAGGAACTTTTGGCTACTGGGGAAACACAATATTTGCTAGCCAACTAATCATCTCTGCAGTCTTCTCCTCTGGCTACCAATTGTGCATTTATACCCTTTTTTCTATGTATAGAATAGATTTACTCCCTCCTCAAGGGGGATGGCCTAAATTCCCAATTTTATTCCTTTATCTATTTCAAAATCCAGTATCCCTGGATCGAGATGTGGCTCTTGAAGATCTGTCAACTTATAGACTAAAAGACAAGTTACCTTATTTCCTGACACCCCTCTATGCACACACATATACCATGTACAATGGTGGAGTAGAGGCACCCAGTCCAGAAAAGGAAAAACTGATAAACACAATAATTACTGGTCTGTAGCAATGACAGACTCCTGATGTGCATAATTCTGCCAAAAGAGGAAGTTCCTTATTTAGGTACTTGATCTAAGTCTTGAGGGAACTCTTTTTTTCATTGCTCTCCATGGCCACCAGCACCATCTACTTGTCCGTCATCTTCCACAGGCCTACCTGAAGTGAGTGTTGGTGAGTATATCATATTTTATATTTGTTCAGGTCTTCCAGCCACTTTCTGCTTACTCAAATTTTGGGGGGAAACCCTTAGAGCTGTTTGAAACTCTTAGCCATCAGAGGCCTTTTGAGGATATGCTTGTGGTTACTTTGACCAAACATCTGCTTTATTTGTTTCTAATCAGTTCCAGTGTCAGGATTTCCTAGATATAGTTCTCTAACATGAATTATATCTTTGATTCTTAGTCCTTATGTCTTTTTCCAATTGTAGTGCTAGCTATCTTGAAGCCATCTGAAATAATAATTTTGACTAAGAAGGCAATATCCCTAATAATTTCTTTTCGTAAGGCTACCAACTGTTTAATTGAGAAGTCTTAACAGGTTTTTTAATTATTATTTTTTTTGGACAAAGTACTTTTAAATTTTATCTTCTGCCTATTTGAAGTCTGGAAACAGTCAAATTTTATAAACTCCCACCCCGCCCCCACCTCTCAAACCAGCTAAATTTTGCCTGAGTGCATCTCTTTCTTGTAATATCTTGCTAAGTCCACAAATTGATATCCAAAACAATATCTCGTTCTGACTTTTTCAGCCTCTTCTGGAATCATATTCTGGATTAATGCTGTCCGCTATGATAAATGGACTCCAACATTTTAGAGGCTTAACACAAGAAGAAGCTTACTTCTTGTTCCTGTAACAGTTCCTGGCTGGTGGGAGGCTTTCCTCCATGAGGTATTTCAGAAACCTTGGTTCCTTCTGTTGGTCCTGCTGTTCCCCAGAACCACACAGCAGAAAGAAAAGAGCACATGGAGAAGGCTCATGTGCTTCTTAAAAGTCTCTGTCGATAGTAACACACATATTCCACTCATTCTCTATTGGTAAGAACTGGAGACACAGGCCCCATCTAGAGAGATGCCAAGTACTCCTGGGAAATGTAGTCTGCGGTTATGCATTGGCTTTCTTGCAACAACTCTGTAATGTGGAAGGAGAAGGAAAATTTTGGTAGACAGCTATCCATCTCTACCAAATATGTGGAGAAGCAGAGATAAATTATCTGCCACATTGGGAGCTGTTTTTCTACTGTTTGATTTCAGCATTAGTATCAAAAAGTGTTTATTTCAGAATTCTTTCTATCTTTGAAATACTTCACACTTTTCTGGCACCAAGGAAGATGTTTTTCATTCTCTTTTCTTTTTAATTATTTTGGTTATCCCTAACTCAATAAGTAGAAGAGCTATTTGGGGTCCTATTGTGTTAGTTGTAAAAGAAATAATTTGTTTTAATGTTGAAAAACTTAGTTGCATAAGATGCTTTTCAACTCATGACACTTTTGCCTTTCTTTGGGAATGGTTTCTATGATATATGACCCTGACCTTTGGCCAGAGACACTGATACAAACTGGGCTATCCATTCTCTTTAAAAAAATTGAAATATAAAAACAGTGAGACTTGGTGATTATGATTCATTAAAACTGAGTCACTTGAGTTGTAGTTTTCTAACAATAAACATGTCCTTGAAATCCTGTGCTGAGATTCCAGAGTTACCTAAATTTCTTTCTTTCCTGAATCTTTTTTGTTCAATTCCTTCTGCAACATCTTGAGAAATAGCAGTACTCTTCCAATAAATTCTCCCTTATGCTTAATCTAGCCAGAGTCAGTGTCTGTTATCTGGTGACTGCAACTAAAAGACCCTTAATTAGTACCCGAGAGAAAGAAGATTTATGATGGGATCTTCAATATCTGTCCAATATCCATTGGCATTTTGAAGATTTTTTTCTCATTAATTCTCATGTTAGTGACTTAGATTGAATGTGCTGTACCGTGGGCTACAGGTCTCTTTGGAAGTCCAAGAAGTGGTTTCTTAGAACTAGATAAGTTTCGTTAGCTACTCTGTTGAATAGGGTGAGCTTCACTCATATTCTGCCTGCCTTTTTGTCAACAACATAGTGGTGGTAGGAAAATATGTAACAACAATTTTCTGGGATAGTGGCATTACGGAGAGTAAATAGCTTGCTCAAGGTCACCTAATAGGTAATTGATAGTTGTGGAATTTTAACCCTTATCTATAAGACTCCAGAGCCGAAGTTCACAACCTCTCTATATACAACCTTTTATTTGCCGTACAGTTAAATATACGCTGGGAGGTTAAAGATAAATGTTTTTAAAAAGCCCTGCTTTTTGTCTTTAAAAATTCTATGGCCTGTAGGTAATTAGATGATATGAGTATAACAAGGTGGGTAAAAAAAACAGAGGTATACATGAGGACTATGAGGATATAGAAAAGAATCCTGCATCCCAACATAGGTGTTGAAAGAGTGCTTTTGTGAGAGAACATATGAGCAAAGAGTTAACGAATGATTAAGTGTTAGCAGGTCACAGAGATGGGAAGGATGAGAGGGTCCTATAAGTAGCAGGAAGAGTGTGAGCAAAGATATAGAAGCATCGCCTCTGTAGCTGTTACGAACTACAAAACATAGGGTGCAGGCCAGGAAGTGTTAGGAGATTATATTGGACATGTTGGTAGCAACCAGTTCATGGAGGATTGGGTGTAACTAGCCTAACCATTTGAACTGAAGAGGGAGCATATTGCAGTAAGGCAGAGCGTGGGTTCTGGAGCCAGAATGCCTGAATTTGAGTTCTGCTCTGCGTGATCTTGGGTAAGTTCCTTAATATGTATGTACCTCAGTTTACTCATCTGTAAAAAGAGGATAATAATATTTCTATTATAAAGATTAAATAAGTTAATGTTCGCAGAATGTTTAGAACAGTGCCTGGAAAATAGCAAGCCCTTTTTAATTTTGATAAAATTAGTAGAACTTGTCTGGGTTGAGAGAAAACTCTTGAATGATTTTAAAGTTTCTGGGTATTTTGATGAATGCAGGTGTCATTTCCTAAAATTAAAGATTGTAGTAAGAAAAGCAGGGTTAGTCAAAGAACGCAACGGATTTTGTTCTTTAAATGTGATTTTGAAAAAAAACCAAAAAAATTGTGATTTTGATACTTGTGTGTCATCCAATTGGATATAGTCTACAAATATTGAATTTTAGGAATCTGAAGCTCAGAGGTAAATTTAGAAATATATAAATCCTCATTGAGTTATTGATGAAACATTGATGGTGGATAAGATCATCCAAGGTAAACGTGTGCAGAAGGAGGAGCAGCGAAGTAAAGATGGAGCCCTGCTGGGAGGGCAGGTAGAGCCCTGGGAAGGGGATGGACAGCACAGTGCAGCTCACAATAAAGGATGGACAGACGTGAGGAGCCTGAGGAGGAAGTAACGCTATCAAAGTCAAGGGAACCCACGGTTTCAATGAAAACATGGTGAACAGTGTGGAATGCAAAAGAGAGGACCAGTAAGATAGGGCTGAAAATATCTACTGGATCTGGCAGTGTGGAGGCCATTATATTAGGCCTTAATCTGATGGCATGAGTATCAAAGAACTTAAAACTTTTATGGATGTGAAAGGGTAATGGTTGGGAAGTGGCATTGATGAGAGAGCACCCCCTGACATTAAAAATGTAAGACACAGGGGAATGGCCTCGTGGCTGAGTGGGTTAAGTTTGTAGGCTGCTTTGGAGGCCTTTCGCTGGTTTGGATCTTGGCCTCGGACAGGGCACCACTCCTGAGGCCGTGCTGAGATGGTGTCCCACATAGCAGAGCCAGAAGGACCTACAACTAGAATATACAACTATGTAGTGGGGGGCTCTGAGGAGAAGAAGAAAGAAAGAAGATTGGCAACAGATGTTAGCTCAGGTGCCAGTCTTTAAAAAAAAAAAAACTAAGACAAAAAATAAATTGTAGTTGAGAGAACTAGAGGCGAGATAGTGCAGACCCAGGAAAGTTTATTTACTAGGAAATAGATACTTTAGATGGCACAGGAAAAGTTTTGGTAGAGGGAAGTTTGGGAAACTGATTATGGAAGAGTAAGTAGACCATAGTATAGAGATGAGATAGCTAAGAGGGGAGATTGATGCCTGAAGGGGCTCACATTGTTAACGGGATCAATAATATTAGGGATGTGGAGCGTCATGGAATTAGTGGTGTGAGATTATTCACAGTAATTCACTGTTGCTTTGGGGTGGGATAGGAGTTGGGGAGGGGACTCCTCTTCGGAAGGTGTCAGTTCTTTCAACTGTCACTACATATGATATCAAAGGATTCGTTTGTTCTCCATTTCATATTCTAGTTTTATTTTAAGCTCACAACAACTCCTGGGAGGGCAGGAATTGGTTTTTTCAATTTAAAAAGCAATCGGTCTTAATGTGACCGTGATCATTTACCCATAACTTCCATATCTAGGAATAGATAGTAAGAAAATTATCAGAAATGCACACAAAGATTTACATACAATTGTGGATATGTAATAGTCATATTACATATGTGTGTGTGCATATGTATAAACAAATAGACTTTATTTTTTAGAGCAGTTTTATGTTCACAGCAAAAGTGAGTGGAAGGAACAGAGAGTTTCCATATGCCCCCTGACATCCATGCACACAAGCACTTCCACCATCAATATCCCACACCAAAGTAGTACATTTCAAAAATTCTATGAAGCTATACTGACATGTCATTATCACTCAAAGTCTGTGGTTTATGTACGAGTTCATGCTTGGTGTTGTACATTCCATGGTTTTGACAAATGTATAATGAAATGTATTTACCATTATAGTATCACACAGAATAGTTCCACTGCACTCAGTCATTGATATTTTTGTGCTATTTATGGTATAGGGAAAATGTGAAAACAACCTAAACATAGAACATTGGGCAATAGTTTACATAAATTAGGGCTTATCCATATGATATAAAATGGAGCCATTAAAAAATATGCTTGACGGAATATCTGATAAAATGAGTAAATCTTTTTAATGCATTACTAAATGAAAAAAGAGGCAGGTTATGGAATTATATATATATTTAGTTGTATATATATAGAATATCTGTGTATACACAGTACAATATCACTTTTATATTATATGTTTATACATACATGCATACATACAAACATATGTATAGACAAAAGACTGGAAAGATATACATCAAATCTAAAATACTACTACAATAAGGCTGTAATAAACAGTTTCAATCAAATTTTTTTGCATAGTAAATAATTGAGATATAGCTGACATATAACATCGTAGCTTAAAGTGTACATTATGTTGATTTGATGTACTTATATATTGCAATATGATTATCACCGTAGGGCTAGCTAACACTTCCATCATGTCATATAATTTTCATTTCTTTTTTGGGGTGAGAACACTTAGGATCTACTGTCTTGGCAAGTTTGAAGTATATAATCCAGTATTGATAACTGTCTTCGCAGTGCTGTGCATTAGATTTCCAGGACTTACTCATCTTCTAACTGCAAGTTTATATCCTTTGACCATGAGCTCTAGAATTCCCCCACCCCCTTGTCCCTGATAACTACCATTCTACTCTCTGTTTCTATGAGTTTGGCTTTTTTAGATTCCAAATATAAGTGATGCCATGAAGTATTTGTTTTTTTCTGTCTGACTCATCTCACTCAGCATAACGCCCTCAAGTTCCATCCATGTTGTTGCAAATAGCAGATTTTCTTCTTTCTTGCTGAATAATATTCCATTGTGTGTGTGTATAAATATATATATATATTTACATCTACTATGTCTTCTTTGTCCATTTATCTGTTGATGGACACTTAGGTTGTTTCCCCATTCTGGCTATTGTGAATAATGCTGCAATAAACATGGGAGCAGAGATATCTTTTTGATATCTTGTTTTCATTTCCTTTGCATATATATCCAGAAGTGGGATTGATGGATCATATGCTAGTTCTATTTTAAAAGCTTTTTTTTCTGGTGAGGAAGATTAGCCTTGAGCTGACATCCACTGCCAATCTTCCTCTTTTTGGTAAGGAAGATTGGCTCTGAGCTAACATCCATGGCTATCTTCCTCTATCTTACATGTGGGATGCCTGCCACAGCATGACTTGAGAAGTGGTGCATAGGTCTGAGCCCGGAATCCAAACCTGTGCACCCTGGGGCACTGAAGTGGAGCACGCGAACTCAACTGCTATGCCACCACGCTGGCCCCTCAATTTTTAATTTTTTGAGGAACCTCCATACTATTTTCCATAGAGGCTGCACCAATTTACATTCCCATTAACAGTAGCCAAGGGTTTCCTGTTCTCCACAAAGTTGCCAACACTTATCTCTTGTCTTTCTGATAATAGCCATTCTAACAGCTGTGAGGTGATATTTCACTGTTGTTTTTTTTTTTTTTTAAAGATTTTTTTTTTAATTTTTTTCCCTTTTTCTCCCCAAAGCCCCCCGGTACATAGTTGTGTATTCTTCGTTGTGGGTTCTTCTTGTTGTGGCATGTGGGACGCTGCCTCAGCGTGGTCCAACAAGCAGTGCCATGTCCGTGCCCAGGATTCGAAGTAACGAAACACTGGGCCGCCTGCAGCGGAGCGTGTGAACTTAACCACTCGGCCACGGGGCCAGCCCCACTGTTATTTTTTTTTTTGAGGAAGATTAGCCCTGAGCTAACATCTGATGCCAGTCCTCCTCGTTTTGCTGAGGAAGACTGGCCCTGAGCTAACATCTGTGCCCATCTTCCTTTACTTTATATGTGGGACATCTGCCAAAGCATGGCTTGTCAAGCAGTGCGTAAGTCTGCACCTGGGATCCGAACCTGTGAACCCCAGGCCACCAAAGCGGAACGTGCGAACTTAATCATTGCGCCATGGGACTGGCCCATATTTCACTGTGGCTTTGATTTGCATTTCCCTGATTAGTGATGCTGAGCACCTTTTCATGTGTGTGTCTTCTTTGGAAAACTGTCTATTCAGCTCCTCTGCCCAGTTTTTAATCAGATTTTTTTGTTGTTGTTATTGAGTTGAATGAGTTCTTTATATATTTTGGAAATTAACCCCTTATCCAATATATGGTTTGCAAATATTTTCTCCCATTCTGTAGGTTGCCTTTTCATTTTGTTGACTGTCTCTTTTGCTGTGCGTATACCATCTTATTAATTGCTTTCTGGCTGTTTTGTAGTTCCATTGCCCTTTTTTCCTTCTCTTGCTGCTTACCTCTGTGAATTGATGGTTTTCCATGGTGGTATCCTCTAATTCCCTTCTCTTTATTTTTTGTGAATTTACTACAAGCTTCTGCTTTGTGGTTACCATGAGGCTTACGTAAAATATCTTATAGATATAACAGTCCATTTTACACTGATAGCAACTTACTTCAATCACATACAAGCACTCTACCCTTTTGCTCCCCCTTTGTATGTTTTTAATGTCACAATTTACCTCTTTTTGTCTTGTTATTCATTAAGAAATTATAGTAGAAATTAAAAATTATAGTTACTTTTAATACTTTAAACTTTATAATATAGTTAAGTGGTTAACACACCATCATGTTACAGAATTAGAGTTTTCTGAATCTGACTATACGTTTACATTTACCAGTCTGTTTATTTTTGTATGTTTTCATGTTACTAACTAGCGTCTTTCATTTCAGTTTGACGAACTCCTTTCAGCACTTCCTGTAAGGCAGTTCTAGGAGCGATGAGGTCCCTCAGCTTTTGTTTGTCTGGGAAAGTGTTTATTTCTCCTTCATCTCTGAAGGATAACTTTGCCAGATAGACTATTCTTGGTTGGCAATATTTTTCTTTCAACACTTTGAATATGTCTTTCCCCTCTCTCTTGACCTGTAAGGTTTCTGCTGAGAAATCTGCTGATAGCCTAATGGAGGTTTCTTTGTAGGTTATGATCTTTTTTTCCCTTGCTGCTTTTAGGATTCTCTCTTTGTCTTTGATT
This sequence comes from Equus caballus, assembly GCF_041296265.1. Lineage (NCBI taxonomy): Eukaryota > Metazoa > Chordata > Mammalia > Perissodactyla > Equidae > Equus > Equus caballus. Next base: position 69,461,618 of record NC_091700.1, read on the forward strand.
TTTGACAATTTCATTACAATGTATCTTGGAGAAGATAATTTTGAATTGAAACAATAGGTGATCTATTTGTTTCACGAACTTGGATGATCAAGTCTCTCCCCAGGTTTGGAAAGTTCTCAGCTTTATTTCTTTAAACAAGCTTTCTGTCTGCTTTTCTCTCTCTTCTCCTTCTGGAAATCCAATGATTTTGATATTGGCCCTTTTGATGGTGTCCCATAGATCATCTAGGCTTTCTTTGCTTTTTTGCATTCTTTTTTGTTTATTCTCCCCTCATTGGGTTATTTCAAAATTCCTTCTTTAGCTCACTGATTCTGTCTTCTGCCTAATCTATTCTGATATTGATGTCCTCTTCATTTGTCATTTAATTCATTGATTCTTCAGCTCCAGAATTTCTCTTTCTTTCTTCTTTATGATTCCTATCTGTTTGTTAAATTTCTCATTTTGTCCCTGTATTGTTTTCCTGATTTTGTTGAATTGTCTTTCTGTGTTTTCTTGTACGTCGTTGAATTTCCACAGAACAGCTATTTTGAATTCTCTATTGGGTAAATCACAGATGTCTCTTTCTTTGGGTTTGGTTATTGGAGGATTATTATGATTTTTTGTTGATGTCATGCTTCCTTGATCCTTCATGTTCTTTGGAATTTTGCGTTGCTCTTTTCACATTTGAAGTAGAAGTCACCCCTCCAATCTTTGCTAGCTACCTTCAGTTGAGAGATACTCTTTGTTGGTCCTGCTTATAGTATAGTGTTTTCTTTGAACTTATATGGATACACCTGCTCCACTCTTCTTGTCCTCTCTTGTGGCAGAATTTTTAAACTTGTTTGTCTTCTCTCACTCTTACAATGCACAGTTTGGCTGTTGATAACCTCTCTTTTGTTTTCCCGAAGGTGGTACTACAGCACAAGATTGTGATTTCTTCCTTGCCTGAGATTGGCTTGTTTTCTGTGTGCACTCCCATTCTCTCTGAGCTTACTCTCATCCCTACCCTCCGGAGCTCAAATAAGGAGCTGGCTGCAGAGTCGGGGTAGGTGTGGGTTTGGCACTTTGGGTGTTGGGGGTGTCCACGGGCCAGTTGGGAGGATCCTTGGGTGAGGGTTTCCCAGTAGCTCATAGGCAGATTCCTGCTAGGGTCTAGAACAAGTCAGCAGGACCCGTGTCACTTTAATGCCTATGATATTCTTATCTGCCTCTTTTTCTGTCTTCTCTCTTCCCCAGTCATGGAGCTCTTGCTTTAATACTCTGGATGCTTCAGGAGAGAGATGGGTTTCTTTAGTAGCATCCCGCACAGCTAGGGAAGTCAGGTGCTCACGCGCTGCTCTCCCCTTCCTCTTGTTTCTCCCATGGGAGGGATACCCAGCCTCCTCTTTCTCTAAGCTATGCCATCTTGAGAGGAGGGGTGATGCACGCAAAGTTCCTCTTACTCACTCCAGTGAATCTAAACTTGTAGTTTTTTTTTTTTCTAATGGAGTGCTGGAACTTCTCTAGAAACCTGGACTTCTATGAAGGCTCTCTTGTCTGTGCATATCTGCCCAAGTCAGTGTTTTCCAAGTGCTCCCAGACTATTGCTGAGGGGCATTTGAGCCAGTTCACTGGCTCCTCCTGGTTCCACAACCCATACTGGGGTCTGTCTGCCTATTATCCAATTCACAGGGAATGAGACTTAAAGGGGGTAAAAACTGAGGGATGTCTTATGTTGTTATGATGCTGATGTCACTTATCTCCATATTTTTGATTACTGTTTTAAGAAAGAATCTAAAAGTGGGATCATCGAATCAAAGATAATGACATAGTTTCACCCTTGTGTTTATTTGGTATTTTCATTTTCTTTCTGTACAGACTTTGATGATAAGTCTAAGTCTTGTCATGGATAACTTCTCTTCATTACTGAAACATAACTTGCACATAGTAGGTAGAGGGTTTGTTGCTTCAAATTTCTCCATATCAGCTCCATTTCTTCGTGGAAGGAATTGATGATTATATCTCTATTACCTAGAACAAAGCATGATCTGTAGCAGATGTTCAAAATCTACTGAGTGAATGAATAATCCTAGATTAAGGCTTTGATTGAGCTGTGTTTACTGTTAGGTGAGGCCACTGTGTGATCAGAAGCATGACCCTATGCCCCACCTCTTCAACTTCATTGCTTCTAGGAGCTCGAGGTACAGATATTGAGCCAGGCAAGACTTTTGGGGATAAGCTAGTTATTCAGTTTCCTTTCTTTCTTGATACTTGCCTGAGTTAGCTGCACAACATCCTGAATTTATTTATCATGGGGCTGGCCAAAGAATTTGGATTCTGACTTAGGACAAGGCAAAGGTCTTGCCTTAGGGACTTTGTCCTTAGCTGCGGGCACTAAACTATCTTTTACCGAGTAGTTCTGTATTAGGGGATTAGGGTATGACTCAGATTATGACAAAATGGTATTGTTTTCACGTCAGTGAGTGTGAGTCTGTGTGTGTGTGTGTTTCTACACGTCTCAGGAACTATGAGGAGGGAGAGTAGGGATTTTGTGGAGGCAAGATCCAGGCATTATTGGGCATTGTTTGCAATACCAAAATCTCATCTTATTTCTAACAGTAATCATGCAAAAACACTTTTGGCTTTAATATATTTGGATCCTGACTAGTTTAAGATAATAAATTAGACATCGCTGTGAATCAGTTTGGAGGGTTATGTAGGGTATATGCAGACCTAAGCAAAAATATTTTAGAATCAGTTTTGTCTTCACACGTTTTGGAGAACATCCAAGTTTGACCGAAAAACAAAATGCTGAACTAAATTAGTGCTGAAATCGAAGTTTGTATGTCAATTACCATCAAAATAAGGCTTCAGACTTTTTCTTTTTAAATTCTTCCATTGGTAGCTTAAAACTTCACATTGTGTCTCCGACGACCGATTGCTTTGAGTATGGTCTTGCAAACCCTGGGTGGCTTTATCTTTTCACAATATTTCAAGCACTATGAAGTCTGCCTTAAACAGCTGCCTTTTACGGTTTTTTGCATCAATGATATAAGAGAACATTCCTCTTAGAATGATTGCTACCTTTTTGCATTCTACCTTAGTTTACAGAAGGAGTCAGATTAGGAGAGAGAACTAGAAAGAGCATCAGGAGATCAGCGTATTTCAGCTGCCACGACTTTCCCTTCTGTTGTTTCCGTCTCAACTGGACTGTCAGGGTTGGTGGTGAACAAGTTTGAAGAACATCAGACCAGGACAGAAGGGCTTTAAAAGTGGGTCTACAGGAGCTCAGAAACTAGCTTGAGCAGGGATTTCCTGAGTCCAAGTACTTTTCTCTGATAATATATGAGGTTAGTCTTCTACACGTGAGTTTTAGCAACTGCTCGAATCTCATAAGCAAACTCAGTACTTCTCTTTTTTTTATTAGTTTTTTTTTTTTTGAGGAAGATTAGCCCTGAGCTAACTACTTCCAATCCTCCTCTTTTTTTCTGAGGAAGACTGGCCCTGAGCTAACATCCATGCCCATCTTGCTCTACTTTATACGTGAGACACCTACCACAGCTTGGCTTTTGCCAAGCGGTGCCGTGTCTGCACCTGGGATCCGAACCAGTGAACCCTGGGCCGCTGAGAAGCAGAATGTGCAAACTTAACCGCTGTACCACCAGGCCAGCCCCAAAAGTATTTTTTATTCACTGGTTTCTTCATAATCCTTCAACTCTATAAACTCCCAAAGGTGAATTTCTTTGTCTGGAACACTCCTTACCTCTCGCCCCATTTTCAAATTCTAATTCTTTAAGCAGTGGACACTTCCAGTGTCTTAACGTGGTTATTGATAATTTCTTGTTAAACAAATGCTACTGTAAGGATTTTTATTTCAAATCATCTTAAATAAATATGCTTCAATTCACCTCAACAAATGGTGTTCTATTGTTTTCTCTTTAGCAAGCAAAGTGTCATAAATATTGGATTTTTAAATGTAATTTAAATTATTGAGCCTCTGTGTCTTCCTCTGTGAAGCTGTTGTGAAGAAAGACACACTAGGAAGATGTGAGAAATGTCAGCTCCCTTTCTCCATCACACACTTTTAAATTCCGTGCCTGCAAATTTTTGATTTATAAGTGACAGGTTGAAAATTTGAGGATTGGGAAGACTCTCAGGAACAATAAGGCGTTTGTTCGAAGGTGTCATCATTAGTTTTAAATCACAATTCCATGCTCCTCTCCTGGCATCTGGCAATCCGGATGGGAGGATGTAATAGGATATGATTGCTGTCAGCAAAATGCAGAATAGAGGAGGTTTCAGAATGGGAGCGAGAGTACAGGGTCTGATTTCAAGTTTCTTGACGAGCCAAGGCCAGGATAGATTCCTGACATCTGCCTCCTTCATTTTCCTGACTGCCCAGAATTATTATGAAAACCAATATCTGTTTCCTATGAAAGAATCCACACAAACCTGCTGGCTGGAGATTTTCTTTCTCATTGCATTCTGCAATATTTATCCTTTATTTTTTTGTTATCACTTTCACATTCTAATCTAGAGATGATGAGACATTGGCGGGTGGCTGCAGTGACACCTTTTAATCTTCTGTCACTCCACTCTTTAAGCTGTTATTTCAAGATTACTTTATTCACCTGCCGTTCACCCTCTCATCTAAATTTCAATTTGTTTCCATGTGTTTAGTGCACCATTCTTTTATGGAAACCATTTATAAAGGATCTTTTCAAATACCCAGCATGTGAAATTTCCTTGGAATTGAAAATCTTTTAGGTGGTTTCCTGTCCTCCTCACCCCTTCCTGAGCACATCATCAGTGTCCAGGAAAGCAGACAAGAGCAAAAGAATAAACTTAAGAAAAGAGAAAAAATTCTGGACCAGGATCCAATTGGAGGGCGTCTGTTCATTTAGCTATCGTATTTCTTCAGTCTTCTTCAATCTGAAATAGTTCCTTAGTCATTTTTTCTCCTATGACCTTGACATTTTTAACAAATGCAGCCAGATAGTTTGTAGAATTTACCTGAAATTGGGTTTGTCTGATGTTTCCTCGTTATTAGATTTGTTTATGCACTTTTTTGGGGCAGGGCTAACATAGAAAGATACAACATTGCCTTTCATCAGTGCATCATATCAACAGACATGTGATGTTGATTTGTCCCACTACTGATGACGTTCCTTCAGTCTCTTGGTTAAGGTGATATCCGTCCTAATGAACAGCATCTGATTGGCAGGACACGAGAGAGTGGTGGAAAGTATGGCAATACAGAAGGCAGTTGTGCTACTCAGCTCCCACCCTTTGATTCCATGTGGGAATTTGGACACAGTGTTGCCAGATATTATACTTTTTTTGAAGAGATTCCACAAATCTAAAATTCTATATGAAGTGAGCTGATCTGTAAATTTTGAGAACCATTTCAATCTTTTAAAGGGGTATATATAAATGTATATATGTGTGTGTGTGTGTGTGTGTGTGTGTATACACCAATACTATGAAGACCAAACAAAATATATCTGCAAACTGGATATATTTTGAGGGACATAAGTTTGTAGGTTCTTTTAAGCAATGGGAAGAATAAATGTCTACGAAAAAATTTCGTTAACATTCTCTATCTGATTTGAGACTTGGCCACCAATCAAAGGATTGGAATGCAATAACAGGCAATTGATTATTAAATTGTAATATAATGTGAATGCCATGTTACCTTTGATGGTTCAGAAGGCACTTTAGGGTCTAGTAAATTTCCAGAGATACAATACCGACAACTGATTTTAGTTGTGCTATAGAACAGAAGTGCAACTGGTCTCATTATAAAGTGTCGATTAATAGAATGTGACACATCAACTTTTTCTTCACTAATTCTAAAAACAATTTGAGCACCTACTAAGTGCCAGGCACTATTCAAGGCACGGGGGACAGAGCATTGACAAATACAGCAAAAATCTCTGCTCTCAGGGAGCTTCCATTCAACAGCCTCTTTCTAGATTGATGGAGTCATCATTTTATATACTGTATCACATGGTCACATCTTTAAAAATAGCAATGGTCCCTTCAAATGCTCCTGTTTTGAAAGATAATTACTTTCTGTTGATCTTTCATTAGGTCCTTCTAATGGTGTCCTTGGCCCCAATGCTCAATTCATTAACTTGTGTTAATTAGAATTCCAGAAATATACTTGAAATGCCATAACCTTAATTTTATAAATGAAATTATTGGCTGCATGTTTAAACATCAGATATTACACATAATTTGTGAATAGCCCCTGTGGGGTGGCCTATAACTACATCTGATTGTGGGATTTTTCACTTTATTTGGCAAACAATTAATGCCAAATTAACTTTACCTATAAAATCTTCAAATGAAAAGGTAACTAAGTTTTTCATAACCTTTTTCCCTTTAATAGGGCTAAAACAGACTGGAAACAGGGGCGATTATATGAAACAATTGCACTGGGGCATAACAGGACAACATAGTGGACATGGGACAGTAATAATGGACACATTTCCTCTTTATCTGTTTATAGGAACTTCTTTCAGATTTAAGGAAATTTCCTTCAGATCAGTTAAAGGGACAAATTCTGTGGAGGTACTTTACTATCCTTTCATGGTGTTTTTAGTCATTAAGGGAGAAAAATGAATAAAGAGTAATACCATTATGTTGGTAAAATATGTAAGTAACCAAGACATGCCACAGATGTGAGACACCCTTGTGAATAAGTAAAGTGAGTTTAGAACCAGTTTGGCTAGCTTGGGACCAGAAGTTGTGTAAATGGGTAAAAAATCTTGATCAGATTTTCTATAGTGTCATTTCTAGAATGGGCCCGGCAAAGGGACACAGAAGCCAGGGGAACAGAGCTAGTGTTAGAGTGTGGTGGTGATAGATAAGGAAAGTAACAGACAGGAATGCCAGAGACCTGATGTGAAAAAGTAATAGGTGAGCATGCTTTCCAAAATGTCACATGAGAGTGAGGGACACCAGGCCCTGCCTGGCCTCTTCGCACTGCTAGTCTTGCTTCCCAGAAGCAATCGTTATATATGGTTGAATTTGTAGTCAGTGTTTACACTGCATCTAGGTCAGTTTTCTGTTGAGCCAATTGGTTTACTGTGATAGTCCATTTTCTTTTCTTTTCTCCCTTAGAATTGATGTTAATATTTGAACTTTTCATTTGGATGTGTTTTGGTGTTCTCTATTATTAATATGTTTTCTAAATGCTCAACAAACCCGATATGGTCAAGTATAATTATCGGTTGTATTTCTTCCTGAGAAGGCTCTCTTTTGGAGCCTGCTGTCCCTCTGCCTTGATTGACAAGGTGGGCAGACGTCTTGGTCTGCTGGCCAGATAGTACCCTGGTATTCCCTTTCACTGTTTCCTGGACCTCGTGTCTTTTTCTTTCTTGGTTTTTATCCTTGTTTCGTTGGAGCATATCTTCTTGTAGCTTCCTAAAAAACTGTCACAGTTAGTGGAACGTTACAATACATAGAATGTAGAACAGATACATTTTTCATTCATTCATTCACTTATTCATCAGATGCTTTTTAAGTATTAGCTGTATACCAAGCATTCAATCATTTCTCAGGAAAATTATCTTAAGATATAAACCAGGTCATGCCACTTTGTTTAAAAACCTTTGGCTGCTTCCCTTTGCCCTTAGGATAAATTCCAAACTAGTTCACAAGGTCCTGAATGATTTGATTCCACTTCTCTGGCCACCTTCATTTCATCGCACTTTCTCTCTTGCCTCCCACACTCTAGTCATCCTGACCATCTTTGGTTGCAGGAACACACGTGGCTCTAGCATGGCACAGCCTTTTCCATTGCCTACTTCACTCTTTCCCTGGATGTTTACATGACTGACTCCTCCTCATTTAGGACTTAGCTTAAATGTTCTCTCCTGAGAGAGGCCTTCTCTGAAGACCCTCTCTAAAAAGACCCCTGCCCCTTTTCATTTCTATCACAACGCCTTGTTTATGTCCTTTTTGGCAATAGTAAGCATCTTAATAAATTCATTTATTTATTCTTTAGCATTTAGACTTGATGAGGGCAGGGACTTTGGCTCATTCTCCACTGTATTCTTAGGGACGAGCACAGTGCAGGGAATGGAATAGCTTCCAAAGGAATGTTTGCTGATGCTGGAGTGACTCCAATCAGCTTGAAAAAATTTAAATGAAACGACCAGTTCATAGACCCTACTGTTTAGGGAATAGTGTTTGGAGAAAGAAACAATCCTGCTGTATGCCTTGCTCCTGTGTCCTACTCTGCTGTCTTCTCTCACTACTCTGCCTGTGGGCTCCAGCTGCCCTGAGCTTGCTGCTGTTTCTTCAATGAGCCAGTGCTCTCCCCCTCTGGTCTGCAACCCAGTGCTGTATCCTCTAATGGGCTGAGGTTCTCTGCTCTCCTGGGCCTAATTTCCACTTGGTCTCCAGACATCCCATCAGATTCCGTTTCCTCTGTGGAATCATTCCTGACATTCTAAGACTGAGTCAAGTGGTTGTTTCCTAGACTCCCATACTCTCCGTATAAAGCCTTTAATATCACAGCACAAGATCAAAATTGCCCCTTTATTTCTCTGTTGTTCATGTAAGAAATAAATTCATACAAGGTGGAGAGACTGAGCCTTGTTCACTCTTTTTACATTATACATAATGGATGCTTCAAAATAGGAGCTCAGTTAATAATTGTGAAATGAAAAAAATGAGTACATAAATGAATAATGATAGAGAATATGCTATAGAGGACATAATATCTTTAGAAAAATGTTTCTGAGATGGGCAAACAGCAATCTGTAGAGACAGCATTTTTTATTTTTATAAGGTGATAGTCACGTAGTGAGAACATAGCCTGAGGAAAATGGCAATACTAATTTTGTGTAAGCATATCACAAATGATGGAATGTATTAATTGCCCAGGCCATGGCAGGAAAGAGTCTTTTGGTGGGGGTGAGAAAGTTCTGATTTTAATGCAGAAAAAGATGCTGACTCGCAAATGAAGAGACTATGTTGATGAACACAGACATACCCATACACACAAACAACTAACATACAGGAAATTTGATGGAAATTATTGTTATTATTACTTTAATACATGCTGGGCCTTGCATTAATGTGCTTTCCATGCGTCACCTCCATGAGGACAATAACCTAATGTTATCTCTACTTTTTAGAGATAAGATTGTGGAACCAGGCCTTGTTTCCATCTCTGGCAGACTTCAAAACCTGTGCTCTTTCCGTTAGCTCCACTTCTTGTCACAGTGAATAAACAAACCAAGAAAACAAATTTCTTAATTGAATTTTAACCTTGAGATAACATGGTTACTTGGTGTAACTGTCTGACATAAAAATATTGAAATGTGATTCCTGATTTATAATCTACCTAGCTGCAGAGAATGATATATATGCTCTGAGCCTTAACGCCACACACTTTGATAGAAAATATTATTCATGGAGTTTTAATGCTCGAATTTTAATATAAAAGTTTGGATTTTAAAAAATTGGAAAATTTTCATTGATTTATGGCATGCATACTGAGAAAGTAAAGAAATTACGAGTGTGCAACTTGATTAATTTTTGTAAAGTGAACACATGTGTGACTGTTCTAAAAATGTAGATGTTGGATATGGTATGATAAAGCTGGTGTGGCTGCAGGAGGAAGGGAGAATGAGGCTCGGAAGGAAGAAGTTTATTACACTCACAGGTCCCAGAGATGGGGTCACCATATGCCATGCAGGGCCACAGGGAAAGCACCTGTTTTCAGGTGGCAGATGACGGGAGTGAGGGGAAAGTCTAGGTCAGACAATTTTTGGAGTTTCCACAGGAAAGGTAAAGTAGGGAGAGTAAACAGTAACCTTATTGATTTAAATTCTTTAATGATCTAGGCCTATACAGATTGTCTATTTCTTCTTCTGTGAGTTTTGGCAGTTTGTATCTTTCAAGGAATTGGTCCATTTCATCCACGTTATCAAATTTGTTGGCATAGACTTGTTCATAGTATTCATTGATTGTCATTTTAATGTCACTGGGATTGAAAGTGATGTCTCCTCTTTAATTTCTGGTGTTAGTAATTTGTGTCCTCTACTCTTTTGTTAGTTTTCCTGGCTAGAAGCTTATTGATTTTATTGATCCTTTCAAAGAAACAGCTCTTGGGGTTGTTAATTTTTTTCTATTGATTTTCTGTTTTCAATTTCATTGATTTCTCCTCTAATTTTTATTATTTCTGCTTATTTTAGATTTAATTTGCTCTTCTTTTCCTGGTTTCCTAAAGTGGAAGCTTAGATGATTGATTTTAGATCTTTCTTCTTTTCTAAAATATGCATTCAATGCTATGAATTTCCTGCTTAGCACTGATTTCACTGTATCTCACAAATTTTAAGCTGTGTTTCCATCTTCATTTAGTTCAAAATATGTTAAAATTTCTCCTCCCATTTCTTCTTTGACTTGTGTTATTTAGAAGTCTATTTTTTAATCTCTAAGTGTTTTGGGATTTTCCACCTATCTTTCTTTATTGATTTATAGTTTAATTCCACCGTGGTCTGAGACTGTACGTTGTATGATTTTTATTCTTTTAAATGTGTTAATGTGTGTTTTATAGTCCAGAATGTGGTCTATCTTGGTGACTATTCCATCATATCTTGACAAGAATGTGTATTATCCTGTTGTTGTATCATATAGACTGTAGATGTCCATTATATCCAATTGATTGATGGTGGTGTTGAGTTCAAATATGTCCTTATTGATTTTATGCTTTCTGGATTAGTCCATTTCTGAGAAAGGGGTGTTGAAATCTCCACTGTCATAGTGGATTCATCTATTTAGCCTTGGACTTCAATTGGGTTTTGCCTCATGTATTTTGATGCTCTGTTGCTAGGCACATATACATTAAGGATTGTTATATCTTCTTGGAGATTTGACCACTTTATCATATGTAACGCCTCTCTTTACCCATGATAATTTTGCTTGTTCTAAAGTTGGCTTTGTCTGAAAATAACATAGCTACTCCCGCTTTCTTTTGATTAGTATTAGTATGATATATCTTTCTTGATCCATATACTTTTATTCTATGTATGTCTTTATATTTAACTCAGTTTTCTTGTAGATGACATATAGTTGGGTCTTGCTTTTGATTCGCTCTGACAACCTCTATCTATTTATGTTTTCTACGCTTTTTCTGCCTTTTGTGCTTTTAAATGAGCATTTTACATGATTCCGTTTTTTCTTTTTTCTTAGTGTATCAGTTTAATTTCTTTTTTTACTGAGGAAGATTGGCCCTCAGCGAACATCTGTGCCAATCTTCTTCTATTTTGTATGCTGGATACTGCCACAGCATGGCTTGACCAGCAGTGTGCAGAACCCTGGGCCACCAAAGCGGAGTGTGTGAACTTAGCCACTATGCCACTGGGCCAGCCTCTTTTTTTTTTTTTACTCTTTTAAGTGGTTTCTCTAGAGTTTGCAATGTTCATTTACAACTAATCCAAGTCTAATTTCATGTTAGATTGCTACATGGGTAGTGCAAGTACCCATGTAACAACAGAATAATAAGTAACTTTGTAACAACAGAATAATACTAATTCCTCTCTTCTGTCGCTTGTGTCATTACTATCATTCATTTCACTTATTGATAACTATATATATATATTCACACATGAGCATACAGAGTTGAATATGTTGTTGCTTTTATTATGAACAAACTACTATATGTGAGATCAACTAAGAACAAGAAAAATAAAGGTTATTATTTTACCTTCACATATTCCTTCTCCATGCTCTAGTTTCTTTATGTAGATCAGAGTTTCTGATTTCTTTCTTACTAAAATACTACTTTTGCAATAAATACAAATATCTCTTGCCAGGCAGGTCTACTGGCAACAAATTCCCACAATTTTTGTTTGCTGAGAAAGTCTTTATTTCACCTTTACTTTTGAAGAATAATTTCACAGGGTATAGAATTCTAGATTGCTGCTTTCACTCTCTGAACACTTTGAGTAGTTCAGTCCAACCTCTTCTTGCTGTATTATTTGTGAAAAGTCAGATGTAATTCTTATTTTCTTTCCTCTATTGATAAGCCCCTTTTTTCTCTTTGATTTCTTTCAGGATTTTTTCTTTATCTTTGATTTTCTGAAGTTTGAAAACTATAAGCTTAAGTGTAGTTTTTTGCCATTTATCCTGCCTGGTTTTCTCTGAGCTTCATAGATCTGTGGTTTGGTGTCTGACATTAATTTGGGGGAAATTTCAGTTGTTATTTCAAATATTTCTTCTGTTCCTTTCTCTCTTTCTTCTCCTTCTGAAATTCCCATTACACGTATTTTGTAGTTGTCCCACAGTTTTGGATAAGCTGTTCTTTGTTTTTTTTCCAGGCTTTTTTCTTTCTACGTTTTTAGTTTTGGATGTTTCCAGTGAAATATCCTCAAGTTCAGAAAATCTTTCCTCAGCTATGTCCAGTGTACTAATAAGCCCATCAAAGGCATTCTTCATTTCTGTTACAGTGTTTTTGGTCTCTAGCATTGTTTTTTGTTTTTTCTTAGCATTTCCATCTTTCTGTTTACATTGCCTATCTCTTCTTGCATGTTCTCTATCCATTAGAGCCTTTAGTATATTAATCATAGCTGTTATTTTTAAATTCCCATTTTGATAATTCCAATATTCCTGCCATATATGTGTCTGGTTTTGATGCTTTTTCTGTCCTTCAAACTGTGTTTTTTTGCCTTTTAACATGTATTATAATCCTATCTTGATAGCCGAACATGATATACTGGGCAAAAGGAGCTGCTGTCAATAGGTCTTTAGTAATATGGTGGTAAGGTGTCAGGGAAGGGAAGGTTAGCTGTCGGTCTTTTAGCGAGCCTCTACTTCCACGTTGTGAATTTTATCCATGCTTCTCAGTTGCTCCTCCTCCCCACTAGGTGGGACAGGATGCCTACAGTAGGTTGGAGTTGAGTATTTCCCTCCCACCATGTGGGAAAAATACACCCAGCTGGAGTTGCTAATTTCCCTTTCCCGCGTCAGTTAGGTTCTGATGAAACTCCAGCAGGTTGGGCTCTGATTAAATAGTTTCTCCTGAGGGCAGACCTTGTTAAGAAGAACAGAATGCTTTGGGGTATTTCAAAATGGTTCCTTTTTAACTTCCTCAACCAGAAGCACAGAGGATTTTTCTCTAGTATTTACTGTGAGAACTTGGTAGAGCTCCTGGAGGTAAAATTCACAAAAATGAGGGCCCCTTGATGATTGGGTTCCGCTGAAGATTTTATCTCTTGGAATTGTCCACTCTGAGCAACCGGTGATTTGTCAATTACACTTCAAATTTCCCTACCCTTCATTGCTTCCCATGGAGATTGCTGCTTCTGGATTTCTGCTCCTGTAAGTTGTGGTTCTCTGTATTCTTCTGTCAGTTTCTCCAATTTTGGCTGCAGTCATTTGTCCTGTGATCTCATTTCTCTTATGGATGTAGGAAGACTTGTTGATTTTTCATTTTGTTTAGCTTTTTACTTGTAGGATGGAGTGGCAGTTCCCAAACTACTTACATGCTGGACTGGAAACTCCTCATATAATTTTGATATTAATCTTGCATCAGCTTTCGATATCACAAATATTTTCCTCCATTTTATTAACATGTCATCAACATAGTGTCTTTCATGGAACAGAAACTTTAATTTAAAAAAAAAATTATGGTATGATATATATAACATTGACCATCTTAACCATTTTAAGATGTACAGTTCTGTAGTGTTAAGCACACTTATGTTATTTTGCAACCAATTTCCTAAACTACTTTCATCTTGCAAAATTGAAACTCTATACCCATAAACAACAGTTCTTAGTCCTCCCCTCCCCCCAGCTCCTGGAAACCACCATTCTACTTTCTCACTCTATGAATTGGGTGCTTCATATAAGTGTAATCATGTAGTATTTGTCTTTTCGTGACTGGCTTATTTCACTTAGCTTAATGTCTTCAAAGTCCATCCATAGAAATCTTTAATTTTGATGTAATGAAATTAATCACTGTATTTTGCCTTACTGACTGTATATTTGAAATTTTAAGACACCTTTCTCTTAGGTCACAAAGACTCTCCTACATTTCTTCTGAAACTATAAAAGCTACATGTACGACAATTTTACAAAGATACACTATTGGTTTTACATTACACATTTAGATTTTTGTTTCAACTGGAGTCCACCTTCAAATGTTTATGTGATTTCACACGTGTATTCAGTTTCTTTTCCCCAAATAGGGAGCCAGTTATCCCAACACCATCTATTGAACAATCCTTTCTTTTACTATTATTTGTAGTCTTACCTATATTATTTTTTCATGTGTTGTCTGTCTCTAACTTGTATTTTGTTCTGCTATTCTATCCATCTTTTGCTGTACCAAAACTATTTGCTTTTTTAAAAAAATGACTATTCTTATATGCTTATTGTTCCAAATAAATTTTATAGTAAGTTTACCAAGTTCCTCAAAATATTCAATTAGAATTTTGCTTAGGTTTGCTTTAAATGTATAGATTAATTTGAGTCATCCTATTCAAGAGTGTGGGATGTCTTTCCATTGAGTCAGATCATCTTCTATGTCCTTTGCTAGAGTTTTAACATTTTCTCCACAGTGATTTTATGTTCTTGTTAGTTTCTAGATACATTGTAGATTTTATTGCAAGAGTGAGTATCCAATTTTAAATTTTATTTTCTAGTTGATTATTGTAGGTGTATATAAAAAGAATTTTTGTAGGTTCCACTAAGCCTTATGTATTAAGTCCTCTGTGTATATTTCAGCTGGCTACTACCTTAGTAGTGACTTAGTGACCAATTGTACTAAATTAAGGGCTTGCCTTGAGCAGAATCATTCAAGACCTAGATTGCACTGGATTCCTCTTGTGCACTGCTGTATGTACTTTCTGCCTCATCTCAGATTCCAGCCAATAGTTCTGCAGAGCATTTGACCAACTTTATGCTGACAGTGTGCTAAGTGTGTATGCTGGTCTTTTGTTTCCTGCCCTGGAGCTTCTTTGACTCAGGGAATGGGATGACTGTGGGAGCACACTTGACACTCAGAGTGAGCAGCCAGAATTGCTGGTGGACAGTTCTGAGATGCATTCTACAGCTCCGCAACTGATTGAGCACCAGTTATCCACATTGGTTTATAACTTAATAACATGTCCTTGTATAGGCTTGTGTCCCTTCTCGCTTTTATCCTTTTATATTAGTTATGTTCTCCAGAGAAACAGAACCAGTAAACTGTATGGGTGTGTGTGTATGTGTAAAAATTTATTATAAGGAATTGGTTCTTGTGATTCTTCAGGGTTTGTCATCAGGCCTGAGACCCAGGAAAAGCCAATGTTTCAGTTTGAGTCCAAAGGCAGCGAAAACCCATATCCCAATTCTAAAGTGGTCAAGAAGGAGAGAGTCTGTCTTACTTAGGGAGGGTCAGCCATTTTGTTTTATTCGGGCCTTCGGTTGATTGACTGAGGCCCACCCATACTGGGGAAGGCAATCCGTTGTAGTCAGTCTTCTGATTTAAATGTTAATCTCATCCCAAAAAACCCCACAAAAAACAAAACACAACACACCCTCAAAGAAACACCAAGAATAATGTTTGACCAGATATCTGAGCATCCCATGGGTCAGTCAAGTTGACGCATAAAATTAACCATCATACCCTCCCCAGTCCTTCACTTCTGCTCCTGCATCACCTTTGAAGTAATCCATCTGCATACCAACACTGTCTGCTTTTCAGGTAAGACTTGAGCTGAGATATCCATGCCATGTTTAGTATGTGAAGAAAGGTTTTGACTAGATGGGTGCTAATACTGGTGTAAGAGATATTTATGATTGCTGTAACTGCTGAGTCATTGAGAACTAATAAAAGAATATTCTATGGGCATATATATTTTCTATTGTTCTTTTGAGATCCTTTGAGATGTAGAATTGCTTTATGTGAAATAAAATTCTACCTTTTTTCCAGGCATTAAAGCTGGGTGCCCATTTGAACTCAGGGATACCCTTTTTAAAGGGAAGGATATCACCCAAGAACACTTCCAATTTTCTGCAATCACTTCTTTTGCAAAGTAAAGAATAGCAGAGAAGTCATTATCATGTGAGGAGAGGAAGAAAACATATCAAATTCTTTGCTCTAATTTGACATGCTGAGTTTAGCTAAATTTATCCTAAGAATAGCTGCAAAATGCTGGTTGCTATAAGACCCATCATTACCATTAATGGCTTGAACAAATTCACTTTTATTTATTGAATGGAAGAAAAACTGTTAAAATCTTTGAGTAACTCAACATGGTCTAAAGATTTAAAAAATTGTACTATTTAACATGATTGCATTAGAAAGGAATTTATTTTTCCCGATTGACAGTAGTTGTGTATATATATATATGTATATATATATTTATTTGTTTTAGCTTCATATGAATTAAAAAGAAGACATACTTTCCTGATATCGTATAGCCTCATTACATTAAGACTGCATAACATGGATCTTTATTATATGCTGGAAGTATTGGAATAAATTCAAAAATATTACATACTGCTTTTGCATGTACTTGACCTTTCAAGCTGCCTATCAACTGGAAAGATTTTTAGCCCTTAGAAGTACAGACAGCCCTTTTGTAGCTGACTATTGGGAAGTGTAGCAAATCATTGACACCAGTTAACCTCTGACATTTTCCTTTAAATCATGCAGTGTTTTTGTCTGCTGGGTGAAGGCGACTCATTTCTATTTCCTGGACCCTTGGTTCAACCCAGCCTATCATGCTTATACAGTGATATTTAAAATGAAAAGAAAGAAGCTGTGCTAAGTTCTGCTAAATTTTAGATTTACTCTGAAAATTTCTGAAGATGTTCTACCAAACTAATGTTGGCTGTGACACTAAATAGAAGTTTACTGAAAGAGGAGAGAGTAGCAGTGTCCTACGGCAAAGGGTGGTCAACCAGAGGGTGGACAGCCAATTGCCTCTTGCTTTCATCTTGGTGGCCTTAAGTGTGGAGGATTCTTTCCTACCAGAAGTTCATGAGAAAGGCTATCAGGCCTCTGAAATTTAAAATTTATTTGTAAATGCTCAGAAACTGATTAATGTGATATCAAGTTCAAATTGGGCTCTTCAGGGAGAATAGAAAGGAAATAAATCTATGAAGTGGTGAATACCCTCTTAGTTCAGTCTCGTTGAAAGCCAATTTTAAATTTAATCTTGATTTGAATCAAAGTTAAAGCAAGCAGTATGACTCCTAAGAAACATGGCATTAGCCCAGATTCACTCTCTTCTTACTTGCTGTTGGTTGCCTGTTATACAGAAGTTAACTATTTAGTGTTGTCAAGAATTTTTGTGTTGACTGTATGAACAATTTTTGTAAATGAATGATAGAGGGGTTGTTAGGAAACACATGGGTTCTGGATTCAGTTACATCTCAATTAAAGTTCTGGCTCTGTAATTATCATCTATATGACTTTGGGCATGTTATTTAACTTACACGAGTTTCAGTTTCTACCTCCATCGGAAGGGGATTAAAATACATACCTTCTAGGATCACTGTCAAGGTTAGAAGTAATGGATGTAAAACAGCTGGCACAAAGTTGGTACTCAGTTGTTAGGTTTATCATTCAAAGGTTTGACATCATGGGTGTTTTGGGGTCCTGTAGAGCTGAGAAATAGAATGGTCTCTGTATTGTGTCTTGTCTTGGGTTCCAATTTCATGATCAGTTGCACTCTCTCTAGTCTGGATCGTGTCTCTTCTTAGAGCAGGGTCATCCACTGATGGGCTTTCAGACAGTAAGCAGGTGTGAGCTACCCTTAAACCAAGTTCATGGGCCTTATTCTAGCAAGAGTAAAATCCTTTAATGTTTGATTTATAGCTTTAAAAAAAGATTTGAAGATTTTTGACTGCGGTCTTCGTAAGTGATCTTATATATTGGTCGTTACTGAAGGTTGGCTTTTTTGACTTTTATTTATGTTTGTTTATTCTTTGTGAAATAGCTCTTACCAACCATAAAGAATGATCAAGAAACAAACACTTGTGTAGCTACCACAGAGCTTAAAAAATATAAAACAATAACAATATATCTGAAATTTCCTGTATATCATGCTCCAATCTCCCTCATTCTTCAAACTACCCTCAGTCTTCTTTTTGGGTTGATGACTATTATGCTTTTCTAAAAGTAGCTTTACCACATATAATTATACCCATGAACAAGATGGTACCTACTTTTGTAAGTTTATTAAAACTTTGTAAAAAATAAATGTGTAGTGACTTTTAGCAATTGCTTTAAAAAATTCATTGAGATAATTCTCCTTTATTTTCTTAATTTGGTGCATTACATTAAAAAATTTTCTAATGTTGAACCAGGCTTTCATGTTTTAATATAAACTCAAGTGATTCATGATATATTATCTTATATGCGTATTGTCAGATTAGATTTGCTCATTTTGTTTAGAATTTTTAAAAATGTTAACGGCTTAGATTGACCCACAAATTTGCTTTCTTACACAGTTCTTGTCTTTTTTTCAAAATCAGTGTTTTGTTAGCCTCTTTGGAGGATGCAGAGAATCTTCTTTTTTTTCTGTTCTCTGGAATTGTTTGTGTCACTCGGATCTTTTTCATTGAAGTTTGATAGATTTCACCTGCAAAACCATGTTTTATTTGTGGGAGATATTTTGTTACTGACTCAGTTGCTTTAATATAGGACTTTTCAAGTCAGTGGAACTTTTCTAGAGACATTTTAAAAATATTTTCTTGGAATTTGTCCATTTTATTTAAGTTGTCAAGTTTACTGTCATAGAATTGTTAATATTTCATGTTTAATCTTCTAGATCTGTAGTTCTGTTTACTTTTTCATTTCTAATATTGTTTATTTAAAAATTTTATTTATCTTTTATGATGGTTAAACAAGTTTATGGCTTTGCTGAGAGTGCCTTTAAATCTTTGTTTTCTGTTTTTATTAATTTGACCCTTATAATTTTTCTTCCCTTATTCTAGTCTATTTGGGTTCATTCTGTCTTTTTTCTCTAATTTTTTTTTTTTTTTAAGATTTTATTTTTTCCTTTTTCTCCCCAAAGCCCCCCGGTACATAGCTGTGTATTCTTCGTTGTGGGTTCTTCTAGTTGTGGCATGTGGGACGCTGCCTCAGCGTGGTCTGATGAGCAGTGCCATGTCCGCGCCCAGGATTCGAACTGACAAAACACTGGGCTGCCTGCAGCGGAGCGCGCGAACTTAACCACTCGGCCACTGGGCCAGCCCCTTTTCTCTAATTTTTTAAGTTAGATATTTAGTTACTTAATTTCCAGCATTTTTCACTTTCCATTTATCTGTTTAAGGCTATAAGTTTCCCTATAAATGCTGTCCTCTGAGCTTATACATTCAGTATTTTTTTTTTTTGCTTTTATTTCTAAGTATTTTCTAATGTCCGTATTTGTTGTGTTATGACCCTTAAGTTATTTAGAAGTGTGGTTTTATTTTTCCACTGTAGGAGGTATTGAGTTGGTGTTTTTCTTGTTGGTTTCTAACAGCTACATTGAGGTCAGAAAACAGTCTTTATTTTAGTACTTTTTGGAATATTTCTGAGAATTGGTTTATGGCACTTGGCATTTTCCTAATGTCCTATGTATGATAAAAATTATGTGATTTCTCCAATTTTAAAATACAGGAACGTATATTCCTTGTATTAAGCTTGCTAATTTTAAGTTAGTTTTGCTATTTTTTTCCTGCTTAATCTATTGGTTACTGAATGAATAATGTACAAATCTTCCAGTTTCACAATAAACTTGTTAACTTTGTGTTTGCTCATTGTTTGCATAATTTTTTTGAAACTAGTTTTTTTGTGTGTGTGTGTGAGGAAGACTGGCCCTGAGCTACCATCTGTTGCCAGTCTTCCTCTTTTTGCTTGAGGAAGATTGTCACTGAACTAACCTCTGTGCCAGTCTTCCTCTATTTTATGTGGGATGCCGCCACAGCATGGCTTGATAAGTGGTGCTACTTCCGCGTCTGGGATCCAGACCTGTAAACCCTGGGCTGCCGAAGTGGAGCGTGCAAACTTAACCATTAAGCCAATGGGCCAGTCCCTGAAACTAGTTTTTTACATGCATACAATTTAGAATTGCTATATCTTTTTGGAAGATAAAACTTTATTAATATGTAATGACTCCTTTAATCTCTAGCGACGTATATATTTTTTCTGATTTTAATATAGTTCTACTATCTTTTGTATGACTAGTATTGGCTAGGCATATATATTCTAAAAGTTTGATTTCAATCCTTCAGTGTTTTATATTTTATGTTGGCAGCATGCGTATAACATTTGGTTTGAGAATCTATATTTTAAATTGAGAGTTTAATCAATTTATATTGATTTGGCTTACTTATTAGTTGTAGTTATTATATTTATTGGATTAATTACTTATAATTGTTTAGCATGCGTTTTTTGTACTTCTCTTTTTACCCCTCTGACTTTTTTTTGAAATGATTGTAGTTTTATTTTTTTTATTATTCCTTTTCTGCCCTCGCCCCACCAACACTAATTTGGATATTACTTTATTTCTGATTTTTAGATTTTAACTTTAACATGCATTTGAAAATAGCTTTTTTTGAGATATAACTCACATACCATACAATTCACCTTTTAAATTGTACAGTGGTTTTTAATATATTCACAGAGTTGTGCAATCATCACCACAATTAATTTTACACTATTAATTTCCCTAAAAAGAAATCCCGTATCCATTAGTCACTTGTGACTTTCCCCAACCCCACCAGCGCTGGGTAACAACTAACGTACTTTCTTTCTCAATAGATTTGTCTATTTTGGACAATTAAATGCAATAAATGGAATAGAGTTTGTTTTCTTTTAAGACTGGCCTCTTTCAGTTAGCTTAATCTTGCAAGGGTCACCCATGTTGTAGCATGTACTAATGTACATCATCCCTTTTTATGGCTGATAATATTCCATTGTATGGATATACCATATTCCATTTATCTTTGACATTCATGTACTAGTTTTTATGTGGACCTGTGTTTTCACCTCTCATGGATATATACCTAAGAGATGAATTGCAAGATAATATTATAAATCTATGTTTAACTTTTTGAGACCTGCCAAATTATTTTCCAGTTTGGCATTTTTCTAACGGCTAATGATGTTGAACATCTTTTCATGAGCTTATTGGCCATTGGTATATGTTCTTTGGAACAATGTCTATTCAGATCCTTTGCCCATTTTAAAATTGGGTTATGTCTTTTTACTATTGAGTCATAAGAGTTCTTTATATAGTCTGAATACAAGTCCCTTGTCAGATATATGTTTGTAAATATTCCCTCCCAACATGTTGATTGTCTTTTCACTTTCCTGATGGCTTCTTTTGATGTACAGTTCTTATTTTGATAAAGTCTAATTTATCTATATTTTCTTTTGGAACATGGAGGGGAGGTGTCTTATAGTTGTACTAGCACTTGGGTTAGGATCTGTGAATTTAGGATCTTGGACACATCTCTTTTCATCAAGACACAACTATTAATAGGGATAAATGTAAATAAATATATCATGCTCCCTATGTCTTAGTAATTTACAATCTACCTAGGTAGAAAAATATGTGCAATTAAATGTTGTATAAGATTTACATTTTTAAGCTTTTAATAATGGCTCCAGAGCCCCTTCAGAGTTACTCATTGAAATCCTTCCTGCCACCACCGATCATAATTAATATTTTCCTTATATCTAATTCAGGACCAAATGAAGCTTTTTCAAAGGTATTTTTCCCAATTAAAAAATATCTACTTTTTAGCTTTTTAATTGTAAGAGGGATAGCAAGTTAGATCTGCATTACTGAAAAGTTCACATTATCAATCTTTCTTTGAATCTTATGATTTGGTTAAAATAAAAACAAAATTGGTTGATTTTATTTTAACTTTTTAAATGATTTCTAAAGTTATTTTGGAAAGCATCCTAATGTCTATCAAGCTGCTCAAGTGGAGGAGCAGCTAAGGGAAAGAAGTCAGAGAAGAAGGGCGGCCTGACCTGGAGAAAGAATTATTATCCAAGCAGGCCTAGGGATATTTTTGGACAGCTGAAAAGAGTGGGTTCGTAAGATAGTTCTGTAGAGCTTGAAAATTGATATTTCCTTTTGTCCCTTTTTTTTTGGTGGGTACTTCAAATCAAATGACTCCTGTGGCTAGGTTGGCCTTCAGAAAGAATATCAGGCCTCTTCTCATCCAGAGTTGACAGAACATGGGATGCTTCTCTGATTGCTGTCAGGTGAAACTGGTATTTGGCATTAATAGTTTGTGCAGTCCCATTCAACAAGAGTTATTAGGTGTGCTAGAGTCCAGCACCATGGAGAGAAATAAAACACATTTTTCCCCTTTAAGCCAAATTAGTAGAGCAGAAAAAAGAAATACCTAAAAGATCTGAACTTTAATATGCTGTGATAAATGCTGGAAATGTCTCTCCAGTCTGCTAAGATAGATCTTATATAACATAAACTAACCATGAGAGTGACATTCTACCATCTTTGACATATCCTGTTGGTTAGAAGCAAGTCGTAGGTTCTGCCTGCACCCAACAACAGAAGATTATACAAAAGCATTGCTATGAAGGCGTTTCCATCATGGTGGGGAATGTGGTTTTTAGTTTTCAAGGCTCTGCAATACACAAATTGGAAGAGATGTTGAGAGAGCCACTCTGTTACACCTTCACCATTATGTTTCAGGACAGGCAAGTGGTCCAGTGTGGCTGGAGCCTGGGACCCTGGGGACAGTTCACTATAGATGAAGCTGGAGAGGCAGGTAGGAGCCAAGTTATAAAGGATCTGGTATGTCATGGTGTGTGGGTAAGGTGAATTCACTTCCCCTTCAATGGGAGAACCTGTGATGCCTTTAAGCAAGAAAACAATCAAATCTACATTTTAGAAAGATTTAAGCAAATCTAAATTTAAACTCAAGTTTAAGTTTAAAGAACGTATATTAGGTTTTTATTGCTATGTAATAAATTATCACAAACTTAGTAGCTTAAAAAAATGTAACATTTATTAGCACACAGTTTTGTAGGTCAGAAGTGTGAGTGGGCTCTCTGGATGGGTTCTCTGCTTGGTCTCACAAGATGTTGGTGGGGCTGGATTCTGTCTGGAGGCCCAAGGGAAGAATCCACTTCCACGCCTCAGGTCCTTGGCTGAATTCAGTTTCTTACCGTTGTAGGACTGTAATCCCCATTTTCTTGATGGCTATTGTAGGGGGCCTCTCTCAGCTCCTAGAGTTCACTCTCAAGACCTTCCATAGGGTCCCTTTCATCTCAGCAATGGAAAGCCTCCCTTGTGTTAAATCCTTCTTGTGCTTTGACTCTGTCTGACTTACCCTGTGCTACCAGCTGGAAAAATCTGTTTGCCTTTAAATGGTTTATGTGGTTAAATTTGCCCCACGCGGCTAATCTCCCTATCTTAAGGTCAACAAATTAGTAGCCATAATTACATCTGCAAGATCCCTTGTTATATATGGTAACATGATCATTAGAGTGATATCTCATCATATTCATAGGTTCTGCATATACAAGGGGAGGAGATTATATAAGGACGCAGGTCATTGGGGTCATTCTTAGAATTCTGCGTATCACAAATAAAAGGTGAGGAAGAATTGGAGGTTGCTCCTCACTTATGGCCACCTCCACCCACTGGAGTCTCAAGTAACAGGCTGGCTGCTCAAGGATCCTTTGAGGTTCGTGTGTCAGCCTATAAGGATATGTAAAGGGGATTTTCATTTAGGAATTCAAGGAAACAACACAACATGAGGAGCTGCTGCTCACGACTGAGCTCGGGCTCCATAATGAGAAATCATATAAAACTTTCTACAAATGGTACGCAGTATATTTCTATATTAGTTTCTAATTTGGTATCACTAAGTTGTAGGTGACTATCTCTATCTGTGCAGCTGAGGGAAAGGTCTTTGATCTGGTGTTGAATTGTGAGTTCCCCATTGCTCCTCAGCTCTTCCTGTTAGCTGTTCATTCTGGAAGGCTAGATTCTTGTTTCTGGGTCCTTAATACTGAATCATGGCCTTTATTTCAGCATTTGCTCAAAACACCAGATTTAAGCACCAAATCTCATGGATCCCTTTGCTGTGTTCAATATGCTCTGCAGAGTCACAGCTGCCTCTTTGCATCTTAAAAAAAACCCCTCCTTTTTATTGCACCCTATAACTCAATGGTGATGGTTTAAAAAAAATCTTTGCTTTTAAACTAAAGAACATTGGCTATACCTGTAAATACACACCATAAAGAAAAATGGACCAGACACTTAAGACA
Source organism: Equus caballus (assembly GCF_041296265.1). NCBI lineage: Eukaryota > Metazoa > Chordata > Mammalia > Perissodactyla > Equidae > Equus > Equus caballus. The sequence continues at coordinate 69,485,832 of NC_091700.1, forward strand.
AAGGAAAGAAAAACGATTTAAAAAAATATATATATCGAGTCAGCCTGGTGGTCTAGTCGTTAAGATTCGGCCCAGGTTTGTTTCCTGGTGGTGGAACCAGGTGGCTCACACAGAGACTTAAACTAACAACTGAGATACACGACCATGTGCTGAAGCTTTAAAAAAAAATTATACATATATATATATTTCTTTCTAGAAGTCCTTTTTTTCTCCCCGAATCTGCCTTTTATTCAGGATAGGCTTGGTGTGCTCATCTTTGTGATTGTTTCCTTTATTTCTTTATATTGCATCAGGGCCCTTCTGCAGACCTCGGAGAGCTGTCTGTTGTTTCTACCAACTGTGACTCTCAGTGGCTTGCACTGTGAGCTTAGTTTTGATTGTGAACTCACTCCTTCTGTGGTCTAATTCAAGGAAGCTTTTGTTTAAACTGTATATGCTTCTGTTGTTACAGAGGGCCACCAAGCTTTGACTGCATTTGTCCTCTCTGAGGATGTTGGCTCAGTAGGAGAGAGCCAGTGTCACTATTTTACCTTCGTTCCCTCCAGTCAGACCCAGCTCACTTTTCTGGAGGACACAGGAAATGAGTCCCTGGAGACTCCCCTCCCCTCTGGGTGTGTCTGGTGGCAGTCCTGGTTGTTGTACGGTGGGAGAGATGTTCCAGTACCTCGCTGGCCAGAGTGCTGCATCAGAATCAGACCTTGAATTATGCACACACAAAGCCAAGATTACATTTCATTTGTGACACAATTAAATATTTTTTCCTGGTTGAAACAACTCAAAGTTTTTACTTCTTTCTCACTTCATGCCCATTGAATTTTGGGTGATGGTAGCAGAAGATATGTGGATTGCTAAGGCAATGTCGCTCAAGGCATTGAGGTTACTGGGGCTTCCAATGATAGAAGAAAGCTAAATGTGTATTTTGTTTTACTTTTAGTAAGAAATAGGATATTGGGGCGGGCCCCATGGCCAAGTGGTTAAAGTTCTGCACTTTCTGCTTTGGCGGCCTGGGTTAGCAGGTTTGCATTGGGGGTGTGGACCTGCTCCACTTATCAGCCATGCTGTGGAGGTGTCCCACATATAAAGTAGAGGAGGATTGGCGCGAATGTTAGCTCAGGGTGAATCTTCCTCACACACATACACAAAAGAAATAGGATAGTCGTACAAAACAGAAACACTTCATATTTACTAATAACACAAAGGACTTTTATTCATGGCAAATTACATTCCTAGAAAAGTGTTTCATTAGGAATAATTATTTTGACTGATTTTCTGTAGAAACAATGCTATATGATGAATAATATTTAATATTTGATATTTTAAAACGTTCCTCAATGATATACCTATGTGTACCTAACATATTGAGGCTGAAATTTGACTTCCCTTCTTTAGTGATTGTCTCAGCACCTCGTACATTCTTTTTTTGTTTCTGAGGAAGATTAGCTCTGAGCTAACATCTACTTCCAGTCTTCCTATTTTCGCTTGAGGAAGATTGCCACTGCACTAACATCTGTGCCAGTCTTCCTCTATTTTATGTGGGATGCCACCACAGCATGGCTTGACAAGCAGTGCTAGGTCCACACCAGGGGTCCAAACCTGGGAATAGAGCACACAAACTTAACCACTATGCCACCAGGCTGGCCCCAGCACCTTGTACATTCTTAAAGTAATTGTATGTGAGTGTGTCTCCCTAATTAAAGAATTGGCTCTGCAGGCATGGGATATATTTTATTTCATATCCTGAGTCCTTTTGTACCCCTTCATCACAATGCCTGGCACACAAGAGTTATACAATCATTGTTAAATAAGAAGCCAAAGGAGTGTCTTGTTAGAAAAATGTTCTGAAAAAAAAATTTTATGATTAAAAATGGGAGCATTTATTAGTACTAAGACACATTTTTCTTAAATAACAAAATTATCTATCTTTACAATATTTCTTTCCTATCTTCAGTCACTGTAGTTCTGATTACGAATGTAAAATATCAATCTCAAAGGACAAGTTGAATAGAAATGATCAGAGGGAGAAGCAGAAAAAATTGTAAAGTTCATTAGAGTTGTATGAATAAATGATTCGGTAAATAAAAACAGAAAAGAAGAACATCGATAGAATTTTGGTGTTCTTTCGTAACATATATTTTAGTTATCTTATTAGAAAGTTGTGGTCAGTGGAGAGAGAGCCAAGAGCAGAACCAAATATCAGCTGTAGAGCTTTAATCATCTCTCAGAAATCAAGACTTTAGTGTTTATAATTATTAGGGACCTGTGAAGCATTTTTAAAATTCCTGGGATGTTCAGTCCTGCTATTTTCCGGTTTTGTGTCAGTGGAAAAGTCTCTCCAATTTTCCGCTGTGAAGAAAATTTACCAAACTGCTGTCAAGCTTCTGTATTTTTGCTCTTCATTTTCAGCTACACACACTCAAGCACACAGTCCGAACTCAAAGCCCTCCTTCTGTGTGCTTTCAGGACACGCTTTCTGCACAAGGAAACTAATTTCAGAGACTCCCTTGGTAGAGCAGAATCATGATGGTGAGGGTGTGCAAAACGGTTGAATGAGGTTTTGTTTTTGAAGAAACACCAGTTGCTAGGCAGGCACATAACTGCTCTGCTGGAATTCAGTCACTAGAACAATAACAAAAGTTATTAATTCTTTATCTCCTTAGGCAATTCAAGCATAGAGTTCTTGATGTGTTGTTCAGATGTCAGTTGGAATTGTCTACACCTTGCACAAAATCCACCCTCTCTGAATTTGGATGCAAGTTCTGAAACTCTTAAAGATTCTCTCTCTGAAGACAGCGATCTGGTTAATTTTATTTCCCAAGTATCTAATACTCTGCTTAATAAATGATTTTGGTCAAAAATTATTTCTCCTTTGTTTCCCTTTAAACTCCTTTGCCACTTTTCCTCATCACTTCCTTGAATCCCAGAGTTGGAGGGAACCTGATAGATTATATAATCCAGATTCCCAGACTTTGCTCCATGACAGCTCTGACGACTTCTGCTTTACACGGTAATAAAAATTATCTCCAGCCTTAATCCGTTTTATGGAAAGGTAGTATTAATAATTAAAAATGTATAGCTAAGCTTTAACTATAACCTGCCCCTCCCCAACTGTCACCCTTTTCTAAAGTGGTGCTTTGTGTTCTGAGGCAATTAGTCAAGATCCTCTGTGATAGCTGTATATAATCATCTAATTTACCCCTCCTTCCCGTACATTTGCATATCGTAGGTTCTACTGACTCTCAAGTCTCATAAAATAGGGTAAGCCAATAGCTATAAAGTGACTTTTGAATTAAAGATTTGTTCATCATCATTATTAATATAGAATAAGGTATCATCTTCTTTAATCTCTAGATTTATACTTTTTATGAGCTTTTCATCTCCCTGTTTTTCATCCTCTTAGTTATTAGAAACAGATGAGCAGTTATTACTTTGCTATGTGTCCACTAGATCAAGGGACTTAAACTCTTGTTGGTAGTAAGCAAAAAACCCTAAACAAGTTAGTAGGGTTTTAGTTTTCTGAATTTAAGGTATATTTGTACAAATATAAGCATAATATTAGCATATTGTAGGTCTTTTTCTCCAATTTTCCTTTTTACCATTTTTTTTTTTTTTGCTGAGGATCACTGGCCTTGAGCTAACATCTGCTGCCATTCTTCCTCTTTTGGCTTGAGGAAGATTGTTCTTGAGCTAACATCTGTGCCAATCTTCCTCTATTTTGTATGTGGGATGCCGCCTCAGCATGGCTTGATGAGCAGTGTGCAGGTCTGCATCCAAGATCTGAACCCGTGAATCCCAGGCTGCTGAAACAGAGCACGTGAACTTAACCACTATGCCACTGGGCTGGCCCCTCCAATTTATTTTTTACTTATTTGCAATCTAAAAATAAATTCAAGGAAGGAAGACTGAAGCAAAAAATACTGTATTTTTAATTCTCAAAACAATTTTGTTAGGTAGATATTTTTATTTCCATTTTATGGATGAGGAAACTGATTTTCAGATAAAGTACTAACTTCTCCCAGTTTACATATCTAATGAGTGGCCTTAAAAAATACTTTACAAATAGGAAAAGAAACAGAATTACAACTAGAAAGTCTATGAAACAATACAAGCGTAAGAAAACAGTGCACTCAATTCTTATATTTAAATAAATCTTGGGGAAAGAAGCAAATTTAGGATAAGGTAAAAAGAAATATTCAGGATTATAAAGCTATAATTAAGAAAATTATTTAGTTAAAAATCAAATCAGGGGCTGGCCTGGTGGTGCAGCAGTTAAGTTCACACATTCTACTTCGGCTGCCCAGGGTTCGCCTGTTCGGATCCTGGGTGCAAACCTACTCACCGCTTGTCAAGCCATGCTGTGGCAGGCATCTCACATATAAAGTAGAGGAAGATGGGCACAGGTGTTAGCTCAAGGCTAATCTTCCTCAAAGAAAAAATCAAATCAATAATTATTTCCAGAAGATTCCAGAAAGAAAAAAAAATTAGAAGAGGAGGAAGAGTGCCATCTTGAATGTAGAACTTCACGAACAGCTCAGTTAAAAATAGAACATAATGATAGTAATACTTCATAAATGGAAATACTGCATTAATAAATACTAATACTAATATAAATATATAAGTAAAGAAAATATTTATCTGTCTCCTGTTTTATAATTTACAAATTTATTTCTTATGTTACTTCATTTATTGTTCAAGTTAATCATTCCAAAGAAACATGGAATATTTAAAGTGATGAAACAAAATTAGTCAAATACTATATGTGTGATTCTTTTTTTTTTTTTTTTAAGATTTTATTTTTTCCTTTTTCTCCCCAAAGCCCCCCAGTACATAGTTGTATATTCTTCGTTGTGGGTCCTTCTAGTTGTGGCATGTGGGACGCTGCCTCAGCGTGGTCTGATGAGCAGTGCCATGTCTGCGCCCAGGATTCGAACCAACGAAACACTGGGCCGCCTGCAGCGGAGCGCGCGAACTTAACCACTCGGCCACGGGGCCAGCCCCTATATGTGTGATTCTTGATATAGAGATGTGTGTTCAGAGTCATCTTCCCACAACCTTTAGGGCAGACCTACTGGTGACTGCTGGCAAGTGTACATGTAAGGAAGAGCTAGAAAGTAATCCAAGACAATATGTAAACAAATTTAAGACAGTCTGATAGACTCTATTTTTTATAATAAAAATATGTGTTATATCAGAGCAATGGGAAGAATCTACCCAACTTAGGAAACAGCATAAGTTTTAAGTCAAAAGATTTGGCTTGTGATCTTAACTCATTCTTTAAGTGATGGAACCAGCCAACTCAGTTCTTTGGTTTTATTTCTTCAGCTGTAAAATAAGGGGTTTGGATAACATCAGTGGTTCTCAGTTGGGGGTGCACCGGCCTCCTCAGGCGTGTTTGCAGTCATTCTGTGGCACAGGGAACATTGACTCTTGGTGTTAATGCCTCGTAGGGCTCTCTGTGATTCCTGCTGTTCACATCCGCTTCTTCAGGAGTTATTCATCTTTACTAATTCACTTACTGAAGGGGGAAACCACAGAACAGATTTTAGTTGGGAAAATGGTAATTTTTTTTCTAAGTTTAAGAAAAGCTAGGCAGATTTCTTTAAGGAAATATCTTAAATATTCAGATGCTTTATTCAGAGGAAAGACATTATATGCCTACACCTTTTGGCATCCCAGTGACTAGGAAGGAAGGCCCTAAAGTGAAAAGGCCAAGCCCCTAAAGCCAGTGCTACCTGAATAATTTTAAGAGAACGAGATACTTGGTCATAGCATCCGGCTAAACCTAAGTGATCAGTTTTCTGTTATGAATTTCCGCTTAAGATTGCTGAACTAAACCATGCAGCCTTGATAGAACCTTTCTTAGGAGAAACTCAAATGTATTTTCAAGCACGATTGATTTTCACTTGGGTTTTCCAAGCAAAACTGTTTACCAAGAATTAAAGACTTCCCTTACACTCTCAATGGATAGGTTAAGCTTTACTTGAGGATGCTAGAAAATTCTCAGGAAGTACACCAAACAGAAATGATGCATTTTTCTCCATTTTAGGTTTATTGCTGAAGTCACAGAGCTTCACGGTGTTTGAGTTTGGAATGTTTCCTGTGCTTTTGTCCTTTCTGAAATACATCAGACAGAAATGATAAAGAAGGGCACTCCAGCATTGCTCTCACCTGCTGGAAGAGCTCCTGAGAAATTTTGGTTGTTAAAGATTGCTTCCCTGACTTTGGAGGAGAAAAAGTAATTTGGGATAAGTCACGATAAGCATCTAGCCTCGGTAGACATCCACATGAACCAAAATATCACTTCTAGGAGCCTTACCCTTTGCTAAATATACCATCTCAGCCAGCAGATTCCTACTAGGTAAGTATAGCTCAGTGAAGAAACATACTTTGTGCCTGTGAGAATGGTGAAAAAGAAGTTTCATAGATTTAAATTGACTGGTATGACTGGAGTGTAAAATATCTCAAAGAGAAAGTGAAACTTTAAAAAGTCTGTACCCTCCTAGGTTTTGTATAATGAGGATTTTAAGAGCAATCGATAATCACTGTGTAATTGGTTTCATTTTTAGGTAACTTGAAAGACCAGTAGGAAAGACACATTTACCTTTGTTTTTAGAAGTGGATGTTCCTTGCAATGGTTTGAAGGGGTTTCTTATAGATTGGATGGAAATTATTTATGAAAAATGAGATGAAAACAGTGATTTAGCAGCAACACGCTTTCTCAGCTGCACCTGTGTTCAGCTGCAAGCAGCGTGAAGCTCCCCAGGAAGTACCATTTATTTACCACCACAGTGGAAGGTAAACAAGGCGGTCCTGGGGTAAAATTATATAGCACAGAAAGTCAAATTAAAAAAAACCCTTAAACTTCTTTCGATAGATTGGTAGAATCTCTTTAAAAAACAACAGTGTCTCCATTTTCAAAGCTCCCTCTCCTCCTTAAAAAATACCCAGAGGCCTCCTTGCACCTGCCCTCCTCATGTGTTTGTAATTTAGTGTGAATGAGTGTGAGTTCACATATTTCTCCTACCGTAGCGTATTTGTATTTGTGACTCTTTCTCTAAACTTTTGTTTGTCAATTAGAATTTATGCACCACTGAGATGGGTGATATCTTTTAGGTTTTGTTTGCTGTATTCCCTAGAGCTTTGCACGTAGATGGTGCTTAAAGCATTTGCTGAATAGATTTGAATTTATGATTAAATTATTCAGAATGAGAATGCCTGACTGTCCATAATCTGGCTTGGCCATTTTAGGAACTACGGTGAAGAAGAGAAAAATTGAGATGGACTATCTCAGATGACTTCACAACCAGATAAAGTGAAATCAGCTCCATAAGTTGTAGGTTATAGTTTGATTTGTTTTGCTACGCAGTATTTTTTTTTTTTTGAGATGGAAAAGAAAAGCTGTGGGCGCCATCTGGTGGTAAATGTTCCCCCAGTCTCAGTGTATCACGTGGCAGAGGATCTATGATATAGGCCACTAGAGAGCAGAATATTGACATAAACTACCATATCTGACCTGTGTTGTGGGTCACTGGCATTACATCGCACTCCTGAAACCTGGAGATGCCCTAGGTGAGAAAATGCCCCCAGCTGCTCATTCTCAGCCCCTCCCTTGCACTTCTCTGCCTGGGCCTCATTCCCATTGACATTCTTCTCTGCTCTTGCACGAGTCATGCCTTCTCTCCTGATGTCTCTCGTTCCTTTCTTCTGCTCCAAGGCCTTCAGGGCTGGGAAACAAGAATACAATCTCATTGCGAGGTATATATCAAACATTCTGTATCTCTCTATCTCAAGATAGACCTCAAACCTTTCAGCACTATCTATTGCATATGGTGGTAATATGTATGGTAACTTGTGTCCTTGAATGCCGGCTTTAAGAGAAACATTATGAGTTTCGTTATTACAACACACCTGCAAGATCAGCATTTAAAAAAATTGATTTATTGAGGTCATAACATCATGTGATTTCAGACATACATTATTATTTATCAGTTTCTGTATAGATTGCATCTTGCTCACCACCAGTAGTCTGATTTTTATCCATCACCATATATGTATGAGCCCCTTTACCCCTTTTGCCCATTCCCCAACCCCCTGCACCTCTGGTAACCACTAAACTATTCTCTTCTTCCATGTGTTTGTTTATTTCCCACATACAACTGAAATTATTCAGTGTTTGTCTTTCTCTGTCTGGCTTATTTTGCTTAACATCATAACCTCAAGGGCCATCTGTGTTGTTGCAAATGGGATGATTTTGTCTTTTTTTATGCCTGAGTAGTGTTCCATTGTGTGTATGTGTGTGTATATATATATATATATGTACACCACATCCTCTTTATCCATTCATCAGTTGATGGGCACTTGGGTTGCTTCCACGTCTTGGCTATCGTGAGTAAAGCTGTGATGAACATAGTAGTGCATAAATCTCTTTGTATTGTTGATTTCACATTCTTTGGATAAATATCCAGTAGTGGGATGGCTGGATCATATGGTATTTCTATTTTTAATTTTTTGAGAAATCTCCATACTGTTTTCTGTAGTGGCTGTATCAGTTTGCGTTCCCACCAGCCGTGTATGAAGGTTCCTTTTTCTCCACATCCTCTCCAACATTTGTTATTTTTTGTCTTGGTAATTATAGCCATTCTGAGTGATGTAAGGTGATATCTCATAGTTTTGATTTGCATTTCCCTAATAGTGATGTTGAACATCTTTTCATGTACCTGTTGGCCATCTGTATATCTTCTTTGGAAAACTGTCTGTTCATATCCTCTGCCCATTTTTTGATTGGGTTTTTTGTTTTTTCATTGTCAAGTTGTATGAAATCTTTATATACTTTGGAAATTAGCCCATTGTAGGACATATGATTTACAAATGTTTTCTCCCAGTTGGTGGGTTGTCTTGTCATTTTGTTCATGGTTTTCTTTGCCTTGCAGAAGCTTTTTAGTCTGATGTAGTTGCATTTGTTTATTTTTTCTTTTGTTTCTCTTGCCTGAGTAGACATGGTATTTGAAAAGATGCTGCTAAGAATGATGTCAAAGAATGTACTGCCTGTATTTTCTTTTTTGAAGAAGAAGAAGATTACCCCTGAGCTAACTACTGCCAGTCCTCCTCTTTTTGCTGAGGAAGCCTGGCCCTGAGCTAACACCCGTGCCCATCTTCCTCTACTTTTTATATGTGGGATGCCTACCATGTCATGGCATGCCAATCGGTGCCATGTCTGCACCCGGGATCCGAACCAGTGAACTACGGGCTGCTGAGAAGCAGAATGTGCAAACTTAACTGCTGCGCCACCAGGCTGGCCCCCTGCTTGTATTTTCTTTTAGAAGTTTTGTGGTTTCAGGTCTTAAAATCAAGTCTTTAATTCATTTTGAGTTAATTTTTGTGTATGGTGTAAGATGATGGTCTACTTTCTTTCTTTTTTTTTTTTGAGGAAGATTAGCCTTGAGCTAACTACTGCCAATCCTCCTCTTTTTGCTGAGGAAGACTGGCCCTGAGCTAACATCCACACCCATCTTCCTCTCCTTTATACATGGGATGCCTACCACAGCATGGCTTTTTGCCAAGCGGTGCCATGTCCAAACCCAGGGTCCGAAGTGGCGAACCCTGGGCCCCTGAGAAGTGGGACATGCGAACTTAACCGCTGTGCCACTGGGCTGGCCGCTCTACTTTCATTTTTTTGCACATGGCTGTCCAGTTTTCCCAGCACAATTTATTGAAGAGACTTTCCTTTCTCCATTGTATGTTCTTGGCTCCTTTCACTGATCTGTGTGTCTGTTTTTGTGCCAGTACCATGCTGTTCCTTTTTCTTTTTTCTCTTTTTTAGTGAGGAAGATTTTCCCTGAGCTAACATCTGTGCCAATCTTCCTCCACCTTTTGTATGTAGGATGTTGTCAGAGCATGGCTTGATGAGTGGTGCGTAGGTCTACGCCTGGGATCCGAATCTGTGAACCCCAGGCCACCAAAGTGGAGTGCGGAAATTTATCCACTAGGCCACCAGGCCTGCCCCCCATGCTGTTTTGATTACTACAGCTTTGTAGTATGTTTTGAAGTTAGGAATGTGATGCCTCTAGCTTTGTTCTTTTTTCTCAGGATTGCTTCAGCTATTCAGAGTCTTTTGTTGTTCCATATAAATGTTAGCTTTCTTTGTTCTATTTCTGTGAAGAATGTCATTGGGATTCTGATTGGGATTGCATTGAATCTGTACATTGTTTTAGGCAATATGGACTTTTTTTTTTTTTTTTAAAGATTTTATTTTTTCCTTTTTCTCCCCAAAGCCCCCCGGTACATAGTTGTGTATTCTTCGTTGTGGGTTCTTCTAGTTGTGGCATGTGGGACGCTGCCTCAGCGTGGTTTGACAAGCAGTGCCATGTCTGCGCCCAGGATTCGCACCAATGAAACACTGGGCCACCTGCAGCGGAGCGCGCGAACTTAACCACTCGGCCACAGGGCCAGCCCCGCAATACGGACTTTTTAACTATGTTTATCCTTCCAATCTGTGAGCATGGAATATCTTTCCATTTCTTTATGTCATCATCGATTTCTTTTGATAATGTCTTATAGTTTTCATTGTATAGGTCTTTCACTTCCTTGGTTAAGTTTATTCCTAGATATTTTATTATTTTTGTTGCGATTGTAATGGGATTGTATTCTTGACTTCTCTTTCTGCTAATTCATTATTAGTGTATAGAAATGCAACCAATTTTTGTAAGTTGACTTTGTACCCTGCAATTTTGCTGTAGTTGTTGATTAGTTCTAGTAGTTTTCTGGTGGATTTTTTAAGGGTTTTTTATATATAAGATCACGCTGTCCAAAAACAGTGAGAGTTTCACTTTTTCATTTCCAATTTGAATAGATTTTATTTCTTTTCCTTACCTAATTGCTCTAGCTAAAACCTCCAGTCCTATGTTCAATAAGAGTCATGATAGTCGGCACCCTTATCTTGTTCCTATTCTCAGGGGGATGGCTTTGAGTTTTTCACTGTTGAGTATGATGCAGGCTGTGGCTTTGTCATATATGGCCTTTATTATGTTGAGGTAATTTCCTTCTATATCCATTTTATTGAAAGTTTTTTTTTTTATCGTAAATGGATGTTGGATCTTGTGAGATGCATTCTTTGCCTCTGTTGAGATGATCACGTAATTTTTATTCTTCGTTTTGTTAATGTGGTGTATCACATTGATTTGTGGATGTTGAGCCATCCCTGTGTCCCTGGTATAAATCCCATATGATCATGGTGTATGATCCTTTTAATGTATTGCTGTATTCAGTTTGCCAATATTTTCTTGAGAATATTTGCATCTATGTTCATCAGTGATATTTGCCTGTAATTTTCCTTCTTTGTGTTGTCCTTATCTGGTTTTGGTATCAAGGTAATGTTGACCCCACAGAATGAGTTAGGAAGCATTCTGTCATCTTCAATTTTTAGCAATAGTTTGAGAGAGATAGGTATTAAATCTTTCAATGTTTGGTAGAATTCTCCAGCGAAGCCATCTGGTCCTGGGCTTTTACTTTTTGGGAAGTTTTTGATTACTGTTTCAATCTTTTTATTTGTGATTGATCTATTCAGATTCTCTATTTTTTCTAGATTCAGTATTGGGAAGTTGTATGAGTCTAAGAATTTATTTATTTCTTCTAGGTTATACAATTTGTTGGTATGTAGTTTTTAAAAGTGTTCTCTTATAATCTTTTGTATTTCTGTGGTATCTGTTGTAATTCCTCCTTGTTCATTTCTAATCTTATTTATTTGAGCCCTCTCTCTTTTTTTCTTAGGGTGTCTGGCTAAGGGTTTGTCAATTTTTTTATCTTCTCAAAGAAACAGCTCTTAGTTTCATGATCCTTTCTACTGTTTTTTTTTTTGGTTTCTATTTCCTTTATTTCTGCTCTAATTTTTATTATTTTCCTCCTTCTGCTGACTTGGGCTTTGTTCTTCTTTTTCTAGTTTTGTTAGGTTTAGTTTAAGATTACTTATTCGAGATTTTTCTAATTTGTTGAGGTGGGTCTGTATTGCTATGAATTTCCCTTTTAGGACCACTTTTGCTGCATCGCATAAGAGTTGGTGTTATGCGTTTGTATTTTCATCATCTCCATGTATTTTTAATTTCCCCTTTGATTTCTTCATTGGTCCAATGGTTGTTCAGTAGCATGTTTAGTCTCCACATGTTTGTGACTTTCCCAGCTTTATTCTTGTTGTTGATTTATGGTTTCATAGCATTGTGGTTGGAAAAGATGCTTGATATGATTTCAATCATCTTAAATTTATTGAGTCTTATGTTATTTCACAAAATATAGTCTATCTTTGAGAATGTTGCATGTGGACTTGAGAAGAATGTGTATTCTACTCTTTGGGATGGAAAGTTCTATATCTATCTATTAAGTCCATCTGATCTAGGTTTTCATTTAGCTCCACTATTTCCTTGTTGACTTTCTGTCTGGATGATCTATTCATTGATGTAAGTGGGGTGTTGAGGTCCCCTACGATTGTTGTGTTGCTGGGTTAATTTCTCCCTTTAGGTCTGTTAATAGTTGCTATGTATACTTTGGTGCTCTTGTGTTAGGTGTGTATATATTCAAAAGTTTTACATCCTCTTGGTGGAATGTACTTTTATCATTGGATACTGCCCATCTCAGTCTCTCAATGCCTTTTTTATCTTGAAGTCTGCTTTGTCTGATATAAGTATGGCAACACCTGCTTTCTTTTGCTTGCCATTTGCTTGGAGTATCATCTTCCATCCCTTCACTCTGAGCCTGTGTTTGTCTTTCGAGCTGAGATGTGTTTCCTGGTGGCAGCATATTGTTGGATCTTGACTTTTAATCCATGCAGCCACTCTGTGTCTTTTGATTGGAGAATTCAATCTGTTTACATTTAAAGTGATTATTTATATCTGATGGCTTAATACTCCCATTTTATCTCATTTTCTGGTTTTTGTATATTCCCATTCTTTCTCTTCCCTTGTATTTCTGTCTGCCATTTCAGTTTGGTGGTTTTCTGTGATTGTTTTCTCTTTATTTATAATTTGTTTCTCTGCTCTGATTTTTCTTAGTGGTTACCATGAGGTTTGTATAAAAGATCTTGTAGATGAGATAGTCCATTTTCTCATAGCATCTTATCTCCCTAGCCTAAGCAATTTCCATCTCTCCCTTCTTCCCCTTCTAAGTTATTGTTGTCACAAATTATACTGTTTTGTATTGTGAGTTTGTGACTAAATTTAAGTGTTTGTGGTTATTTTGGATGCTTTCCTTCCCTTTGTCTTTTATGTTATAATTAAGGGTTTACTAACCTGTTCTGATAGAGAGCTGCAATTTTCTGATTTTGTCTGTCTATTTGCCTCCTTCCTCACGTCTTTGTAAACCCTTGCCTTTTTGTTTCAGGTATGAGGGCATCCTTGATCATTTCTTGTAGGGGCGTTCTAGTGGTGATGAACTCCCTCAGATTTTGTTTATCTGGGAAAGCTTTTACGTCTCCATCATATCTGAAGGATAGTTTCACCAGATAGAGTACTCTTGGCTGAAAGTTTTTGTCTTTCAGTATTTTGAATATATCATTTCGTTCTCTCCTAGCCTGTAAGGTTTCTGTTGAGAAATCTGCTGAAAGCCTGATAGGAGTTCCTTTGTAGGTTATTTTCTTCCACTTTGCTGCCCTTAATATTTTTTCTTTGCTGTTGACTTTTGCCAGTTTTACAATTATATGTCTTGGAGAAGGTCTTTTTGCATTGATGTAATTAGGAGTTCTATTAGCTTCATGTACTTGTACGTCCAGTTCTTTCTCCATGTTTGGGAAGTTCTCAGCTATTATTTCTTTGACCAACTCTCTGCTCACTTCCTCCTTCTCTTCTCCCTCTTGGATACCTATAACCCTTATGTTGCATTTCCTAATTGAGTCTTATATTTCTCAAAGAATTTCTTCATTTTTTTTAAGTCTTAATTCTCTCTCCTCCTCCACCTGAAGCATTTCTATATTTCTGTCCTCTAAATCACTAACTCTGTCTTCCATAATGTCAGCTCTGTTTTTTAAAGGTTTCTAGATATTTTTAAAATCTCATTCATTGTGTTCTACATCTCCAGAATTTCTGTTTGTTTTTTCTTTAGAGGTTCAATCTCTTTGGTGAAGTATTTCTTCTGTTCATTAATTTTATTCCTGAGCTCATTGAACTGTCTTTCTGGGTTTTCCTGTAACTCGTTGAGTTTCTTTATGACAGCTATGTTGATGTCTGTGCCATTTAGATTGTAAATTTCTGTGAGTTGAGGATTGTTTTCTGGAGACCTGTCATTTTCCTTCTGCTCTGAAGTGTTACTATAGTTTTTCATGGCATTTGATGAACTGATCCTTTGCCAAGGCATTTGTAGTAGCATCAGGTAGCAGATTCCACCTGCCACCTCTGGAGTGGGCCAGGAGCTGTGTTTTCTGAGCCTGCTTCTTCTGCTGGAAGTTGTGCCAATAGGGCTTGTCTGCATTTGCCTGCTGGCTGCAGTCACTTGGCGGGTCACACACACACACACACACACACACACACACACACACAGGTACTCTGGTGCAGAACCTCTGCCTGGGCCAGGGACTGGCCGAGCTGGTGTGTTAAGTGGGAGGTGAAGAGTGCTTTCTTTCATGTCCGTGGCCCTCTCTGTGCTCAAGGGTGGTTTGCCTGGGCTGCTTTGCTTCGTGGGGGCACCCACACAGTGGGTGAATCACACTACTCATTGTGGAGCATTCCCACAGGCCAGGCTGTGATTCCAAAAGTGAAAGTGTTCATGCACAGTCCTGCCTGCCACCCCCCCACCTCCCCTTACAGTTGCATGCCAGCTGCTGTGTGAAGACCTGAAAACTGGATTGCTTCCCCCGGGGAGGGAGAGGAGATCCACTCACCTCCTCCCACAGCTTCCCAGGGATCCAGTACCTTCACCTTCAGGTGCATGGCTGTGTGGTTCTCTCAGATTTCTTGTTGTGCTTTGTAGGGAATCCTCTGTTGGTTTATGAATGTCCATTTGGTGGTAACTTAGTGGGGAGAGACTATGGGAACAACTTACTCCATCATGATGCTCAAGGTCAGCACTTTAACACTTGAGGAAATTTTGACAGAGAGAAGTTGCTGGTTATATTACAACTCCTTAGATATTTCATGAGTATTCATACTTATTTTTAGTTTAGTGGAGTTTGCTCAGTCTTTAAACTAACTAGAAGAAACATTGTGGACAGCATTTTTTTCAATGTGTAACAAAATTGGTTTGCTTTCTTCCAAAGAGTTTCATTTTGCAGATCAAAGAAACTAAGTTAATTGATTTTAATCTGACATACTCAAATTGTTCTTAATAAGTTAAGAATATATAAAAGGCGGAAGTTCTTTCTCTTCAGAAACTTGTGATTAATTATAAAGAAAAGTGATTGAATTATCTCTCAGTTTCACATTTCCATTTGTTTTCCTACATTTGTGTTCTGTGTCAGTTCGTCTGGTTGGAGCATTGCTCATTTGGTGAGGCAGGGTTTCTGTGTCAGCATAACATAGTCTAAATTCCATCATATTCATTCATTCCCCCTTAGTTGATTCCACAGACAAGTTGAGGTAGTGGAAACCAGTGATTCCAAACTGAAGGCCAAGGGAACATATTTGGCCTTCAGATGTGTTTTATTTGACCCACATATCACTTTATTTAAAAAATTAAGCCAGCATTTAAATATTATGGAGTTTTCATAAAAATCCTGATTTTTGGGTTCTTTTTAAAAAACTGGGCACGTTGGTAACAATTAGCTAGAAATGAGTATCTACCACCCTGTTTGTTCAGGCACATTCTTTCTAATCATCCATAATCTTCATATTGCTTCTCTGACCCTGAGACTAAGTGTCCATTGCAATATTGAAAAGTGAATAAGATGACGCTGGAATGTTAGAATTCTTCTACTAGGTCCCCTCGTCTCCCCTCTGCCTGTTACCCTATAGATACCAAAGTCTAAAAACTCTGTTGTAACAATCTCTGCCTGTGGAAAGTAGTTGATTGGTGTAGCCCTTGTTGATTATTAGCCCAAAAAGACCCTTCTGAAATGCCTTTTCACCCTCAGGTAACACAGTAATCTGGTGACCTTCACTAAGAGAAATGTCGTTTCTCAGGAATAGGATTTGATGCCAGTGTGTATGCCAATGATGCAAAATAAAATTTCTAAGGAGTGGGATTTGCCTCAGAGATGTGTGTTCCATCTGTTTCACAACCTCTAGAATCTCAGAAACCTCAGAAGTGGTTCAGGATAGTCATTGAGGATCCTCCTGCTTATGGTTAAGAATCTTGCTCAGTGTCACACAGTTAATAAGCAGCAGAATCAGTTTTCAGAGTCAGGTCACTGACATGTTAAAACACCGTGCTGGGAGCTCCAGAATATTTGTCAATGCACAAATGAATCTGTAAAATGGTACATAACATTATCTATATCATATAGTTATAAAGATCAAGTTAGAACCTCACACATTTGAAAATCACCTTGATGTCTTTCTGTCCCTATCATCCATCACTTGTTGATTTTGCTTTCACAATACATCTCAGATCTGTCCATTACCTCCACCTGCACTGTCACCCTTGGAGTCCAAGCCATTACCATCTCTCGACTGGACTGTTACAACAGCATCTTAACCGGTCTCCATATTTCTGCTGTTGTGCCCTCTGCAGTCTGTTCTCCACATCACAACCACAGTGAGCATCTCACTACTTACATTTGACCATAAATGAGATCTTGTCAATCCTCTGCTTAAAACCCTTTACTCATTTCTTAGTGCCCTTAGGAAAAATTTTAGAATCCTTAATGTGGCCAGCAAGGCCTTGCCTGCCCTGCCTCTGCCTGCTCTCCATCCTCACCCAGAATTGTGCCGAACTTCCCCTATAGCAGCTCTTTCTGTTTCACGGCCTTCCTAAATGTTTCCTGGAATATTCTTATCTCTCTTTTTTTGCTTATGTAACTCAAACTGATCCTTTCCAAAATTCCTTAGGGAGATTTTTCATCACCCCAATTTAGGTCTTTGATACACACACACACACACATTTTTTCTCACCATGCTTTGTTTTTCCTTCATGTTACTTCTCACTGTTTGTAGCTATGTAACTAATTAATTGTATCACTATTTGATTGTCAAACTCCTGAACAGGGACATGATTCTCTGTTGCTATCTATTAGTGCCCCAGTACTGAGCATATACCACATTCTTAATAAGTGTTAGTTCAATTGAATTGCATAAGATATGTGCAGGGAAATGGCCTTTCCAGAAGGCTGAAGAGCAGGAGGCAGAGATGTAGTTAAGACACCCTGGTGATTTTTTTCTTCCAGATAAGGATGTGGTCTTGCTGATTCTGAATTTTGTTCAACATTCAAGAGCACCCCAAATTTGCCAACATTTCCTTTAATAAAACTGCTCTAATAATTAGTAGAGAGTCTCCCAGAATGGAATAAGCTCTGATTAGAAAAGACCATGGCACAGAAAAATTGGGTAATTTCTTGGATCATGCCAGTATCATGCAAATGGAGGGAAGTGGAAACATTTGATGAAATACACTGAGTTAGTGTGGCATTAGTTGTGGGAGCTAAATCAAAGCTGACTTTCTTGTTTATGGATTTTCTCATTTAATCTCCGTAGTTTTTTGATGTAGGTAATATTATCCTTATTTTATAACTTGGTTTACATGTACAGTGTCACTAGCAGTCTTGCTTTCCATTGGAGAACCAGTAGCTGGGGAAGGCCCCACTGAGCTACACTCTCTTTCTGTTCTGCCTGTGCAACTCACATCTAGAAGTTTCTGTTTCCTTGGCTAGTTAAGATGAAAACTTAACTCCACCTGCAGGGTCTGTTAGAAATTAGCTGGGGAGAAGAATGGGGTTGTCTCCTCCAGCTATGTTGTAATCTGCATGAAACACTGAAGTACAAAACAATCTAAAAATAGTTATCTGAGCTATAGTAAAAGTTGAAAACATAGCAATAATTATTAGGTTGTACACTTCTCAGAGTAATAGACCCCTACTCTTAGAAAGAGAAAGTTCTTGCTAAAATACATAAATCATAAAATTGATTTTCATTTTGCTGGTACATAGAGCTGTGAGGTATTAGGTGCCTTCGGACATTGACATTTCCCTTCTGTTCTATTGGCACATTATAATTTAACCTGTCGCCGTGCTCCAAAGTATTGCCACCTGATCTTGGTTGTGTGCATACAGTAGAGTTAGTAGAAATCTGAGGCTTAATATCTTCAGAATTCTTATGAACTCTATGACTCCTGTAAGGTCCCTATAAGTTTCTTGATTTGTTTGAAAGTTTTTAGAGTGAATTTATAGCCCTGGTTAAAAGAATAGCATACAAAGTCAAGAATATTAAAAGATACTGTTGTTAACTGCTAAGAAAAACTAGACTCAGCAACAGTTGAATGAACATGTTCGTAAACAGTGACCTGTGACCACATGGGATAAAGTCAACTACTAAGATTGGAGTAAAGTAGAACTTTCCTTCATGGGTATTTATGAGTGAAACAGAAGCTTTCTGGTCATGCCATTTCTGTATGCACATGAAATTTTTGAAATGATCATCTCCAAATTAGAAATTGGAGGCTATGGGTCCTTGAAAAAAATTGGCTTGGGAATTTACATATATATATATATGCTGAGTTGACTGACGTTCTGTCAAGATCCCTTGCATATATGGCGACACAATCAGAATCTAAATCTTTGATAGGCTTTGTCAGTACTGCTGATCTTGTTCATTGAGCTGTGTACCTGTGGGTAACAGATACAAGTAGCACCAGTATAGTCTTCACCTAGTCATTTGGGGACATCCTTATATGTTGTATAAAAGTCATGAATATTCAGTGTGCAAATTTCCACATGATCATTCTTAAGGAAACATATTGTGGAAGATAATCAAAACTAAGTGAGGCAGAAATTATAGACTTGTTCTTTTTTAAAAGGATTCATTCGAACAGTGACAAAATTGGCTTAATCCTTACGTATTTTTTTCTCCACTGAATGCTTCTCTTAGTAAGGGAATTTCTAGGCTTTAAATGATGTTCATGGAAAGCTACCATCATCTTTTGGGATTATAAAAAAGATAATTGGCTAAAATGGAAAGTTGAAAACAATTACATGAGAAGGAAAATACAGGAAAACAGATGAAGAAGACAATCACTTGTGGTTCTGAAGAAGGTTATTCCTTATCTACTGATCAAAAGGGCTTTTGTTACATTGAGTAGCACTTTCCTCACATAGATTTCTCCTGAATCAGCCACGAAAAAGAAGTGAAATTTTATTCAGTGCCTTCTATGGTATATTGCTTTGCTTTATCGTGAAAAAAACTTTAAAATCCACAGGTCTGCCTTTTGAATGTTAACCCTATTCCACTGACCCTGTAGAAAGCCCAGGCTTTGGCTGCTTGGAATTGGAATTGGTGTGTTCATTTGAGAGCCCAGTCATGCTGAATACGCTCTGGGAGGCAGAATAGAAAGAAAAGATGTACCTTGTTCTCAAGAAGCTCACAATTTGATCATGAGAGAATTTGCCTCATCCTTGCATACACATGCTCTTGAGCTATCCTTGACACAGGGCCTAATTATTTAGGTAGAGTGCACCAGGGAAGAAAAAACTTATACATTTCTATATTCTGAAAATCCTACAAATCAAGGAATAATAGAATATCAGAAGCAGGAAGGGATATTAAGAATCATTCTTGTCTATCCCTTTGAAGTGCCAATTGGGGAAACAATGCTTTTGAGATGTTGTGAAGGAAAATTTTAGGGAGTTTTTTTTAAGGTTTTTTTTGGTGAGGAAGATTGGCCCTGAGCTAATATTTGTTCTCAATCTTCCTTTCTTGTTATTTTTTATTTTTTTCTCTACAAAGTCTCAGTATCTAGTTGTATATCCTAGTTAAATGTCCTTCTAGTTCCTCTATGTGGGTTGCTGCCTCAGCACGGCTTGGTGCTAGCTCTGCACCCAGGATCCAAACCAGCAAAACCCTGGACTGCCAAAGAAGAGTGCATGAACTTAACCACTACATTACTGGGCTGGCCATAGGGAGTTTTTTGAAAAGGAAATTAACAAATATCTAACATGTTAACCTATTTTACTTGAGCAATTTTGCAGCAACCAAAAACGTCTAGGCCAATCTGAATGCCAAGGACAAGCAGAGATTTTAGGCAAAGGAACTTGTGTCTTTGACCTTATTTTGTTGAGCACAGGAGAGGAAACTAGAGAATTAACTTTAGAGCAACATGAGTGGGAATTATGTCTGTAAATTCTTCTGAGAACTTTAGTCCATGAAACTTGAGTAAATAACTGGCATCATTGACATCTTAAATTAGGAAGGTATAAAAGAAGTTGCCGTCCATTTTATGCATGAATTCAGAGACTTTACATTTTTGTGGAGTGAAAACTTTTAGCAACCCGGAGATATGATGTGCATAGCAATCATATAATGTATTACTATCATTGTGTTAACAAGGAAAAGGAATCTCAGAGAGGTTGAATAATTGTCAAAGTTACAGAATTTGTGAGGGGCACAGCTACCATTTGAAACTAAATTTGATCTCCAAAACCAGGGCTCAGCCTACTGATTACAGTGGGCTTATTACCAGCATCCACTGGGCAACATTTGAAAATGGTCTTGGACACACAAATCTATAGGAAAAATAAAAAGGAACAGAGAATTTCTCCCCCTACTTCTTCTGCATGGCAGGAGACTCCTTAGTGGTTTCTGGCTGCCCTGAATCCAAGCCCATGGATACCAGAGGAGGAAAAAGGTGATATACAGGTTTGGGGGGACATTGCACTCTGGTCTTTCTTCCCAATCCACCTGCTCTGCTCTGCTTTGTAGAGCCCTCAAACAGCTATTCCCATTGTTACGTGATAGCAGTGATAAAGACAGGATGGAGCGTGCTTACTCCATCTTACCCAGAACCAGACTTTCTCGTATGAACTAAAAAAATATATAAATAATAGAAGAGGAAAGGCTTG
This sequence comes from Equus caballus, assembly GCF_041296265.1. NCBI lineage: Eukaryota > Metazoa > Chordata > Mammalia > Perissodactyla > Equidae > Equus > Equus caballus. The sequence goes on from NC_091700.1 coordinate 69,506,788, forward strand.
GGAAATAGTCTGGTCCAACCTTCTGCCTTTAGGTAGTGGAATCACAAGACTTCTAGACCAGAAGCTTCTTTCTTCTTAGAAACCTCTAGGGAAGGAGTTTTCATATCATCCTTTCCCAGCTTGTTCCATGTTGCATCACCCTGTTGGTCAGAAAATTCCATGGATAAGAATGGAATCTGTTTTATCCATAAAGGGAATTCTTAGTTAACCTTTAGTTTATTATAATTCACCAAATTTTGAGGACCTGCAACAGTTGAAAAACTGCTATTTTGAGAAATGGAGAACATTCTGGTGGTCAACCTCCCCCACCATTCCCCCATAGGTATCACTTCTTCTTTCTCACTGTTAAACTTGACAAGCTAATTTTGCTTCTCTTTGAAATTATATGTACCAATGCTCCAGTGACCTGATCCCTCACCTTGACCTCAGAACTTTCCTCACTTTGACCTCAGCACCTAGCAGGAAAAAACCCAAGTAAGTGCTCCTAAATTTGGATGAATTGTCTTGAGGCTAGGGGCTTTGGAAATGTGGCACTCAACTTAAAGAAACTCAGGGAATATTAGCAGTTTTAAAGACTGTGGAGGCTTTTTCAGTATCCTTCCAGATATAGACTCCACTCTAGAAACCTTGCCTTTTCATCAGAAGTCTCCTCACCCTAATTTTTCTGAAGGCATAGATATTGTGTTTTCATGTTTCACTGCAATGTGCTCCCTTGAATGCTGCATTTGTACTATTAGGAAAAGTCCATTGAAAGACTGAAGTCTTTTAATTTTCAGCTACACTTATAGCTCTTAATAGTTTCAGCTTTTTTTCTTTTCCTGGCCTAGTTCAATAATGCTTAGCACTTCTAGGGTTAATAATGTCAGTCCAGGCTGACTTGTCAACATGGAGAGAGTGACAGGGAGACAAATAGAGATGTGATTTGGTGTGATGATATGTGGAAATAACTTTAGGTTCACTGATGTGCTGGTTACAATCTAGCCTCCTGGTCTGGTCCTCTTTTTCTGTTCCTCTTCCTTTCTACATCTTTCATCTTTGTCTTTGAGGGGGAGAAGACCTGCCATCTACCTGTATGTGTGGGAGCACTTTTGCATATAAAGGCTCTGGGTTTTTAAATGATTAAGGCGAAAGTATGCATTAAATTCTTTAGATGTACAATTTAAATGTAAGCATAAAAAAACAAAAACAATGCAGTCCACGGAGAGGCAGGCCCTGCTGAACTGTTGTTTGTGAGCCTTTTGCAGAACAATGTGTAAAATCTGGAAATTGCCTGACAGTTTCTTGTTCTGCTCAGACACTACATGGAGTCCTTAATATTTAAAATTGACTTCACTTCTGTTGAATCTGAAGAGTTTAGTCCTATGGAAAATGAGGTGAAAACAAAGTTGTGGTTTAGATCACCAGGGATAAGGAACCATCTCTTCTTTAAAGGATGACAAGGAAAGTCAAAATGTATTTCTGGGTCAAAATGTATTTCTTCAAATCTTCAACCAAATCTTATATTTGTACATGGCCAATCTTTTTCTTTCTCCTCAATTTAAAAAAGCCCTACTGGAATTGCCAGGTAAGTAATGTTTAGTCACTGGGTTTGTTTACTACCAATCTGAAAGCTAAATTGGGGGAAAATGAAAAGCCCTGCAACTAATTGCTAGGTCTTTTCTAAGCACTGTATAATTACAGCACTCAGACAAAAAATAATCCCAAATGTGTCCTGAAGTAGCTGGCCTCAGGTTAAGTGGTCTGGTTAGAGGCCCAGTGAGTACCATGGTTTTTATGAACAAGCACTCATACCTTGCTTATGGATGCTCAGTTCGGTACTTGGACAGAAATGTGTAGAAATGCGTACAGTATGAATGCTCTTGACAAAGTCGCGTCTGACAGCTCATGTGTCTTAGAATTGAAGCAATATTTCGTTCTGCTTAATTGCGTGAGAAGATGAATGTTATGGACTGAAAGTTTGTCCCCCCTGAAAATTCATGCATTGAAGCCCTAACCCCCACTGTGATGGAATTTGGAGGGGAGAGGGCTTTTGCGAGATAATTTGGTTTACGTGTGGTCATGAGGGATGGGATTATACGAAAATGAAGAGAGACCAGATCTCTTTCTCTCTCTCTGCCGTGTGAGGCTATAGCAAGGAGGCAGCTATCTGCAAGCAGGGAAGAGATCCCTTACCAGGAGCTGAAGCAGCTCGCACCTTGATCTTGGACTTTCCAGCCTCCAGAATTGTGAAACATAAGTTCCTGTGGCTTAAGGCTCCCAGTGTTTGGCATTTTGTTATGGAAGCCCAAACTGACTAATTCAGTGACCTGCGGAAGTGAAAATATAATAAGAACATTTGAAATCACCACACCTTTATTAGTTTCTGGCTTGGTTAGAATGTTATGTATAAAGAAAGAAAACTTTAAGCTTTTGAAGCTGTTTAAATCAAACCTTAATAATTCTGAGGGAAATAATTGATGGATGTTGAATTGCACATCATTGCTGGCAACTCTTAAACTTAGGCTTTCAAATAAAATCTCAGATAGACTAAAACCTCAGAGCAATGTAGCATAAATTACTTCTCATATTTAATTTTTTCCTTTAGAGTTCTGTTTAAGGTATTTTTATAGCATTTGGTGATTTTTCTAATCACTTCAATACAGACGGTAAGAAAACTGCTATTTCAACTGAAAGTAAAAGGTGAGCATGCCGTTCTAGAAAGAACACAAAAATGTTTTATTTATTCCAAACTATAGCAATGTAATTTACATATGTATAACTCACACAAAGAATGGATAGAAGAATATACGGAATTGGAAACTCAGAGACACCTTTTGAATTAACTTACTATAGGAACCTTACATTGCATTCATGTCTGAAAAATTCAAGATTTTCCAAAAGAAAAAATGAAAACACTTCTCAAGTCAGTGTTGACCCCAAACTCCATTTTGTGTGCTCAATGACATTTCCTTCCAATTTTCCTTCCTATGGGAAATCTTCTCCTGCCTCCAAACATTGCATCAAATTTTAATTCAGCTCAGGCAACTCTACCTAGAGAACTATGAGTTGTGTTTGACTGTCTTTTTTATAGTTTCTGGAGCAATCTGTTTGAAGGACTCCTTTCTTGAAAGGTTGGGTGATTCCCCTGGGATTGTCTGATTTAAGTACTGCAAATAAGAGGCAGACACTGACTTCAGGTGTGAGGGGGTGTGTGAGTGTGTAAATCCAAACAGGTGGGGCCCCTTATGTAGATGTACATATTATTATAGCCCACTAGCATCTTATTATCTTAATACTGAAAAAAATCCCAAAACAAAGTAGAGAACTCTATACAAAGTTGGCATATTGATCTAAGGCATACATACTACAATAGAAGAACTCTTCTGCTCCCACATAAGGCCAAATGCCCCCTCCTGTGAACTGGATCTTGCTCCCTCTTTGCTTACTTGACTCCTGTAATTTTGCCTTCTCTCTCCTGCATCACCAACTTCTTCCTCTCTAATGATATATTTATATTAGGCTAAAAATGACATATTTCCTATCTTTGGAAAAAAAAAAAATCATCCTGTTCTTACTTTTCAGCTGTTGACTCATTTCTCTGTTTCCTTTTATAGGAAAACTCCTTGAAGGAGCTGTCTAGACTCAACACCTCAACTTCCTCATTTCCTTTTCTCTATACCATTCCCGTCAGACTTGCATCTCCATCTCTCCACTGAAACTTCTCTTCTCATGGTCACTAGCAGTCTCCGAATTGCCAAACCTGTGATCAATTCTAAGCCCTTACTTACTTGATTTCTCAGAAACTTCTGACATATATAATTAGTCATTTTTTTTTGTCCTTCTTGAAACATTCATTGGCTTCTAGGACAAGATCTCATGGGTTTGTTTTCTCTTACTGGCCACTCATTCTCAGTCACCTGTGCGGGTTCTTTCCACTCTTCCCAATCTTTAATTGATGGAATTCCTTAGAGTTTAGTCTTTCACCATTTCTCCCCTAACTGTTCTTACTCCTTAGGCAATCCCATCAACTTCTGTGGCTTTAACAATATCCATAAGCTTCTGACTTCCAGATCTTAATTCTCCAGATCTGATTTCTCCCCAGAGCTCAGACTCGCATATTTAATTTGCTATTCTATACGTCTAGTTGGAGCTCTAATAGAAACTTCAATTCTAATTTACCCAAAGGTAACTCCCAATATTCCTTATCCAGTCTGCTCCTCCTATAGTCCGAACTCAGTATTTAGCACATTATTTTCCTGTTGCTCAAGCCAAAAAATGTTGGAGATATCTTGACCATTCCTCATTTCCTGATATATTTTCAAGACTGGTTGACTCCACTTTCAAAATATATTCTGACCCAAGTTTGTTTCAATTATTTATTGGTGTGCAACACTACCCAAAGTTCATTGAGATATTCTGTATTTTGTTCTTAAAGTTTTAATATTTCCTTTTAATTTAGGTCTTTAGGTTTTCTGAAATTTATTTTTGCACATAGTGTGAAGTTGGATTCTAATCTTTTTCCTTTGTATCTCCTTTTATATTTAATAACTTTTCTGTTGCTTTCTATCTCCTCCCAGGGCACTAGTCTATGACCAGTTTTACAATGATGTTTTACTTTTTTTCCACGACGATACTGTGAACTTTGGGAATCCAGTCACAGAGCCAACAACTGGCTTGTCTTAGTTTCTGGTTGTGAGGCTGTGTCTTTGTCACCCTCCCTCCTGAGGTTCAGAGCTTCCAATCAAGTAATTTCTCCAGGTTGACAGATGGTCAACCTCTTCTCAGCAGCAGGAGAGTCATACTTGAGCCCTGGTTTAAGTAGGGAGCACGAATCCGACCCTTATCTTTTATGGAGATCTCTTAGTCCTCATTGTCCCCAGGAAACTTGGCTACCCTTTACTACCACCTACTTCCTGTCTAGGAGTACGTGAAGCTTGGATTTGAGGTCTACATTTTTGTTTTGTATTTGATCCACTGATATGTTAAACTTATTCTAAGCCCAATTTTGTCTCATTCCTATTAGTCATTAATATTTTATCTGACTTTGTCATTTGTTTCATGCAGGAGAGTTGGGTTAAGGCAGGAATTCAGAGCTATGCAGATTGGAAGTCAGGGATTGGCCTTTGGCAAGGGCCTTGAGCTGTAATGCCTTAATCTAAACAGGTAATTCCAGAGATGGAATTTCTAGTTTCTAAGATAGACTGATAGAGAAGAAGAAGATATACAGAGAAGGTATTTTGATCCAGAAGTGACTTTATATATGCTTCATATCATATCATGTAGACACCTACCAATACGATCAAGAGAGCTTGGGAGCACCTGAATGATTTGAGAGAGGAAAGCAGAGGACATTTTCTTCTAAACTACCTATATATAATTGGCTGATGACTTAGTGAACACATGTCTTTGAAAATAGTATTAATGATATAAAAACGATCTCAGGATGAATGACTTTGGATTGAGTATTAGCACATTGTTGCTACAGCATAATAGCAGGGTTTTGGCCCCTAAAACTTATTTCTCAAATATCAGTTCAAATGTATGGAATAGTAACTGTGTGTCAGTAACTCTGTGTGCTGGATGTTTTCACACATGGCATATTTTTCTCCTCATTTTATAAATGGAATTTCACAGGGTTATGCTACTTACCTTGTTGGAGAAGTCTGGATTTGAGCTCCAAATTTCTGTTTATTTCATGTTACTATCCTTTCATAGATGAGTATGAGAAGCAGTGGGCTGCACAAGAAAGGATGACTAATTAGTCTGATATTAGTTTCTTTTCCATATGACTTAGTTCTCACATAAATCTTGGCTGCTACCATTCCAACTTTCCTCATTCATTTATTCAATGTACTGTGTGTCTGCACTGTGCTAGACATGGGTCTACAAATTCAAATCTAAGACAAGGTCATTTATTCTAATCTACTAGAGGCAATCATTCTTCCCATTTAACATCCCTAATAACTTTGAAATATTTTACATCTAGCAATAAAATGTGTACATAGTTTCATCCTTGGATCATTTACAAAATACATTTATACACTATTTTATATATAATTGGCTAATGACTTAGTGAACAGATAAAAAACCCTTTCAGGCATATACTTTTCACTGGAAATATTTCTCTACTTTTCATGTGACATTGAAAGTTCATATTAAGAATATTTTAATAATCAGGTCAGAGTAAAATTCTGTACTTGCAAATGAGACATTATAATAAATATTCATAATTCTCTACAGCAATATATGTAGCACACATTCTAAACACTGAAATAAATAGAATGGCTCCTGTGCACACAAATTCATGAATATTTTTTGCCCCTGCTATACGTGAACACCGTTAAGGCACAGAGTATGCCTTTCTTGTCATTTTTTTCCGCTGGCAACTTGGCACTTAGTAGATGCATATTCAATGAATATTCAGTGTTGTTGGTTGAATGGATGGACCGTAAGGAAGAATGGATGAATGAATTGGTGACTGTATTTATATGCAACACTCTGTAAGCTATCTGACACTTCACCATATGTCTTTAGAAAAAACCCCGAGTTTCCTTTGGGGCATATGCTTCATATTTGGCTTCTTTTATCCCCAGGTTTTGGAAGCATGTGGCTACAAAGAAATGCCAACTTCTTCTTTTGTATCTGACTTCCAGGCAATTTCTGTCACTCCAAATTTGAAAAGATCATTCCAACTCTATTTTTTCTGGATTTATCTACTTAACCTATTGCTTACATACATTTGGCAAGAACGTGAAATTATTTTCTTATACATAGATTTACATTACAATGGTACTTGCTATAACATGAACTGTTCTGCTATAAAATAAGTTATTTTTAATTGTTGTATGAATATTAGTAATAAAGAGATGCACAGAACTTTCTACCTTATGGTGAATGTTTTCATTATATTTGTATATATCACTTAAACCTCACAATTACCCAAAAAGAAGCTATTTCCTTTTTAGATTTATACATGGGAAAATAAAACTCAGGCTTGTTTACTGTCATTTATTCCACCAGTCATGCCAGACATTCTCCTGGGTAGGAAGAATTCAGTGACAACATAGACAATCATTACCTTCAAAGAACTTACAGACTTGAGGGGCGAGGAGGACAAATAAAGAAGTAATTATACTATTACAGTAAATGGAACTAGACTTAATGCATACGCAGGGTAACATGAAAACATATGGGATATATTTCTATCCATTGTTCAGAAGTCAGTGGAACTTGAACTAAGTCTATAGTTCCAAGTCCGAGGCTCATTCTGTCATGGCAAGCCTTTTTCTCCTTTCTCTTTAATTCTCTCTTAGCCCTAGTGGAAGCTGGTTAACCAAAGTTAATATGACCTGTGAGAAATTAAACTTCAAGTGAAAAGAGCTGTGTCTTTACAATGTTGCGTTATGGTATTGGAGACTTCTAGAGAAGGTTACAGAATGAAATGGGGGAGTGGGGAAGGAGGGACAAGAGAGCAGGACCTCCTTAGCAGCAATACTAGTAAGGAATTGACTTCAAATTTTAGACTTCTCCATCTCAATCACCTGCTCAGGAAAACCCATCCAATCTTCCAACACACTCAAAGCATGAATACAAGGTTTTGTGACTAAGAAAGGGTGAGGTACATACTTAATAGTTCCTTAAAGGTAAGTAGCTGATTCTGAAGACTCTTCTACTTTTTAATTCATAGCAACTCCTGTTTGAACTAGAGAGGTCTTTGCTTTCAAGGATCTGTTGACTGGGAATAGAGCATTCTCTATGATAATATTCTAGACAACAGAGAGTGGATGTACTGTGGAGCTCTTTGATAATGAGATTTGAAAATAGAATTTTAACTGGAGACTAATATTAGAATATTCCTGCATAATATCTGACCTTTGTGGCCTGGAGCACCAGAGCTTCCTTCCCTTGGATATTTCCATTTCTAATGTCCTGAAGTCATTTCCTGTGTGTCAGTTTTATAATTGTCCCACTGTTTGTCCTGTCCATGTTCTCCCTCAAATGTCCATTCTTTCATCGTCAACTTAGGAATGCAGAATTGAAGTCAATTTCAGGGTAATTTAAATTCCAGTGATCAATTTTCTCATTTCCTGGCCACTAGTCTTTTTTCCCCCTGGTTTCCTCTCTTCTCATTTTTTTTTTTTTGAGGAGCTAAAAGTTTCTAGATATATAAATATTCTCAGCCCCACTCTTTTCAGCTGGTACCTAATTCTCCATATGTGGATGCTGCAATGATTGTCGTCTCTTTGTATTATCTTCCTGTTAGTCATATTGAAGTTTTTGTCAAGTCTTAAGAAGATAGGTTTTCAGAAAAATTGACAAATATTATATAAGATTTCCAACTTCAATCGAGTATTTATTATTTTACTTACAAGTCTGTGGATTGTTTCTACATAATGTAAACTTTACCCCATATCATCTTTCCTCATCAAAGTTATAATTTATTCATTATTTTGTAAGAAGCTATATAACATACAAAAATATTTAGTTTTCAGAGGACCTAGCTTAAAGCTGAGGATTTTTTTTTAGTATAATATATATTTTTAAAATAACTTTAATTGAAGTATATTACATACTGTAAAACACACATTTTAAGAATAAAGTGAATGAGTTTTGATAAGTATATAAAGTCATGCAAGTACCACCATAGTCAAGATTTAGGACATATTCTTCACCTGAAAAAGTAGTCCCATCTCCATTTGCAGTCAAACTTCACACCCCATCAACAAATCCTAGAACTTCTGGTTTACTTTTTTTGCTATAGTTTTACCTTTTCTATGATATCATATAATTGGAGTCATACAGTATAGATACCCTTCTAGCATGGTTCCCAAAGTTTCATTTCTCTAGTATCTCTAGTTCATTGTACAGATAAATGACTGTGGAGAAAAGTAATACAAATACTATAAGAAATTTTGCTGAAGGTGGATATTGTTTTTACATATGTTGCTAGACTTTTATGTAAGGATCTGTGCATACAAAAATATGTAACATATGTAGACCTGGAAAAAGGGGCAAAATTGACCCATATATGTATTTGATTTATTCTTGGAACAATCTCGTCAACTCACTTTTAGCAAAAATTAGTGGTGCAAAGCATCGTTCTAGTCTTGTATAGTTTAAAATGAGTAACGAAACTCAATATTTGTTCTTACCAAAATTTTGGTACAAACATAGTTATATAAGGCAAACTGTGGTAGATATAACAAGGTAGTTCAAAGAGAGTATTTGGGTTCTTAAAGAAGTAGGAAGAATTTGTTTGAAATATTAGCAAAGGTTTCATTAAAATGACAGCTTTTGAATAGATGGGCTTTGGCGGGTGGATAGAATTTTGATGGGTAAAGATGGAGAAGATTGACATGTCAGGCAGAGAAAACTACTTGAGAAAAGCCAGGGAGGAATGAAAAAAACTGAGAAGACTATGGGAACAAGCTTGGCTCAATAAATATTTGTTGAGTGAATGAAATTTTAATGTCCTATTTATAAAGCAAGTGCTAATAAAGTGAAGTTTTAATTGGTTTGTAGGTAATAATTCATGTTGGATGGAGTGTGTTGAAATATAATTGGAAGAAGCCTCAATTCCCTGCCTGCACATGCAGCTCCTCGCCTGTGTCTGAAGCCCCCTGACGCACGCCTCCTTACTTGCCTGTTAACTGCTTTTTATCCTTCAAGGTTGAGTTTAATTTTTATCTTCTTAGGATGCTGTCCTTGACTTTTTTCCTCAAGAAGAGTTAGATGCTCCTTCTCTGTGCCTGCTTTTATCACAGTGCTTATGTTAAAAATATTGAATTGTGTGTTGATCTCCACCACTAAATTGCGAGAAACTCAAAAGCAGAAATTTTGTTTTATTTGTCTTTGCACGACCAATTCTTGGATCTAATAGATGCTCACTCAGTACAGTCTAGTTGGAGGAATGAAGAGTGTTAAATTGAGTATGTGTCCGGTGGATGTTTTTTCTCTTGCTTTCAGGTTATTCCTTCTTTCAGTCTCAATAACATATATCATAGTTCTTTATCTTTAGCTGGGAACTGAAGTGCCCATACTCATTTCACACTCTGCCCGTGCTTTTACGTGTTCCCTCAGCCCCTGGTGGCCTTGGCTTATGTCTCCACAGATCTAAATTCTGATCATCTTTCTAGTTCAAACTCAAAGGACTTTACAGAAGTACTTCTCTGAAACCCCCATCAGGAAGTGTTCTTCCTACTCTGAATTTCCATGATGATTTTCTTTTTTTCTTTTTGGTGAGGAAGATTCATCCTGAGATAACACCTGTCCTAATCTTCCTGTATTTTGTATGTGGGATGCCTCCACAGTGAGACCAATGAGTGGAGTAGGGCCGTGCCTGGGATCCAAACCCATGAACCCAGGCTGCCAAAGTAGAGAGTGAGGAACCTCAACATCTTGGCCACAGGGCCAGCCCCTCCCTGATGATTTTCTATACCACTTTTGTGGTGTTCTTTATTTTCTAGACTCTATCTAGAGGTAGAATCTGCATTTCACATACTCTGTATCCTCTAAGGGCTATGAGGTGCCCACAGAATGCACACATCCTCAAGATGCATTCAATGTTTTTTTATTGAGTACCATTTGTCAGACGCTATGTTGACCGCAAGCTATTCAATAAATATTGACTAAACAAATGGTTCACTCATCACTTGCTTTGGGGGAATACTGCAGAGTGACACAGTGTGGATGAAAATGTAATTTGGAGGCAGGAAAATAAAAAGGACTAAATCAGAAATATATTCTTTAGCAAATTATAGAATTTCACAAACCTGTAACCTTGCTTTCTTTATGAAAATCTCCACAAAAATCTAGCAAGCCTGAAAGCAATTTACAAAGATGATATCCTGGAAGAAATAGACATTTCCTGAGCATGGAAGGAGTTTTAAAGAGCTTTGTAGTTTCCTTTACAGTTATGAACGTGTCTTTTCAGTAATTACAGAGTGACTAATTTTATATTAAAAGCAACCACCTTTCTTTAAATGTATTTGATTCTGCCGATCAAGTATAGACTAGGAAGCTTTGTATGTGTTATAAAAATGAGAAAAAGGAGAGGAGGATCCAAGATGGTGCCGTGAGTAGTCCTCTTTATCTCTCCCCCTTCGAGTCTACAATTATTTGGACACTTATCACTTAACAAAGGATATCCAGACAGCATCTCAGGACGTCTGAGAGACCCACGCGACTATACATCGGAAGGCGGACGGACTTTCCTCTGGGAGGATGTGGAAATAGGTGAAAACTCTCCGACCCCGACTGAACAGCCTAGTACCCGCAAGCGGCTTTCTTCCAACGGACGCCCCCAGAAGATCAACACACATCTAGGGCAGGAGTGAGCACACAACAGAGGAGCGACGGTGGAAACAGGTGACCAGAACCCTACCTAAACCCCCCGCAATTACTCCTAAATGCAGCGGGAAACTCTAGAGTTGCACACCTGAGCCCACAGGGAGAATCTCTCCCCGCCATTGGCGGGGAGATCCCGCCTGGTGTTCGTGGCACCCGGAGGGTCCCAGAGAGAGTCGCTGAGGGTACGGAGGTCCCCCGGCTGCCACTGCCTGCACGGCGGGGCTAGGGATTGCCGGAGACCTCCGAGCGGACTGGGGCTGGGGGAAGCTCCAGAGGCTGGCTCTGCGCCCTGGAGGGGAAGCTCCGGAGTTCCGCCCGGGCAGCAGACAGGGTTCTCTGTCTGCCATTAGCGGAGGGGCCACGCCCAGCATTCAACTCCGGGAAAGTCCCAGAGAGAATCCCAGAGGGCGGGGCGACCCCCAGCTGCCGTTGCCCGCCCCGTGGGGCTAGGGATTGCCGGAGAATTCGGAGAGGACTGGGGCTGGGGGAAGCTCCAGAGGCCGGCTCTGCGCCCCAGAGGGGAAGCTCCAGAGTTCTGCCCGGGCAGCAGACAAAACTCTCTGTCTGCTACTAGCGGAGGGGCCATGCCCAGCATCCACAATACTGGGAGGGTCCCGGAGAGGAGAATACCAGGCAGGGCAGCAGCTGACCAGCTACCACTGAAATCAGGATCTCCGGCTATCCCCCAAGACAGGGCAAAGGGCTCCCCGAGTTCCTGGGGAACAGGACTGGGGCTGGGGGGAGTTCCAGCGACCCAGCTCCGTAGCCTAGGGGGAAACCCTACAGGCTCACAGCAGCCTCAGGGAAAGCCTCTGCACAGCACTAGTAGAAAGCACCCATCCGGCAGCCACAAGGCTGGAAGACCCCGGGACAAAAGTAGCATAGCTAGGGGAACTAACCACAGACTGTAGAAGATGCCAATAGCTCTCCTGCGACCCACAGTGGACAAGTGAGATTTTGTGGGTGCCAACAGCGATGGAGCGACAAATATAAGTGATCCCACCCCTGGCCGCTGGAAAAGCCCATAACACCGTTGCAGACCCCAAGGTGGGAGCACGTCTAGGTGGGCTGCAACAGTAGGCACCAGCAGCCTGAAGCCCCCCTGTGACGGCCCCCACGGCAGAGGAGGGAATCCAAAGGACCACTGTGACTACGAGGAGGGGCCCAGGCCCAGCTAGCAACTGTGGACAGGGTTCCTGGTTGGTGCAGTACAAACAGCGGCTCCCCCACCGCAGCAGCTGAAACAAGTGAAAGGAGCAACTAAACTCTATCTCTATGCGGAGGCACAAATCAACAACATCAGGCAATATGAAAAAATACATTAAATCTCCAGAACAGAAAGAAAATAACAAATACACAGAAAACAGTCCCAAAGAAAATGAGATATATAACCTAAATGATGATGACTTCAAAACAGCCATCATTAAAATACTCAATGAGCTAAGAGAGAATTCTGACCGACAGCTCAACGAGTTCAGGAGCTATGTCGCAAAAGAGTTTGATATGATAAAGAAGAACCAAACAGAAATATTGGAAATGAAGAACACAATAGAGGAGATTAAGAAAAATCTAGATGCTCTGAACAGTAGGGCCGATAATATGGAGGAAAGAATTAGCAATTTGGAAGATGGCAATATAGAATTGCTGCAGGCAGAGGAGGAGAGAGAAGCAAGACTAAAAAGAAATGAAGAAACTCTCCGAGAATTATCAGACACAATTAGGAGATGCAACGTAAGGATTATAGGTATACCAGAGGGAGAAGAGAAGGAGAAAGGGGCAGAAAGCCTATTCAAAGAAATAATGGCTGAGAACTTCCCAAATCTGGTGAGAGAGATGGATCTTCAGGTGACAGAAGCCAATAGATCTCCAAACTTTATCAATGCAAGAAGACCAACTCCACGGCATATAGTAGTGAAGCTAGCAAAAGTCATCGACAAGGAGAAAATACTAAGGACAGCCAGGCAAAAGAAACTAACCTACAAAGGAACCCCCATCAGGCTATCAGCAGATTTCTCAGCAGAAACTTTACAGGCTAGAAGAGAGTGGAATGATATATTCAAAACTCTGAAGGACAAAAATCTACAGCCGAGAATTCTCTACCCAGCGAAAATATCCTTCAAATACGATGGAGAAATAAAACCTTTCCCAGATAAACAAAAATTAAGGGAGTTCATTGCCACAAAACCTCCTCTTCAGGAAATCCTCGGGAAAACCCTCATTCCTGAAAATCCAAAAAAGGAAAGGGGCTACAAAACCAAGAGCAGAGGAGATAAGTAGAAGGACAACAACAGAGACTAGCAGCTCTACATCAGAACAGATTAAACCATGGGACGAGAAACAAAGGAAATTGAAGAAAACCGGAAACCAAGACACAAAATGGTAGTGGTAGGCCCCCACATCTCAATAATCACTCTAAATGTAAATGGATTGAACTCCCCAATCAAAAGACACAGAGTGGCAGGATGGATCAAAGAACAAGATCCAACAATATGCTGCCTCCAGGAAACACACCTCAGCCCCAAAGACAAACACAGACTCAGAGTGAAGGGATGGAGAACAATACTCCAAGCTAATAATGAACAAAAGAAAGCAGGTGTCGCTATACTAATATCAGACAAGGTAGATTTCAAAGCAAAACAGATAAAGAAAGACAAAGAGGGACAGTATATAATGATAAAAGGGACTCTCCACCAAGAAGACATAACACTTATAAATATATACGCACCCAACACAGGAGCACCAAAATTTGTAAAGCAACTCTTAATAGAACTAAAAGAAGACATCAACAACAATACAATAATAGTAGGGGACCTCAACACACCATTAACACCAATGGACAGAACATCCAGACAGAAAATCAACAAGGAAATAATAGAATTAAATGAAAAATTAGACCAGATGGACTTAATAGATATATATAGAACACTTCATCCAAAAACAGCAGGTTACACATTCTTCTCAAGTGCACATGGAACATTCTCAAGGATTGACCATATTTTGGGAACCAAAGCAAACATCAATAAATCCAAGAGAGTTGAAATAATATCAAGCATCTTTTCTGATCATAATGCTATTAAACTAGAAATCAACTACAAGAAAAAAGCAGAGAAAGGTGCAAAAATGTGGAGACTAAACAATACGCTTCTGAACAAACAATGGATCATTGAAGAAATTAAAGAAGAAATCAAATATTATCTGTAGACAAATGAAAATGAGAACACGACATACCAAACCATTTGGGATGCAGCAAAAGCAGTCCTAAGAGGGAAATTCATCGCAATACAGGCTCACCTCACTAAACAAGAAAAAGCTCACATAAGCAACCTCAAACGACACCTCACAGAACTAGAAAAAGAAGAACAAACAAAGCCCAGAGTCAGTAGAAGGAGGGAAATAATAAAAATAAGAGCAGAAATAAACGATATTGAAACAAAAAAGACAATAGAAAGGATCAATGAAACAAAGAGTTGGTTCTTTGAAAGAATTAACAATATTGACAAACCCTTAGCCAGACTCACCAAGAAAAGAAGAGAGAAATCGCAAATAAATAAAATTAGGAATGAGAGAGGAGAAATCACAACAGATACCAATGAAATACAAGAGATCATAAGAGAATACTACGAAAAACTATATGCCAACATATTGAACAACCTGGAAGAAATGGACAAATTCCTAGACTCCTACAATCTCCCCAAACTGAATCAGGAAGAAATGGAGAATCTGAATAGGCCAATCACAAGTAAGGAAATAGAAACGGTAATAAAAAACCTCCCCAAAAATAAGAGTCCAGGACCAGACGGCTTCTCTGGAGAATTCTACCAAACATTCAAGGAAGACTTAATACCTATTCTCCTCAAACTGTTTCAGAAAATTGAGAAAGATGGAGTACTCCCTAACACATTCTATGAAGCCAACATCACTCTGATCCCCAAACCTGACAAGGACAACACAAAGAAGGAGAACTACAGGCCGATATGACTGATGAACATAGATGCAAAAATCCTCAACAAAATTTTGGCAAACTGAATACAGCAATACATCAAAAAGATTATACACCATGATCAAGTGGGATTTATACCAGGGACACAGGGATGGTTCAACATCCGCAAGTCAATCAACGTGATACACTACATCAACAAAATGAAAAACAAAAACCACATGATCATCTCAATAGATGCAGAGAAAGCATTCAACAAGATCCAACACCCATTTATGATAAAAACCCTCAATAAAATGGGTATAGAAGGAAAGTACCTCAACATAATAAAGGCCATATATGACAGACCCACAGCCAACATCATACTCAATGGACAAAAACTGAAAGCCATCCCTCTGAGGACAGGAACAAGACAAGGGTGCCCACTTTCACCACTCCTATTCAACATAGTACTGGAGGTGCTGGCCAGAGCAATTCGGCAGGAAAAAGAAATAAAAGGAATCCAAATAGGTAACGAAGAAGTAAAACTCTCGCTGTTTGCAGACGACATGATCTTATATATAGAAAACCCCAAAGAATCCATAGAAAAACTATTAGAAATAATCAACAACTACAGCAAAGTAGTAGGGTATAAAATTAACGTGCATAAATCAGTAGCATTTCTATACACTAACAATGAACTAACAGAAAAAGAACTCAAGAACTCAATCCCATTCACAATCGCAACGAAAAGAATAAAATACCTTGGGATAAGCTTAACCAAGGAAGTGAAGGATCTATACAATGAAAACTACAAGACTTTCTTGAAAGAAATTGATGATGACATAAAGAGATGGAAAGACATTCCATGCACATGGATTGGAAGAATAAACATAGTTAAAATGTCCATACTACCTAAAGCAATATACAGATTCAATGCTATGCCAATCAGAATCCCAAGAACATTCTTCACAGAAATTGAACAAACAATCCTAAAATTCATATGGGGCAACAAAAGACCGCGAATTGATACAGCAATCCTGAGCAAGAAAAACAAAGCTGGCGGAATCACAATCCCCGATTTCAAAACATACTACAAAGCTACAGTGATCAAAACAGCATGGTACTGGTACAAAAACAGGTCCACAGAACAATGGAACAGAATTGAAAGCCCAGAGATAAAACCACACATCTATGGACAGCTAATCTTCGACAAAGGAGCAGAGGGCCTACAATGGAGAAAAGAAAGTCTCTTCAACAAATGGCGCTGGGAAAACTGGACAGCCACATGCAAAAGGTTGAAAATTGACCATTCTTTTTCACCACACACCAAAATAAACTCAAAATGGATCAAAGACCTAAAGATTAGGCCTGAGACAATAAGTCTTTTGGAAGAGAATATAGGCAGTACACTCTTTGACATCAGTTTCAAAAGAATCTTTTCGGACACTATAACTCCTCAGTTGAGGGAAACAATAGAAAGAATAAACAAATGGGACTTCATCAGACTAAAGAGCTTCTTCAAGACAAGGGAAAACAGGATTGAAACAAAAAAACAGCTCTCTAATTGGGAAAAAATATTTATAAGCCACTTATCCGACAAAGGGTTAATCTCCATAATATACAAAGAACTCACACTGCTTAACAACAAAAAAACAAACAACCCGATCAAAAAATGGGCAGAGGACATGAACAGACATTTCTCAAAAGAAGATATGAATATGGGCAATAGACACATGAAAAGATGTTCATCATCGCTAATCATCAGGGAAACGCAAATCAAAACTACACTAAGATATCACCTTATACCCGTTAGATTGGCAAAAACATCCAAAACCAAGAGCAACAAATGTTGGAGAGGTTGTGGAGAAAAAGGAACCCTCATACACTGTTGGTGGGAATGCAAACTGGTACAGCCACTATGGAAAACAGTATGGAGATTTCTCAAAAAGTTAAAAATAGAAATACCCTATGACCCAGCCATCCCATTACTGGGTATCTATCCTAAGAACCTGATACCAGAAATCTCAAGAGTCCGTTGCACCCCTATGTTCATCGCAGCATTATTTACAATAGCCAAAACGTGGAACCAGCCTACATGCCCAGAAACTGATGATTGGATAAAGAAGATGTGGTATATATACACAATGGAATACTACTCAGCCATAAAAAGAGACAAAATTGGCCCATTCACAACAACGTGGATGGACCTCGAGGGTATTATGTTAAGCGAAATAAGCCAGTCAGAGAAAGACGAACTCTATATGACTCCACTCATAGGTGGAAGTTAGTATATTGATAAGGAGATCAGATCGGTGGTTACCAGGGAAAAGGGGGGCTGGGGGGAGGGCACAAAGGGGGAAGTGGTGTACCCACAACATGACTAACAAAAATGTACAACTGAAATCTCACAAGGTTGTAATCTATCATAACATTAATAAAAAAAAATGAGAAAAACTGAAATCTACTTGGAGTTCTTTCCTTTTATGTAAACAAATAATTAGCCTTTATGATTTCAGCGACATTCATTTCTCTTTCTTCTTTCCTTTCAAAAGCATGCACTTTGGACAGAATTTTCTGTTGTCTCTCCCTTGATTGCCTTAGAAACTCAAGCTAACACACCGGCTCTTACCTTCGCAAACTCTTCCTGTTTCTCCTTCCCTGCAAAGCTGGGTGCGTTTGACAACCTTAGCACAGCACCTTAGAATGAATTCTGCTTCCAAAGCAAAAGGCTTTTACGTTAATTTTCACCAAGATTTTAAAAATGAAATATAAATATTTCCTTCTGAAATTATTAAACGTTAATTGAATGTTTTGAGGGATAACATCATCTAGTTTGCACCGGTGTTGCAACAGGGTGCCTACCCAATCTGAAGCATGCAGTCTACCCTCCTCCAGGTTGAGGCACCTGCGTCGAAGGTACTCCCAGGATGAAGAAGCAAGGCTGCAGAGAAAATGATCAGTGGGGGTTAACTCACTTTGGAACAGCAATAACGATGCTCTTATCAATAGTTGTTAAAGGGATGGTGGTACCTTGGCTGGCAGAAGTCTTCACTTACTGACGTATTTCTCCCTCTTTTCTAGGAGACCCTGTGAAAACACTCTTTGTATAATGCTTCCCCAGGCACAGTGAGTAGATTCCTTACTATTTTCCCATTATTGTCTAATATTTTTGGCCCCTTTAGCAAATGCATAATTCCTTTGCTTTCCCCACTGAGGCCTCTTTCTTCTCTTTAACATCGCTCTCAAAAATGGAAGCAATTTCTTCTATCAAGTGTCTACTGTTTCCTTTTGTCGTGATTTTCCATGTTTACTCCACTCTCTAAGCTCATTTTTAAAAGGCAGAGAGAACACACGTGAAATTTTCTCTGAGCTCTTCAATTTTACAGAAATAGAGATACCAGAACCTTGTCAATAGTTTTATCTTATATACATTTGAGAAACTTCTGCCCTACAAGAGGAGCCCACCAGATGTATTGGGAAAATTTCAGGAAGAGTGCTGTGCTGTGGATGTGCCTCTTAGAACGTAAGTGCCAGGACAGGGAAAATTTAATGAATGTTTGTTGAATGAATAAACAAAGAAAGAATGAGAGCTAGCCCTACTGAACACACAGGATGACCATTCATATTTTATAACAGAATCTAGGATTGTAAATACTATGATCACCTGGCAGGCTATATCCTGATTATGTTAATATGATCTTAGCAACAGTGATTTGAATAAAGAGCTTGTCTAAACATGTGATCAGTTGGGAATATTATTCTTAGTAAAAAGCTATTCTGTGATTTTGGATCTCTTCTACAATCTTCTTCAAAAACGATTCTATTTGATATGTTTCATTATTGGAAGCTTCTTTTATTTATTTATTTTCTTAAGTAGGTTAGGAATATATTGTAAATAATGGAATAAAGGCACAGGCAGAATATATAAACACTGCCTTTTATGTAGTGAAGTGATTACTGTGGTCAAGCTAATTAACATATCATCTCCTCACACAGTTACCAATTTTTTTGTGTGATGAGAGCACATGAAATCTACACTTTTAGCAAATTTCCAGTATCCAATACAGTATTATTAACTATAGTCATCATGCTGTACCTCAGATCTCTAGATGTATCCATCCTACATAACTGCAACGTTGACCAACCTCTCCCTGATCCCCCACCTCCCCTTTCTTCCTGGCAACCACAGATCTAGTCTCTGCTTCTGTGTATCTGACTTTTTTAGATTCCACATATAATTGAGACTGTGCAGTTGTTTCTTTCTGTGTCCAGCTTATTTCACTTAGCACACTGTAGTAATTGTTTCACTATGAGTATATGTGTATGTATATGTATATCAAATCATTATGTTACACAACTTAAATATATATAGTTTTTATTGAAAAGACTATATATCTAATAATTCCATTCATATGAAAAATGAGAAAAGGCAAACTGTAACGACAGAAAGCAGATCACTGGTTGCCCAGGCCAGGAAGGGGAGGAAGGACTGATTACAAAGGAATGTGAGTGAACTTTTTGGGATGATGCAAATGTTCGATATTATGACTGTGGTGGTGACACTATGGTATATATACTCTTAAGGCTGTACACATAAAATTAGTGAATTTTATTGTATGTTAATTCTACCCCAATAAAACTGATTAAAAAAATGAAAAAAACAAGCAAATAAATAAATACTTCTTTGCTGTTTGGGAAAAATAAGGAAAAAGAAGCTGCCTTTGGAGGTTGCCCTACAGGAGAATCTCATGGTAGGAATCTCATGGTTGAGCTGTGCTCTGAGGTTGTCACCACCACCTGGGAATTATTTGCTATTACCATTATAGCCACCAGGGGCGCAGTTTGTCCTTTAACTTTCTGGTCCGAACTGAGAGAAAGGACCTTGCTCTTGTACCATAGCTTAACTGAGACACAGTGGAATATTTTTCTATATTGATGACCAAAAAATTATGAATAAAAAGGAAAACAATGTGAGAAGAACACTTTGATTTTTCTAGATAATCCAGCTTGCAATTTTGTTCTCTATGTCAGAGAGGGGCAACTTTTTCTCTAAAGGGCTGGATAGAAAATATTTTAGGCTTGTGGGCCATGCTGTCTTGATTGCAACTGCTCAACTCTGTAGTTGTAGCATGAAAGCAGCCATAGACAATGTGTAAATAAGCAGACTGTGTTCCAGCAAAGTTTTAGAGAAACAGGGAGGGCCACATTTGGCCTGTAGGCCATAGTTTGCTGACCCCTGCTCTGGATTGCCAGGCCTGGTCCATTCCCATGAGCGAAGAAGCTCTTGACAAATTCTCTACCTTACGAGCTCTATCCCATGAGAGCTCCCCTTTGGACATCTGCCTCACTCAACTTCCAGATGAATGAGAATGATTAAGGATGATACCTCTCTTTGTTTTTTTTTGTCTTATGTTCTGCCTTTTCCCTGGTTCAATAACATCAAACATTACCTGCCCCTTCAGGAGCTACTCACCATCTACAGTATAAAGTGGGCCCTACTTTTTTTTTTTTTTTTTTAAGATTTTATTTTTTCCTTTTTCTCCCCAAAGCCCCCCGGTACATAGTTGTGTATTCTTCGTTGTGGGTTCCTCTAGTTGTGGCATGTGGGATGCTGCCTCAGCGTGGTCCTACTTTTGTAAATCTAAAAAAAATCATAATCTTGTCAGAAAATGGTACAAGAATTACAACATCATTGTAAAATGAAAACTCATCTAGTTAGGAACCAGAGACTCATTTCCTCACAAAACTTAGAAACATAGCACAAGTAATCTTGTTACTCTTGGATCGGTTGTTTATTCATGGCAGAGCATTCACATATGGGCACATATTTGCTTTGGGTTTCTCAGTGAATCCTAGCTAACGCAGAAAGAGTTTAGTGCTCAGGTCAGAAGCTTGTATTGGTATAGAGGGCTGAAAGGGGCTTGAGTAAACTTGAGAAAATGGGCATATATACATCATCTCCATATATATTCTATCTACATTCCCACATCAGTTGTTACGGGGACTTTCATACACGAAGCCAGCCTTAAAAAGATCAGTCCTTTAGCAAAACAAATGAGGGAGTCCAATTTGCCTCTGCTATCACTGTAAGCTATTACTCCAAGTCAAAAGCTTGGGTTGATTTGGGATGAGAGCCTCTGACTCCTCTCTGTGCTTCTTGAAATGGCTTGATTATGATGATGCTCAGACAACTCTCAGTATGGTTCCTGCAGCCAGTGCTTGTACCCTGATCTTGTTCCAGACAAGCAGTCATTGGGTTAGGTCGTTGGAGACTGTGTGCCCTACGTCGTTTCTTAGATCTGCACGTCAGATCTAAGAATCTGTGCATCCCATGTCATCTCTTGGCTCTGCATGTCTAATGTCCCCTTCTGTCCCTTTGACATATTTCCATTGTTGTAATTTTTCTTTTTTGGCACTTGGTTGCTCTTTGGAACTACAAGATGCTCCAGGCTCATCTTATCTTGTGTATTTTCTGCCCCAGTCCTTGAATCAGCCATTTGCTCTCCATTCTAAGGAACCCTGGTTCCTTTTATTGGAAAATGTGGATGCAAGGTGTGACAAATATCATTTTTCATCTAGGATTAAAAATAGATGGGCTCCCTCTTAAGACCTTCTGTTGAGCGCTGTCTTTCCAACACTTTGTTCAGAGTGGAGGTTTCTGGTAGGAGAAAGCTATGTATTCATAAGTTTTAAGGAGTTTCTCAAGAGACACCCTCGGTGTTGAGAAAAGGCCCTTGCCATCGGAAAATTTCTAATGGCTGTTTATGAATAAGAAAGAAGGAAGGACAAGAACCCTGGAATCTTGGCAATGTGCTGCTACCACTGACCTCCGAGTTTAGCAGGGTCACAGGTCTGACAGTGGATAATAAGAGCTGCTTCATGAGATAACTTGGGATTGGTGTTTATAAACTGAAGCTCTAAGTGCAGCCTGCCAGGGTTTTATATCCTAATATCTGTTGTGTGCTTTTTGTAGCCTCGAGGATGTAGACTGGGGCTAACGATTGCATTCAGCCTCCTGATTTGGTGGTTGGTATGGTGATTCCTTACAGGAAGGAGAGGAATAAGGGATGTAATAACATTATGGAAAAGGACTTGGTGACTTATTACGTGTGAGATAAATGAGACAGGGGAGAATAAAAAACAAGAGTTTTCTGGTTAAAAATGATTGGTGATACTTTAATAAAAACGGGGAAGTTAGGTACTAAGGTAGGTGTCTACACGAAGGTTGGAAATGTGCATCTGAAACTCAGAAAAGATCTGGGTGAATGGATTCAGGAACCATTTTTACAGGTATCACAATGAATTATTTTCTTCCATGGGTTTGATATGTGCCTTGAAAATGTGTGCTGAAAATAGAAATATATGGATGAATTTTACTTCAAAAGGGGTACATGAGTTGAATATGAAGATACTTCAAAGAATAAAACTCAATTTATTCACTCATGTCCTTTTGGAATATATGAGTGTTAAAATCAAGATCTAAATAGCAACGACAAAAAAAGATTGGTTCAATGAACTGCCAGACTACAAAGTTATGAGCATGTGCTCTATGCTAATGTGAGAATTGCTGTGATTATAGGAGCTGTAGTAAATTGCATAGCTTAAGAAGTATAAATTACTTTTGCTTGAGAAATGTGAAAGTTATTTCAGGGTTATATTTGTATTTCATTTATAGATTACTTTTCTTGAGAGATGTAACTCTTAACTTGGGGTTATAGTTTTATTTCATTTAACAGATAGTAATAGTTAACACTTTGTAACTGCAGCTATCAATGCTTCTGGCAAATGGAACCAATTAACTCCTGTAGTTCTATCTATGTTGATTGTTCATGCCAGTTAATCTCACTATGAACTGCGAGGACCAAATAAAGTCTTTTCTGTATCATAGGTTTAAAATGTTTGAGGGCATTTGCCACAAATATACAAAGAGAAATAAATGAAAAGTTAAGTTAGAAATTCTATGTCTTTTAAAGGAGATTTAAAAATAAGTCATATATTCACGGGAAGGAAGCTTCAAGATGGCTTTTATTTTTCTGTAAGGTATCCCTGAACATAGGATCAGGGTTGAGGTGTGTATTTATTTGATCCTACTGGACCCACAATGCAGGAAAGTGAAGTGGCTTCTACTCTTTTTGTGCCCATCAGCACCATTTCTGTCACGCCCTTTTCTGAATATTGGTGATGGCATCGAGATGTGAGAAACATTTGGCCATTGCTTTCTTCTCTTGGGCACATGGCAGACATAGTCTAATGATCATTGTAACTTTGATGTTCTCTATTTTCAACTTAAAATTCTTCTATACACAGAGATCCAAATGATTGGAATTGAAATGCATAATATAACCTATTAGCTATCTTTGTGCAAGAAGAAATCAAAACTTGTAAGAATACAAGTAGATTTGGAAACCCCAGTTCGATCTATCAAAGACAGGAATGTTCTGGGGCTGGCCTGGTGGCATCTTGGTTAAGTTTGCATGCTGTACTTGGTGGCCTGGGGTTCATGGGTTTGGATCTTGGCCACAGACCCATCCACTGCTCATCAAGACATGCTGTGGCAGTGTCCCACATAAAAAAATAGAGGAAGATTGGCACAGATGTTAGCTCAGAGCCAATCTTCCTCAAGCAAAAAAGAGAAGATTGAGAACAGATGTTAGCTCAGGGCCAATCTTCCCTACCAAAAAAAAGAAAAAGACAGGA
This sequence comes from Equus caballus, assembly GCF_041296265.1. Classification (NCBI taxonomy): domain Eukaryota; kingdom Metazoa; phylum Chordata; class Mammalia; order Perissodactyla; family Equidae; genus Equus; species Equus caballus. Next base: position 69,530,732 of record NC_091700.1, read on the forward strand.
ATGTTCAAGAAACAGGTGGGTTCCCAGTGTAAACATTTGCTGATTACACCTTTGACTCAATTACTGTAATTTTTCTCTCAGCTATTAAGTATTCCTCTTTAAATATCAGCACATTTTAGAACTGAAACTTCATTGAGTTTTTGCCAAAATCTTGTTAATTAGGTTTGTGTTGTTGCCATTTTAGGCAGGGTCCTGTTCAAATCAGTTTTTGTTATGCTGCCTTCCAGGGCAGGTGCTGTGAGTTGGTCTTAAATAAGGTCAAATCTTAAGCCCCAGGACAAAATCAGCCAGAATCTCTTAGTATGCTAATTACACTTTGCACCTCAATGAAGTCTTATACCCAAAGAAAAGTGAGAAAGGAAAAAAATGGCAACTTGGCAGTGTGCCCCACTCTATGGACTCAACATCCTTTTTCCCCCACCTCAAACCAATGATATGCTCTGGCTGTGACTGGGACAGGCCGGAGGCACAGTGCCAAAGGGATCTAGAAGGTTCTTTCTTTCCAAATGTCAATCAGTGTCAATCTGAGGTCCAATGACTTGGGTTTCAGCCTTTATTTAGTCTTGGTTTTGCCATTAACAAGCTTTTGTATGCTTCACTTTCCTTACTTGTGAAATAAAAGAATGTAATAAAAAAAAAAGTATCTAAAATAGATTATTCTACTTCTCAATACCTTCTAGCTTCTTTTTCCTGCTCTCTCTTTAAACAGACCCCAAGCTCTGAACTGCCCCATGCTTTAAACAGAGGGATGATATGAAGCCTCTCCATGCCTTTCTTCATATTCAACATATTACAACATAACTGACATTGGTTTTATTGTTCACCTTTATGCAGTGCAGAGAGCGATGAATACCCATATACAAAGAAAAGGCACATATGAAAAAAGGAAAACATAAAAGCTGAGAAAACAGCATGAACCAAAGATTTATAGAGGAATAAATATACATGAGCAGACATGAGGGAATGTGTTGAAGGTCAGTGGTAATCAAGGTAATACCAATTCATAATGTGATTTTCCAAGCACCAAAGTAACATATATTTTTAAAAATAATAGTATGCTTAATCCTGATGAGATGGGGTCAGATTTATACTGCTGGTCAGAGTGTAAATTGTTAGAATCTTTATGGAAAATAATTTAGCAATATGTACCAAGAGCCTCTTGGGTCGATTGTTTTTCTTTTTTAGGATTTATTCTAAGAATTCATTCAGAAAGTTGAAAAAAAATTTCTGTAAAAATATGTTACTGGTAAGAGTGAAAGACTGGAAGTAACAAAAATATGCAACAATAGAGAATCAAATAAATTATAGTATATCAATGAGATGCCATATTACATGGTCATTTAAAAATGATGTTAAAGTATAGTTAATGTTAACTGAAGAAAATAATTATGTAGTAGAGTCTACCAGAAGTATATTGTGATTTTAATTATGTAAATATTTATATGCTTACATATAAATCCAAGACAATCTATCAATCAATCACTAAGTGATTTTCTCTGAGGAGTGGACATAGAAGTGTTTCCACATTTCGCCTTTAACTTTATTCTATGATCTCTAATGCAGAAATGAAAATGTATTTCTTTAGTAAGCATGCTAAAATATACTAAAATTAATATTTATGAATTCTAAGTACAATTTTTATTTTTAAATTGGTAATCTGTCAAAGTAGGATGTGCCCAACAATTTCAGCAAACACATTTTGTCAGATGTTTTTCTAATTTCAAACTGCACTTACACAAAGTGCCAATTATAATGAGTTAAGAAAAGATATGGGCAAGGGAGGAAATCTCAAATGTAAACAAAAAATTGATATTTCTCCTCAGAAAACAAATGAAAAGATCACAGAGAGACTCTTTTTGTATTTTCACCTCCATGGTTTTCTCTCTGGGAGTGCTTCATTTTGACAGCAGCATTAATTCTTTAAGTCACTTGGGATGTCCTTTCATTGTCATTTAGTGAAATACTGGTCCACTGATCTGAGAGAGGTAAGCAGCATCCAGCGTGCCTAGATACTCACTTAGAAGGTTTAATATTCTCTCACATAGTCTCTTAGAAGGAGCATGCGTATTACTTTAAGCTTGTCACCTTTCCCTTATTTCTTAAAACAAATCTTTAAATAAATTTTAAATAAGTGTTTTTAAATTAATACTTCTCAATCAAAGCTGCCCCAATATTGGAAAATTTCACAAGTAGTCAAATTCTTGAAAGCAAAAGGCTGGTCAAGTTGTGTTGATTTCCAGTTGAGCTTGCCTTTGAGATGCAAATGCTGTTTTCAAAAACATGCTCCCATTATAAGTAAGTTGGGTGCCTTCACCCCACACCCCTTTCAATCATATGGAATTGCTGATTCTGGTCTTACAGTGACTCATTTTAACTCTCAACTAAATAAAACAAAGAACACTGTAGATCTGAACCATAGCAACCTCATCTTGAAATTATTAAAAATACATGAACCAGATGGCAGCCCTCCAGGGTACATCATCTGACACAGATATCAGATGAGAAATTTTCTTTCATAAGCAGACTGTTTAATAGCATATATTATCTAGACCTTCATTAAAAACTGTGCATTACATGTGAAATTGTCTAGAGGCCAATTTCTTAGGGGCCTGACCCAAACGATAGGAAATAAAAAATGTATTAGCCAATCTGTAATAAAGAGAAGTGCTCATTAAATTAATATTAGTACAAAAACAATACACAGTACCATCCATGACATGTGCATTTACTTATGAAGACATCACTTCGCCTCAATGGAAGGCTTTTAATAACAATGCATTTTGAGCAGTTGCCATTTTTTGGATGTGAGTTTCTAGCCTAATAAACTTATTAAGAAACTTGGGTGTTGCAATAAATCCGTAAGGTAGTGCGAGGGTATTTCAAGAGATCTGGGGTCCTTTTAAGCAGGGGAAGTTTGGTCTTCCCTGTTTGCCAGAAGGAAAACAAGGCTCCAAACAGAGTCCTTTGCAAAAATCAATTCAGGTTGTAGCGGAGTGGCATGAAGACTTGCCTCCTGATTGAATTCTTTTTCTAACACACAAAATTACGACTAGAACTCAAATTCCTCTCTGTGAATGAGGAGCAGCCACGTTAGTCAGGAAGCCCTGGATTCAATCTGAGAATTATTAGTTCTGCCCACTGTTTGCTAGCTTGCTTCCCTTTGTGGATCTATTATTATCCAATAGGTTTCTTTTGGCTGTAATATGAAGGACTGTGACTGAAGCTGCTCATCTTTTGTCTGTTGGTGCTACTCAAACACGATGAGAGCATGCAAGCTCTCTCACTCTCTTGCCCAAACCCTTGGAAAAAAATCAATTCAAACTGCATCAGCAATGTCAAGTTAATATACCTTTAAAGGAAAGCAAAGCTTGGTCAAGTTTCTCTAATTTTTATGTTGGTTATGAAGTTATCTTTTAAGTTAGTAACTGAGTTGTTTCTTTAATATTTTACAGAATGAATGTTTATTGTAAAAAATGTGAAAGAGGGAAAAAGTCCATCTTACACAATTGATAACATTTTCATAAATTTCATTTCATCCTTTAAGTATTTATATATACTTATTGCCTAGTTTGTTCAAGTGATTAAAAAATATGCACTGATAGTAGACAATGTGCTACATACTTTGAGGAGTGAATAAGGTGTGTGTGTGTGTGTGTGCGCCCGCTGCCCTCAAGTGACTTAGGTTTGGTGATGCAGAGATGTAATGTAGAAAGTTCTATTTGGGGAATAACATTATATATATATAATATATAGTATATATAATAAATATATATAATGTTATCTTGCTTTTGTCAAGCTACAAAAACAGGAACCAGTTTAAGAGGCAAAGCATTTATTTGAGATCAAAGAGTTGCAATTCTGGAATTACATATTCAGGTAGAAACACAAATAGTGTCCCAATTGCAGGAGAGGGGCTCGGGTTTTATGGGAAAAAGGAAGGATGAGGTGAGCTGTGTTAAAGAAGAGTTCATTGGTGCTAGATGAGGTAAGGCCAGGTTTGTACTTCACAGATTAGCTTGAGATTCCATCATCAGGCAAAAGGCTAGACTTGTACTTCGTTGATTGGTTACTGATTTGGTTATCAGCAAAGTCCAGTTACATCAGTCCTTACAAACAGGATATTCTTGTTCTTACTGACTTCTTGGAGTCTTGGTAGTTTGGTCCAGTTTGGAACATAAAGAAAACAAGACGTGCAAGGCAATTCCTCTGAAATGGCTGCTCCAGCTCTATTTCAACATGGCTCTGCTCATGTCATCTTTCACACTTTCTTACTTCACAAGATAATATAAAGAGCATTTTCCCACTTCATTGAAATTTTTGTGACAATATCTTTTAAAGGTCGCATAATATTTCATAGTAAGGGTTTTATTTTATTTAGACATTTCCCTAATAATAAATATGTAGGTTCTTTATTTTTATTTTTAGAAATTATTAAGTAATAAAATCTTGCTACTTATATTGTTCTTTGTTTCTCTGTATTTTAGGATAAATTTCTAAAGGGGAAATTGATGGGTCAAAAGCTCAGAAAATTTCAAGATTTAATACAACTGATTAATTATTTGCCAGAAAGGCTAAGGAAATTTATACGATCATCACAGAGTATATTAAAATGACAATCTTACCACACCCTGCCAACATTGTTACCTAAAAAAAATTATTGCTAACATTTTTGTTGAAAAAGAGTAACTCCTTGTTTCAACTTACATTTCCTTGTTCTTAAGTTTATATATACATATATATACACACACACACACACACACACACACTTTTCTTCTTCTTCTTCTTCTTCTTCTTCTTCTTCTTCTTCTTCTTCCTCTTCCTCTTCCTCTTCCTCTTCCTCTTCCTCTTCCTCTTCCTCTTCTTCTTCTTCTTCTTTCTTCTTCTTCTTCTTCTTCTTCCCCCCAAATCACCCCAGGACATAGTTGTATTTCTACTTGTAGGTCCTTCTGGCTGTACTATGTGGGACGCCGCATCAGCATGGCTTGATGAGTGGTGATAGGTCTGTGCCCAGGATCTGAACCAGCAAAAGCCTGGTCCACTGAAATGGAGTGTGCAAATTTAACCAATCAGCCACGGGGCCTGCCCAAGTTTGTGTATTTAAAATTTGTACACACATATGTACATATGTAAGTATATGAATTTACATTATGTATATATGTATACAAACAACTTTGTGTTTTATTTTTTTCCAGATGTACATCATATTTTGAATTCTGTGTACATTACATCATGTTCACCACCCGAAAACTAATTATAGCCCATCCCCTCACATGTGAGCCTAATCACCCCTTTTGCCCCCCCCTTCCCCCTTCCCCAGTGGTAACCACCAATCCAATCTCTAACACTATATGTTTTTTTGTCATTGTTTTTATCTTCTACTTATGATTGAGATCATATGGTATTTGACTTTCTCCCTCTGACTTATTTCACTCAGCATAATACCCTCAAGGTCCATCCATGTTGTCACAAATGGCCGGATTTCGTCATTTCTTATGGCTGAGTAGTAGTCCATCGTGTATAAATACCACATCTTCTTTATCCATTCGTCCCTTGATGGGCACCTAGGTTGCTTCCATGTCTTGGCTATTGTGGATAATGCCGCAATGAACATAGGGGTGCAAGTATCCTTATGCCTTTGTGTTTTCAAGTTCTTTGGATAGATACCCAGCAGTGGAATAGCTGGATCATATGGTAGATCTATCCTTAATTTTCTGAGGATACTCCATATTGCTTTCCATAGTGGCTGCACCAGTTTGCACTCCCACCAGCAGTGAACTAATTTTAATAAATTGTTAGTTGATGCTTTTTACTTAACATTTTTTGGAATCAAATTTTTTTGACTTCTAAGAGTTTAAAATATGTTAATCCACTCATAGGTATGGTAACTATTTTTTCCATTTGGTTTGCCTCACAATATTTTTATGTTGGCTCTTTTATGAGCTGTAGAAATTCTGACTTTTTTGTTTTGGTGGAATGATTTTGTGACTTGAAAGCTCTGTGCTATCCAGATAATACTTTTTCATGGTTTTAATATTTATAGCTATTTCTTTAATATATATGGAATTTATTCTGATGTGCTTTATGATGCGGATAGAACATAGATTTTTTTCTTGATGGTAAATTTTCCTAACATTTTTTGTTGAATAGTCCATGTCATCTGTTTTTAATCCAAAACTTTTAAATAATTTTTGAATAATTTTAATAGCTTTTGCTTTATACTAAGTTGTATTTTTCAGGATATTTTGGTGAAGCTTGAGGCCAGATAGAAAAAAATAAAAGTACTGAAATTTAAAGAAGCTAAGTAAATTTATACTTCATAGATTGCATTTATCTTTTTCTATGTTCATTCTCTTGCCTCTTATATTTATTGACAAGTATAATTTTTGGATAACTAATTTTTTATTAAAAACCTTCAGTATATTTACTTTTATCAAAGGAAAACAAAATGTTCTTAATATAAACTGTTTTTTAGTAGTTTTCTCTTCTCTCTGATATAAAGACACCAGTGGTGTATTTTCACCCTTTCTTTTTGTGTCTTTATAAGTGATGTATTTCATCAATGTCATTTGTAGAGGCTTTAAATGCATGTGCAGCCAGTTATTCCAACCAACCATTTGAGGAGTTGCTCAAGCGATGACTTTATGGATTAGAAAGCATTCTGTATTTCAGTTTATTCTGTGATTAGATGAATATCTGAAATGATGCTGCCAATACAACATTGTCCTTAAAAAGATGCAACAATTAAGTGGAAATCATCTCAAAATACCAGAATACAAAATATATTTGGATTTTCTATTTCTGCTTATCAATAGCTATTCTGGACCTTTTTTGTGCAGTCTCTCTATCTTTTCAGAATCCAGAATTTAATGGGGAGCGGAGCAATTGCCTATCAAGTTAACAGTTTTTCTTTGCATACAACTCTGATATTCAGAAAAAGTCAAATTAAATAATTGATTTGAAATCACTTGGGGTGAAGAGAGTAGGCATTTTAGAAAGCAAATGAGGTCAAAAGATCAAAAAACCCCAAGAGGGAAGAAAGCCTGAGGGTGACCAGGGCAGCATCCTGTCAGAGGGACACATTTTTCTTCAGTGTGCCTAATAAAATATATGTCACCGATTAGAAATGAGACACAAAAAGGCCATTATGCAAATTTTCTCATTTTTTTATTCTCTCAAAAATTTTGAGTTTAAAAGACCTAGAAAAAGAGGGCTTTAGAGACTGCAATGCATGCTGGACTAAAGCCATTCAGTCCATCTGACTTACCATAGAACGTAGTTCTGGATCTGTGGACTGTAAGTTTTTCCTCTTTTCAAGATTGAGATTTCTTTTAGAGCCAGCTAATGTTTTCTATTGGGCATATCAGCAAGTAAAGAGGAAACTTATGAGCAAAGATGTTTCAACTCTTGAACTCTTTATGCCAATAATAATAACAACAACCAACAGCAACCATAATGTTCATTGCATGCTTATTATGTAACAGGTACCATTCTAAACACTTTAGATATATTAACTAATTTAATCCTTATCGTTGTCCTATGAAGTAGTTACAATTATTATTTCCACTTAACATGTGAGAAACCGAGGCCCAGAGAGGTTAAGTAACTTGTCTATGGTGATGCAGCTAATAGGTAGAAGATAATTTAATTAAACAAAACCCTGAAACCTTCCATTAAAATATATGCATATTTTACAGTGATATATATTACAATGAATACAACTGGTATTGGGGAAATAGATTTTGAATCAAATGTTTGTAAGAACCCCAGTTGGTCAATGTTAAGTCTCCTGGTTATAGTTCTTAACCACTGAACAGTGATTTTGGGGGGAGTGGGGTGAGGGGAATGAAATGATGATGATTAGTGACAGATCTCCAGGCTCAGAATATTTCTAGTTGAATATTCTCTCAGCAAGTAGGAAGCCCACCATCAAGTCTGGGAAAGTAAATTTTCATGCAGTAAATGAAATAGTAACTTTCGATATTCAGTGTTTTTTTTTACTATCTAATTTTAATTCTTTTGGTTCGAGGAAATATCTCATGTTGCTATCAGTTTCATTATGCCTTGAAACAGATGAGCTTTCTTTTGTAATGATGCTCAGTTGAAGAGGCAGTAGATTTTTCCAGCTGTTGACATTTGCTTATTGCCATCATTCACATACTGCATTTAGAAGCCACCTTTTCTCTTTTTGATGCTTAAGACAAATTGCATTTGCCCACATCCCCACATTGTGACAAAAAAAAAAAAAAAAAAAAAGAGAAACAAATATAAAATATTTGTCTAAGCTCAAGTTTGGAGAAAGTAATTTAATTTCTTAGAGGCAAACGGAAAGATTTTCTTCATTGGCTAATATTACATAGGGCAATGTAATTCTATAAAAGACTTGGCAATAGATTAATAATGAAGCTCTTACTTACTTTTTTAGCACAAACAAAAGGAGTTCTCTTCAATGGAGTCTCATTTTTCTTTTCTTTATTTTTTAAATAAGGATTTTCTTGTTTTTCAGAAATTTTAGTCAGAAGGGTAGGTTTTAGGTGGTCAGAACTAAAGTCCATGGTATCAAGCACGGCAATAATGTGTCCTTGATCTTCTGGGCAAATAGGCCATTTGCCATATGTTGTCAATTCCATCAAATAGTAGTTGTTATTATATCACTCTTGAATTTTATTCTAAGGTTAGGATTATAGGTAATAAAGTAAAATGTGAATTAATATCATATAGTTCCATAAGGTATACATCAATCGAAATAGGGATTATAACTTTTTATTCTTTCTTCTATATACTTCTATGTTTACATACAAAATTGTTAAACAAGTTCAAACAATACTTACATATAAACTAAAAATACAATGTTTTTTTACCTCTGCACCTCACTCCCATCCACATCCTTCCCCAGACATAACCACTGTTAAAATTTAGCATGTATCCTTCTAGAACTTTTTCGTGGCATACAGATATAGGTATAGATGAAAATATAGATATAGCTACGTAGTTCAAGGATTTTAAAAGAATATGAGGTCATACTATAACTATTTTTCTGCAAATTGTTTTTGTTACTTAAATATGTTTTGATGATATTTGCTAATCTTTATGTTTTTAAGTGCTGGTTTTCTTTTAAGGATTACCTTGTTATTTAAACTGTTCCATACTAGAGTGGACATCTCGGGACACGCATTCCCTGTGAGGAATTGGGATCAGAGCAGCAGTGATTCAAATGGAAGCGATGGCTAAATCAGTGCTACAGAGCACTGAAGGGGCTTGGAAGCCTAGTCTCTATGGAGAGTATTTTTGTTTCACACTTTAGCAATTGCTGTTCCTTTCTCTTCACATCCTCTGAAATCATAGCTTGTTGTTTGTCCTATTTTCTTCTGGATACATTTTATAAGCTATTTTGTCAATCATCCCAGGCTGCAATGATTTTTATGATGCCCCTCATTCTGTCAGAGGACTTTCACAAATCCCAAATCATCCATTAGTCTTTACCTTCTGAAGTTCCCTATCATTTCCAGGAGGCAACTCAAATCGCGATGAACCTTGCACTTCCACATCCAGCCTGTTGCATTTCCGTTTTTTCCTTTGAAGGACGTCCAACGTTATCATTTGCGTTCTTTTCATATCCAGTAGTGTCAATACTGTTTGCCAGAACACAAAGTAAATGGCAGAAAAAGAGGCCACATCTGAGTAAACAACACTTGTTGCAGAATATACTCAACACTGGATAAAGTGATACAGCAGTCTTGGCTGAGCCACTTACAATTTTGGCTAGCATTCTCAGTAGAATATGCCTCACCAGTTCTCACTGACTGAGAGCTCAAGACGCGGAAAAAATACAAACACACATTCATTGACACATATATATTCTTTACTATAAAGGATTATGATACACACCTATCATATACACATACTTATATATATTATGTATCAGTAAAATACTTCAAAGTAAAATGACAACAAGTTAGTTTTGTGTGGGCATGGTGAGTGTATTATATGTAATGTGTATCTTCATGTGCACATGTAGCATTTGTAGCATAGATTTCTAAGAGTGGAAATGCTGGGTAAGAGATGATGAGGGACTTATCTGATTGGTACTGCAAATAGAAACTAATCCTTTCAACGCCCAGTTCGCTACATCTCCTGCATACCATATCAAAAACGTTCCTATCAAATCATTCAATAGTTTAGGAACACATACAAGAAGTGTACAATTTGAATCTTACCTTGAAAAGTATTAACGTTACACAGGGAAGATAAAAACTTTACGTTTTAAAAAACTTAGATAAAAAGTATTATCTTAGGTGGTATTGAGTATGAAATTATAATAGAAATTTAGGGGTATGAAAAATCAAAAGGGCTCTAGTATCAAAGAAGACTTCTGTTCAGGGATATTAGAATATACAGGTGGGACTAGCTTGTTATAGACCAACTCTCTCAGAGACTACATGGAAAATCTAGACAAAATTAAAAAAAATATATCTGTTGAGAAGTATTAGGGAGCTACCAAGTCAGCAAGGACTCGAGGGATCAACAGCCCAAAACAAGAAAAGGGTAAAATGAAACCCACATTCGGTACCACTTACCCCTCAAAAGCATTTGTCCACTCTAATGGAGGTTAGATGCTGAGCTGCTTGGAAGCTGAGAAAAACTTGTCAATCTCAGGGGGTTACGGGGTCAGAAAATAGAGTCCAGGGACTACCAAGAAGGAAGGGCATAGTGTACACCCAAGGCTTCCACTTCGTATTGGTGGAGGACTATATTCTTGGAGTAAGAGTGACTTTTTATAAATAGCCCCCTTCACGAAGCCTGAAGCTTTGCTGTGAAGCAGCTCAGTACCAGATGGAATATGCCTTGATGGTAACTGCCTGCCAGAGAGCTCATCCAGAAACTCAAATTAGCTCTACAATCCTTCACATGAAATTCTTGGCTTCAATCACAAATTACCAAGCATGGGAGGAAATGAGACTCTATGATCCAAAACTACAGAAAAATCAACGGAAAATAGACATAGAGCCACAGGACAGCCAAACATTGAAGTCAACGAGCAGGACTTTAAGATCACGGGGTGCTCCAGTCACTGCAGTTACCACCATTCACTAGGGCGCAGATGCAAATTTCCTTGGCTGGATCCACTAGTTCCTGGTACCTGCTTGCGGGCTCTTTCAGGCCAGTTGAGTTTACTTCTTTTGTTTTAGGTGTGGTTTTCTCGATGTGAATTTCCATTTTAAACTGCACTTCTTACTTCCCTTTGTGTGCATGTTTCTAACTTGCACCTGAAGACGTCTTTCTGAAAACTACCAATGAATCCCCAAGTCTTCATTTTCCAGCACTCTTGGATGACTTTTTCTTCCAAAGCTATAATCCACTTTCTCCCCATTAAAAGTGAAGAGTCAGCAGGGAAATTAAGGGAGACGGATAACTCAGCCATTTAAATTAGAAACAGTTTCAGATATTTTCTGCTGAATTTGGGTGTCATATGTAAAACTACACAAAAGTAGAGGCTGGGGATCCCAGATACTTTTCAAGTTCATGTTTCTTGGTGATAACTTTGTCTCATTTGGACAGTGAACCTCCGTCCCCTAACACAGTTGGGCATTAGAGCAGGTGATCTTTCTCCTGCAGGCCGTGGTGCTGGACACCTTCCCTGCTCTTCTGAACCCATCTCCACTGAAGGGGCATAAAGCTTCAGTCGAGGGTTTAAGGTGCCTGCTGGTGAGTGGTTGAAATCATCTCCTCAAACAGAGCATCATGCTGCTCCCACCTGCAGAAAAATTACAGACAATTGAAGCTTATTTAAAAATGTCCATGATCTGCAGAGAATTCCTTATTTGGAGGTCTACTGGTAGGATGGAAGGGATCCAGTCACCTTTGTAAGAGAAATGTATGTTTTTACCATCTAACAGGCTTGCCCCTCTTTGTCTTGCATCCGCAATGCTCCACCCTCATTGCTGTTCCCTCACCAATCTAGTGAAGTGGTCGATAAAGATACCTTGTCTCCAGGGCCAAAGAGATGGATGTATGATCCCAGGCTGGCCAAAGATAGGTCAGTTATAGTCCCCTTTTATAGATACATCCTCTCTTTCCATACACACACACACACACACACACACCCCTACCACTGAAGCAGAGAGAAGTAACAGAGACTTTTTCTCTTTCTTTGTTTTTGGGGTTGCTCACTGGAATTGTTTGTGGTTATACTTTGCCTCCTGCTCTTCTTATGGGGAGGAAGAGAGAGAGAGAGACAGACCGTGGTCATTTGATCCCTGAATGTAGGTTTGCTGAGACCAGCACTCAGTCTGACTCCTCAGTTATGTGAGCCAGCATATTACTTTTCTTCATAAAGAGGTTTGAGTGGGTTTCTGACACTGGCACTGAGAGAGTCCTGAGTAACTCAAATATGGAAATAAATGGAAATTATACCAAATGAAGACATATGTAAAAAGGAGAACTTCCTCTGATGTGTGCAACAGTGAAAAAGCTCATCAAATCTGAAGCAGCTCCGAGACAGCTGAAGTCGACAGATCCTAGGGTCTTTACCATAATCATACTAATTTTGTATATGTGATGCTTTAAAAATATCACACATATTCTTTACAAGTATAATTTTTTAATTTATTTTTTCTTCTCCCTTTTAAAGAAGGAGATTCTAGAATACAAATGGAGCTCAAGGAATATATCATCCTTTCAGCATGCCTTAAAGTTCTGTATCAAACAATGAATTATTGTATGTGAAAGGGGTTTATGTTTCTGAAAATTATTATAATAGGGATTATTTAAAATATGATTTTGAAGCATTAACATATTTACTTATTTGCACCCTTTTATATATTAGTTTTTATATTTAAAAGAAATGTAGCCACATTTCTTCAGTAATATTGAACAGTTGAAAAGTTTACCATCATCCTGGACTTTTCCTCATTATTGGGAAGTAGAGGAATTTTACTGTAATATATTTCAATAATGTTTATCTAGTGTTAGCTTTTGAGGTTCAAAGTTTTAACCCCAGAGAAGATCTTTTTTATGTACATGGTACTTGAAAATGCAATCATGACTGAAATGAGTTAATCTAAAACTGTGAAACAAGAATTAATCACTTATTTGTCAAGATCAAGACATGATGTGTCAATTTATTTAGCACACAGGAGGGCCATCCCTATACATACTAAAACATATTTGGAGGATTGTTAGAAATCAACTATATTTGATGGAAACATTTCTGCAAAATTAGCTAAATATAATACTGAATAGTTTGAGCTTCTATTTGCTTTTAAAATAGTAAATCTCTTTTGGTTGACCACAGATATCAATTATAATTATCAGTTACTGTGTAATAGGTTGATGCTCTTTATTGCTTTTTATGCATGTAAGTTCACTTGTCTCAATTTTAAATGATTTCAGACTGGCGTGTTTTTGAAGTGTTTACTTTCATAGTTTCTATCTCCTTCTTTACTGTTGAAATCCCAGCTGTCACTTCTATTTCTGTCAATATGCTAGCCTTCAGCAATCTCTCAATTCCTTCTTGTTCTTCTTGGTCTCTCTCTCTCTTTCTCTCCCGCTCTCTCTCATCAGTATACTGTAGGTCTCACATCAACTTGGTAACATGTATTTTGGCTATTCAATGGTCTCCTTGGCTGATTTCCTGAGCCTGGAATGTGAGGCTGGTAGATAATAATCTCTGAAAAATGAATGGATCATTCATTTTCCTTGTAATGATGAAAAAATTGCTACCTGTTTTCAGAAGGTTAAAACTGGCATTAGAGGCCTCAGATAATGTTTAAAACTCTAATTAGATTGTGGGAAAAGAGACTATTTCAGCACATTCTAGAAACAGAAAACATTCTCAGTAATTATTACTTGAATAAAGGAAAACTTTTGGAGAGTTCCTTTATCCCTTTTTTGTTTTGATTTGAAAGGTCCTAAAAGTGAGGGCTTGTTGACGACATTTGTAGAAGGCCGGGAGCACATGAACGTTCCCCCGAATGGAGTCATCAATATTTCAAGAACAAAGCAGAGAGGTTTATAGAATGTAAGACAATGTAAAGCTAAAGGATAAAGTGATCTACAAACTCACCAGTGAAAGACTAAAATGACAAATCTGATTCATCCTCACCTTGCAAATGTGCAGTGTTAGTGAACACAACTTCGTTTTTCTAAAATATACATCATGTTTTAGTTAGCTGAAGACATCGACATATGGAAGTCCTTTGGGAATTCATGCCAGCTGAATAATTATTTAATAAATCAATGAACAAGTTATTATTGGACATTGACTATATGCACAGCACATCCAGGTGGTGTGGGGGAAGTAGTAATCAAGTCACATCATGCTGTTGCCATGCCTGTGGGACATCCTGCCATCAGATTACAACTGTTTCCCGTCAAAAAATAAAGTACTTCATTTTAAAATGATGGCCATGTATTTTTTCAGTTTCTAATTGGGGTACTAGAGATAGTAGGAAGAAACAGGACAGTGGTATAGCAATGTTGGCAAAGACAGAGAATTCCTCTAAAATGTGTCTGATGAAAAGAGGTATTATTGTAAAAAGAGTTTGAGTTCCAGATGGTCAGAGAAAACCCAGAGGAATTTTGGATTTTTCTTGCGCTTAATATGGCAAAATGTCTTATTCTTCATAAAATTAGAGAGAGAGTGCGAGCAAGATTATGAGGAAAAAAAAGAAATGATTTCATCTCTGTTCTTTTATACGCTTGGTTGTGTTTGACTAGCCTCTCATGGAGATATGTATTTGTAGTGAGCAGGAGGAGGGGATTCCTCTCCAAGAACAACTTGTCCTGATCAACACAGGTTCAAAGTATCAAGTGTTCTCTGAGATTCTTCTGGGCAAGAAAAAAACAAAAAAGGGAGAATGAATATATGAAAATAATATTTGGTGTGTTTCCAGCAACACCAGGTAGATTAAATATCCTAAACTAGCCTTGACACAAAATACATGGAAAAGTCAGATGATTTATAATCTATAGTCTTTAAATGTATAACTGAGCCCAGAAGAAACACAGGAGATTCACAGGGGCCAATGATGAAAAGGAACTTGAAAATGAGAATGGAAAGAAATTCTGGATCTAGGCTGTTCTGGAGGGTTCGGGGAGAGCATTGTAGATCTTAGCAATCAAGGGACTTGAGTTGTAATTGCTACATGGCAGGGGAAGAAAAGGTTTTGGGCTCTTATAAAGAGGGGATTTCAAATGAAAACTTCCCAAAATTCTGGGATTCTTAAGGGACTACATCTTTATGTACATCTGCTGCTGGCTAAGTAAGGTGACAGGCAAGCTTACCTATCTTGGCTTTTGTTTGGAGGGATTAAAAAGAAACTACACAGTATTTATCACTCAAGTCCTGTCCTGACATGGATTTGGACTTGGAATTTATATGCCCATGTAATCTTAGGAAAAAATAAAAATTAATGTTTTATTAATTGATTCTTGATTGGCAACACTCATGGGACACGTAGCAGAAACAAGTGTAAAATCGCTCCAGAGAGCTCACTCTGAACTCAGGTCCCCCAAGTTTCCCAGGGGTGAAATTTCATCAAGCATAAGTTTGCAATCTAAAATTAAAAATACAAAAGGAAATAATCATTAATTATGCATCGTCATTGGAGACAACAAATAGCATATTTAGAACCCTAAGAACTTTAAATAATGGGTATTATTACATATCAGTTATGAAATAAGTATTTTTAGAATAATGAAAATGACCACAGATTTAATGAAAAATATGAAACAGAACAAAGATACCAGCTGAAGACCACCAGATACTCTTTTTAGAAATTTCACACAATTTCTAGAAATTTAACACAATTACCAAGTATGATCAAATGGTCATGTAGAGCTCTATACCCAACAATTAAAGAATATACGTATTATACTCAAGCACAGGTGAAACTTCTGCAAAAACTGACCACATTATGTACGGTGACAGGTCACAATTAGGCTTTTGATAGGGAACATTATGTAGTCGATATGGAAGGTGAAATATAATGATATACTCCTGCGATTTAAACAATGTTATAAGTCAATGTTACCTCAATAATAATAGTAATAAAAAATTAACCACATTATAGGTTCATAGAGCAAGTTTCAACAAACTTCAAATAATTTGTATCAGACAAGCAACATTCTTTAACTACAACTCAGTTAAGTTAGAAATCAGTATAAGAAAGACTAAAGAGTAGTGGAAAGTAAGTGAGCTTTCAAATGGGGGGAGACAGGAAGCCATGACCAGCGGCATGAGGCAGAGTTTACCTTCCTACGCAGCCTTGCTTCACATCGCTACTGTTCAGTTTATGTCTTTTCTCAGAAGGGCTCTTGAAAAGCTATAGGACTTTTTGAATAACATTTTTTTCTGATATAGTGATATTTTCACCCAGAATGACAATAAATTAATATCCTATAAGAAGGGATATTTGAGAATTATAGTTTCCAAAATATAATCACTAATTCACTCCACACAACGGTCTCTAGTTAGAGAATATTATATGGGACAAATTTGAATTGTGTACCTTGTTTGGATGATTCCAAATCATTTTGTTTTGAGGATGTTCACTCAGCAACAGGGAGTAGGGCCACAACAATCCCAGTAGTCAGGCATGTTACTATTAATTGATGTAACAGAATGGGATTTCTCATGTTGTGGTTTACCTTATACCACCTGTTTTACATACTATTTTATTAATTAATATAATTTTGGATCATTCCCTCAAGTCTTCTAGAAATATAATCACATCAATGGCAAATAAATATATTTTTGTCTTTTTCTTTCCTGCGTAAACTTTATTTTTGTTTCATGTCTTACTGTACTACTGTTTCAAACAATATTAAGTAATAGTAATACTAAGTACTCTTACATGATTCATGGATTTAATGACCATGTTTCTAGTGAAACAATTTTAGGAATAGTTGTCTGAAAATGCTCTCAGTTTAATCGTCAGTTCCCTTTTGATTTCTACTTCATTTTTCGTCAGCATTGGCAATTTACTTTTTGGTAAATCATTTACTATATGGTGACAATTTTAAAACATCTTAGTTTTGTTATGCTTTCTGTTCTACTATAAAATTAGTCATGGGCTTTGTTTTTCTTTTTGATTGGTTTGCTAATAGTTTCAGCATTTTGTTAAATTTTCAAAGAACTAGTTCTTAGATTTATTAATTCCGCTGTGTAATATGTGTATTTATGTTGTAATTTTTAGTAGTTCTTTGCCCTGGTTTCAATTAGAATTGATTCTTTTTATTTTTATAAAATTTGAAGTTGAAAGCTGAGTTCATTGTATTCTCTCTCACCCCCCCAACGATAAACACGTGTGATTCAAGGCATTTATTTTTGAACATAGCATAGTTTACATATCTAGCCTTTGATATATTTTGTTCTTATTTTTACTGATTTAAAAAATAACTTGAGGTATTTTTTCTTGAAGCATTTTCCCTTGATCCAGAGTCATTTAGGAAGGTATTTCTTAATTTAAAAGATGATATGTTTTTGTGGTTGAAATTGATATTATTAGTTTATATCTTCTGTTGAATTGTAATCAGATAGTGTGGCAAATAAAATTTCTGCATTTTGAACTTATTACATTTTCCTCATGGCCTAAAGGATCTGTCAATTCCGGCATAATGTAGTAGTTAGATTCCCAAGAAAATGTCCATTACCAACAATCATGTCATAAAAATCTAATTCTTCCTGTAAGAAGTGAGTTATAGGCTTGAGACTTTCAGACTCAAACTAATATAGTTATTTTTTCTTGAAGAAATTTCAGAAATAGAGTTTGTATTAATCCATCTCTGTTTTAAACCTAAAACTTTTCTTCTGTATGTGCCAATCTAGTTTCTAATCTACAACCATGTCATAACCAAAACCAGTCAGTATATTGCAAATAAAATTTCTTAATCAATTGTACATTTCAGTTCATGTTATGAAACTTTGTGCCAGGGAGAAATGCACTAATTACATTATATATCCAATTGTAGTGAACATAGTGGGTAAAGAAAGTATAATACCATTATTTGCAGTCATGGTTTATGACTGCACCAGAAAAAAAAATAACAAAGTTTATTTTAGGAACAGAAGAACTTTTGTTTTAGCCAACCATTTGTTGAATAATTTGGGTTAGTAAACATGGGCTCATTTTATAGCCTGAAAGGAGATGATGGAATAAAGAAGGGCTGAACTAGTCTGCAAGAGAAGATGAGGTGAATTTGGGGTTTTCACAGTATACTAGAGGGAAAGATGTAGTGGAATGACAAGAAAATTTTGGAGGAAAGGAAGACACTGCAAAAGTTATGGGAGAGGTTTCCATAGGTTAAACAGAATTGCCATATGACCCATCAATTACACTCCTATGTATATATCCAAAAGAATTGGAAACAGGTTTTCAAACAAAAACTTGTACATAAATGTTTACACTGGCACTATTCCCAATAGCCCAAAGGTAGAAACAACCCAAATGTCCATTAATGGATGCCTGGGTAAACAAGATATGGTCTATCTATACAACGAAATATTATTCACCTATAAAAAGGAATGAAGTACTGATATGTGCTACAACAGGAATGAACTTTGAAAACGTTATGTTAGGTGAAAGAAGCCAGACACAAAAGGTTGGATATTGTATGCTTCCATTTATATGAAATGTCCAGAATAGGCAAATCCATAGAGACAGAAAGCAGATTTGTAGTTGGTTGCCAAGGGCTGGGGCAAGGAGGGGAATGGGGAATGATTGCTTAATAGGCATGAGGTTTCCATTTAGGGTGATGAAAATGTCCTGCAACTAGATGGTTGTAAAGTGATGGTAGTTACATGATATTGTGAATGCACTTAATGCCACTGAATTGTACATTTTAAAATAGTAAATTTTGTGATATGTCTATTACACTACAAAAAACAAAATTAAAAGAAAAATGTTGTCAAGTTGAAAATGATTTCAGTCTGAACACTGATTTATCTTGAGAAGTCTGTTTTCTTCACCTGTAATTTAAATAGGCCTACTGAAAGGAAATAAAGTTGCTCATTTATATTTTTAAAAAGTTATGGGAGAGGAAGAGGGAGCCTTCCATTGGCTGTCAAAGAGAATGACTAGACAGTGGAAATGCTCTTAATGAGGAATATATCTGGAAAGGAACATAAGAAACCAATAATAGGGACTGCCAGTGGGGAAAGAACTGGGAGGAAGTGCTTCTCCTTTATACCTGTTTGCAACTTTGGAATGAGATTATATTACCTACCAAAAGTTAATTGATTGAAAAATTTCTAGTTTCTGAAGTAGAAGAGAGACTTTAAAAAATAGAGGTCTAATATTTACTTTTCAGTTTTGTTTGTGAAATTACTTCAGTTTGTAGGGAGATAACTTCTTTACTTTATTCTCTAAGCTGTGGTAAAGCCTGTTACACACCAATGCCTATAAAGTTGTGTGTGTTTATTTTTAATCAGAGAAAAGAAAGAAAGTGAACTACTTTGGGTCAAAGCAGCTAAACAGAAGGAAACAGCCATAGAAGTGAGATAAGATTGAGAATAATAATTCATCAGAAGCAGAGAGCTGGAGTAAGAACTGATGAGAAGAAATGAGAAAAATACCGAGAGGTTGAAGTTCCTCCGTATATAGGACGGGGGCTCATGCTATTTTAATAGAAATAATCATTAAATATTAATGTTCACTTAACGTTAATTAGATTTTGGTTGCTAATACATATTAAAGGGGAGAGGCTGCATAAATTGTGGATGTCCAAGCATTGAAATTAGGGTTACAAATATTATAAAGTATTAAGACTGACTCCTGTGTATACTTTGAAAAATTCCGTAACGATCATACTAAGGGATGAATTTCAGTTGTGTTTGAAAAGTAACATTGTTGGAATAACTTTCCAGGATGGGCAATTACAAATTACAGATTATTAGTTCTGGAAAAACATAGCCAGTCAAAGCAAGAAAATAATTCCTGGATATAGTTCCAGCACTTTTGATGTATAGAATAGTTCTCTGTTTAATAATTAGTTATGTATCTATTCTTCCCATAGTAAACAAAGTGGGATAGTAAACAAGCTGAAGTTTGTTTCTATTTACTTCATGAAATTGCCCAGTGCTGGACACAGGGTAGATCCTGAAAAATAAATTTTTATCAAATGATCCAAATATTTTTGATTAGAGTCTGGAGAGCAGGTAGGAGGGGGCATGTCCATGTGTGCAACTGCTTAATTCTTCTGACTACAAAATTGAGTGGCTCTGGCATTATGAGAATTTATCCATATTTCTGATTGGAAGGGAAAGAGTTACGTGAATTTCTAAAGTGAAAAACCATTGACATGCTCACTGATGCACACATTAAAATTGACATTTATCCTAAGAATTTGAAAATTATTCTAAAGGGTTTTAAATCAAAATATCATTTTTAACCATGATAGAAAGCCAGACTCTGAAGTGCTCATATATTTGTTTAACATTTATTGGGAACTTACATGGATCAGCTGCTAACGAAGAGATGAAAAGTTGGAAAAGATAAAATCCATGCCTCCAAAGTGTTCAGAAAGTCAAGACAGAAATAAACATATAAGCAAATCCTTATCAAAATATGAGATGAATTCAATAATACACAACCCAAGTGCAGTGGAAGCATGAAGGAGGTAATATCCAGAATAATTATAATATGGAGAATAATTATAATAACCGTTACCTGTGAATTATAATTGTATTGTATCATAAATAGAATATGCACACTTTTTCCCAATAAGGGCAATCCAGTGAAAATTTTAAAGGCATCCTTTTTCTTCTTATAATGCACTGTCCACATGTATTATGTGTATAACTAGGCTCATAAAATTATTACTGATTAAATTTGTTGTAGAAATGTATAATGGATTATTATGTAAATTATTTAGAAACAGAAAAATGTTTGTAAAATACATTTTTGACATTTTGGATTTGTTAGAAATTCTAGAGTTAGCTAAATAACTGCTTACTAATGTAGACCCTTTTATGTAGCTTAAGATTCTGCATTTTCCTGTGGCGGTTTATTTCAAGTTTTACTATTTAGTTATTACCTGTGTTGCCTTGGCTACCATGTCATTCATAATGCCTCTATACTAAGCTGAAAAGTATTTCATTTTAGGATTGTTACATTGTTGGAGGTTTTTTCCTCTTCATTTGTTCTGTAGTTTGAAAGAAAACACCATGGCTTATAGATTATTTGCAAAGGAACCCTGGGATTTGCTGGCTTTTAGAGATTGTCATAGTTGCCTGGACTCTGTGATCAGCAGGCTTGAATCACGGTCTTGATCTTCGTGGTGTTAGACCATAAATACTTTCTCCTTTGTTGAAACATTTACTACCTGCTTTCATTTTCTGATGCTTTTTTCCCCTCTATGTAAGATTTGAGGTGTTTTAGTCTAATTTTAAGTTTCTAGATTAGATTCAGTTAATATTTTCCTAAAAATGTTCAGAAGTTGAATTACCTAATTATGAGGCACTTTGCTATTTTCTTACCAGAAATTTAACTAGCTGTCAAGAAAATTAACAAAATTCTGGTTTTATATATAAAGGAAAGTGACGTGACTCGTCACATGTCATATTTGCAATAGTCATTTTTCACCACAAAATATCTAATACTCTAGTATTAAATATCACAGTTATTTGGCAGCTTGCTACATATATATATATATATATATGTATATATATATATATATATATATATATGTTTTTGTTTTGGTGAGGAATTTAATTCTCAGCTTAACCATTTAATGCAGTATTAAAGGAAGTAGGACCATGTTGGAAAACAATCAGATATGACTTCTTCCCATCCATGCAGAATTTTGTTCTCATGTCAGTGAGTTTCCCTGTTCTCTTCATCAGAAAGCTGTGGCTGCCATGGTAACTTCTAGATATTTCAGACAGATGGTTTTTATATTTTACCCACCTCTCTTTTTTGCTTAGTGTAAGGGTTGGTCCACCACAAACTGGTCTGTCTCTGCCAGAAGTAGAAATCCTAGAAGATTTTATTCTGATAGTTTCATTGATATGTCTTGCTCTATAATCAACACATGCGTTGGGCATATATATTTGGATAGATGTATAAATGTCTATGGACATGTGCATGTTTGTGTCATTGGCACATTTTATGTTCTAATGCCAAAGTGAGTTACCATCTCTTTAACTTTTTATATACATTTCGCTTTCTGTGCATTTAATAAACCATTCACCATAGAACACTTGTCCCTTTAGCACCTCTTCCTTAGCTTCCTCGGAATCACATTCTTCCACAAGAGCTTGGCAATAGGCCAAAAGACACAAAGGCTTCAAGGCACAGCAGAGCAACTAATGTTCCAAGATTGTCCACATGAGAGAGATTTATTACTCATCCAAATTTTTTTTGATTTACCCTACTGGCTATACCCAATATTTATTTTTTTAATGACTCTATTCATTTTAGAGATCCTGATTGTTTCCTAGACATCTCTTTTGCTTGTCACTTTCTGGTGATTGGTATGTAATCAACATCAGCTTGTTTCTATATGGTTCCATATTTCTTTCTTAACCAAAATATATTGCCTGAAAAAAAATGAGTTGGGGCATCCATTCTGTACCTTTCCAATTTTGGTCTTCTTAGCCCTGCACCATACTGGCAGAGGTACCAAACATTCTGATATTCTATTTTATTTCTGACTATCTTATTTGTGATTCAACCAATCACAAAGTCCCATGAGAGACCAAAGCCAGGCACAGATTATACCCAGGAGAACACCCTACACCTGGCCACCATTGCAGCTAGTCAGATATTCTTTAGTTAAGTATTCAATTATTTTTCCCTAAAATATTTTGACATTAGGAGAGATGGGCAGTAGACTCTCACCTGTTTTATTCCCCCCCAGCCTTATTGAGGCATGATTAACAAATAAAAATTGTATATCTTTAGGTTGCACAATGTGATTTTTTAAAAGTGTACAATGTGATGATTTAATATACATATATATTGTGAAATGGATTACCACAATCAAGTTAATTAACATCTCCATCACCTCAATAATTACCGTTTTTTTGTGTGTGTGATAAGCACACTTAGGATCTACTCTCTTAGCAATCCCCACCAAAACTCCAAAGGCATTTTTCACAGAAAAAGAAAAAAGTAATTCTAAAATTCCTATGGAACCACAAAAAACCTCAAATAGCCAAAAAGTCTCACCTATGTTTTAGAATGAAACAGTGGTGATGGAGTGTAATTAGACCTATTATAATTTCAGCAGATTCTGCCAAGTTTCTGTTGATATTGGATGAGATTAAATTGGAAAAATCAACGTAATGGTGGTATAGTTTTTGAATGTTATACATCATGTACTGAAGAGATGCATTAAGGATTTTGAAAGTATGCCAAATATACAAAATGGGTAACCACTAAATTTATTTAAATGTATTTGTCAGAGTCATAATTTTTTTTTATAGGAGTAGCCTTTACGGTTATTTTCTCCAATGGTTATTTTTGATTTTGTGTCTCCTACTCACAGCTGTGTCATTTTCAATTGGAATCAGTACATAAACTTGTGTATATTTGTGCTTCTGATGATAGAATAAGTCTGTCATCAAAGTCTGTGTTAGGCAAATGTCATTGTCTCGCTGGTGAGAATGACGCATAATGGATCTATGAACTTCATTCCTTTTGAAAGTCACTTGGAGAAAATATGTTTAGTGACATTTATTTAGGCAACAAAAATTTTAAAGTGACATGCAAGCTTTGTGTCAGCTAGATTGGTTTGGGGATTGAAGAATCACCGGAAAGCGGGAAGGAAGGCTTTGTTAGAAGAAGGGCATCCTGGGAAAACAATGGGGGATATTTTGGAGGACAGTTATGTACTGATGATTGATCCTCTGGCCAGACTCATCATTCAGTTTGGTGTAAACCCCAGGCAGAGGGGGACCATAAGTAGATGCTGAAAGAGTGGTTGGTATGTATAATCCTTGTGAATGAAAATTGGAAGTGCAAGGTACTGTTTTTTTGAGAAAATGTGAAAGCTAAGATGTTGTGACTAGAAGAGAATTCTAGAAGGAATTTTCAAATCAGCAGGCAGCTCAATGACATAAAATGAAATTAACACACTAAGAGAAGGTGGCACTGATGGTGGCAGACAGTACAATGGTGAAGAGTGTCTTCACCTAACCTCAAGGACACTACCAAGAAAATGAACCTGGAGCAAAAATGAGGAAAAATAATAGACTACCTGTGGTTTCCTAAAACCACAGGCTTGACCTCATTTCCGTGTAGATTATTACTCATCAGAACCATTTCAGCTGCAGGAGCAAAGATTATATTTGAATTAGCTCAAGGAAAAGTAGAGATGTTACTTGCTCACATAAATGCAGAAAGGCAGGTGTGTTTGGCTTCAAGGGAACTCTCAAGGGAGCCGTGTATCCAGGAACTGAAAAGTTTCTCCTTTTCTGCCTCTCTTCACTCCTCTTTACTTACCTTTATTCTTCTCTCTACTCTCAGACATTTATTGTGATTGTTATCTTACATTTTGGAAAAATACTGTTAATGTTTTTCAAATAAAAAGAACACACACATATATGTCTTGGTCCACAGCAGTCCTACTTTTGGGAAGGTATCCTATGGAAATAAGTAAGTAGATAATAAAGAATACATACACACACACACTCATACACATATAATGTGAGTGCATTATACAATGTGAGTGTGTGCATGTGTGTTTCCATATGCCAAAAAAAAAAAGTCCAGAAGGATATACGTGAACCTGTTAATGGTGGCTACTCTGGGAAAGCAATGTCTTGGCGTGGGCAAGAGGAGAGGGACATTCCTTTTTGTGTTCTACAGTTCTGCTGTGCTTAATTGTATTATGACAAAATGATTTTTCTATTTCTTGTGTAATTTTTAAATGTGAAAAAGAGACTTTACAGAAAACAAAATGAAAAGTGGTTTAAGAAGAGAGTAGAATTCATAACTCAAAATCTCATTGCATGAAAATTTCTAGGTCAGTTTTTTTTACCAAATATATACTGTAAAAAATGTGGATGAGCACTGAATAGCCTCACGAGTTGTCATGGTGACATTATCTAATTTGTTTCATATTCTCTGTTCAACTAATCAGTGATCCTGCAGGAGACTTGCCTCTAGCTTGTTTGGGCAGTGGGAAGTGATTGAAAGACAAATTCATGGAGACACAAATGTATTCGGAAATAGAACATGACTGCTGCTCTCCCCATTTTTTTCTTCTTTGTTTTAGCCATTGTTAAAGAATCGATTTGGTCTACAGCCAACGGAGACATCTATGGCTTCCCAAAGGCCTACTTTAGCATATTGTTTTAAAGTGATAAGCATGGGTGGAAAGTGCATGGCTCTGGGAGTTAGATGACCAGGTTCTAGTCTCAGCTCTTACACTTTACGAAGTGTGTATCCTTTTATCATTTACCTAGAACTCAACAATTTACAAGCTGCTTTCAAGTTAACTGGTCTGTTTAATTCTCATAACAACTCTGGGGGTTGCATGGTACTGTCACCCCCATTTTAAAGATAAGAGATCTCATTGTAGAAGGTTAAATCCCTTACCCAAAGAGAACAGTTTATTATTGGAATTGTAAGAGAAATGACACAAATTTAGGTTTGTAGACTCCAAGCTCAAAGATTCTTCTAAGATACCGTTGCCTAGCAAATCATGCCATTTACAAAGCTTAAGGCAAAATAATATAACATGTTAGAAACTAATGGTATATATATGTGAGATATTGATATAGATAAAAAATAAGATAAGGATCAAAGTAGAATTCAAGACAAATATATCAAATGGGACAGAGGATAATAAGACACCGAAAGCAGAAGGCTGATTTTTTTTTTTTTTTTACAAATGCTGTCAGTTCCTGAATAAAGAAAGGTTTTTTATTAGGAATAGAAGGCTGCTTCCATAACTTGAGAATATTAAAATCATAGGCTATTATTACACTTAAAATGAAACATTGAAAGCATTGTAATTAAACCCACATGGAAGACAAGGGTTTCTGCTGTGGCTGCTGTTGACTAACATTGTCCTGGAAGGTCTTGATGAGTGATTTTCAGTTCAACTCTCAACTGTCATTGTGCCTTCTGATAATCTGTGGAGTCTTTACAAATACCAGTGCTTGGGTCCCAGCTCCAGAATCCTGATTAAATTCGTCTTGAGAACTGCTTTGGTAAGCTCCCAAGGTATGGAGGGCAGAGGAAACCAGACAGACTAACATTGTGGAATTTTTCCTGACCTTTTTTTGGGGAAGATGCTCACTAAATATAAAATGAAATCTTAGTCATAATAGCATGGAAATACCTTTCATTTGTGTAGTACATATCAATTTTAAAACATTTCAGTCAACATTATCACATTTTATTTCTACAACAATCTTGAGGTTGTTTAATTATGTCCTAATTTTACACACGTTGGCAATTGCCACCAGAAACTCCCTCTTCATCAAACTTATTTAAAAATTGTTTTGCACTATTGTTATGGTTGTAATTCTCAGCTGAGGGATGAAAAATATTCATATGTAGCAGTAATGCTACCCTCTAGGTTTGGAGCATAGCAACCAAAATAAAAAAGATAAAACCAAGAAAAGGCAATAATTCATTATAATTAGTTATGAAACTTAGAAATGGCAAGTTACACAAATGATTTGAGGAATAGAGTTTTGTTATTTCCCCATCTTATGGATTTAAATTTACTATTACCATCACTCATGGGCAAAACATTAGGTTCACAACAAATGATAAGACTTCATGAAAGGGCAAGGTAATAGAGGAACAGAACTGAGAAACAGAAAGAACTTGGAGAAAAAGGAAAGCTACAAAGGTGCCACACATGTCAAACACGAGCTCCCTGCAGGAATGGCAAAGTGGCTACAATGGAAGAAAAATTTCAAAGTGAGTGTTAGAGTAGAGAAGCTTGGCAGTTTCGATTCACCAGTTAAGACTGCGAGCAGAACACCACAGTATTGATTTTCTTTCTTTTCTTTTATCAACACAGTGATCCTCTAAACTGTAAGGAGAAATAATCTAATATGTATGTGAGACAGAACAAGTACAGCAAGAAATTGCCAGCCTTGAGCCCAGATCTCTGAGGCTCGAATAACTGAACTTCTTATGAAGAACATTGGACCACTAAAAATTCAACTTTGCTCCGATTCCAGGTGACGGTAAGTCTGTTGCAACATTTAGGCATCTCTATATTAAGCTATTTAAAGGACTCAATTGAATTGTAGAAGTGATGTTGGCTATAGGCTTCAAAAGGTTTAAATGGCATAGGTAGGAAGACGGAAGAACCTACATCCGTGTAAATTAAAACTTTAAGAGATGTCGTAAAACAAGAGTCAGGGAGAAATTACTTCAGAAATGTGTAAACAGTAATGCCCTTGTTGGTACTGAACAGGATTTATTGTTTGAATAAATATGCCTCGATTTTTAATACGGTGAATACCAGCAATGAAGAGAATCGATGGTGTTCAGTAGAGGCGTTGCAGCATGAAGTGTTGGGAATAATGATTTACATGGCTTTGAAGACGGTAATTTCTAGGTTCTGAGGTTGAAGATTGCTATAAAGCCTTTATGATAGATACACTTTTACATTTTTTCCTTCTTGCTATACCGTGATATTTCACTAAAATTGTAGCATATATTAGAATTCATTCATTTTTTGTGTCGCCTGTTGTGTATTAATTTTAAAAGAAATGTGAAATATTTGCTTTTAGTGCATGCTACAGCATGAATTAGAAACCCTTCAAATTTATTATTTCCTATATACTTTGTACCACTTTTACTGAAGCATTTTATATGCATGTTCTATGGCTATCTATATAGAAATTAAGTCAAATTGTGACTTGCTTCTTACTAAAATGTTGTACCTTCTTTTTTTTTTTAACAGGACCCTAAGTATGTTATGAATTTTTATTTACAAGAAAATTCTGTTCGCTTTTACTGTGTACCAATATTTACTGATGTCTATATATTTGTTTTTATATACAGTTGATTCTTATTACTCATGGTGTTCTATAAGTCAGCTCGAACAATGAGCGAATGCTCAGCCATGGCTCCTAGGTGAAATATAGGTTTAGGTGCCTGTGAACCTGTTCCACCATATGCTCAGCTGGGTGAGCAGCGTGGGATAGGTTGCTGAGAGACCAAAGAAAAGACCTGGAGACGGCGAACGAGACATCTAGGTTTATTGGGAGTTGCTTACAGGGAGGACCCGTGGCGGCCAGCTGGACAGCAATGAACGCTTGCAACCACGGGCGGGAGAGGGTTTCTCATATAGGCAGGGGATGCGAAGACTATCTACTTGCCAAGGGGCTGTCCTTGGTATGACCAGCATTCCCAGGAACAGTAGCTCACATGGAGGGGCTCTGTGTTCCTTTAAGACGTGCTATTCTTTAAGTGAAATAAGGTAGAATCCGGGCTGGCCAGGCCCTGGATTGTTACAAATCCCAGCAGCTGGGCGTCCTGTCCAGAAAGGAGCCAGGAGGATGCATGGTTGCAATGGGCTTGTGGGCTTCTGCTGAGCAAGCAAGGCCCAGGCCCTGCAGAGCCTCTTGTCACATTTCATCATATGATCAATATATAACTTTGTATTGTGTTTCTTGTAATGATATCTTATTTAATATATATTATTTTTCCCCTTATTGAGATATAATTCACAAATAACATTGTATAAGTTTAAGATGTACAATGTGATGATTTGATATCTGTACATATTGTGAAATGATTAGCACAACAAGGTTAGTTAACACATCCACTTGCTCCCATAGTTATCTTTTTTTTTTTTTGTGGTGAGAGCATTTAAGATCTACTGTTTTAGCAAATTTCAAGTATACAGTACAGTATTGTTAACTATAAGTCACCATGCTGTACACTAGATCCCCAGAACTTATTCATCTTATAACTGAAAGTTTGTACCCTTTGACCAACATCTTCCCATTTTCCTACTACCCAGCCTCTGGTATCCATCGGTCTATTCTCTGTTTCTATGAGTTCAACTTTTTTAGATTCCACAGAGAAGTGAGATGATGCAGTTATTTGCCTTTCTCTGTCTGACTTATTTCACTTAGAATAATGCCCTCAAGGTTCATCCATATTGTTGCAAATGGCAGGATTTCCTTTATGTTTATGTCTGGATAATATTCTATTGTACATATATACTACATTTTCTCTATCCATTTATCTGTTGTTGGAACTTAGGTTGTTTCCATGTGTTGGCTATTGTGAATAATCCTGTAATGAACCTGACGGTGCAGATATTTCTTTGAGATAGTGATTTTACTTCCTTCAGATATATACCCAGAAGTGGAATTACTGGATTACATGGTAGTTCTCTTTTTAATTTTTTGAGGAACCCCCATACTGTTTTCCATAATGGCTGTACCAACTTACAATGCCACCAACGGTGCACAAGTGTTCCCTTTTCTCCACATCCTCTAATATATATTGTTGATTCATTAACATTGAACTTATGCCCAACAGCATTATAACTCATGCTTGAATGAAGCTTACCCAACACAGGTATTTTCTCCATGAGACACATCACAGCCTTCTTGCACTTAGGAACTCTAGATAGGACTTCAGCACTTCATTTGGAAGCTATTTACAGCTAAGTTACCAACAAAAAGCACAAAAATGCAAAAAAAGAGACTTTTTACGATGTGAGAGCTGGAACAAGAAGGCAAAATATCACCTTGTTCAGTCTCACCTGGGAACATGCCTGTGAGGTGACTCAGTTTTTTTGCCACTCTGTGCATGTCCATGAATGACCAAGACAGTGTAATGAGTTTTGCTTTGGGGGTTACAATTAAATTTTAGCAAGCAGGTAAATTCACAAATATGGAATCTTGTGAATAAGGAAAATCAACTGTATATTGTTTTATACTTTAAAAATTAGTGGAGGGGCCAGCCGGTGGCGCAGCGGTTAAATGTGCACGTTCTGCTTCTCGGTGGCCTGGGGTTTGCCGGTTCCATCCGGGTGTGGACATGGCAACACTTGGCAAGCCATGCTGTGGCAGGCATCCCACATATAAAGTAGAGGAAGACATGTGTGGATGTTAGCTCAGGGCCAGGCTTCCTCAGCAAAAAGAGGAGGACTGGCAGTGGTTAGCTCAGGGCTAATCTTCCTCAAAAAAAAAAGGTAGAATATTACTGCATATCCAGAACTCAATACCCAACAAATCCACTCTTTCTTTATAAATTGAGGTGAAATTCACATAACATAAAATTAATCATGTTAAATTGAGGAGCATTTAGTACACTCACAGTGTTGTGCAACTATTACCTCTGTCTAGTTCCAAAACATTTACGATGCCCCTCAATGAAGCCCTGTATCCATTAAGCAGTCATTCCACATTCCTTCTTCCCACCAACCCTTGGCAACTGGTAACGTACTTTCTGTCTCAATGGATTTACCTATTCCAGATGTTTCATATAAATGGAATCCTCCAATATATGAGCTTTTTGTGTCAAATTTCTTTCATTTAGCATAATATTCTCAAGTTTCATCCATGTTGTAGCATGTATCAGTACCTCCTTCCTTTATATGGCTGAATAATGTTCCTTTGTAACAAATGCATTCCTAACTGTCAATATACAGTTATACACTGAATAACGATGTTTTGGTCAATGGTGGACCACATATGCAATGGTGGTCCCATGAGATTAGTACCAAATAGTCTAGGTATATTGTAGACTATACCATCTAGGTTTGTGTAAGTACACTCTATGATTGTCACACAATGACAAAGTCACCTAACGGTGCATGTCTCAGAATGTATCCCTGTTGTTAAGTGACATATGACTGAATTATGCTGAAAAGTAGTTAATTTTTTTTCCAAAAATTACTTTACATTTATCACAAACTCTTAGACAGAGACACTTTCATAAGAAAATTTGAGATATTTTGAATTTAATTGATCAGACCTAGGAGGCCAAGACATCAGATGGAAGACTCAAGGTCAGAAAAGTCTTTTGAAGAACATGATGTTTTTAAAGACTGCAAAATTTGCTCTTTTTTTGTGTACTCCTGTAGAAGCCTGTCAATTTTTTCTTTCTGGCCAGGTGCTTCTAGTTGCTTATATATATATTTTTTATTGTCTGCTCAGATGGTCCTTTCTAGGATTTCCGTACTGTGTCCTCTGTCTCATTGTCTTCAGTAAGTTTGAGTGATGTGAGTTTTGGACTCACCTTGAAGCTCCACATACTGGAATTATGAAAACGAAGATCACAAACAAGACATAAGGATATGGTTTTTAAAATTCACTTAGGCTGTAGCATCAAAGTGCCTGGTGCAGATTTCTTTAAAGTAACAAATGAAACCTAAATCAAACAAGGCCCAAGGTTTTTGAAAATCATAATTTCAAAGTGAATTGAAATTCATATAGAGAAATGTCTTGCTTTTGCTCAAATCCATAAAATTAACTGGTGGGAGAAATAAGAGTTGAAGTTTTTAATGATGAAATAAAATAGATATTTCTCATTAAAAGTTTGTTAGGTTGTGATGAACTTACAGTGATATTTTGAGACTAGAAGTCAGCCAGGAATAATGACTCAAATCACTTGACTCAAGCAAATCATCTATGAAATTAAATTCTTCTACTCTACACAAAGGGAGCAGGTTAATATTAATACGTCATATGTGGCTGGCTACATTATAAGGAAATAGTGGTCCTCTTCCCTGGACCACATAAAGGAAAAATTGATGAATCTCCTAACAGATGTTTGACTTTTTGACTTGTTCAAGCAGTGTCCTGTCTAGGGTGAAAGTGATTAGTAAGGAAGTGGGGAGAGGTGCCTAAAAATTTATACTTAATTTCATTCTCTGTATAAAGAATAGAATAGATGATTTCTTCTCTCCTTTTGAATCACTAGTTTCACATACACATTTATTCCAATCATTCCCAAAGAATTAGACTTAATAAAATGCTCCGTTTCAAAATTTCTCATAAGTGGTTGGTTTCTGTTGACCCAAAACTGTCAAACGTTGGGATGTGATTTTACAGTCATACTTCTCGCTGCTGTTAATCAAATATAAAACCTATGCCTTCCTCATGTTCAGAGAAATTGAAGACAACGTTTTTGTTCTGCCAAGGCCCAAACTTGTGCACACTATATATATCTGATGGACAAAAAACAGCCATTCCCAGCAGCTGACTTTAATTACAATATGCTACATGTCAGCAGCATTTGGAAAATGCATTTTATCAAAGATCATTTGTACAAAGACATCTTGAAAGTGACAAAAACAATCAAATTTCAAAAGCTGAGAACGTGAGAAATACTAGTGGGCACTAGTGTTGACTTTTGTCTTTTCCATTTGTCATTCTGGCAATGCTTTTAGATGACTATTTAACATGACAGGTGGAAAGGAGATTTGGAGGGACGGGGAACTGACACTGGTTACTAGGAGATTTTTAAAAATCTCTCTCTGTGTGTGGGTGTTTGCACACATGTACTCCTTGATAGAACTAGGAAAGAGGTTATTTTAATGAAATTCAAAAGTAACTTTATTCCACTATTTAAAAATATAATTATGGTATATTGAGTGAAAGTGGTTTAGAGTCCATAATATTGTAATTTCCTCTTTACAATATCCTAGAGAACTGTCATTGACTCTCTCCTTGGACCATCAACTGAGATGGGGATAATCAACATACCAAATGAGCCCATTCCATTATTGGACACTTCTAAATGATAGAAGGTTCTTAGGTTCTTCCATATTTTAGTCTTCATTTTGATTTCTGGAGCAACAGGAACGAATAGTCTTCTACTTGATATCCTCATATATTTGAAGTAATTATTATATCTCCCTGTGGGTCTCTCTTCTACTCAATAGAATTTCTAGTTCCTTCAAGTGTTTCTCCTAATCAAAGATACCAAACCCCTCATCATCTCAGTAGAATTTCTCAGAACATATTCCACTTTGTGCCTTAAAAAAATGTTCAAAATTGAAAATAATGCTCTAATATGATCTAAGCAGTTCAAAGCAGAGTGAGAGCTTTATCTATCTACCATGATTTAGACAGTACAATTCTATTCATCTAGCCTAAAATTAAAGCAACATTCTAATGTCATTACACTGTTGGCTCATATTAAGCTTGTGGTCAACAAGTGTTAGTTGAAGTACCAGAAAGCTGAATCTTTCCCCTCTCTCCCTTTCCACTTCAAAGTTTATCATGTTTTACACCCATTAGGGTGGCTACTATCAAAAGAACAGAAAAAAACGAGTATTGGTTAGGATGCAGGGAAATTGGAACCCTTATGCACTATCGCTGGGAATGTAAGATGGTGCAGCCACTAGGGAAAACAGCATGGAGGTTCCTTAAAAAATTAAAAACAGAATTTCCACACAACCCAGAAATCTCACTTCTGGGTACCTATGCAAAATAATTCAAAGCAGGATCTCAGAGAGATATTTGCCCACCCATGTTCATTGCAGCATTATTCACAATAACCAAGAAGTGGAAGCAACCCGAATATCTATAGATGGATGAATGGAAAAAGAAAATGTGGTATATGCATACAATAGAATATTATTTAACTTAAAAAAAAAGGCATTCTGACACATGCTACAACATGGATGCACCTTGAGGATATTATGCTAAGTCAAATAAACGAGTCACAAAAAGACAAATACTGTATGACCCCTTTTATATCAGGTATCTAGAGTAGCCAAACTCATAGAAACAGAGTAGTCTAGAATGGGAAATGGGAAATTAAATATAGTTAATTTTAGACTCACATTTTAACTGTTAGAGAACAGTGCATTTTAATTTTGGAAAAGCTTAAAACATCTATCCTTTAAACCTAATATTGAGTTAAAAGAATTGCATACTATTAAGTAATGAGTGACTTGCTTAAAGGAAGAGAATGTAGTCCTACATAAAAAGGAAATAACACATCAAGGATACCTTTGCTCCATCTTGCTATAGTGATTGAGTAGTTTCTAGACGAATTTTAAGGGTGTATATAAGATACTAGGTTTAAAATAACCTATGCGGTATTCTAATTCTCCATTCTTTATGTTTCTTATTCTTTAAAAAAACCAAGCAAATCACAAAGTTTTAACTTTTTATTTTGATGTGTTTATAGACTCAATTTTCTTGTCATTAATGTAATGTCAATAACAACTATCTACTTAGATGATGATGGGATAAAGAGTCAGATCCAAAGATTAGGTAAGTAGGTTATCTCTATAATATTTACCAAGCAGATTGGCTCCTTATTGACTATCCAGCTAAAATGTTTTCCCCAAGCTTGGAGATTTTTAGATTGCTGAAAATGAAACCAAGGGTCTTAAAAGGTTTGAATTTTGCAGATGTTTTTCCTGATGAATCCACTTAGGAACTGTAGATCATCATGATAACTTAATACCTAACACCTTTCTAATTTGACAAATCAAATCCCTTGAGATGTATGAACCATTATGTCACTATAATCATAGTGACTTCCCTTACATAGGGAATCATTAAAGCAGTTGAAATTTAAGTATGGTTTTCCCTCCACCTCCTAAACTTCCATCAGGCAAGGTGGAAGAATTACATTATTTTCCATTAGGCAATATAGCTTTGGCTTATTTATTAAACAAAAGATTTATATGAGTTCAAGAAATTCATATGTTAAGTGCATAATTGATTTTCAGTTTTTAAAGAGAACATGAAATTTTTTATGCAGGAGGCTGATACAAAATTGTAAATAAAATGAAAGGAAAAATTGTGATACTGTACAACATTTCAGGATGAAATTTACAGAGAAGTCTATGAGAAGGCAGAGAATGTAACAGTCTTCTTCCGCATCTATTCTACCTGCTAAACCACTGACTCAGATAAGGAGAGAGATTGGCAAGTCAAGAGTAAGCAAGCATTAAAAATTTCCTTGATGATTTCAATACTAGTTCATCAACTTTGAATTTTACAATGTACTGGGAAGGCCACTTGAATTTGTTTCTTCAAGTGTAAGCTGCAAGTATGATGTTCAACACCCTCAACATTTGTTGTAAATCTCTGCTAATAAGAATGACTTGAAAGTTGCTTGTAAATGTAAATGCTAGAGAAAATTATTTGCGGTCAATGAACCCATCAAAAAAAAGTCTAGTACCGAATGCGTGCCCTGTCCTCAATACTTGCGTGGATACGTCTGGCTGACCCTTAGCTGGTTTGTGAAATGGGCCAGTTGTGTCTTAAGCACTCTGGTTTCCCCAGTTTCTGTTATTTTTCAGTCCTCAATGGTATCCTCATACCTCTTCTAACCCCCTGAAATTCTCTTTGCTATATCGAAACATGCTTTTCCATAACTCACAAACTTAGGTGGCCTCTGATTTTAATTGGAAGGAAAACCTTAAGTTAAACAAATGAAATTAAAACTGGTGGGTAAAGCAGGAGTGGGAGGAGTCTTTTGTACTCTCTAAAATAGTCCCATGAAAGCAGTGGTCTCATCTATTTTGTAGGAAGATGAAATATCCAGAGAACACCTTATAAGCAACATTGCCCCAGAAGGTACAGGTTCTAAGCACAGCATCTAACCACTGAGAAGATGGCATGTAGCCTATACAACAGGCCTAGATTGTCTGAAGAAACTCTAGCTACACGTATTCTTTCCCTAAACATACCTGATCTTACAAGGAAATGTGCTACAATTTTATTTTTTAATTTTGGAATATTTGTTCCCCACCCACTTTGCTAAGTACTTAGTCTCAGCATCAAACAGAATGAGAGGCCAAATGGTGGCTATTGCTCAATCCTATTTCAACAAGGAAATTTTTTACATACTTTTGTAGTTATCTAATTAGCTAAGACAAATTAATAAGCCGTCATGGTTTAACAAGTTTCTTGCTATATAACTGAGTACATTCAGCTGTAGTGAAGTAGATTAAAATCAATCAGTCATCACAATTTATGCTGAGTTACTTAATTATGCAAATTTAATCTGTTCGACTTTTGTTACACTAAACTTACCACTTAGAAATGAGACTTTATGAAGATTAATTAACAAAAGAAAATTAAGAAGAAATAATACCTTTATTTGCATTTGACTCAGATTGAGTGATATTCAACAATCTTAGGCCATGTGTGTGATCTGTCATAAATCACCATTATTTTCAAAAAAACATTTATGAGGGCTCTCTAGAATGAATATGGGTTACAATATTAGAGATCTTTGATGTTCTCTCATAGAAGCAGAGTAGAATGGAGGCTGTCAGGGGCTGGAGAGTGCAGAAAATAGGGAGAAGTTTGTCAAAGGGAACATACTTTCGCATATAAGATGAATAAGTTTCAGGGATATAATGTACAGTTGGTGACTATAGTTGATAATACTATAATGCATACTTGAAATTTGCAAAGAGAGTGATCTTAGGTGTTCTTACCACATACAAAAATGGTAACTATGTGAAGTGATAGATGTGTTAGTTACTTTGATTGTGGTCATCATTTCACAATGTATCTGTACATCAAATCATCAAGTTGTGCACCTTAAATGTATACAATTTTTATTTGTCAATTATGCATCAATAAAGCTAGAGAAAAATCTTTGATCTTATTACTATAAATTCATAAGAGGCATGCTTTGAAAATTTTTCTAATGGTGATACATATTTCCTATATGAAACACAAATATCTTTTTTTTCTTTGGAGGAAGTTTAGCCCTGAACTAACATACCCTACCAATCCTCCTCTTTTTGCTGAGGAAGATTGGCCCTGCGCTAACATCTATGCCCATCTTCCCCCCAGGCCAGGCCCATAAATATATCTTTAAGTGGAAATTATTTCTGAATTCTTGAGTATATAAGATTTCACTAGAACTTTTGATAAAAATTCCCTCAGAAAAGGGGGTCCTCAATAAAAGAAAGAATGATATAGTGTATGTACCAATTTCATCAACATAAAGGATTGATTTAAGATGACTCAAGGACAGATAATCAGCTTAATGATAAATGATTAAGCAGGAGCTTTAATAAATTCTATGAGATAAGGTGAGAACACTTTAGGTGAGTAAACTTGAGACATTTCTCTATGGTCTTAGGAGAGCTTTGCCTGGCTATGCCTAGTAGAGTGAGAAATTACAGAAGGACCATGGACGGAATGTAGTGATTAATGATTAATGACAACTCATCCTGTTGAATGATAATTAGTGGGGTGATAAGAGAAATTTCTTAAATATTTCCCGTTAGTTTGGTTAATGATCTGTAGGATTAATTTCCAAGATATTATTGATATCTGCGTGAACCTAGTTTAAGTTAGGGACAATTTCGCCTCCCACAGGACATTTGGCAATGTCTGGAGGCATTTTTGGTTGTCACAAATGAGGGAAGTGCTACTGGCATCTAGTGGGTAGTGGGATGCTGCTAAACATCCTACAATGCACAGGACTACTCCCTCCAACAAAGTATCCGGCCCCCACCATCATGAGTACTGAGATGAGAATTCTTGCTTTAGAGCTAACAAAACATCTGCAGGATGGGCAGAGAAATGAAACAAATGAATCTGAGGATAAAGGTAGAAGTTTTCACGAAGATCTAACTTTGAATCACTACATTTATGAAATAAACCAAACGGGAAGATTGGCAGGGAAACTGAATTGCTGTCAGATGTTACAGGGTTGTTAGCAATGAAAACTCAGAGATGATTTGGGGACATAGACAGAAACCAACTGAAATTAAATGTGCTTTGAATATAAAGTAATTACAAACTATAAGCCAGAGAAGTTTCTAATGAGATCATGTCAGGGCAAATATAGTGCTTTGAGGTCTGTATTTAAAGGATGACTGACAAGTCCTTGTCCGAGAGTTCAGATGCAGAACCCTTTTGCCTTCCACAAAAGCCCATGGAGGAACATGATTTCCCATCGTTATATTGTCCTAGAAAACATGAGTCATCTGAGGCGCCGACATCGTTTTCTTTGTCTTTCCTTCAGGTCACAGTCTACCTGCTTAACTGATTCTAATATTTTTAGAATGAGCTGCTTGTGAACACACCCATCTGTCTCCAGAGATGCTACAACTGAAGCCCAAATTGAAGGGAGTGTCGAGGAGACTGGGTGTTTGGGGAAGACATGGTATGATTGAAAGGAAAACCATTCCATGGGAAGTCTTGGGTTGCTTCATGACAGTCTTGCTCTTCCCTTCTTTTTTTCCTTTCCTTCCCTCCTCTCTCCTTCACTCCATTTCTTTCTCTTTTTCTTTCCTTGAGCTATTTGTACACTTTAGTTCATAATACATTATCGTTTCTCCTTTTTGCTTGTTTGTTTTAATCTTCTTCATCCCAATTGTCATTCCAATTCAAACCCCACCATGCGTTACATACGAATGTCTTTGCTGTAGAAACTTAAACAGACCTTTACCTTATAAACTCAGTAGTAGTGGTTTTAAGTATATAATTCAATAGAAACTCAGGGATCTTCTGCCTCGGTGAAATTTCTAGGCCAGTGGTGTGGGCATATCAAGATATCCCTTCTAAGATGAAGGACAAATTGTTGCATCTGGCCCCTCCTGCCACTAAGAAAGAGGCACAATGCCTAGTGGGCCTCTGGATTTTAGAGGTAGCATATCCTTTATTTGGATGTTTTACTATAGTCTCATTTACCAAGTGACCTGAAATACTGCTAGTTTTGAATGCGACCGAGAACCCAGAAGGCTCTGCAATAGGTCCAGGCTGCTGTGCAAGCTGCTCTGGCAATTGGGCCGTGTGACCCAGCAGATCCATTGGTGTTTGAAGTGTCTGTGGTCATATAGGGATGCTGTTTGGAGCCTTTGGCAGGCCCTTATAGATTAGTCACAGCACAAGCTATTATGATTTTGGAGCAAAGCCCTGTCATCCTTTGCAGATGACTACTCTTTGGAGAAACAGGTCTTGTCCTGCTACTTGACACTTAACAGAGACAGAATGCTTACCATGGGCCGCCAAGTTACCATGCAATGTGAGCTGCCCACCATGAACTGGGTGTTGTCTGGCCCACCAATCCATAAAGTTGGGCATGCACTGCGGCACTCTATTATCAAATGGAAGTGGTATATATGGGATTGGGCCTGAGGAGGCCCTGAAGGCACAAGTGAGTTACATGAAGAAGTGGCTCAAATGCTTTCTTTTTCCCGACCTGCATCTGTGTCCTCATTGCCATATGATCAGTCACAGAAAGAGAAGACTCACGCCTGGTTTATACATGGTTCTGCATGATATTCAGGTGTCACTTGAAAATGGACAACTCTTGCACTTTATCCTGTTTCTGGGACATCACTGTGAACAGTGGTGAAGGAAAATCCTTCCAGTGGACAGAACTTTGAGCAGTACATTAGGTTGTTCACTTTGCTTCGAAGAAGAAATGGTCAGATGTGTGATTATGTACTGATTCACGAGCTGTGGCCAATGGTTTGGCTGATGGTCAGGGACTTGTAAGTAATGTGATTGGGAAACTGGTGACAAGGAAATTTGGGGAAGAGGTATGTGGATACACTTCTCTGAATGGGTAAAAAACAGTAAAGATATTTGTGTTCCGTGTGAATGTACATCAAAGGGTGACCTAAGCAGAGGATTATTTTAATAATCAAGTGGACAAGATGATTCATTCTGTGGATACCAGTCAACATCTCTCCCCAGCCACCCCTAATATTGCCCAATGGACTCATGAACAAAGTGACCATGGTGTCAAGGAGGGAGGTTATGCATGAGCTCAGCAATATGAACTTCCACTCACCAAGGCCAACCTGACTATGAGACTATGGCGAATGCTGAGTGAACAATCTGCCAGGAATAGAGACCAACACTGAGTCCCTGATATGGCACCATCCCCTGGAGTAAACAGCCAGCTACTTGGTGACAGGTTGATTACATTGGATCGCTTCCATCTGGAAGGGGGAGCATTTTGTTCTTACTGGAATAGACATTTATCCTGGATATGGATTTGTCTTCCCTGGACACAGTGCTACTGCCCAAACTACCATCTGTGGACATACAGAATGCCTTACCCACCATCATGGTATTCCAAACAACATTGCTCTTGATTAAGGAACTCACTTCACAGCAAAAGAAGTGCAGAAATGGGCCTATGCTTATGGAAATCATTGGTCTTACCATATTACTCACCAGGCTGAAACCGTTTGCTTCATAGAATGGTGGAATGGCCTTTTGAAGTTTCATTTATAGTGCCAGCTAGAAGGCAATACCTCCAGATGTCAAGGTTCTCCAGAAGGCTGTATGTGCTCTGAATCAGTGTCCAATATATGGTGCTATTTCCCCCATAGCCAGGATTCATGAGTCCTTCATTGTCTTTCCTCTTTTATTCTTTATCATGTAATACAAGATGTATTGACTTTATATCACAGTATTTAGCATTGTTGCTTTTATATCTCAAGAACTTTGCCTCTGCTTCTGGGGAAAGTGTTAGTACATTTTTGGTTGTATGCAGCATAGTTGTCATGTTGAGTAGAATTATGACCTTGTTAT
Source organism: Equus caballus (assembly GCF_041296265.1). Taxonomy (NCBI): domain Eukaryota; kingdom Metazoa; phylum Chordata; class Mammalia; order Perissodactyla; family Equidae; genus Equus; species Equus caballus. Next base: position 69,571,155 of record NC_091700.1, read on the forward strand.
TGTCTTTATTTGAAGATTAAGTATGGTTTAAGGAGATGTGATGGGTGACAAGTTGACAAGGGATGGACTTGTGATGGTTAATTTTTATGTGTCAACTTGACTGGCCATGGGGTGCCAGATATTTGGTTAAACATTATTCTGGATGTGTCTATGGGGGTTTCTGGAAGAGATTAATATTTGAATAGGTAAACTGAGTAAAGCATATTCCCTTCCCGATGTGGGTGGACCTCATCCAATCCACTGAAAGGCTGAATAGCACAAAAAGGCTGAGTAAAGGAGAATTAGCTCTCTTTGTGCCTGTCTTCAAGCTGAGACATTGGTCTTTGGCCTTCAAACTCTGACTCAGACTGGGGCTATACCATTGGCTCTCCTGGGTCTCCAACTTATCAACTATAGATCCTGGGACTTGTCAGCCTCCATAACTATGTGAGCCAATTCCTTACAATAAATCTCTTTACATATATATATATATATATGTGTGTGTGTGTGTGTGTGTGTGTCTGTCTGTCTTATTGGTTCTGTTTCTCTGGAGAACCCTGAATAATACACCTCCCTTCTCTCTCCCTTAACTCTGTTTCTTTCTCTTTTTCTTTCCTTAAGCTATTTTTACACTTTAGTTCGTAGTACATTATCATTTGTCCTTTTTGTTTGTTGTTTTAATTTTCTCCATCTCTGGTTCTCATTTCAATCTAATCTCCACTATGGGTACACATGTTAATGTCTTTGATGTAGGGTCTTAAATATGCCGTTACCTTATAAACTCAAGAGTAGAAGTTTTGATTGTATATGTATTTTTTATATTTCTTTTCTTCTTTTTATTGTGATAATAAAACACATAACATAACATTTACCATCTTCTTTCTTTCTTTCTTTTTTTTTTGGTGAGGAAGATTGGCCCTGTGCTAATATCTGTTGGTTACCAACCTTCTTCTTTTTTGCTTGAGGAAGAGTGGCCCTGAGTTAACATTTGTGCCGATCTTCCTCTATTTTGTATGTGGGATACCTCCACCACATGGCTTGACGAGTGGTGTGTTGGTCTGTGCCTGGGATCTGTACCCGTGAACCCTGGGCCACCAAAGCGAAGTGTGAGAACTTAATCACTACACACCAGGCCAGCCCCAACCATTTTTAAGTATATATTTCAGTAGTACTAAGTATATTCACATTGTTGTGACACAGATGTGTGGAACTTTTCATCTTGCAAATCTGAAACTCTATACTCCTTAATAACAACTCCTTTTTTCTCCCAGCCCCTGATAACCACCATTCCACTTCCTGTTTCTATGTTTGACTACTTTAGATACTGTATATGTGTTTTGAATTAACATAAATTATATTTCACCATAAAGCTTACTCTATTCCTTTATTTGTTCAACACTATTGATAATATCTAGCCAAATCACTGTGTATCTAAGTCATTGCTTCTAATAGTTGCATTTCTTATTTCATAGTATACCTAGTATTTCAGAGTTGCATCCAATTAACTTCTTCCTGCTGTGAGGGCTACCTAGGTTGTTTCAAACTCTCTGTTACCCCAGCAATGACCTGATGAACATCCTCATACACATCCTGCTGTGGGTGCCCAGGAATGTGATCACGCTTAGGACATTTGGTACTTAATTTAATCAGATTGATCTCCAGAATGACTCTACCCAGATTTCCTTTCTACCAGCAGTGTATTTCTCTCCTCCAAAATCTTCACCAAAAATTTACTGTTATCTAGCGTTCTAATTTTGTCTATGTTTATAGTTATAAAGAGATATTTCTTTGTGCTTATAATGCACATCCTGGATTAGTAATGAATTTGAGCATTATTAGATATTTAGACATCTTTGGATGAATTGATTATTTTTAGTCTTTGCTCACTTTTAAAAATGAGTTCACTGTCTTTTTCTTGTTTTATTAGAATTCTTTGTGTAACTTAGAGATTAATTCATGGTTGATGTTGGACCTTTACCATATCTTTTTTCTGGCTGCTATTTTTCTGTTAACTCTGTCCTTGGGATCCTTCATTAAACAGAAAAACTTAATTTTGGTTTATGCATTGTATATAATTTTTGGCTTTCTATATTTTGCTTTTGGAATCTTTGTTTTTAAGAAATCTTTCCAATATTTAGTTCACAAAGATATTCTGTTACATTTTCCTTCAATTAGGTTTGTATTTATGCCTTCCACATTAGGTCTTTATTCCATCTGTACTCCATCTTTGTATGGTGTATATGATAGGTACACAATTTTGGTTTTCTCCATATCTGAGCAAGTTTTCCTAACACAATCTACCAAATTATCCATCATTCCTCATTGTTTTGAGGCATCATCCTTACTATTTTCAAGTCTTTCTGGGCCTACTTCTGGACTTCATATTCTGTTCCTTTTTTTTTCTTTCCAATTTGTCTATTGTTGTGGCAGAAACACACTTATGAAAAATGCTATGGTTCTGATGCTCATGAGTGGACTGGAGCCAACAGCCAATGCTTGTTTGCCACCTTGTCGGGAACACGTGGCGCTCCTTTTTTAAAAATCTCTTTAAGGCCCTAGACAGACACTATAGGCAAGAGAAAAGCAAAAAATAACAGGTAATATGAGGAGAGAATGACAATTCCTAGTGACTTAAAACATTCCAGCCTTGAGACTCATAAATAGTGTTGACTTTCTTTCGATGACAAAAGGATACTTTTCTTGAGGTGTATCTCCAAATGAAACAGTAAATTAAGCTCTTCTTGGATAAATACAGCTTTCTCATAATGTGTCTCAGGTGTATAACATTATTTTCATTCCTATCACTATAGCACTAGTTCTCACCTCCATTACCCACAACTTGATCTTATAATAGCCACTTAAATTTTTATCTAATCACACTTCTTAGCTATATTCCACCCTTGCTGTTATTGAATTGATCTGAAACAAATCTTGGATGGTAGGGGAGATCTTCACTGTATCTCCATGGACTACTATGTACAGCCCATATTCCTAGGCCAGCATTCAACATACTCCATGGCCCTAATCAATTCTTCCAAGCTCATTGCTCGCTACCAGTGTATCAAAGCATCAAATAGTCTTCACATAAACTCTACTCCTTGCTGTTCTCCAAGTACGTTCTGTGAATTCCCACCTCTGGGGTTTAAAAATCATAGAATTTTAGAACTTAAAGCCAACTTGGAAATGATCTAGCTCAACCCTCATTATACAGATGTGGAGATTGAGGACCTTGATTGTTAGTAAGTAAAAGGAATTGCACTCACACTTGCATCTCAGACTCACAGGCCCATGCTATTTCTACTACACTAAATTTACTTTCTTCCTGCCCTTTCTTCTGCCTTGAATGCTTTCCCCAACACCCGCCCCCACCTCGCCCCCCCCCCCCCCCCCCCCCCGCAATCTGCCTGTCAAAATCCTGCCCTTCCTGAAGGGATTGGGTGTTACTTTCCATCAAAGCTTTCTCTAATCCTCTTAGTCAAAGTGAACTCTTCATTCTCTAATTTACTAGAGACGCATTATAGCTCTGCACCTCTTTTCATGAACTTTATTCAGTCCTATACTGTGGCATTTGTATCATATTATCTTCTTCTTCCTAAAATCTATGTGTTTTGCAAGAAGGAGCCTGTGTCATCCTTTGGGTGCTTAGCACATTGAAATCACTCAAATAACATTTGAGCAAAGGCACAGAAGTGACTGAATAATGATTCACAAAGAATGATTGACAGCCTGTCTTTCCGCATTGTATGTGTGCTGGGGTGAAAGAGAGAGGCCCTGGAAGAGTTTGTCTTTTTTCTTTAGCCCAAACTAAACATCTTGAAAGTTTGCCACGAATTTCCATTTCTGTTATTTGACAATTAACCTTGCATTATCATAAAATGAAAGTGACAACAGCTCATTGTCATTTTTTTCCAAAGGTTAAACTACTCACACTGCTATTAGAGGAATCATCAGAAAGAATCCAATGAGAATCAAACAGAGGGCTGAAGAGTCATTTGATATTTCATCTTTTTCTTATTTTCTTACTTTTCCCCCCAAAGCGACGTTTGAGGATAGGTGATGTCAAGGTGTGTTGATGTGAGTGTTGGTAGAGAAAGAGTATTGGTAGAAAGTTGACAGAGAACCAAGAGAGAGAAATGAATGTGGAAATAATATATGATTATTAGGTTTGTTTTTAAAAATGGGCACTGTATGGCAGTAAATATTAGAAGATTATTGCCAAACAGAAAAATAGTTAAAAGACATTTATAAAAATCTAAGCAAAAATCAAACTGCAGAAAAATGGAGATGAGGTCTCCATGATGTACTGTCTGGAGGTCCAGCAGAATGCTTATGGCTGGTACTGGAACAACAACAGCTAGCCCTTTTTTTTTTAAGGGGAAAACTGAATTATTTTCAGCTGTATTCCAGGCCCTGGTCTTTACGGGGAAAAGGCACCAGACGAATTAGTTATTAAGGAGAGATACATTTAGCAATTTAAGAATTGTAACTCGTTAGAATTTGGAAAATGAGTAAAATGTGAATCACTCACTCCCTGATTTTTAAGAGGTTGGCATAATGCAAATCAAGACAGAAAACACTCAGAAGGTTTAGTTTCTTTGTGTTTTCCTTTTTTCTTATTGGTTGAAATACTATTGATTTAGTAAAGGATTTGTTTTGTGGATGGCCACTTTAAAAAAAATTAACATATTTCAGTGAATCAGTATAACTTTCAAGTACTTTCTTGACCAAAACTTAGTAGATTAAAAGGCAGTTTCCACTGCTGTAATTTGTTCTAATCAAACATCTTTGAGAAAGAAAAAATAATGAATACTAATGGATTTCTAGATATGTTTTCTACCCAGAATCAAATATTCCTGTCATATCTACTTCATGGAGAAAATTTAACCTTTCAATAAAAAAAATATTTTAGGTTCAGATTTTCTAAAAGAAATTTTAATCACCAGATTACATTTCAAGGCAGAAAAGTACAATGGCTAAGAGTTTGCTTTATGGAGTTAGATCTTGGATCAACTTCTGATTCATTATCTGCTCTGCTTGAAGTCAGGAAGGCCACTTAATCATTCCAAGATGTTTACTCATATTTAAAATGGACATGGTATGGGGTTCGTATAAGGACTAAGTGTAATATATTACACAAAGCATTCAGTATGGTGTCTGAAACATGGTAAATTCTTAATAAATGATATCTACTATCAGCAGTGGTATCATTACAATCACTATTGTTGTCATCAGCAGCATTACAATAGTAAAATCTTAGTACAGACAAAAATTAAGGTAACTCGTACTTATGTTCAGTCTAGACATACAATTGGTTCTAGTAACTCAATCCCATAATCAATTGGGATTATGCATGGAAGGTCTGTCCAT